>NW_006399755.1:22430831-22486566 GCF_000299155.1 Elephantulus edwardii
ACATCCTTTGGGCATGTTGCATGGAGGGACCAGTTCTTGGAGAGGGACATCATGCTTGGGAGGGTGAAGGGACAGTGCAACAGAGGAAGACCCTCGACGAAATAGATTGATTCAGTGACTTGTGGTAATGGGGGTAGGTGTGTCAGAGACAATAAGGTTGGCTCAGGATAGAGCAAGGTATAGGGCTGTTGTACATAGGGTTGCTATGAGTCTCAAGTGACTCGAAGGTACACAGCAACACAAATAACAGCTTAGATAACTGAGCAGATTATTTTTATTTTACATTATACATGGTGGTAGTACACAAATCTTTTCGGCTCCTAATCCAGTAGGTGCTTAGTGGGAGAAATATGGACATTCTTCTCCCATATTACTTATATTGTGTGAAAACCCACCAGTCAGTCAGATGTCAGTTCTGACTCCATGAAAATGAGTGAGTGAATGAGTAAGTTATTGTTGCCTGAAAATTTAATGCTAACCCACTGACTAAGGAATCAATAATTTTAATGAAGAAACAAAATATACACATTAAGACACAACTAGAGAATAAAGCATCATGTTGCTATCTGCAAACTCTGTATTCCTCTAGTAATTTTATGACACATTAGACAATATTTTAATAGCAAGGATAAAACTTGAGGAAGGTCAAAGGGCTTGTTTGTTATTATTTCTATTAGATGCCCTTGAGCCAGCTCCAAATCAGTGATTAACTGCTGTTGTTGTTGCTAAGTGTCATCAACTAGACAACTCATAGCGTCCCTATGAATGGAAGGTCTGAGCACTGTTCATAGAGTTTCCGGAGGCAAGCCATTTCGGAAGTGGATGCCACTCTTGCTTCCAAGCTTGTTTTAATCAGGGGGCTCTACCAAACACTGTCCACCATGGATAACCATTATCACATTTGACTTATCAGTGTCACAGTGTTTAGCAAAAGCCAGCAGTTCAAATCCAACAGTAGTTCTGCTTGAGAAAGATGGCCAGATTTATAGCCTCAGAAAATGGATGTAAAGTCACCGTATGTCAGACTTCACTTGGTGGCACTGAGATTAAAAGACAAGATAGAAACTTGACATTTAGAAAAAGTGAAATTTTTTTTGCATATGTTGTTATGTGCCGTTGAGTCGCTTGCTACTCATAGCAACCTTATAGACAACAGTCTTAAACTCTGCTCTGTCCTGTGCCAATCACACTGTCTCTGACACTCCCGTCCAGATTACCCCCAATCACTGAATCCACCTCATAGAGGGCCTTCCTCTTTTGCACATGGACAATTTAAATTTACATGAGCTCCAAATAAGATTATTAAGAAAAGTCTTCAGCCAGGCTGAAAGTTCAGTATAGTTAATGTTGTTGTTAAGGTGCCATGGAGTTGCCTTCAACTCATAGTGATCCAGTGTACAAGAGGTGTGAACACTGCCCTCTCCCTTACTGTCCTCATGATCTCTGATATAACAGAATCCTTTGTTACAGTCACTATGCCAATCCATCTTGTTGGATGTCTTCCTCTCTTTCTCTAACCATTTCTCCTAGCTGCATACCTTTTTCCAAGGACTGGTTCCTCTTGACAACATGACCCAAATAAGTGAGACAAAAAGTTTCACAGACAAAAACTTTCACTATCCTTGCCTCTAAGGAGAACCCTGGTTACACTTCCTCCAAGACAGATTTGTTTGTTCTTTTAGCAATCTATGGGTTATTCAATACTCTTCTACTGCACTGCTGACCTAGTGGTTAAAGAATTGAACTGCCAACCCAGTTCTAATGTACCAGCTGCTCCACAGGCGAAAGATGAACAATCTCTTCTCATGAGATAATATAGCCTCTGAAAACTCACTGACAGGTCAACTAGGAGTTGGTTCTGATTCAATACAATGGTAATATACTGTATGGTTCCTACTATGTAGTAGTTTGGAAAGGCAAAATTTGAGAGACAGTAATAAAGTTAATGATTGCTAAGTGTTTGGCAGGTAGGTGGAAGAAGGATGAAGCACAGGACATTTTTACATGGTAAAATTATCCTGTATTATAATGTAATGGTAACGCCACTGTGTATTTATCAAACTCCAGAGACCTTTAGTGTGGAATTCAGTCAATAATAATTGGTTCACCAATTGTAACAAATGTACCACACTCATGAAAGATGCTAATAATAATAGCAGAAACTGTGTGCAGGAGGAGGTGGGCACAAATACTTTTTGTGCTTTTGGCAAAATGTTTCTGTTAACCTAAAATGGCTCTGAAAAACAAACTACTGAAAAAAGTGTTCCCTTGCACATAAAGCTCTTAGAAATATTTTATCAAACACCTTCTCTTCATTGGGTCTCATGGGCATTAAATAGAAAGAGGTGTGGGAATCAGGAAAGTGGGTTTTCATCATTTGCATCCTTTGGGAGTTGGATGAGGGATAAAGATCCACTATAAGATCAGGAGCCCCGGGAAAGCCATCTTTGTGGAATTCATGGTCTACAAAGGTCCGCAGTTTGAATTTGGTTCAAGAATGCTTGTCCTTCTAGCTCAGCATTTAGAAAATATATAAGTGAGGTTAATGACAGAGAAAATTTCTGCACCCAGATGATTTAAGAAAACAAAGTCTAAAATAAGTTTCTTAGCCTCTTCAGTAAACATGAAATTAATTCATTCTATTTTCTTTCAATCATAGACATGTACACACCTGTCACTGTTTTGTTCCCCCCAACGTCAATCAAGAAATGTTTCCACATAAGTATGAGGAATCTAGGTAAAAAATATAATAATGATATATTTAGTTGCTAAATAGACTATAACACATGATTTAATGTTGACTTTGTCATCTCACATACTATGGGCATGTTGCCAGGAAAGAAGGGTCAGTGCTTGGAAAAATACATTATCCTGGGGAAAGTCAGAGGGTTAGAGAAAATGTGGAAAACTCTCGACAAGATGGATTGACATGGTGACTGTAACAATGGGCTAGAACATACCAGAGAGCATTGGGATGATGGCATAGGGTAGGGCCACGTTCAGATCTATCATTATGAGTTGTAATTTACTCAGTGGCACCTGACAAGCACAACATGTGCTACTGCTGAGGGGAAAAGAAAAATGGTTAAGTGTTAAGCTTCAGTTCCTTGTGTCATGGAGAAAGATTCTTTCCTTCCTTCCTTTTTATTATATTTCTACAAAGTTATACTTATTTGAGTATCAGAACCAAGTAGGCAGCCTAGTTTATTATTTTAAAAACACAGATATTGGTGATGATAAAATTTTAATTCATACTTACATTTAGCTGAAAATCTATTGCTAATGACCTTCCAAGAATAAAATACAAATTAAGCGTGAAATCAAAAAGAAGGCAAGCATGAAGAATGAGAATGGGACACGGGAAGGTTAAGCACTTAAACTTTCTAAGTCACAGTTCTAGAGTCAAATGGGAATCTTAGAAAGGAAGATTAGATTGAAATTTTTACTCATCAATAAATTCTTATTTCTTTTATTGCAGATTTAAGTGTACATGTACTCTTAAACTGAATACTCTTCTGTCTTGGGTCATTTGGCCTCAAATATTGACAAATCCTGCACATGAATAAGTATTCTTCACAGAATATGAAACACCGTAGTTTCACCATCTTTTCAACCATCCCGTGATATAGGAATATTTAACATTTTTCACATCACAGGTGGAGATATTAAAGGAGAGGAGGAGGAAATATCTTCCATGAGATTACGCTGTAGGCATGGGCAGCATGGAGGTAAAGCACTCACTCCCACTGCCGTTCATTAAATCTGAGTGATAGCTTCGGAGGTAGGAAATCTTTATGGGAAAAGAATGCTCATCTTTCCCCTGCTGGGGGAGCTGATGGATTTAAACTGCCAACCTATAAATTAGCAGTCCAACATATTACCCACCAGTGGTACAATATGTACGTACCTATTACCATGTTTTTAATTTGCATTACAATAATTTAAGGGTAAAAAAAAAGGTTGGTTGTTATTTTTTGCCATTTAATAGGAATCAACCAATAGCAGTGGGGTTTTCAGAAGTAGTGAATTTTATGAAAGGAGATTAACCATCCTCTTAAAATAAAGGTAATGGCTTACATTTTTATTTGAAGCCAGTGATAGTAAAAGATGGCCTCCTAGCAGTCTTCCTAACCAAAGAATAAAACAGTTCTATCGGAAGTTTAATAGTAATATGTTAAGTTACTACAAAGTGGATTACGAATACAGTATTAATTTCCCATTAATACTTTTACCCATAGTTCATGTGCTAATATTACAATTCAAATGGAGTAATTACTCAGATATTTTGTTGTGGTTGTTACTGTCTTGTTTAAAAGAGAAGGTCAAAAAGTAAAATGTATGGGTTGAGAGTATTATGCTGATTGGACTAACTCAAGCACATAAGAACAAATACTCTATAATACCATTATTGTATAAACAGAAAGATAACCACCTAAGATAGGTATGGATATCCAGAGAGACAGGGATGGGGCAAGGAGCCTGAAATTGGGGGTGGGGGTAATCAGGGGATCACAAAGTTTGGTGGGTGGAAGGAGGGGGCAAAAACAACCCTATTTACATGAAGAATGAAATATGATGTTAACAAATTATTGTATGCAAATAATTTTTTAAAAAGGTATTTGCAATAAATCATTGAATACACAAAAAGATTAAGTGTTAAAGAACTACAATGAGAAAGTATGGGTCACAGGACTTTCAGGCAAAAGATCACTAGGTAGCTTTTTTGGGAGAAAATGAAGTATATCACTAAATTTTACAAGTATTTGTATCTTCTTTCTTTCTTTCCCCCATGTCTCCCTGGGCTCCCTCTCCTCCATTTCCTTTGCTGTGTATGTAAAAGATCAATGAAGGTTCACAGAAGGAAGAAGAATTTCATTTTAAGGTGGTTAATCAGGATGGTTTATTTCACCCTAGGGTGATTCGAATTTGTTAGAATAACATCGATTGGGATTAGGAATATTCTGAAATCTCCACTTAAACACTGGAGCTTTGTTATTGTTGTTGTCAGGTGCCGTCAAGTAGACTAGGATCCACAGTTATCTTGGAAACAGATAGGAACGGTGCCCTATCTTGCACCATCTCCACAATCATGGATATTCTTGAGCCCCGTTACAGCCACTCCACAATGAGAACCTAGCTAGTCCAGGACTGAATAAAATGTGTAATCCTAGTTTGTTATGGACAGAGAGTGCCAGGACAATAAGAGGCATGGTGGAAGATACATAAATGGAGAAGAAATTGGAGTGGAATGTTGATCTAGCTCATCTCCAATAAGCACATTTGCATTTCTAAAACTATGTTTAGAAAGCAGTTAAAATTAATATATGCTTATGAAACATGACTGCACATGCTGTGTATAAATCTTGGTTCACTTATATCTTTTGAAGAATGCTGAATGGTATGCCACTCTCATTTGTTTATTTGCACTTCTTAGTATCTTCTATTAAAGCTCAATAGCAGGAAGACAAAGATTCCCATCACTGAGCCATTTGGCAGCACCATGATAGATGGAGAAGAGATTGAGGTTGCTAAAAGTTACAGCTTAGTTGGCTCCACAATCAATACTCTTGGCACCAGCAATCAGGAAATGTAAAGACAAATTGCATTACATAAATCTGCTGTCAGGGACCTCTCTAGAGTACTGAGAAGCAAAAATGTCAGTCTAGAGACTAAGGTGTGCTTGATTCAGGCCATGGTCTTCACAGTTACTTGCTAAGCATCAGAGAGCTGGACAATAACTGAGAATGAGAAAAGAAGAATTGATGCCTTTGAGTTGTGATGCTGGAGAAGAGTCTTGAACATACCATGGACAGCCAAGAAAACAAATAGGTCTGTCTTGGAGAGGGTGAAGCCAAGTTTCTCCTTGGAGGCTAAGATTTTGAAGCTGTGTCTCACATACTTTGGGCATATGGCCAGGAGGGACTGATCCTTGGAGAAGGACATCATGTTCAGAAGTGTGGAGGGACAGCACAGGAGAGGAAGATCCCAGATGAGATGGACTGATACAGTAACCAGGGCAAGGAGGGTAGGTGTGTCAGGGTCAGTAAGACTGGGTCAGGACAGGGCAGGTTTCAGAGCTGTTGTAAATAGGGTTGCTATGGGTTGCAGGTGACTCGACAGCACATAACAACAACAATATCTTCTTTTAATTTATTGCACAAAAAGATTAATAACATAGATTTTTATATAAATAATGTTAGAGAAGAGATTTTTATATACATAATATTGGCAACTGTGTATGTTGTGGTTAGGTGCCATCAAGTTGCTTACAACTGACTTAGAGAGATCCTATGAACAAAATACATGAATCTTGCTCTGTCCCGTACCACCCTCTCCATGTCTGATATACTTGAGCCTATTGCTATAGTCACTGTGTCAGTCTACCTCCCTGAGGGTCTTCCTCTCTTTGGCTGACCTTCCACCTTTCCAAACATGATGTCCTTTTTCAAGGAATGGCCCCTTCTATATTTCTCTTAGAATAATAAAATCTCAGAGAATTTCATTTTAAGAAAGATTAAGACAACAAACTTTTCTTTGTTTTCAGCAAAGTAAAATGAAAATCCCAGAATATTATATATATGGGAAACATGTTGTTGTTGTTGTTGTTGCTGTTATATGCCATCAAGGAAACATAAGAAAACTTAAAGGTAAGAGGAAGAAGTTAGATTACCTGTGAATATCAGGACACAAGGAACAGCACAGTGGGAGTTCCCACTTGTATATATACTTGTTTTGCCTCATATATCTTGGATCTGGAATGGAAGAAGCCAGCAACTCGAAAAAGCCAATGCATACACAGAAAATAAAAATATCCAGCAAAAGTGTGTACTCTTTAGCCAAAATAGCAAGAAAGGGGAAGATTAACTACTGGGAAAATACCTTAAAGAGACCATAACTGCTATGTAAGCAGATATATGTACACACATGTTCACTGCAGCTTTGTTCACAATAGCAAGGAGCTGGAACCAACCTAAGTGCCCATCAACCAATGAATGGATAGAGAAGCTGTGGTATATTCACACAATGGAATACTACCCTGCATTGAAAAACAAGGAACTCATGCTGAGTAAAAACAAGGAATTATGCTGAGTAAAATTTCTTAGTCACAAAAGGACTAATACTGCATGGTGCCACTGCTGTAGAATGGGACTGACATCAGGGTTGGGGTAAGAATGAGAGAAACTGGATAGATTATGTAAACTGCATTGAAAAGATGATGGAGAGAACAGTTTAAAAGTGATATATGATAGCATATTATGATTAACACAGGAATCCAGAATTAAGTTTGCATAGTGGAGTGCATTTGGGGCAGGGGGGTGGCAGGGTCGGTGTCAGGGGGATTGTATACCAACGAGGTTTATCTTTTGCTTTTCAAAGAGAGGAACAAACTGGAGGGAGGGGGTAAAGAAAAAAGTGCAACAATGCAATGAATGAATGAAAATCCAAAATCTCTGTAAATGTTCATTAAAATTAATAATTTTTTTTAAAAGGGGAAGATTAGTCACACATGTCAACAAAGGCCAAATAGGATCCTACCTAGGTTTTTATCCTCATAGTCTCATGGTCCAGTGCCCCTGGCAAAAAGACATTTGTTGCTGTCATTAAGTACTGTCAAGCTGATTTGGACTCAGAGAAACCCTGGACAAAAGAACATGGCATTGGCCAGTCTAGCACCATATTAAGAATCACTACGATATCATTGAGGACACTGTAGTAGCCTCTGTGTCAATGAATTTCACTCAAAGTCCATCTCTTCTGCGCTATGTAGTGTGACATTTTGTCCAGGTACTAATCTCTAATGATAAGAAGCCCAAAGTAAATGAAACAAAGTCTAGCTGCCCTTGTTCCTAAGGAGTCTTCTGGATGTACTTCTTTCGAGGTAAATTTGCTCATTTTTCTTACGGTCTATGATATTTTCTCTGCCCCATCATAATTCAAATGCATCTTGGTTCTTTCTTATTCATTATCTAGCATGTGTTTGGAGGGAAAATGTTGCAGTTTCCCCAGGCCTGAGTATGTCTTGAGGAGGCCTAACAATGTCTTGATAAGACCTGACCATATCCTGCCAAGGTCACTAGCTGGCCAGAGCCTAATTCGGCCCTGGACCAAATCACATTGTGACAGGACCCCCAAACTCTTGAGCAAATTTCCATCCCCTCCAAATCTCCTTTACAGCCCTTATAAAAAGGAAATTGCTTTTGTCTGCCTGCACGCCATTCTGATCTTCTCTGCACAGGTCACCTGGAGTCCCTCTCAGGTCTACTTAATAAAGGCCAGTTTGTTACTGGGCATCAGTTGCTGCTACTTCTCTCTCTTGTTCTCTCTCTCAGCTCTTTTTCTATCTAACATATATGCAGATGAGGTAACTGAAAACATCAGGATCAAGTGTACCTTAATTGTCAAAGCAACATCTTTGTTTAAGACATTTAAGATATTCTTAACTAATGTTTCCATAGATGTTGATTGTGACATCAAATACAACCTCCTGACAACCTCAATATTTTCTCCATTTGTTATGATTCTCTTTTTTTGTTCAGTTGAGAAAGTTTTTTGTTTCTTTTATATTGAACCCTAAAATTCATACTGAAGACTACAGTCTTAGATCTCGCCGATCATATAAAAACCCCCTTAAATTTTTCTGTAAGTGGCACTGTCCCACAGCAGAATGCTTTAAACAGTGATCCTCCAGGATTTTTAATAATTATATATATAAGGTAACATGATCTGATATCATAGGATAAAATTTCTACCTGGGAAAGGTTTGACATGTCATGTCACAGAAATAAGGACTAACTCCATAAAGAAAGGCCTAGAAGTTATGACATTGAAAGTATATACACAAAAGGGCAGTGGATCAAATCTTTAGAGATGCAAATTTAAGTTAAAAATAAGCATAAGGCTACAGCAGACAGTCTAAGGCAATTAAACATAACAAACACAAAGGTGGCCAGGAGCTTGAAACAGCAAAGGGAATGTGTGAAATGATAGCTTAATGCAGGGCCTCCAAGGGAGCCCTGCATTAGCTATCAAGACACAGCAAGTCATTTGGTGGCTAGAAGCAAAGGCTTGGAATAGAAAATAGAGCCCAGAGGGAGAAATAATTATGAAAGAAGAGAGCACAAAGAGCAACTAGAAAAGAATAATAGACATTTAACATACACAGGCTGGGAGTCCTGGACGGCATAAATGATTAATTGCTCGACTACTAATTGAAGGGTTGATGGTTCAAATTCACCCAGAGGTATCAGAAGAAAGACCTAGCAATTGGCCTCTAAGAGATCACAGTATTGAAGGCTCCGTGGAGTGCAGCTGCTATGAGTTGGAATCAACTCCCCCAAAAATCATTTGGGAGTTGGGGTAGGGAAAGATGAGGAGTTCAGAAAGGATAAAACTCACTGTGAGGGAAAGTGTAAGAATTTAAAATCTTTAACTACTTTAGAGTAAAACAAAACAAATAAGCAACAAATCCCAAAAGGAAACAAAGGAAAACTTTTGGAGGAGATAACCTCTGGTGATACAAAACACTGAAGGAGGACAGTGAGCCCAAACCAAACCCACTACTACTAAGGCAATTCCTTCATCAGCTTCCAGAGGCTAGGAATTTAATGGAAACAGACTGGCTCGTGTTTCTTGCATGGAGTGGTTGGTGGATCCAAACCAATGATTCCTCAGTTACCACTTCAACATATACTCCACTGAATCATCAGGGCTCCAATTAAGGAAGCGCACAGTATTAAACTCAAGAAATGAGACTGGACATCAAGGGAATATCAGTCTACTTTCATAAATGCATCCACTCTATTTTACCAATAGATATTATTGTGCTCAGAAATTTCATTGCCGGAAAGAATCAGTCTTATCCAAGTCATGTAATTAATACTACCATAATGGTGCTCTATTTTTAAATAAGCTTTAACTAAAATTGGACAGTAAACAACAACAATGTTGCTGCTGTGTCATCACGTTAGAACCAACCCATAGTTGAACCTCCAGTAAGTTTTCAGAGGCAGTTAATCACACTGGGAGGAGATTGCCCATCCTTCTCTTGGAGACTCAAATTGCATGCCTCCAGGATTGCAGGACAGCTTCTTACCATTGAGCTCCATTACTATAACCTGTTAAAAAATTATTAGTATTTCAGCTGTTTCTAGTTGCGTATCAAGATAGCACTCATTGTTGATATTAACCACCAGGGAAAGTAAGGTTATATAGTACTGGATTCAGTTCATAAAGAAAAACTTGTGAATTATTGTTGTTACCTACCCTCAAGTCAGTATCAACATAGCTGTCGCTATTTTCAGAGGCTGAAAATCGCATGATTATCTCCAAATATTTTCTTTTTCTCCTACAGAATGGAAGATTTGAACCTTTAACTTTGGATTGGTACCTCAACTCCTTACCCACTAGACTGGCAATCTTCTTGTCAAAGGTGACAGTCTTGAAAACCCTGCACTCTTGAAGTTACCAAGTATCAGATTTGTCTTGATGACAACTATCAACAAGAACATGAGCTCTGGTGGTCTTGTCCATAGGGAGTTGTGCTGTTAATCCAAAAGGCCATGTCTCTTTGGTGGTTCAAACCCACCAGCAGATACTATGGAGAAATATCTTCTCATGTGATTTACAATATCTTCTCATGTCATTTACAGCTTTGGAAAGTCAATGAAAGGTCAGCTATGAGTTAGTTTCAACTTGATGGAATGTTGTCAATAACAATAACATACTCGGTATAAAGATAAAGAAATTATTTTGATCACCTTCATTTTCTCAAGAACTTTATAGTCTAATTGGGAAAAGAAGTCAAATCAACAATTTCCCTTTAAATTGACAATACATGATGAATATAACACCAAAGACATAAAAACTCTACCAAAGCAAGATTCCAAAGATTGTACTTATTATTTGTTCTCCAATGCATTTCCTGAGATTACTGAGTCCCCTTGATAGACTAGTGTCCTTGTGATTTAAAAAAAAACAAAAACAGCCAGTTCCAAATCTACCCACGTAGGATTTTCAGGTCATCATATCTTCTAAACACTAACCTTTACTAATTGCAACTAATGACATAGAGCAAATGTATTGAATATTAATTATACATGTGTTTACTATTGTTGTAGGAGTTTAAAAGTAAGTAAATAGGTTTTCTTTCTTCAAATGTCACCCATGTAACCAAATATGATACCATGTGACAGAGGATTATGCAGGAGAAAGGCACCACAAATCTCTGAGAAGCCTTGTTATCCAATATATAGCTTAGTCAGCATAAAGGCTTCTATTACCATTCATCTGAGGAAATGAAATTTGGAATAAGGGGGCTATCTTTAAATGTTAATTGAAGAGTTTGGATATTTTATTGAAATAAAAATCAAGATCACCAATTTCTCTGAAGATGGCATCAATCCCTCAGGTGAATAGTCAACTTTAGTGGCTTCCAAAATTTATGGCACATAAGAAACTAAGGAACCTGTAACAATGTGGTGATTAGAACCCACCCCTGAAGGTTTGGTCCATCCTCTCTCAATGCTGTTGAGTAAGAACTAACTCACTGACCACCCTCCAGTGGTTTTACACAAGCTTGGGGAAGATTTTCAATGGAGATTTCATGGAAGAAGATTGCTCATCTTTCTCCAGAAAAGCAGCTGGAGGATTCAAATCTCCTGTATTTGGGTTGATAGGACAAATTCTTCCCTACTCGGTCAGCGCAGCCCCTTGAGATTCAATGTTGTTATGTGTCATTAAGTTGGAACTGACTCATGGCTAGAGGTTCATAAACCCAAGGTAATCTGAGTTTATAACAAGCACGTCAGGACATTGTTACACATAGTTTACAGACTACACTTTAAAAAAATACTCTTCATGCAACCATGATCAGTATAGCATTATTTATCATAACAAAGAGATGGAAAGAACTCAGGTCCACCAGTGGACTAACAGATAAAGGTAGTATGGTTCATTCACACAATGGAATGCTATGCAACACTGAAAAACAATAAAGAATTCAGAAAGTACTATATAGCCAAGAACACAAACAGATTCATCCTCCGGAGGGTTAAACCAGCCTACTCCTTGGAGGCAAGGATTCTGGGGCTTCGTCTGACATACTTTGGACATGCTATAAGGAGAGACAGGTCCTTGGAGAGGGACATCATGCTTGGTAGAGTAGAGGGACAGCGTAGGAGGGGAAGACCCTCTATGAGGTGGATTGATTCAGTGACTGGGGTAATCAGAAGCAATGTGACTGGCACAGGATAGAGCAGAGTTTAGGGCTGTTGTACATAGGGTCGCTATGAGTTGCAAGCAACTCGACGGCACATAGCAACAACTGTATAGCATGGAGGTGTCTAGAGGACATTATGCTGAGTGAAGTAAGTTGGTCACAAAAGAACAAGTATTGTATAAGATCTCTGTTATATAAAGTTAAAGAAGTATTTATGCAAAGAATTATTCTTGGATGGTTATCAGGGATGGGAAGAGAAAGAGAAGGGAGAAAATAGTAAATAGATGCTAGACATTTATGAAGATATTAAGGAAAAATATTCAAAAAGGGGATGATCAGCGTAATATCACCAACGAAAAAGAGGATACAAAGAGATATAAAACGATAAATAAATTACAGAATTACATGGTGGAAGTGAGAAAAGTGTGATTATATTGTAGATATTGGCATTAATGTTACAGAGAAAGTGTGTATGAATGGTTGAATGAAAAGTTACCTTGCTTCGTGAGCCTTCATTCAAATAACAATACGAAATTCTACATGTACCTCAAATTTTCTACTACTAGAAATGATTTGATGAAATATCTCTTCCAGGCTTATGAAAATCACTGAGATTTTTCTGACATGTCTTTATAGCTAGGTATTTGATTTGAAGAACCACACATAATTTGAGGTACTATCTGACACATTTTATCTTTAATAAATGTTTAGGTAGAGGATAAAATGCCACAGGCAATTAAAATGTTAATTTATCAGTTGATGTCACATTCAGTAGAGACTTGTCATCTTAAAGAATTTTATTAATATGTATAAAATAAAACCACTCCCTAGTGTATGTTTTTACATAAATCTGAATTTTAGTTGGGTTTGCTTTGAACCAATATGCATCTATAGATTAAATTCCTTTTTTTAGCTTAGTTAATATTAGTTGTTGCTCTATTAAAACAACAAAGTCACAAACACAAATCTCAGAGATCTAAGGATTTAAGGATGAGATTTGGTGTAAATAAGAAGGTAGGCAGCATAGTCTGACTTCCACTAAATCCACAAAGGTTAACCTGTCCCCATCTACAACATTCACTGCACAAAACCAATTCCTATAAAGTCAGTCAAGTCATGGTCTCTCATGTTTCTGCACAAACTGCTAATTCCAACACCAATCTTACTGCTCTTCTTGGTTCAGAATTCATGGAAGTAAACACACAGGCTTCACAGAAGCATATTCATGGTATAGGGGTATTAGGGGAAGTTAACGGATTGTAATTCATGTTGAGAGAAGGATATAATCCCTCAGTTCAGGAACTTCACATGCATAATCACAGGTCCTTTGCTCTTTAGATTCATGTCTTAGGTCAGTGTTACAAAAGTTCCTTAGTCCTACGAGTTATGATGTCTGCTCTCAGACCTCCAGCAAGCTTGAGTGAAGGCTCTAGCTCTGGCTCTGTACAGAGCAATCCCAAATCATCTCTCATAGCAATCTTTGGTTCTCTGTTCATGTTGCTGTTCATCTTGTGTACATCTTTTTTTTTTTATTTTTTTTTTTTTGGGAAAAACATATTGGGGGTACAAGGAGGTGAGGGTTGGGGGCAGAAGGGTGAGGATGGTCCAGGATGCAGTTGCAGAGCTGCACAGTGTGGTCCGTGGGGGGAGCAGGTGAAGGAAATGATGAGGGTCCAGTGGGGACCAGATGCTACAGAGGAATGACAAGCATTTTCCAATAGTAATTAAACCAACTGTCTTATTGATTTGGGAATTGGATGCCGACTCTCTGGCTTCTTCATGCTGAACAGGGGCGTAGATATAAAGGGAGGAAGGGAGGACGCTTTATCACCTTACTGGTGGTCTTGGGTTACAGCTGCTTGCCTTCTTGCTCCTGAGGGCCGTGACGTTTTGCCCCGAGCCGGGGGCCAAGCGTAGCCCACCCCGGGCAGAAGGCCACGACGGCTCTCCCCGGGCAGAGGGCCGAGGGCAGCCCACCCCGGGCAGAGGGCCGCGACAGCTCGCCCCGAGCCGGGAGCTGAGGGCCGTGATGGCTGAAGTAGTCTTTTTTAAAAAAGAAGAAGAAAAAGTGTGCGTGTGTGTGTGTGTGTGTGTGTGTGTGTGTATCATCAAATTGGATCTGACTGGTACAGGAGACTGCCCCTCCTTCTCCAGCAGAGCATGAAGTAGAGTCTGGGTTTTTTCCCCGCCCCAGGTGCCTGTCGGGGCCTGGGTTTCAGCTGTCCACACCACAGCAGTGGGCAACGAGCTTAAAGCCCCTGATGGCTCTGGGCGCTGACTCTCACCAGTGGCTATGGATGAAGTCACAGGAGATTTTCAGCCAGCGCCTGGTGTACATCTTGGTATAGCCGGCACAGGAATCTTTAGTTTTGTAGGATGTGTGCTGCTTCCTCTTCTTTGTTGTTGTTGAGATTCCCAAGTTTTGCTGTTGAATTAGCTCAATTTGTTGGTAAAACTAACCAGTAGAGAGGCTACTTAAACGCTATTTACACAATCCTGCCCATCCTAGTTAGTGGCTGTTGTTATTACTGTGTGCTGTTGAGTTGGAATTGGTTGACTCATAGTGGACCCTCCAATGGGTTTTTAAAGGCAGTACATTGCATGGGAAAATACTGCCCATCCTTCTCTTGTGGAGCAGCTGGTGAATTCTAACCATGTACCTTTGGAATTGCAGCACAGCTTCTCACTACCACACCACGAGTGTGCCCTGGTCAATGGCTAGGAAAGCCATTTTTAACAACAAGCCATACTTGGGGACTATTTTAACATAATGTTAAGTTATCCAAGCTAGCTCAGATTTAGGTCATTTCATACACAAAATTACTCTAATTTCTGTATGAAAAGAATGACATTTCCCACTAACATATATTGGCAAAGCCCTTAAAAATATGGTCTCAGCTTGTGAAATAAGGTTTTCCCCTCATTTTTAGAGATAAATGTTTTTCTATAGATTGTCCGGGAACATTGAGTCTCCATTCCTACCTGTAAGACTGAGACCTGACTCATTTTCCTGCAAAGTATCATCAGAAATCATGCTAATATTGAAGTCCTTCTGCTTCCACTTGCCAGTTCACCTGACCACTTTCACTAGGAAAACTGTCTCAAATAGAAGCTATTAATTTTCAAAGTCTCCATTACACAACATGTAAAGTTTTATATTGTCTGCACTACTTACTATTCTATTCCACTTACTGTCATTCAGAATTTGTATACTGTTATTGTTATGTGCCATCTGGTTGTAAGCTGGACTCTATAAAGAGGAATGCAGCATCAGGATTTGAGGAAGACTCATTAACAATCTGTGTTATGCACAGGACACAACTTTGTTTGCTGAAAGGGAGAAAAACTTGAAACATAATATCAAGAACTACAACCTTCAATATGGATTACATTTCAACATCAAGAAAACAAGGGTCCTCACCACTGGGCCAACAGACAACATCATGATAGATGAAGAAAAGATTGAAATTGTCAATGATTTGATCTTACTTGGATCAACACTCATACCCTTTGTACGAGCAGTTAGGAGATAAGGAAATCTCCTGGGTAGGTCCACCACCAAGGACCTTGCCAAAATATTGATGAGCAATGATGTTAGTTGAAGGCTAAGGTACACCTGATTCAGGCCAGGTTCTTTTTACCCACTTGCTATGCATCTGAGAGTTGGACAATGAATAATGACGGCAGAACTGATATCTTTTAGTTGCAGCATTGAAGTACTAAATATCCCATGGGCTGCCAAAAAAAACCCCAAACAGATATATTTTGGAAAAATACACTCAGAGTGCTCCTTAGAGGTAAAGATGGCATTGGAGCATGTTGCTAGGAGAAGCTATTCCTTGGAAAGGGACATCATTCTTGGAACGGTGGAGGGTCAGTAGAAGAGAGGAAGATCTCCAACAAGGTAGACAACACAGTGACGGCAGCAGTGAACTCAAGCGTGTCAGAGATGATGAGGATGGCCCAGGACAGCACACAGTTCAAGCTCATTGTTCACAGGGTCGCTATAAGCCATACCCAACTTAATAGTAGCTAACAACAAGAACAATTTAAATAGGTATTTGTTCCATTAAAGGGATGAGGTTTCAGAATGTTCTGATACAATGTGAAGCTCTTGAGTTTTTGACAAGTAATAAAGCAAGAGATAACAACAACAACCATAATATAATTTTGGAATGAAATTTGGTTTTTCATTCCATGACGTCCTTAGGCACTAGTCTGAGAGTTGACATCCTAAGAACAACCAAATTGTTGTAGAACAGGGAAAGATAAATAATTATAAAGAATATTTATTGAGTCAAGTGAAGAAAAGTACAGTGACTAAGGATAAGCAGATTAAAATGGATGAGCAGTTTTGAGCAAGCAGCTACGATTCTTCACGTGGAAAGAACTCCTTGTTTAAGTGTTACCTGAATAAAAGAAGTAAAGGAATATATCATGTAACTATCAGTGGACAATAGGGAAACATAATTGCTAAAAGCAATTGTAGGAACATGCTTGGAATAATACAAGAAAAAGCAGAGATTCTAACTTGGCTAGAGAAGAAGTCAGAGAGAGAAAGAGAGTGGGCCATCACGCTATGTAGAACTTTGTAGGTAACTGCTAGAGGTCAGCTCTCTTGCTGAGCAAATTGGAAGCCATGCTAGATATTTAAGAGTTGTGATGTGCTCTATGGCATTTAAGAAGGATCATCCTAGCTTCCAGGACATAGAAAACAAAATAAAACAGTTAAAAGTGGGACTTAAATGGAAGCACTGAAAAGACTTAAGGATTTATTAAAGTAAACCAGCTGAGAGAAGAATATTGTTTAAAACCAGGGAGAAAGCTTTGGAAACCCTGAGGGGTGATTATATGTGGAATATATCTTGACAAAAGAAATGATAGGGTATGCTATTTAATTTCATGTATTCTGTGGGGCACAGAAAAGAGTCAAAGATGACTTGAAAATGTTTGCTAATTAGAGCAACTAGAAGAACAGAATTTGCATTTTCTAAAACACAGAGGGGAAAGAGTATCATAAAAAGATTTGGATAAGGGTGTTGCAAAAAAAAAAGTAGGGACAGTAAAAAAAATATTGTTTGAACAGAATTTGGACTAGAATAATGGACTTCTAAAATGGAAAGTCATTTAGCAAGCATCAACAATCATAGTTATGTCTATCAAAATAAGCAAGGTATTCAATTCAAGGCAAGGGTTAGATAGAAAGGATAAGGCTGGAAACAGTAAGGCCCAAATGATAAGAACCTTATAATATGTTTTGCAGCGTTTCACATTTCTTCTACAGCTTGCCCCCCATATGCACAACATTTGAGAGCCACGGTCCTAGGTACACTGCTTTAAAATTTTTCTTACATGAAATCTATCTTCTGCCCTAGTCCTATATAGAGCTTTTGTTTTAATTCCATATAGTTGCACTAATCACATACAGACCTTTTTTAAATTAAAAATAAATTATGTCTATCATCTTATAAAAAGTTACCAGAAAATAACGATAATGAGTGTACCCACTACTACCAACATGCACTTACCATCTTACACCTTAATAGGTGTTCATATAGACAACAATATAAAAGGTTGAACTACTGAAAAATGGATGAGTTCAAGCCCAAGTCACCTGGGTAAGAGCATGTTGGGTGGTGATAGTTGTTAGGAAGGCAGGACCTCCACTATTCTTTTTCATCTTAGTTCCTTAAAAGAGAATAAAAAGAAGCAAACAGCAATAATAAAACTTGATGAATCCTACCATTAAATGTATATATACTAAAACAAAACAAAACAAAAGTCTTTGTCACAATTTTGACTCCAACTTATAATGACCCTACATGAAACAAAGTAGAGCAGTGCTCCACAGGGTTCTTTTTTCAGAAGTATATTGCATTCTTGTGAGTAATATTTCAGTGGATTTGTACTACCAACTTTTGGTTGGCAGCCAAGCACATTAGCCATTTATACCTCCCAGAGACTATATATAAGCTTTTAAGAAACTCAAAATGACTAGAAAGAAAACCTCTGACATACTTAAAGAGAAAGATGAGTAAGTCCTGCTAGTCTTTATTTATCTCCTTTTCATCCAGATAAACTGGAAAATACCTGGTAACAAATGAGTCTCTGGAGCATTATTCATTTTACTTTTGGACCTTTCCATACCATTTCTCACCATAAATTCTCTCTACTTGCTTCTCTTGATATTCCTTTCATTATGAACTAATTCCTTGTACTACTACCTTGATTCAGTGTGTGTAGTAAAAGGTATGTCGTGTGCAGTGCCTGAGTTCAGAGTGAATTAGAACTTTGGGACTCTTGGTAACTTGATTAATATCTTTACATCAATGCCCATTTGACCACTTTATCTTTCTCATAGGGAGGTACTGCTTATGTGAGAGGTTTTTTGAAATTATTTTAAAAGTGTAAAAACATTTTAATATGTTGTTGTTTATTGTCATTGAGCACAACTCATAGTGACCCTATGAACAAAGGACCTGAAGCCTTTCTGTAACTATCATCATTTCTCAAAGTTCATAGAGTTCCCAGAGATATGTTGTTTAGGAAGTACATGTAAGGTATTTTCAAATGTTATGATCTTCGTGAGATGCTTAAAAGCTCCTAAAAGGCTGGAACAAAATATTTTTACTCCAATGATTTTGACATCAGCCAGCAGTCCTATTTAGGATGTTTGTAAGATACGCACTCCCAGTAGCTAACCCATTCCAGACAGCCTGACTCATAATCTCTAGGGATGGACTAAGAAATAGGAGCTCCCATATGATTGGCCACCAGCCAACTTGGGGAGCTATTGTTAAATGACATTGATTCTCCTCCACACCAATCACCCTCAGAACCTGTAGAGAATAAGAACCTATATCTGGCAGTGGAGAAAGACTAAAATAGCAACAACTGCATAATAGGTAACACTGACTTATAAATAACAATGCAATATTTTAGTGAGAATAGATCTTTAATAGAAAACAATTTGTAGAAATAAATCTTGAAGCAAAATTACACAGCTAGTCTTGAAAAACACCTTCATAAAGCAAGAGAAAACGGGACTCTGGTGACTTGGTGGTAATAAGTAGCACTGCCAACCCAAAGACACATGGTTCAAATCCATCACCTTTCTGGGCAATCTCCTCCCATGCAATTTACTGCCTCTGAAAACCCACTGGAGGATCAACTATGAGTGGATTCTGACTCAATGGTACAACAACAACAAAAGTGTATGAGCAGTAAAGAAATTTCACAATGTCTTCTTAGGATGAGCCAGCTACCATTGTGTCTTTCCTGTTTTCCCTTAATCTCTAAGTGCTACACACACACAGACACAGACACACAGACACACAGACACACACACACACACACAAACACGCACGCGCACGCATGCTGAGTATCATTTTTTCTAGATTGCTAGGTAAATTAGGCCATCAAATTAAAATCATTAATCTCTTGAGCACTTGCTATGTTCCAACCCTCATTTTATATAGCAAAACAAATCACTAGACTGTTGCAGGAAAGGAAAATAAGTGTACCTGTCACTCTAATACAAATGAATGATGGCAATACTCACCAGTTAAAAGACCTCCACAACCTCTCTCCTCTATGTACTTAGCTTGCCATCATGTGGTCAGCTTCAAAAGGCAGGAGAACTGAACTTAATTTGGTAATTTGACCATTAAGGTGGTTGTTGTTAGCTGCCTTTGAGTCAGCTCTGACTCATGGTGACCTTATGAACAACAGAATGAAACGCTACCCAGCTCTGCATCATCCTCACTACTGCAAGCATCTTCCAGTCTATAGAAGCACCAGGATTAGACAGGACTAAAATCAGAGAATGATGGCAAAACTAAGAGGAAATATGTGAACAGAAGTCATTCAGGGCAAGTTGACGAAGGATATGTGCTCTTTAGGGGTTCCTTTAAATGAAGAGGGCATGGAATACTTTACCACATTGACAGGAGGCTTAAACATCCATATCTCTGCTATAAAGGCATGCTATGAGGGTGCCTAATGCAAGCCATGGCGTTTTCAATGACTTTGTAGGTATCTGAAAATTGGATACTGAATAAGGGAAATCAAACAAGAATGAAGGCTTTTGAATTGTGGTGTCGGTAGAGAATTTTTAACATCCAGGAACTGCCAAAAAAACTAATAAGTCTGTCTTGGAGGAAGTGCGATCACATGCTCCTTGGAGGCAAAGATGGTGAAGCTTTATCTTACATAATTTGGGCATGTTGTCAGGAGGAACCAGTCCTTGGGAAAGACATCATCCTGGGAAAACTACAGGGTCAATGAAGGACAGGAAAACCCTCAAGATGATGACTGACACAGTGACAACAACAATCGACTAGAGCATTGCAGAAATCATGATGATGGTGCAGGATAGAGTAAAGGCTTTGATCTGTTGCTTATAGGGTCACTATAGAACAGATTCAATGACACCTAACAGCTACAACAACGACAATAACATGAGCTAACAGAAGGGTCTAGAAGACAAACGAAGAAAAACTTTTACGAGGAACTGAGATTTGACATGGACCTTGAACAAACGACAACATGTTTAATATTTAATGAGCGGAAATGAGAGAAGTCTTGGTGGCGGCTTGAAAACCTCTCTTGCCAATGTATAAGGGAACTCTGGTGGCATAGTCCATAGCAAGTTAAGCTGGCAACCCAAAGGTTGTGCTTTTCTGGAGGTTTGTATCCACCAATGACTCTGAGAGAGGAAGATTGGCAATGTCCTCCAGAGTGTTTTTTAGTCTCCTGATCATATCTTTCGGAGGGTCAGCTCTCAGTTGGCTCCAAATTGAAAGGAATGAATGAATGAATGTGCAAGTGGTCTGTGCAAGGAGTTAAGTGTTTCCACTCTAAGAGATAAAATGGAGCTACCTCAGCTCTAACTGCCGCAGCTACATTCAAGTATAAAGCACAATCCAGCTGGCTTAGCAGCCCTGAGCCAGCAAGAGGGCGAGGAAATGCAAGACAATTACCATCCTTTTCTGTTTTATAATCACTGACGAATAATTCCTACGTTCAAAACTTCAGTAGTCACATAGCTAATGTGAAGGCACATTCTTTCAGAACTAGTTTGACTTAATGCCAGTGTTCATTCCTATCTATTTTGGGGGGAGGGGAAAAAAATAAAGGAAGAGGAGAAGAAGAGAAGTGAAACTCTAAATAGTTTCATAAAGTTTAAACTAATACTTTAGAGCAATATGGAGAAGATAAAAGAGGTTGGTCCAGGAGATATTAAGACAAGATTAAGGTGGTTGTTAGCTCCTGTTGAGTTTATGACAATTCATGTGATGACGTGGTTCTGTTCAGGAAGGTTTTCTCGGCCAGAATGGAAGCTAATTGCTTCGTCTTTCTCCCACACAGTCAGTAGTTAGAACTGCCCACATTTCATTTATTAGATGAGTGCTTACCCACTCATGCCACCAGGACTTCTTGCTTGTTGGCTTAATGACAAAAACAGGTATCATGGATCTGCTGAGTTATAGATTGGCATAGTGGCTGCAATAATGGGATTAAGCACAAGACAGATTATGAAGGCTGTGAAGAATTAAGGTGTTTTCTTCTGTTGCCCATACAGTTCCTATGAGATATGCCAACTTGATGGTATTCAAGAGCAACAACAACTGATGAATACTTAAGGGAGCTCTAATGGCCTAGATGGATAAGGACTTGCACTGCCAACTCTAAGTAACACTCACTGAATCCACCAGAAGATGGGCAAGAAGTCGCATTTAATATATAGTTTCTGCAAACCCACTGAAAGTTTAGCTATAAGTTGGTTTGAATCAGGGGAACATAACAGTAACGAACTCAGTAAGTTTATTGAGTAAGTTTATTGAATTAATTATCTCTTCAAATAGTTATCCTGACCTTTAATGTAATTTCTATTTTCCAGGTAAGGATACAGATGTTTGGAAATGGTAGTAACTTGCACAGGATATTGAGTTTTCAAATGGCTGAGTCACAGCTTGAACCAAGGTTGCTAACTCCAGAAGTGCACATTACTAACTCTGCATTATAATGGGGTTAGCTATTTGGTCATAAATATTTTATTTCATCCAAAATAGAAAGATTTTCCCAGTGTTCATTACCTTCAGTGATTCCCAATTGATGAATATTATATTTTAGTGCCTTCTTCTCAGAGAAGGAAATGCTAATTTTACCTCATTCCTAACATCAAAACCTTTAAATAATAGATGAGGTTAGAGAGGAAATTTAGGAGACAGTAACTTCAGGGCCATGGTAGTGAGAAAATTCAGAAAAGGAGAGTGAAAGTATTACACAACTAGAAGAAAGTAATCAGTACCACTGAGTTGTATATGCAGAAATGGTTTAAATGGTGTGTGTTTTGTTGCATATATTTGTATAAGAAATAAAATTATCATTTAAAAACTCAACAGCATTTGCCTTTTCTTTTTTTAACTCTAGAAGGAGCCAATATCTACTTAAAAGAATTGAGTTGTCACCATGAATTCTCATTTCTGACTTTTTGCAGCAACATAGAAATAAACCTCAGCCCACTTGGGGTCTTTGCATGTTGGCTTTTATCTCTAGTGCCTGCATGTTCCTAGGGAGAAAGGATCCTGCTACACATTGCTTCTGATGTAATGATACATGTGCTCCTGTTGATGAAGATTGAACTGTTTAGAGCATGAGTCACTATTAACAAAGGCAAACTGTCTCTAGTTGTCTTTTCAAGCCAGCCAGCACCCAGATGACAGGTGGTTTGCATTTCAGTCTCTCTCTCTCTCTCTCTCTCCATTTCTAAGTGGTTTTAAGTCAAATTTGCAGTTAAGTTGGAACAGGTTCATATGCGTATTTATCCTTATAGGAAGGGAGCTCTGGAATTGCCCTGCTAAATAAAGAGAGTGCTTCTCTGGTGATTCTACTCCACCAGTGACTGCAGGAGTAAGATCAACAATCTCCTCTTAGGGGATTTATTGCTTCTAATGGCCTGTTGGATGATCAGATCTGAGTCAGTTATGAGTTGGTGACAATGAGTTGTAGTTTGGAGTTTTTAGTGCAAAAAGAAAGGTGCCCTTAGTGGCCAAGTGCATACCATATTGGGGCTGTTGGAGAAAAAGTTGGTTGTTCAACTGTACCAGCTGTTTTGTGGGAGAAAGATGGGCAATCGCCTTCTGTAAAGATTTACAGCCTTTAGAAACTGGAGGAGGGCAACAGTGAGTTAGAATCAACTCTGGGGCAAAGGGTTCAGTGTAATAACAGGCTCAAGAACCTTTCAGTGATTTAAAAGCTGGAAACACAGCAAGTAAGTTTGCTGTGATGAAGAATTCCAGTATGGGCAAGTACAAATGTTCCAAAGTGGGGACACATTTTCTTAATTAAAGGGTAAGCAGGAGTTGTTTGCAAGTCTGACTTTGCAATCCAAGGACTGCCTGGACTTTGAAATTTCTCAGATTCTAATTATCAGTAGAAAGCAAAGTCCTTGATATAGAAGGAACATTAGAAAATCAGACAAATCCACTCTTTCATTTCTTTAATGGAACAAACTGAGTCCTGATGCACCTGTGTGATTCACATGAGGCCCAGAGATTCATATGCAAAATACCAGCACAGACAAGGTTGATGGAAGAGAACTGTATTTCACTTCAATTTGGGCTATGGATACTTGGGCCCAATTGTGAAGTCTCTAACTACAGTAGCTCTTTAAAATGGCCTCTTTATGCCAAAGGGCTCTGGTGATATAGCTCATAATGTGTTAAGCTGTTAGCCAAAATGCCAGCAGTTTGAATCTACCAAATACTCCAAGAAAAAAAGATAAGCAGTGTTGTCCTGTAAAGATTTACAGCCTCCAAAAGATGGAGGGTTGTGATAAATCAGAAATAGTTCCACTCATGGGTTTGGTTCTTCCTGATTTCTGTAAGAAAAAGTAGAGGATCAGGGATGCATCTACTTACTCTTGGGTCAAGTTGGATCCAAGAGTAAGAAAGTTTGCCAAAATAAACAAAATTCTAGAAAAACACATATGGCAAACTTTCAGGCCATGGGCTGCTCTTCCATCACTAAGTCTTATGAAAAATCCACACGAGACTCATCACGAACCCTCTCACTCTTGTCACACCACTCGGACCACTCCTTCCTCTATTGTGCCACTGTAATTCCATTTACTTTATTCTCTACAGAACACCAATACCTAGGCCTCACACATGATTTCTGTGTGTAGACAAGCTATACTATGTATGCAATGGATTTCTTCTTCCTTTTTTCTTTTTCCAAAAAATAAACCATAAGACCTTTTTATCTTGAGGGATTTGTTGATCATCTATATACAAAACATTCCAGGGCAACAAAACTATCAGTGAGAAATTATACTAGCTTTAGGAATCTTCCAACTCTCATAATGCCACTTCTTTGTCTGTACTAAGACTCTTTTTATGCAGAACAACAGATGCCTAGATGGGCTCTTGCCTTTTTTTTTTCTTTTCAAAAGCATGTACAATTATAATGTGTTGAAACTTGAGAACTGCATATTCAATCTTTCCCATTGGAACCGAGGCACTTCATAGGTTCAACAACTGCGTACCAGTCAGTGCACTGGTCCCAACTGCATGACTCCTCTATGCTGTGTGAATTCTGTAAAAATGTGGTAAATGGTAACTTTTTCTTTACATGACCATTTATAATGTGGTTGTCAGGTGCTGTTAAGTTAACTAAGACCCATAGTGACCCTCTAAACAACAGATCTGAACTCTGTCCAATCCTGTGTCATTTTCACACTTACTAACACATTAGAGCCCACTGCGGCAGTCACTGTGTCAATCCACCTGGTTGAGGGTCTTCCTCTCCTTCAGTGACCCTCTGCCTTTCTGAGCATCATGTCACTCTCCAAGGAACAGCCACTCCTATCAAGGTGCCCAAAGTATGTGAGGCAACACTTTATCATCTTTGCCTGCAAAGAGCACTCTGGCTGCACTTTCTCCAAGAAATATTTCCTTGTTCTTTTGGCCATCCATGGGAAGTTCAGGGCTCTTCTCTAATACCACAACTCAAAGATAGCAATTCTTGTTCTGTCATCCTTATACATTGTCCAGCTCTCAGATGCATAGCAAGTGATTGGAAAGATCACGGCCTGAATCAGACACATCTTGGTCCTCAAACTGACATCATTGCTCCTCAATAATTTGGAGAGGTCCCTAACTGCAGACATTCCCAGTGCAATATATCCCCTGATGCCTTGACTGCTGGTACCAAGGTTGTTGATTGTGGATCTAAGTAAGATGAAATTGTTGACAGTTTCAATATTTTCTTGATCCATGATGATATTGCCTGTAGGACTAATGATGAGAACTTTTGTTTTCTTGACATTATGATGCAATCCATATTGAAGGCTGAATTCTATGATCTTCTACAACAAGTGTTTTCAAGTCCTCCTCACTTGCAGCCAGTAAAGTTGTGTCATCTGCATAATACAGGTTATTGAGTCTTACTCCAATCTAGATACCACATTCCTTTACCCATAGTCCAGATTTTCAAATGGTCAGCATATAGATTAGTAAGACAGTTTACATGCTGAAGTAAAAGAACTGAACAGATGTAAAAGGTTAGCTTGAGAATACAAAGCAAAGTATTATAATGGAATGTGCAGAGAGCTAGAATTGGAAAATAAAAAGGGAGACACTCACTCTGCATTTCTCAAGCAGAGAGAACTGAAAAACAAATTTTACCCTTGAGTTGCAATGTTGAAAGAGGCTATGGGCAATAAATTGAATGACCCAGGAAACATCAAGAGAAGACTGAGGCAATATGAAGAATCACTATACCAAAAGGAACTGACTGACACTGAAAAATTTTAGGAAGTACTATATGAGCAGGAGCGGATGGTAATGAAGGAGGAAGTAGAAGCTGCAATGAAGGCAAAAAATAAGGTCCCAGGAATTGATGTGATACCAGTTGACTTGTTTCAATTAGCTGATGCAGCCATGGATATACTTACCAGGCTATGCCAGGGAATTTTGAGGATAGACATCTGGCCAATGGATTGGAGGAGGTCCATATTTGTTTCCATATCCAAAAAGGGTGATCCAACAGAATGTGGAAATTATCAAACAATAACATTAATGTCACTTGCAAACAAAATACTACTAAAGATCATTCAAAAATGGCTAGAATAATACATGGATAGGGAACCTCCAGAGGTTTAAGTAGGAGTTAGAAGAGGCTATGGCATCAGAGATATGATTGCTGATATCAGATTAATCTTGGCCGAAAGTAAAGAATACCAGAAGAATGTCTATTTATGCTTTACTGACTATGCAAAGGCGCTTGACTGTGTGAATCATAATAAGCTATGGCTAACATTGAAAAGAATGGGAATCCCAGAGCACTTCATCCTGCTCATGTGAAGCCTAGACCAAGATCTAGACCAAGAGTGTGTTGTGCAAACTGAGCAAGAGAACACTGCATAGTTTAAAATTAAGAAGGGACTGTGTTAGGTTGAATATATGATGACATTCATGGATTTATGTAAGTAGGATTTCGAAGGCTTTACATATTCATGAAACATACTGTTCTTTCTCCCATAATAAAGCTGGTGGGTTTGAACCATAACCTTTGGGTTCAAAACTAAGTATATGAACCATTGTGCCACTATGCATCCCATGACAGTAGCACACCTCTCTAAAAGTGGTTTAGCACAATCAAGGCTTTCTTGCACATACAACACGCTCTGTATGTTTCATTATAGGACCCAGGCTGATGGAGAAAGAAGAGCCCTATGACAAGTTTTGCTTCTGCTCAAAAATAATTGGCCAGATTGGCTTCCCAGTCACAGGAGGCCTGAAGGTGCAGCACCACCACATGCCTCCATGTAAAAAACACCAGATGCAAAGTTCTAATGACCACTTACATCCAGCATTCTAACCATGAGTTGGTGTCAGAATAAATTAAATCAATGGAGTAGTGGTAAAGGCAGAGCACACAGAAGAAGCTCTGAGGGTTTCTTTCAAGTTTATTAAGTTTCATTATTTCTATATGTTTTTAATTCAAAAGGAAATCATTGCACCTTGTCCCTTTGCTCTCTGGAAATCCCTTTTGCATGCTTTTCCCAACCCTGGGACTTGCTTTGCACATGTTGTTCCCACTGTCTAGAACACTATCTATTATTAAACTTTCCAGCCTCATCCCTAATTTAATTAACTGATGAACAAATTTCAGATGGCAGCTTCATGAGTTTTTTTCTTAAGGCAGCTTTATTGGCCTCCAGACTGCATATGCTTCTCTATATATTCTTATTCCTTTTCTCTCCCAGAGCCTGTATCATGGACATTAGTTTAAATATTCATTAATGGGAGACTATTTGATTAATGTCTCTCTGTTCCACTAGAGGTATGGTTTAAAACTGGATTGTGAAATGAATGTATTCATTAGTCCCAGAGTCAAACAAACACTGAAATAGAATAATAAAATTTTTTAAAACCCAGAATACTTCACATGTAAGAAGGGTTACTGTTGCTTTGTAAAACTTGATTGGTTTTAAATAATACGTGAATATATACGAGAGGGCACATACTATCCGGGATGTGGAATAAAATTTATGTATTATTTTAATCTTGTCAGTCTATATAATACATCATTAGAATTGATGGCCTTATTTTCATTCTTTTCCTTCATTCACATTTCAAGCCTCCTTGGAAGCAACTATGTTGATTAATGTGTATCCTTTTGCTTTTGTTCTTCAAAACCACCTTTTGGTTCAAATCCATCAGTGGCTCCAAGGAGAGTGCTGGGCAATTTCCTCGCATGTGACTTACAGCCTTTGGAAACCTGCAGAATGGATAGTTATCAACAGGTCTGAACTAGATGGCAATGAGAGTGAGAGTTATGTTGCTAAGGTGCTCGGGTGGCATATTGTGGCATTTGGCATTGTTAAACCAAAAATCAGTCCTCTGACTCCAACAGCTGCTCCATACAGAGAAACATAGGCAGTCCCCTCCTGTAAAGGTTTATAGCCTCAGAAACCTGGTATAGAGGGTCTCTTTGAGTCTGGATCAATTCAACAGCAATGGGTTTAACATTGATATGAGTTCTTGGGTGACACAAAGATTAAGCTCGCGACCTAGGAAGGTCAGCAGTTCAAATCAGAGGTAGCTCAGAAGACAAGCCTGGTAAACTGCTTTCATGAAAACCTTATGGGGCAAGAAACCTTACAGCCCACAAAGAAGAGCAAGCAAGAGAAAGTGACTTGTCCTTCAGGACACAAGAAACAGCCACAGCAGAGAACCAGAGACCTGACATGAGATACTGGACCTTGGGACTGCAGTGCCCATGGACAGAATCAAAGCTAAGCGACGAGCCATTGACCAAGTTTACTGGACAATTTGTGGAGGGGGCTAGTAAAGAGGCAATACTGGAAAGACTGAGAACTTTGTAACATTGGCCTAAAACTAGGAAGCTCAAGGCTAAGGTGCCAGTGAGCACATTTCAGAAGTTGTCCTGACCATATTCAGCTACTAATATGGCTTATAAACATTTGACTTTCTCCCTCAGACAAAACCAAAAAACAAAACCAAACAAAAAACACCCTATAGAGCAGTTTTACTCTGCATGCATGGGGCATCATGGACCAGGAACCAAGTCCATGACAACTAATACAGCAATGTTTTGCTGTTAGGTGCTATTGAGTTGACTCATAGCAACCCTATGAGCAACAGATGGAGACCTTGGTCTATGTTGTGCCAGCTCTTACGGTCTCTGCCATGCTCAAGTCCACTGTTACAGTCACTGTCAATTCCATTTCTTGACAGTCTTCCTCTCTATCACCGACTCTACTTTTTGAAGCATGTTGCTATGTTGTTTGTTGCTATGTGTCATTGAGTTGCTCATAACTCATAGTGACCCTATGCATAATAGCTCTGAAGTCCTGTTTGCTCTGAGCCTATCTCACTGTCCCTGCGGCTCCCACCCCCATTACACCAGTTAATGTGTCAATCCATTTCCTCCAGGGTCTTTCTATCTTGTGCTGTTCCTTTATCCTTTCAAGCATGATGTCCTTCTCCAAGGGCTTTTCTCTCCTGGCAACATACCCAAAGTATGTAAAAAACAGCTTTAGAATCTATTTTTGCTATGTTGTTATAAGTACATCTAATTCTTCATAGTAAATTTCCATACAATTTCCTAAGACTTACTTAAACTCATTTTCTACAATGTGTGATTGTAAAAGAGGGAGTGGGGAGAGAAATGAAAATCCTTCAGTAGACTAGAGAATCTCACAGGAGTAAGTACCACATTTCACTTGGCTCAGAATTACATCTTCAATGACTAACACAGAGCCTAAAATATAGTAAACCAAAACATAAATGAAAATAAACAAATCCACTGCCACCGAGTAAGTTCTGACTCAGACTCTCCTTTAAGTTTGAGGCTGTAAACTTTTATGGGAGGAAACTGCCCATTTTCTCCCATACAAAAGAAGCTGTTGACCTTTCAGTTAGTACCACTGTGCTACAAGGGCTCTTTTTTCTTCCAAATTCAGAGATTATAATATTTTTTTAAATTAATATAATTTTTACTATATTTTTATTGTGATTTTAACAGAGCTTACAAAAAGGATGGGTTTTCATTAATTCACCATTTCACATTTTCCTCCTTCCCCCTCCCCAATCTACTTTGTAATGCACTTGTTTGAGATTGTTAATTGTCATACATATAATGCCTAATTATACATTCCTTCCAGAGAGTCCTTCTGTTCCAGTGCAGTAGTCATTATCTATCTACTCTTTTCTTGTTCTCCCCTCTTTAAAATACCAAATTAATACCGAAATAGTCCAATATTTCTTTCATCCAAAAAATATAAACATCTTTAAACTAGTATTTACTGGTATTTCAGTTTCCTCTTTTATTTTATTTTCCATTTAATTTTGCACATCTCTGCTCTACTTGGCAAATGTTTTTGTTAAGTGCCATCAAGCCACAGACGACTCAGAGTGACCCTATGAACGAAAGACCTGAACACTTGTATAACTTTCATCATTTCTCCATGTTCATAGAGCTCTGGAGGCAAGCTATTTCGAAAGTGGATGCCACTCCTGCTTCCAAGCTTGGTTTAAGCAGGGAGCTCCACCAAACACCGCCCACCATGTTGTTGTTATGTGCTGTCGAGTCACTTGAGATTCATAGTGACCCTATGTACAACAGCCCTAAATCCTGATCTAACCTGTGCCAATCTCATTGTCTCCGACACACTCATCCCGATTACCCCATTCACCGAATCAATCCATCTCCTCCTGCGCCTGCCCTCCACTCTCCCAAGCATTTTGTCCTTCTCCAAAGACCCGTCTCTCCTTACAAAATGACCAAAATATGACAGACGGAGCCTCAGAATCCTTGCCTCCAAGGAGCAGCCAGATTTAACCCTCTCCAGGATGAATCTGTTTGTTTTCTAAGCAGCCCATGGTACCCTCAATACTCTTCTCCAACACCAAAGCTCAAAGGTATCAATTCTCCTTCTATTGTCCTTAGTCATTGTCCAACTTTCTGATACATAACAAGTGATTGCAAAGACCATGGCCTGTATCAGATGCACCTTAGTCTCCAGAGAGACACCGTTGCTCTTCAGTACTTTAGAGAGGTCCCTAACAGCAGACTTTCCCATCGCAATACATCTTTTAATTTCCTGGCTGCTGGTGCCAAAAGTGTTTATTTTGGAGCCAAGCAGACTAAAGCTGTGAACAATCTCAATCTCTTCACCATCCATCCCGATGCTGCCAATTGGCCCAGTGGTGAGAATCTTTGTCTTCTTGACATTGAGCCTCAATCCATATTGAAGTCTTCAGTCCTTGACCCTCTACAGCAAGCACTTCAGGTCCTCCTCAGTTTCAGCAAGCAGGGTTGTGTCATCTGCATAACGCAGACTGTTGATAGATCTTCCACCAATCCTGATGCCGCATTTTTCCTCATAGAGCCCAGCCTCCTGGATGATCTGTTCTGCATACAGGTTGAAAAGGTATGGAGACAGGACACATCCCTTCCCAATTTTGAACCATGCAATGTTTCCTGTCCACCATAGGTAATCATTATTGCATGACACATCATTGTCTTAGTGGTTAGCATCACAGCAACCACGAGTTACCTCTGTACAGCATATGGACTGACCAGTGCTATACCAGTTAGAAAAATGTTTTACCAAAACCAATTAAAACAAGGTCTGAGGGCTGCAGATTAAAATCACCCACCTTTGGCTTGGTTGCATAACTTTCTATCCACTAGGTCAACAGAGCTCTATGTTGTTGTTGCTGTTATTGTTGTTACGTGCCTTCGACCACAGACATCTCATAGAGACCCTATGAACAAAAAACTTGAATACTTGTATAACTTTCATCATTTACCCATGTTCATAGAGTTTCTGGAGGCAAGCTGTTTCAGAAGTGGATGCCACTCCTGCTTCCAAGCTTGTTTTAATCGGAAATACTGAAGATTTTCTTTATGCCACGTCCTCACTAGTGATCAGTCCAGTGGCTCTACAGAAGAAAGGTGGCTAATCTTCTCCCATGCAATTTATAACTTCAGGAATTCAATGGAGAGCAAGTTATGAGTTGGCTCCAATTTGTTGGCTATGCATTAGTGAAGGTGCCAGCCAGCCACCTTAGGAAGAGTTTCATATACCTCATTTAATTTGTGGCTTATAACAGATTATACAGATGTGAAACCATGCTACAGAGAATAAGAAGTGATAAACACAGAATTAGAATCCAGGTAAAAGGTCTAAACCCAAAGTTCAAGCTTTTATTTCTGTGGACAGATAAATTGCTATCAGTTGCTGGGAATCGCCCTGACCTCATGGAGACCTTATGTGCCCAGTTCTGCACCATCTCGTGTCTGTTGGTACATTTGATTTTATTGTTGGGACTATGATGTCAATTTACCTCATTAAGGTTTTTTTTCTCATTTTTGTTGATACTCTCTACTCTGTAGGGAGTTGCACTGCAAACCCAAAGGTCATGCCTCTCTGTAAGTTTGAATCCATCCATGGCTCTAAGGAAAAACGTTGGGCAATATTCTCCTGTTCTGTTTACAGTCTTTGAAAAGCTACTGGATGGTCAGCTATGAGCCAACTCAATGGCGATGAGCCTGAGCGCTCAACTCCATTAAGTGGGATGTGTATTTCTAGCCACTGATTCCCGCTATGTGTTGTTGCTGTTGCTATGTGCCATCGAGTTGACTACAACTCATAGTGAACTTATGAACAATGGCTCTGAACCTTGCTCTACTCTGAGACAACCTCACCATCTCTGACACACAAGATCTCATTGCCGCACTGTGTCAATGCATCTCATCCAGGATCTTCCTCTCCTGTGCTGACCCTCGACCTTTCCAAACATGTTGTCTTTTTCCAAGAACTTGACCCTCCTGGCAACATGCCCAAAGTATGTAAGACAGAGCTTCAAAATCCTTGCCTCCAAGGGATAACTTGGATTCACCCTCTCCAACACAAACATATTAGTTCTCTTGGCAGTTCACTGTATGTTCAATACTCTTCTCCAGCACCAAAACTCAAAGGCATCAATTTTTCTTCTGTTATCCTTAGTCATGGTCCAGCTCTTAGATGCATAGCAAGCAGTGTAGAGGATTATGGGCTGGATCAGGCATACCTTAATCTCTAGATGTGTTGTGTATCACTGAGTTAGAACTGACTCATTGCTGACCCTCTGGTGGGTTTTCAGAGGCAGTTAATTTGCATGATAGATTTTCCACCTTTCTTCTGAGGAGCAGTTTGTGAACTTGAACCATGTGCCTTTGGGATTACAGGGCAATTTCTTGCCACTAGGCCACCAGTGCTCCAGCACTATGTTTTGGTTTGTTTTTTTCCTGTCTTCATTTTATATGGGAGACTGTTTACAATATTTTTTTAAATGCCTGGAGGAGAACATTTATACTTGCTCCCACAAACTTTATTGAGACAAATTTTCTAAATAGAAGGTCAGTATCTCACCTCTTATGTTCAGGACTATAGTGATCACACACCTTCAAAGGTTTCATAAGTGGTGACTCCATAAACTCAGAAGACCTTTTCTTAAAAGCTTTATGGATGTCAAGCACATTTTTCTCATATTTTGACAAAACATAAGGTTAAGTTTCTTTTAGAATGAAAGGCATTTAAAAATAATCAACAAGACTCATGGTTTTATGAAAGAAAACAGTATGCTAACATCCCAAAAGGTCAGAGGGGCGTCATCTCAAACAAAAGACACTATTTCCTGAGCAGCTGCAAACCTTACATCAAATACAGGTCTTCCTTGCTTTTTGAACATTTACTTTACATTACTTTACTTTTGTCAAGACCCACTGTAACCACTAACAGAAAGAAATCTGAAGAGAAATTTTTGCTTTTTTACAGGAATCAAATAGTTGAAATGTGAAACTTGTATTCAACGTTTGTTTTGCAGGCAGCTGTTAAAGCAGCAGAGACCACCCCCAAGCAGCTCCTTTCCTGGGAAATAAACTCAGCATCTCAGTATCAAGCTGCCAGAGCCTGGAACTGTGTCTGTGAGCCCTGTGTGTCAGCATCATTTTAGGTTCTCTGTTTCTTTTGGTATACTGGGTGAGTTACTTTTTGGATGTGGGGTGTTTTCCCATATAAATGAATATAAACCAAAGCTAATGCCCTATACCACTCTGACATAAAGGTTTTAGAGGAGTACTCTACTTTGGATAATGGAGGCAATCTGTACAGCCACACAAACTACCATGTTCTTATTTTGATTGTGTTTCACTTCGCAGAGTGTTGGGTTACCCACAAAGGGTGGGTTTACTTGTGTTTACATACTAGTCTGTAGGGAACAATTACAGATGGAGGCAGATGAGTAAATCCACAAGTACAATTACATATTAGCAAATGCGAGTAAGCTTACACTTACGTTAGTTATTGGGTATTGGGCAATCTTCCCCTAAGAGCAGCAAGCTATAGATTGACATTTAGAAGCCACAGGGCCCAGCGATGCCTCTAATGAGAGAAGCAATACAGATAAGATTAGCCAAGGAAGAAAGGTGACAGTGAGGGAAGTGAATTAACGAGAGTGAAAGGATGGGCTTGGTTAAGTCTTCAGGTGCTGTGATAAAGTTAATCACAACATCCTACCCCTAAAAAGACTTAAAAAAACCCAACCAGAAACCTCAAACTGATTGTAAAGATACATGCCACATGTATCTAATCACCTAATCAGAGATGGAATGTATACAATAAACACTTATACTGGGTGATAAGTAACAAAATGACAAACATTTGGAGACTGGCACAAATTACTTGGAGAGGTGGGGGCAGGGAAAGGAAGGGCAGAGGAGACTGGGGCGAGAGGGGACACTATGGGAGAGACTGGTTAGCTGTTTCACAAATGTGTTTCCTCTCTTCCTGGGCACACAACTAGGTTAAATTCCAAACCGCTCTTGGAACTGACTGTCATATAATGCAGTTAAACTGAAAAGAAAGGGATATGGAACACTCTTGGGCAGAATGTACAAAAAAGGAGGTGAGTGTTTCTACTCCCCTTCCCCAGCTTAGAGCAGAAGACTGAGTCCAAGATGGGCAGAACTAGAAGATGGAAGGAACCCACCTAAGGTTCTGAATAATTGAAAAGGAATCCTATCCCCACCAGAGTACTTTCATGGACTCATACAAATAAAAAGCAAATAGGCAAACAATTTTTACCTATTTCAAGCCACTGTATATCCTTTTCCCATACCGTTCCAACATATATGCTGAACGGATCATTTGGGAGGCTATAGTATATGAAGAATGTGGCATCAAGATTAGAGGAAAACTCATCCACAACCTGTGTTATGCTGATAACACTACCTTGCCCGCCAACACTGAGGAGGACTTGAAATATCTGCTGCAGAAGGCCAAGGGAGTAATCCTTCAATACTCACTGACTGCACCTCGACATCAAGAAAACAAAGATTCTCAACACCAAGTCAATAGCAAGATTATGATAAATGAGAAAGAGTCAGGTTGTTAACAATTTCATCTTGCTTTGATCCACAATCAACACATGAAAGCAAAAGGCAAGATGCATTGGGAAAATCTGCTGTCAAAGACCTCAAGAGTGCTAAAGTGCCACAATGTCAGTCTAGAGACTAGGGTGCACCTGAACTAGGCCATGGTCTTCTCAATTGCTTGCTGTATATCTGAGAGCTGGACGATAAACAGGGATAACAGAAGAAGAATTGATGCCTTTGAGCTGTGGTGATGAAAGAGAGAGAGAGTATTGAACATACCATAGAATGCCAAGAGAAAAAAAAACAGTTGTCCTGCAGATGGTGAAACCAAGCTGGCCCTTGCAGGCAAGGATGTTTAAGCTCCATGTCACATACTTTGGGTATATTGCTAGAAGGGTCCAGTCCTTAGAGAATGATATCAAGCTTTGAAGGATATATGGAAAGAAGAGGAAGACTATGAATGGATTGACACAGTGACTGTGGAAAAGGTGTGTTAGACATAGTGAGGATAGGGCAAGGTTCAGAGCCACAGTTTATAGGATTGCTATGACTTATAGTCGACTCAACAGCACTGACAACAACAACATTGTTCAGATGTGTTACATTAGCCAACATCACCCTAAAAATCATATCCAATTCTCTACTGAGATATAATTAACACGCTACACAATTCAACTATTTAAAGGGTTTAAACATCACCAGTATCTAATTCCAGAAATTTGTCTATTATCTCACAAAGAAATCTCAAACCCAGTAGGAGTCATTCCCCATTCTCCAGAAAATTTAATCTGCTGTCTGGATTTACCTATTGTGAGCATATCATATAACAAGATCATACAACATTTTTGTGCATATGTGACTGTCACTTAGCACAATGTTGGCAAGAATTACCATGACAATTGCCAAGACTTCAGTCCTTTGAATTGCTGGATAATATTCCATTGTATTCTATCTCACAATTAATTCATTCATTCATTAAGTGATAAACTGAGTTTACATGATTATTATCTTCGCCATAAACTCAAATTACTTACTGCGTTGGAACTGGCTCATAGCTCACCTGCCTTGGCTTTCTAAGGCTATAAATTGTATGTGAGGTGATTATACATCTTTCTCAGATGGAGCCACTGGTGGATTCAAGCCATCAAGAGTGATTCAACCTTTGGATTAGCAGCACAAACCCCTACAACTGGGGTACTAAGTCGTTTAAAAAGATCCTGTCCCTAGGGAATTGCTCTGCTAGCCCAAAGTCAGTGCTTTTCCGGTGGTTTGAATCCATCAATACCTCTGAGGGAGAAAGGGGTACATTCTCCTCCTGTGCAGTTTATAGCCTCTGAAAACCAGCTCGAAGGTCAGCTATGAGTCAGTTGTGACTACAGCAATGAGATGCTTTATTTTGTTTTTTTTTTAAATGTTGTTTAAATCAACATATCAAAAAGAAGACTCATTCATTTGGAGGATACTCATAAATATTCAAAGCCGATTAGGCTACAATTACCTAAATTTTAGGAGAAAATGGTTTATTTACTCAAATCCACTTGGGAAATATGAGACTGTTATTAGAGTGATAGTAAATATTCAAGAGCCAGGGAGTGAGGAAAGACAGGATCCAAGAAGAAAGCGTACAACTTTATATCTTTTAAGTCAGGAATTAAAGAAAAAGTTAATCCGTCGCAAACAAACAGGCAGGCAGCTGCCTCCAGAATTTATTTCTGTAAAAAGCCCAAGGAACTAAACCTAATGTCAACAAAAAGCAATTAAGTAGTACTTAGGTATTGCTGGGTCAGGCAAAACGAAAAGTTAATTAAAGGGATCCAGTCTCCGTGTTTCTCTAAAGATAAATCCCAACCATTCTCAAAATCGTTAAACTTTAAATGGCAAAGTCAATTTGTTGGTAGTGTTTGTAAAAGAAATATTAGCAAATTTCTGTAGCCATGGCAGATTAGAACTGCCTCTTTCCATTTCAGAGAAGTAAAATCTGAGCAGATTTATACGACATAGGAGAAAGCTAATGCAAGATGGGAAAAAGCCTTTTCTGTCTCCACTCTCTTAGGTCATCAGGAGGACAGTCACAATGAAAGGACTGACTGTCGACATTCATTCAATAGACACTTATCAAACACCTTTTCTACATTGAGGTTGTTAACAGTTACAACTTGGTTGGCTCCACAATCAACGCCAGCAGTCAGAAAATTGCATTAGGTAAATCTGCTGCCTGGGACTTCTCCAGTGTACTGAGAAGCAACGGTATCAGTCTAGAGCCTAAGGTTCACCTGATCCCGTCCATGGTCTTCATAATTACTTGCTATGCATCAGAGAGCTGGATAACGACTAAGGAGAACAGAAGAAGGATTGATGCCTTTGAATTGTGGTGTGGGAGAAGAGTCTTGAACATACCATGGACTGCCAAGAAAACAACTAGGTCTGTCCTGGAGAGGGTGAAATTAAGTTTCTCCTCGGAGGCTAGAATTTTGAAACTCCATCTTACATACTTTGGACATGTGGTTGGGAGGGACTGGTCCTCGGAGAAGGAGATCATGCTCAGAAGTGGGGAAGGATAGCACAGGAGAGGAAGACCCCAGATGGGATGGATTGATTCAGTAACTAGGGCAATGGGGATAGATGTATCAGAGTCAGTGAGACTAGCTTAGGACAGGGCAGGCTTCAGAGCTATTGGACATAGGGGTCGCTATGAGTTGCAGTCCACTTGATGGCACATAACATCAACAATTGTGCTGCTGAGACTATAGAGATACAAATATGCTGGCTTCTTATTAGCAGGCACACCAGTCTCTAGGACATCAACAGATAACTTATAGGAGAATGTTGTAAAGTTATAAAACCTATTGACATCCAGTTGGAATCAACTCATAGCTGACCCTCCAATGAGTTTCTGAAGCTGTAAACCATGTGAGAGGAGACTGACCCTCTTTCTCCTTTGGAAAAGTTGGTGGATTCAAACTGCCAGAGATGCATGGCCTTTAGGTCAGTAGTGCAACTCCTTAGAGACTACACTACCTGAGCTCCTTAAAGTCCTAAGGGTCAAAGAGAAACGTGTGTTGATTTTAACTGGATTCCTTGTCCAAATAAGAATGTTAGGGCCTCACAGTCATTAAATGTTACGCTGCTAAGCAAAGCGACAGTGGTTTGACTCCATTAAGTTGCTTTCTGAGAGAAATATGTAGCACGCTACTTCTATAAAGATTTGAGAAACCTTGAAACTCCCACGGGGAAGTTCTGCTCTCTCCTGTTGAGTTGCTATGAATCAGAAATGATTTTATAGCCATGGGTTCTGATCTCAGTAGATGGTGTTTTGCCCTGGGCCTCTGAGGTTGAATAAGATTACTTACATAAGGAGAAGAACAAGCACATTTTGGACAGTGGAACTGGGAAGCATAAAGAAGGTATAAAGATTCAGGGTCATGAAAGGATATGAAAAACTGAAAATGAAAGAGGAGGGTACATGCAGAGCATGATCGTGGGAATATGGAAATAGGGTAAAAATAAGTTTGAGGCCAGTTTATAGAGAGATTTTTGACAAGTTCCTAATTTTAGGCTTGATCTTGGTTTTTTTTACCCCCTATAGCTAGTAGAAAATAAACATAATTTTTTAAAAAAGGCATTTCAAGATCAGATTATTTTCTTTTTAAATTTTACTTATGAAAACATTTCCTTCCATCCCTATATCTTCTTATATTTATAGCTAACAAGAGTCTGGGGTTTTTTCATCACTATTTTCTTGGTCAGATTTGGTCAGATTCACACTGAAACGTCTTCAATTATCTCACCAAAATAGTAAGCATTGGTTTACAGTATGCTTCTTCATATCAAATTTTAAGTATTCATTCTAATTAAATCAATTTGGATACTGTTACAATTCCTGAGTCAATCACCAGGTCCTCATAAGGACACTTGGGGGTACAATGGTTAAGCACAATTGTTAGCTTACTTCCGTCAATAACATCACTTACTACTCTGATTGGCTAAGTCTATACCATATGCTCCTGCACTTCTCCACCCCACAGGAGAGAAGCTATTTTGCTAGTGGAAACATTGAATACTGTCACCAGAAAAAAGAATAAAAGCATACCAGAAGGCAAAACCAACAAGTTATTCTCTTCTTTGGACAATGGTCTCACTGCTGCCATGGTGTCATTATAATCTACATCTCACAGAGGAAAACCTGAGTCACACTGAACTCTGTGGTCAGGAATAAAGTTCAAGTCTCTGGACTATTATTCTGCTACCAGATTTTGTTTCTAAAATTAATAAAAGATTTCTTCTCCTCCAAAAAGGCTTAATTTTTTTTTCTTGCAAAGCATAATAAAGCAATTTTGAAGCAAATTTAAAAGTCCCCTTTTCCAAACTATCAGGCATTCTTCCAAATGTCTCTGAAATAAAAATGATGGATGGGATGAGAATCAGCCTCTAAGCAAGCTGGCAGCCCCAAGGGATGACAACTGCATATAATTCACATCGATCTTAAAATGAACCTATGAATCACATAGCAAATGAGCTGGCAGAGTGGGTTGTTACCACTAGAGAAATCGCCTCGATGACCTTCTAAAAATAAGATGCACACAATTTCTAGTTAATGTCCTAACACCTTCTAGCCAGATGATTACTCCACTCCAATAAAAGGAGACATTAAAAAGAATACATCTTTCAGTCAGTGTAATACTAGTCTGAGTTGAACCTAACTACATCCCTAAGAACCTAGACTAAGATACTAGAAATAAAATTTGCTTTTAACAAAACAGGATGGAAAATGGGAATGAGAGGACTGCTCATAATTCATACTGAATGATGCTATTTCAGAACCTGCTTTTTTATTTCTCCTGGACGTACAATATGATAACTCAAAAAACTCATTGTTGTCGAGTTAGAACTGATCTATAGCTCACCCTCTAGCAGATTTTCATAGCAACGAGGAGGAGATCGTCCAACTTTCTCCCTTAGAGCCTCAGGTGAATTCAAATTGGATACATTTAGGTTAGCTGTGCATCTTTCTACAAACTACATCGCCAGAGCTCCATACAACGTGCCAGAAATAATAACACGACTTCTTGACAAACTGTAAGGGCAAAGATCATGTCTATTGCATTCAAACAAAAGTTTGTTGAATAAAAGAGCAAGCAAATGATTTTGTGAACTTTCTTAGACAGACAAGGATCTTTCATGTTTTTCATTCCTCTGTGTGAGGTCCTAGAATTTCTGCAATGCTAAGTCCAAATTTCAGAAAATTCTTTCAAATGTGATTCCCAATTGCCTAGTGGTAAGAAGCTGCACTGTAGTGCCAAAGGTGTGTGCTTCGAAACCACTAGTCGCTCCATGAGAGAAGGATGGGCAACCATCTCCCATATGATTTAGAGCCTTTCAAGACCTGGAGGAGCAACTATGAGTGAATTCCAAATCAATGGCACACAACAACAACATCTCCTCCACACAGTTACTTTGTATTTTCTGTCCATACTCTTCACTGGAAATTTATATACGGTATCATTATTTTCCATTCACAGATCTATTTTCCTTGATTAAGTTTCTTGATACCAGAGATCTAGAACTATCCTTTTTATCCCTCTTCTATAGGAAGTCGTGGTAAAGATTTCTGGTGACATGTGCTTAGTTGCTCACCACCTGGAAGGTGGCTTGAATCTATTTGCTACTCAGAGAGAGAAAATAGCCGTCTCCTCCTGTAAAGATACACAGCCTCTGAAACCCTAATTGAAATAGAATTGTTAGAAGTTAGTTTGGTTTTGGGTTGGAGTAGCCCTGATGGTGCAGTGGTTAAATTCTTAGATATTATCAGAAAAATCTGTAGTTCAAATCTATTTGCCACTTTAAAGGAGAAAAATGTCACCTGCTACTCCATAGGAGAATGGGCAATATACTCCAATTTGATTAACGTGCTGGAGGGGCAGCTATGGATCAGTTCCAACTCGATGGTACACAACACCAACAACAACCAACAAGTTAAAAGATGAATTGCATTGGGAAAAATCTGCTGTCAGACACCTCTCCAGAGTGCAAAGAGCAATGATGTCAGTCTAGAGAATAAGGTGCAATTGATCAAGGCCATTGTCTTCACAATTACTTGTTATGCATCAGACAGCTCAAAAATGAATAAGGATGACAAAATAAGAATTGATGCCTTTGAGTTGTGATGCTGAAAAAGAACACTGAGCATTCCATGGACTGTCAAGAGGACAAACATGTTTACTGCTGTTGTTGTTATATGCTATTGAGTCGCCTGCAACTCATAGTGACCCTATGGACAACAGCCCTAAAGCATGCTCTATCCTGTACCAATCTTATTGTCTCAGACACATCTACTTCCATTACTCCAGTCACCAAATCAATTCATCTCATCCACGGTCTTCCTCTCTTGCACTGTCCCTCCACCCTCCCCTCCCAAGCATGATGTCCCTCTCCAAGGACTGGTCCTTCTTTGCAACATGCCCAAAGTATGTCAGATGATGATTCAGAATCCTTGCCTCAAAGGAGCAGCCTGGTCTCACCCTCTCTAGGATGAATCTGTTTGTTCTTCTAGTAGTCCACAGTATATTCAATATTCTTCTTCAGCATCACAGCTCAAGGGTATCAAGTCTTCTTCTATCATCCCTGGTCATTGTCTAGCTTTCTGATGCATAGCAAGTAATTGCAAAGACTATGGCCTGGATTAGGAATACCTTAGTCTACAGACTGACATCATTGCTCTTCAGCACTTTGGAGAAGTATCTGACAGTAGACTTTCCCCAAGCAATTTGTCTTTTAATTTCCTAGGTACTGGTACCTATAGTGTTGATTGTGGAGAGAAGCAAACTAAAGTTTTTAACAGTCTCAGTCTCTTCACCATCTATCATGATGCTGCCAATCGGCACAGTGGTGAGAATCTTTGTTAATCTTGATATTGAGCTTCAATCTATATTGTTTTCTGTGGAGAGGGTAAAATCAAATTGTTCCTTCAAGATGAGGATTTTGAAGCTCCATCTCATATTGGGTATGTTACCAGCAGGGACCAGACCTTGAGGAAAGAAATCATGCTTGGAAGGGTGGAGGCACACACAGCACAAAAGAGGAAGACCGTGGATGAGATGGACTGACATGGTAACTGGGGAAATAGGGTTAAGTGTGTTGGACACAATGGGATTGGCTCAGGAATAGGAATAGGACAGCGCTCAGGTCTATTGTGCATAGGGTCACTGTAAGTCATAGGTGACTTGACAGCACTTACGAAGAACCACCACCACCACCCCATACTCTGGAGCTCTGGTGGCTTAGTGTTAAGAAAATGAACTCTAGGCCTTAAGGTATGTGGTATGAATCCACCGGATGCTCTGCAGGAGAAGGGTGGGCAATCTCCCGTGTGATTTACAGTCTCTGAAAACCTGCTTAAGGTCAGCTAGGAGTCAATTCCAACTCAACTGCAAACAACATCACCCTGTCCTATAGGTTACTGAGTTAAAAACAACTCAATAGCAATGGAGTTTACAAACTTACACTCTCATAACTCCCAGTTGTCTCATCTGCACCCGTCTCGGGGCTGGTGCAGGATCAGGCAGCTATGATGTGCAAGGGATTGGTAGAAGTTGAAGGCAGTTAATGAACAAAAGAAGCACACTAATGTAATTCTCAATTCCTTAAGTTGAGTTTTCACTTGCTTTTAATAACCAGGGTGTTCCTTAGAGGCAAGGATGGTGAAACTTCATTTCACATATGCTATCAAGAGAGCCAGTCTTCAGAATAAGATATCATGCTTGGAAAGGAGGACAATCAGAGAAACTGAGACTCCCAACAAGATGTATTGAAGCCGTGACTGTAACAATGGGCTTGAGCACATCAGAGTCTGTGAAGATGATGCAGGTGAGGACAAAGATCAGATCTGTTGTTCTTAGGGTTGCTATGAGTCATAGTCAACTTGATAGCAACTTATAAGAACAACAATTTGGCAACCATTGTGGAAGGTGGTATGGCGCTTTCTCAAAAAGTTACAAGTAGAGATACCATTTGACCCAGTAATTCCACTACTGGGAATATACCCCAAAGAGACCATAACTGACATCTAAGCAGATATATGCACACCCATATTTATCACGGCTTTGTTCACAATAGCAAAGAGCTAGAAACAACCTAAGTGCCCATTAACAAATGAATGCATAGAGAAATTGTGGTATATTCACACAATGGAACACTATGCTGCATTGAAAAACAAGGAACTCATGAAATATTATTCAAAGTGGGTGACTCTGGAGGACATTATGCTGACTGAAGTATCTCAGTCATAAAAGGACAAATACTGCATGGTGTCACTGTTGTAAAACAGGACTGACCTTGGGGTTAGGGGGAGACAGAGAAAGATGGGTTCAATGATGCATACTGCACTGAGAACTGTTTAAAAGGGATATGTGATTAGGCATTATTGTCATGATAGGAGTCCAGAGTGAAGGCTGCATTGTGGAGTGGACCTGGGGGAAGGGATTGTTAAACAATGAAAGAATTTTTCTTTTACTTTTCCAAGAGGGTAGTGTACTAGGGGGGAGGGTTGGGAGGAGAGAAAAGTCCAACAATCAATGAATGGAAATCCAAAGTCTCTGTAAATTTTCATTGAAATTAATAACAAATTTTTTAAAAAGGGAGGGGGGGAAGAGACACAGGACGGGGGTGGGGGTAAGAAGAATAATCTGATTATTTGCAAAGTCTTTGGAAGGACATGCCTAACACTGTTATAAATGTTTAAAGGCATAAAACTAATCTGCAAAGAATGAGTCCAAGTAAGTGCAAGAAAAAGGATAAATTTTCTATATATAGTTAATTAGATAATTATACTTGGGCAATACATTTGGTTCCAAGTTTTCTAGGCACAAAAAAAAGGGAGACACTCAAATTACTGTCAGATCACAATGCATTGGCAAAACATTTCCCCCCAAATTAAACCAAGTAAAAGTTTATCAGAGTTACTATAGTGGAGAGCAAAGGTGTTTGGGGAGTCAGATGGATATATATTAATTTATATCTAAATTTCTCCCCTTTCCTTATATTTGTCTCCTTTGGAAAGGCACTTAAAGTACCTAGAACTCTGTTTCTTGACCTGGAAGTAAAATGATGATAGCCATGAACTCCATAGGGTTATTGTAAGAAGTGCTGTTATTTACACTAAACAAAACCCAAAGCAAACCTACTGTCATCAAATCTATTCCCACTCATGGCAACCCTCCTTCAGTTTTTAAGACTGTCAATCTCTATGGAAGGATTCAAACTGTTGATCAATGAATAATGTCTTATGCCACCAGGGTGAAATGTGGAAATACTGGAGCTCGTGAACAGTGCATTTGGTTAAGTATTTGGTTGTTGTTGTTGTTACTGTTGAGTAACACTGGGTCAGAACCAACCCATAGCTGACCCTTTGGCACATTTTCAGAGGCAGACAATCACACAGGAGATTGCCATCCTTCTCCCGCAGAGCAGCTTGTGGATTTGAACCACGTGCCTTTGGGATTCCAGCACAGCTTCTTTTTTGGATTGCAGCACAGCTTCTTGCCACTAGGTCACCAGAGGTTAGTGAGAAAAAAATTGAGAGTTCAAATCTACTGTTGGGCACCTAAGAAGAAAGTTTTGGTAATCAACTTCTGAAAAATTAACCTCTGAATACCCTATTGTTGGTTGGTTTTGTTTTTTTTTTCTTTAATTTTTTGTGTGTGTGCTGTCAAATTGGATCTGACTGGTACAGGAGGAGATTGTCCCTCCTTTTCCAGCAGAGCATCTGGTGAGTTCGAACCATGTACCTCTAGGACTGCAGTGCAACTTCTTGCCACTAGGCCACCAGAGCTCCCCTTGAATACCCTATTTTTCTTAATGCTTGTTTTGTATATTAGTATACATATGTTTAGATCAAGCAGGTTAAATCCGTTTCCTTTGACTAATACCACAGCAATTTTTTTCATTCCTGAATACAGTAACACACTCCCTGTTCAATCTCTTCCCATCACTCTCTGCCCCTCAAGAGATTCCAGTTCCAGATGAGACTCCCGTCACTGTTCGTGATTCCTCACCTAAGTGAGCACCGGCGAATCACTGACTTAAGACTGGTAAACCTCAAAACAACTATGAGATCTCATCTTACCCAAGTAAGAATAGCAAAATTTAACAGAACAACAAACATCAAATGTTAGTGCGGTTACAGAGAAACTAGAACCCATATTTACTGTTGGTGGGAGTGTAAAATGGTGCAACCACTATGGAAGGCTCTTGCAAATAGAAATACCATTTGACCCAGGAATTCTATTACGGGGAATATACCCTAAAGAAACTATTAACAGCCACCCAAGCAGATATATGCACATCCATGTTTATTGTGGCATTGTTCACAATAGCAAAGAGTTGGAAACAACCCAAGTGCCCATCAAAAAAATGAATGGATGGAGAAGTTCTGGTATATTCACACAATGGAATACTATGCTGCATTGAAAAACAAGGAACACATGGAATATTATGCAAAATGGATGACCCTGGAGCACATTATGCTGAGTGAAATATTTCAGTCACAAAGGACAAATATTGCATAGGATCACTGTTGTAAAACAGGACTGACATTGGGGTTGAGGGAAGACTGAGAAAGACTGAGATAATGTATACTGCATTGAAACAGATGAGAGAGAGAACTGTTTAAAAGGGATACATGATTAGGTATTATTGTCATGACAGGATTCCAGAGTGAAGGCTGTACAGTGGAGTGGACTTGGGGGGAGGGATTGTACAACAATGAAATAATTTTTCTTTTACTTTTCAAAGAGAAGAGGGAATTAGGGGGGAGGGGGTAGACAGAAAAGTGCAACACGGAATAAATGGAAACCCTAAGTCTCTGTAAACTTTTATTAAAATTAATAATTTAAAAAAGACTGGTAAACTTTGGTTCAAATCTAGGCATGCCACCAGTTAGCTGTGAAACCTTTTGGAGGGTCTCAATGAAACTTTAGTGTGATCACTGATAGAATGAAAAAACTTGGACTAGTTCAGCAATCTCCCAATTCCTTTTGGGACTTGTCTTGGGAATTTTTACCTTGAGTTGAGAAATTAAGGCATTTTTAACCATCTATTTCTAAAATACCAGGTTTGGAAGCCATTAAAAAATGAGGAGAAACAGCTGCAAGCATCTGTTAATAATTGGAACAAGGAGTATAAAGAGCATGAATATGGGGAAAATGAAAATTGTAAAAAATTAAATGGAGCTGGGTCAAATGGTATTTCTATTTGCAACTTTTTGAGAAAGTGGCATACAGCCTTCCATAGCGGTTGCACCATTTTACACTCCCACCAACAGTGAATAAGGGTTCCAGTTTCTCCACAACCTCGCCAGCATTTGTGGTTTGCTACTCTGTTAAATTTTGCTCTTCTTACTGGGGTGAGAAGATATCTCATAGGTGTTTTGATTTGCATCTCTCTCAGAGCTAGGGATTTTGAACATTTCTTCATGTGCTTGTTGGCCATCTGAATGTCTTCCTTGGTGAAGTGTCTGTTCGTATCCTGTGCCCATTTTTCAATTGGATTGTTTACAGTTATCTTGTACTGAGAATATATCCTAAAGAAACCATAACTGTCACCCAGGCAGATATATGCACACCCATATTAATTGTGGCTTTGTCTACAATAGCAAAGAGTTGGAAACAACCTAAATGCCCATCAACGAATGAATGGATAGAGAAGCTCTGGTATATTCACACAATGGAATACTATACTGCATTGAAAAACAAGGAACTCATGCAGTATTATTCAAAATGGGTGACCTGGAGGATATTATGCTGAGAGAAATATTTCAGTCACAAAAGGACAAATATTGCATAGTGCCACTGTTGTAGAATGGGACTGACATCAGGGTTGGGGCGAGACAGAAAAATTGGATAAATTATGTATACTGCATTGAAACAGATGAGGGAGAGAACAGTTTAAAAGCAATATATGATTGGGTATTATAGTTATGACAAGAGACCATAATAAAGGCTGCATAGTGGAGTGTACTGGGGGTGGGGGGTGGGGGGTGGAATGTATACCAATGAAAGAATTTTTCTTTTACTTTTCAAAGAGAAGAGCGAACTGGGGGGATGGGGGTTGGCAGGGAGAAAAATGCAACAACGAATGACTGGAAATCCAAAATCTCTGTAAATGTTCATTAAAATTAATAAAATAAAATTTTAAAAAAGAAAAAATTTAAATAGAGCACATAAAGATAGATATTCCAGGCACTGGCAAGCTGACATGGACTGACAACGAACACTATGAATCAGACAATTATATGATCTATTAAGTTAAAGAGCTGGACAATGACTAAGAATGACAGAAGAATCATCAATGCCTTCAAGCGGCAGTGCGGAAAAGAGTGTTGAACATACCATGGACTTCCCAGAAAACAAATAGGTTTGTCTTGGAGAGGGTGAAACCAAGTTTCTCCTTGGAGGATAGGATTTTGAAGCTCTGTCTCACATACTTTGGGCACGTGGCCAGGATAGAACAGCCCTTGGAGAAGGACATCATGCTAAGAAGGGTGGTGGGACAGCACAGGAGCAGGAAACTCTGGATGAGATGGATTGATACAGTAACTGGGGCAATGAGGGTTGGTGTGTTGGAATTAATGAGACTGGCTCAGGACAGGGCAGCGTTCAGAGCTGCTATACATAGGGTCGCAAGCGATTGGGTGGCACATAATAACAACAACAAGAAATCAGGAATGACAAAGTGAAGAAGAATGTTGTTACATTCATAGGTAAAAAGACCATTCCAAGATCTATCCTGAACATACAAGAATGTGATTGACAGAATATTATTCCATACATGTACAAGAAGTCTTGCGTATAAAACTGTTATTCGAATATAAGCAAACATGTCTAAAAGTAAGATAAAGAAACTGAGAAATTCCACCAACTTTTGCAGTCTAAAATTGACCAAATATGTAATCAAGAATTAATAATGATTATTGATGACTGTGATATAAACCAAAGGTTTCTCCTATTGCCCGCCACTGCCGGACAGTCTCCTGGTCAAACAAAGAAGAAGAAATGATAGTCAGAAATTATACTTACTTTTGGTGACAGAAATGGGGATGGAGATCTAATGATTGAACTTTGTACATTCAATTATTTTTTTCATTGCAAATGCCTTTTTAAATAAACTCAAACAGTGACTATACACATGGGCCTATCTGATGAATTACACAGGAATTACATTCACTATGTCTGTGGAAAAAATCACTGAAGAAGCTAAATTTCGACAGTCAAAACTAGGAGGATGTGCAAGGGGATAGAGGGATTAGTCATAGAGTTGGATAATTTGATGGAGGGGTGAGGTAAATTGAAGAGTCTGTTTTGGAAAACGATGTATTTGAATATTATAAATAAATTAGTATTTTAAAAAAACAAAAAAAATGTCAGGGGCTGAACTGACTGTAAAATAGATAATTAATCATGTGCAAGTTAAAATTGAGGCTGAAGAAAATTAAAACAAATTCAACATGGGCTTAAGTTGAATTTAAAAATACTTTCAAGAATAGCTTTGAGGTATTGTGCAATAACGATTGAAGATCAGGTAAGTTGTGAGATGACATTAAGGATATCATGCATGAAGGGACCAAAGGCGCAGAAGGAAGAAAAGATAAAATGAATTCAGAACAGACTCTGTAAATTGTGATGAGATGCTAAAACAAAGAGAGATGTGGAAGTAAAAGAGCTGAACAGAAGATTTGAAAGGGCAGCTTGAGAGGACAAAGCAAAAGTATTTTAAGAGAATGTGCAAGAAGTTGGAGTTGGAGAATAAAAAGGGAAGAACTCTCTTGGCTTTTCTCAAGTTGAAAGAAGTGAAAAAGAATTTCAAGCCTCAAATTCAAATACTAAGGGATGCTATGGGCAAAATCTTGAATGAACCAGGAAGCATCAAAAAGAAGATGGAGGAAACACAGAGTCACTGTACCAAAAAAGACTTGGTCAAAAGAGAAACATTTCATTTTAAAATTGAACCAATGTTAAGAAAGAAGTTCAACATGTACTGAAGGCATTAGCAAAGAATAAGGCTTTAGGAATCAATGGGATACCAAGTGACATGTTTCAACTAACAGATACAACCCTGGATGTGCTCACCAGCCTTTGCCAGGAAATTTGGAAGACAGCTTCCTGGCCAATTAACTGGAAGGAACACATATTTGTTCCCATTCCCAAGAAAGGTGATCCAACAGGATGTGGAATTTATAGGACAATAATATTAACATCACATGTGAGCAAAACATTGCTGAAGATCATCCAGAAATGGCTGGAACAGTATATTAACAAAGAATTGCCAGAGCTTCAAGCAGGGTTTAAAAAAGCCTACGCAGCAAGGATATCATTGCTGATGTCAGAGGGATCTTCTCTGAAAGCAGAGAATACCAGAATAATTTATATTTGTGTCTTATTGACTATACAGAATCATTTGACTGTGTGGGTTATAAAAAAATTACTACTAACATTGAGAAAAATGAGAATCTCAGAACACTTAATCGTATTCTTGCAAAATCTGTAACTAAACTAAGAAGCTGTCATCCAAACAGAACAATAGAACACAGCATGGTTTGAAATCAAGAAAAGTGTTTTTCTCCAAACCTTTTCATTCCATACTGACAATGTCATTTGAGAAGATGAACTTTATGAAGAGGAATGTGGCACCAAGATCTGAGGAAGACTCATCAACAATCTGTTATACAGATGATACAACCTTGCTTGCTGGAAGTAAAGAGAAGTTGAGAAACCTGTTGCGGAAGATCAAAGACTATAGTTTTCAGTATGCATTACATCTCAACATCAAGAAGATAAAAATCCCTCACTACTGGGCCAATAGAGACCAGGATAAATTGCAAAAAGACTGAAGTAGTCAATTATCTCATCTTCCTTGGATCCACAATCAACATCCCTGATACCAGCAGCAAAGAAATGAAAAGATAGATGGTCTTGGGAAAATCTGTTATCAAGGACCTCTCCAAAATACCTACGAACAATGATGTGAGTTTAAAGACTAAGATGGCCCAACTTAGGCCACAGTCTTTTCAATCACCTGCTATGCATCTGAGAGTAAGACAATGAATAATGATCATAAATGAAGAAGAATCTTCAATGTCTTTGAGTTGTGATATTGGAGAAGAGTACTGAATATCCTATGGACTGCCAAAAGAACAAACATATGCCTTTGAGAAGGTGCAGACAGAGTGCTCCTTGGAAACAAAGGTGATGATGCTTTGTCTCATTTACTTTGGGCATGTTGTTTGGAGGGGTTATTCCTTGGATAGGTACATCATTCTTGGAAAGATGGAGGGTCAGAGAAGGGAAGGGAGACCTTCAACCAGATTGAATGACATGATGACTGCAAAAATTTCAAGTATGTCTGAGTTAATAAGGAAATGTCACGTGATAGTACAGGATTTAGAAAAGTTGTTCAAAGGGTCACTATAAGTCTTACTCAATTCAAAGGCATTCAACAACAACAGTCTTAATATGAATGGTTCTAATTTTTGTTTTGTTTTTCAACTATGTGCTGACTTAAATTTGGTTTGGAAAAAGGGCTTCAGACCTACTGAACTAGATGCCTACCAAGGGGTCCTTATGGTTCTCTTCAGCTCAGTGTCATTAAGTCGGAGCTGACTCATAGCCAACCAACCAGCAGGTTTTCAGAGGCTGTGAATCACATAGGAAGATACTGTACAATTTTCTCCTGGAGCATAGCTCATGGATTCAAATTACCTGTTTTTGAGTTGGTAATCTACCAGGCCATCAGATTAATGAACATCCATTCCTCATAGTACTTGCTGCCTCAGAGACCTCTGGGTCACAATCTGCCTCTAGTTGGGGGTGCAACAGAGTCCCTGGATGGTATTCACAGTTGATATATTTGGTTGTTAATTGAAAGAATAGAGGTTCAAGTCCTCGTAAGTGTCTGACAGATGTCCTATTAATTTACTTCTGTAAAAATCGAGTCACTAAAGAGTCTATGGAGTACAATTCTACTCTGACACAAATGAGGTTTCCTAGTTTAGAAGGTCAACAAGTATACTGTAAGAGTGAACTGACTGACATGGTCCTTAAACAAACAAACAAACAAAAATTCCTTCTCTAGCTACTAGATGGTTACATACAGAAAGGCACTGTTTGGAAAAACAGATGATTTGAAAAATGATTTGTTGCTTCCATAAAATTAGTTTGTGGAAAAAGAGAGAGAGGATACTTCTCCTACTCCCTTAGGCGTATGGGGGAAATAAACAAAACATTCCAACCACAGTGATTCAGAATTTCCCACATTCTGAGCCAACCAGTCCAACAGGAGAGTTTTAAATCCCAAAGCCATCCCCAGGGCACAAAATCCTCCCCTATGAAAGACATAGGGGCAGAGTGGACACAGGGCCACCTCCACAATCAGGAGCCTGGAGTTTGCTCTTCCCTCTGAAATTGGGCAGGTCACTTTCTTCTTGGTCTTTCTTCTTGGTTTCTTTCTTGCTCCAAACTACTGTGTTGCTCCAAATAACCCAGCTGCCACCAAAATGGCCTTCCTGAATCCTCTGACCTTATGTACCACTTCTTAATACTACATAAAAATCCCTTAAGCTCCAGCCCTGTAGGCTAGCCTATAGTCTCCAATCCTCCCATGAATATCCCCAGGGTTAACTGGGTGTGTTCCTTCCTGTTAACATCTTGCCTCCCAAATAATGTTCATTCTGGCAGACAGGACAAAGTAGAACTGACCCATACATAAGAGTTTCCAGGCTATAATTTTTAGAGAAGCATTTGTTGATTTTGTTATGTCCCACTGAGTCACATGTGACATGGTGCACAATAGCTGTGAACTCTGCCTTATCCCGAACCAATCTCACTGCCTCCGACACACCTACACCCATTACTTCAAGTTACCCTATCAAATTCATCTCATCTGGAATATTTCTCTCCTGGGCTGACATTCCACCCTTACAAGCATGATGTCCTTCTCCAAGAAGTGGTCTCTTCTGGCAACAGAGCCAAAGTATGTGCGATGGAGCTTCAAAATCCTTGCTTCCAAGAAGAAACTTGGTTTCACTCATTCCAGGACAGACCTGTTTGTTCTCTTGGCAGTCCATCGTATGTTCAAGACTCTTTTCCAGAATCACAACTCAAAGGCACTGATTTTTCTTCTGTCATCCTTACTCCTTGTCCAGTTCTCCAATGCATATCAAGTAATTGTAAAGATCACGGTGTGGATCAGGTGCACCCTAGTCTCTACACTGACATTGTTGCTCTTCAGCACTCTGGAGAGATCCCTGACAGAAGACTTTCCTAATGCAATTTGGTTTTTTTATCTTTTGACTGCTGGTATCAATAGTGTTGATTGTGGATCTGAGCAAGATGAAATTGTTCACAATCTCAATCTCTTCTCCACCTATCATGATATTGCCAATTGGCCCAGTGGTGAGAATCTTTATTTTCTTAATATTGAGCCACAATCCATATTGAAGACTGTAGTCTTTGACCTTCTACATCAAACACTTTAGGTCCTCCTCAATTTTGGCAAGCAAGGTTATGTCATCTGCATAAAGCAAGTAGTTGATGAATCATACAGATATATTTTTTTACCTGCAAAGTGGTTGGTGGGGTTCGACCACCAACCTTTCAGTTACAATGGAGGGTTTAATCACTGCACTACCAAGGCTCCTTACATTCCTTTTCTAACACTAACCCTACTTTCATCAAGTTGATTCTGACTCATAGTGAGACAACTTGGGACATGAGATAAGAGTCCAACTCTCTCATATAGTTTCTAGGGCTACAAGTCTTTATGGAAGCTGACTGTCCTATCTTTCTCCTACAGAGTGGCTATGGGTTAAAATTCCCAACCTTTTAGTTAGCAGCCTAATGATTAACCTAACTTAGAGTGACACCAGGACTCGTTATACTCTTGTCAGGCATGTTGTTAGGTACCAAAAAGTTGATGACGACTGAAAAACAGATCTGAACCATGCCTTATCCTCCATCATCCTTATGATCTCGGATATGCTCCAGCTTGTTCTTACCATACCAGCGTCAATCCATCTTGTTGTGGGTTTTCCTCTCTTTCTCTGAATTACCGCCACCCCCGTCCCTACCTTTCCCAGCACGATGCCCTTTCCCAGGACTGGCAGATCTGACAGATGCCCAAATTAAGCGAGATAGAGTTTCACCATCTTTGCCACTAAGGAGTACCCTGGTTGAACTTCCAGGACAGGGTTGTTTGCCATTTTGGCAGTCCTGCGGATGTTCAACACTCTTCTCCAATAGTGTGTCTTTTTCAAAATTTCCTATTTATACTGAATTCTTGATTTGACTTGTATTTACCTCTCTTATTTTTTTTTTTAACTTTTCCACTTTGAAGAGGATGCCCACTTTTTCTTAACTTCTTTACTTAGTTACTTCATATTTACTCACTTCAAATACCTGCATCTATAGACAACATTATGAAAGATGGAGAGCAGACTGAAACTGTCAATGATTTCATCTTACTTAGATCCACAATCAATACCTTAGTGCCAGAAGTCAGGAGATCAAGGGATTACATTGGACAAGTCTAGTGTCAGGGACATCTCCAAATTACTGAGGAACAAAGATGTCAGTGTGAAGACTAAGGTGCACCTGATAGAGGCCATGGTCTTTTCAATCACTTGTTATGCATCTGAGAACTGCACAGCGAATGAGGATGCCAGAAGAAAAATTGATGCCTTTGAGTTACAGTGTTAGAGAAGAGTACTGAGTATCCCATGGACTGGCAAAACAAAAAAACATGTATGTCTTTGAGAAAGTGCAGCCAGAGGGCTCCTTGGAAGTTAAGATCAGTGAAGTTTCATCTCAAATACTTTGAGCATTTTGATAGGAAAGTCTATTCCTTGGAAAAGGACATCATGCTTAATAAGGTGGAGGGTCAGTGAAAGAGAAGAAGACCCTCAACCAGATGGGTTGATTCAGTGACTGCAATAATAGGCTCAAGTAGGTTAGGGGTGACAGAATGGCAAAGGTATAGGGTTCAGATCTGCTGTTCATAAGGTCACTATGAATTCAACAAATCTCAGCAGCACTTAACAAAAATAATACATACCTCATATAGAAATACCTCAGAGGGAAATACATTTTATAACACCACCACCCAAAACCAATTAAGAATAACAAATTAAAAAAAAATGAATTTCATTACAAGGCAGATAACTTAAAACTGAATTTTAGACATCTCTGCTCTAAAAAAATTTTTCTCATAATTGCAACAAGGTATCTTCCAGCTGCTAATTTTTTCCATCACCTTTGAGACAAAGATTCCCTCCCTCTCCTCCATTTCCAGTTCCCTCCGGGGAGGTTCATCAAAATAATCCAGCTCCTTGCCATCAAGTTGAACCAGAACCAGAGCAGAACAGATGTAGTGGGTTTTCAAAGGCTGAATCTTAGATAGAAAGGAAATTATGTTGCCCATTTTTCTCTCAAAGTACAGCAAGTGGTTTTGAACTAGCTACCTTTCTGTTGGCAGTGCAACTTCTTACCCAGAAGGTCCCAAAGGCTTTTTTTTGGTAGATTACATATACCCAAATTTCTCCTACTATATTTGGTAGATTGGAAGCAGGAATGGCATCTAATTCCTAAACAGCATGCCTTCCAGAAACTCTGTGAACTTTGCTAAATGTCGATAGCTGTAGAGGGGCTTCGGGCCTTTTGTTCATAGGGTCACTATGAGTCCTGCTCGACTAGAAGGCAATCAACAACAAAACAATATTTGGTAGAAGAACTAATGTTTTCCTTTCTACCCAATTCTTCTTAGTAATGCCCTAGGGCTAGTTTTCAACATATAAAAGGGCCTAATGTGTTTGGGTTTTTTTCCTAAAAGAATTAAGAGAAAAAAAAATCAGCCAACAAATTTTGTTTTAATTATATTCTGGTGTTAGCTGTAAAATACTCTAACACTACCTTTGGAAAAACCATTGGAACCATTCCAGTCTTCTTACTACCTAGAGTTTATTACCTCTCAATCCCATTTTTTACTGCTCATTCAGTCCCTCTTAGTGACCCTATGAAAAAGAGACCTGAAACCTGTCCTATTCTATGCCATCTTCATAATCTTGGACATGTGCAAGCACACTGCAGCATTCACTATATCAACCCAGTAGGTCTTGCCTTAGAGACAGTGTTTAAATTGTGTTAATGCCTCTAGATTGCTTACTCCATGACAAGGACTATTCTATTTATATCCCCATTAGATCTTCAGAACAGTCATTAGAAGTAGGTGCTATTTTTAGCCTCGTGATACAGGTGAGGAAACCAAGGTTAACACTGACTGTCAGAGAGAGAGTTGGTAGATTAACTGACATTAAACCAAGGCAGTTGGGCTTTTAAAAAAAAAAAATTTTTAAAAATCTGGTATTTTTACGCACCATGTGATGTACTTTCTTTAAAAAAAAAAATTAAAAATAAAGAGGCCAGAATAATCATTTCGTGTGTATTCTACCTATACAAATTTCTAACCGTGAATACATTTTCTTAATAAAAACCACTGTTCTACTTCCTTCTCCCATTCTCC
>NW_006399755.1:22487166-22501604 GCF_000299155.1 Elephantulus edwardii
GAGCACACTGGAAGATAAAATGACACACAGCTGCTAGTCTAGAACACTGCATATACTAGGCTCTTGGGTAGATCTATATAAATGGTGGGACTTAGAATCAAATGAAACTGACTATGATTTTCCAAAAGCAACAATAAAGCATCACACACCAAACATAGAGTCTTTCCAGTGCAGAGTGCTATGAAATTGCATATGCTGCATGCCCTCAAAGTTGGCCTGCTCTCTGGATAAAATTAACAGTGATTTCCCTTTTTCCCTTTATATGTCCCTTTCTCCTTTTACTCCTTCCCCTTTTGGACATTTATACACATCTTGCTATATTGTTATATTTCTATTTCCCCTATAATGGTCTTATGCAGTATTTGTCCTTATGTGACTGAGTTACTTCACTCAGAATAATGTTTTCTAAAGTTTCTCATGTTACATAGTATTTTACAAATTCATTGTTCCTTAGTGCTGTGTAGTATTCTATTGTGTGAATATACCACAATTTTTCAATCCATTTGTTTGTAGATAGGCATATGTACTTGAATGAAACACAAAGTATGTGAATGATTGCATGTAAAACAATTAAAAAATATGTATAAAAATTAATTTAATTCTTAATAAAGGATAAATGCAGTTGTTTCCAAGTTCAGAAAATGTTTACAAGTCTGTAGAAAGTGTTATTGGAACATGGCTATGGCCACTTGCTTTGCTTGCTGCTAGGTACTGTTTAAGTAAGACTCATAGTGCCCCGACGAACAACATATCTGAACCCTGTCCTATCCTGTGTCATCTTCACAATCTCTGACACACATAAGCTCATTGCTGAAGTGACTGTGTCAACCTACCTGCTTGAAGATATTCCGCTCCTTCACCATCCATTGCCCTTCCAAAGCATGATGTCCCTCTCCAAGGAATAAGATCTCCGAGCAACATGTTCAAATATGTGAGACGAAGCTTCATCATCTTTGCCTTCAGGAAGCACTCTAGTTGCATCTTCTCCAAGGCATATCTGCTTGGCCTTTTGGTGATCCATGAGATCATCAGCACTCTTTTCCAACACCACAATTTAAATGCATTAACTCTACTGCTGTCATGCTTAGTCATTGTCTAGCTCTCAGATGCATAGCAAGTAAATGAAAATACCATGACCTGATTCAGGTGGACTTTAATCATGTCCACAACTGCTGTTATTGTTATGTGCTGCTGACTCATTTGCAACTCATAGTGCCATAAACCTTGCTTGCTCTATCTTGTGCCAACCTTATTCTAACACACGTATCACTATTATTCCAGTCACGAGCCAATTCATCTCATCGAAGGTCTTCCTTTCTTGCACTATTCTTCCACTTTCCAAGCATGATGTCCCTCTCCAAGGACTGGTCCCTCTGTGCAACATGCCCAAAGTATGTCAGATAAAGATTCGGAATCCTTGCCTCCAAGTAGCAGCCTGGTTTCACCCTCTCTAGGGCAAACCTGTTTGTTCTCCTAGCAGTCTGTGGTATATTCAATACTCTTCTTCAGCACCACAGCTCAAAGGCATCAATTCTCCTATCATCCCTAGTCACTGTCCAGCTTTCTGATGCATAGCAAATAATGGCAAAGATTAAGCACACCTTAGTCTCCAGATAGACATCGTTGCTCTTCAGAACTCTGAAGAGGCCCCTAACAGCCGACTTTCCCAATGTAATTCGTCATTTAATTTCCTGGTTGCTGATACCAAGAGTGTTGATGGTAGAGCCAAGGAAACGGAAGCCGTTAACAATCTCAATCTCTTCACCATAAATAATGATACTATTAATTGGCCCAGTGATGAGAATCTTTGTCTTCTTGATGTTGAGCTTCAATCCATATATAAGGCTGAAGTCCTTGACCTTCTGCAGCAAGAGCTTCAGGTCCTCCTCAGTTTCAGCAAGCAGGGTTGTGACATCTGTGTAACGCAAATTGTTGATGAGTCTTCCTCCAGTCCTGATGCCGTGTTCCTCTTCATAGAGCCCAATATCCCAGATGATCTGTTCTGCATATAGATTGAAAACGTATGGAGATAGGACACATCCTTGGCATACACCCTTCCCAATTTTGTACCATGCAGTGTTTTTGCACTCTGTTCTGACAACTTCTTCCTGGTCCAAGTATAGGTTTTGCATAAGCACAATCAAGTGTTCTGGGATTTTCATTCTTCTCAGAGGTAGCCACAGTTTTTGTGATCCACACAGTCAGATGCCTTTGCATAGTCAATGAAATACAGAAAGACATTCCTCTGGTACCCTCTGCTTTCAGCCAAGATCCATCTAACATTAGCTATAATATCCCTAGTACCATGGCCTCTTCTAAACCCAGCCTGCACTTCTGGCAGTTCTCTGTTGAGGTGCTATTCCAGTGTTTTTGGTTCTTTTTGTTTTGTTTTGTTTTTGGATATTTTTCAGCAGAATCTTGCTTGAATGTGATATTAATGCTATTGCTCTACAATTTTTTCACTCTGGGAACAAATATGGATCTCTTCTAGTCAGTTGGCCAGGTGGTTGTCCTTCAGATTTATTGGCACAACTTGGTGAGCACATTCACTGCAGTGTTTGTTTATTGAAATATATCCACTGGTATGCCGTCAATTTCTGAGGCCTTGTTTTTTGCCAATTCTTTCAGAGCAGCTTGAACTTTGTCCCTCATCACCACAGGCTCTTGTTCATACATTGTTTCAGAAAATTCTTCTTTGTCTTTTGGTACAATGACTCTATACTCTTTCTATCTTTTAATGCCTCCTGGATCATTTAATATTTTGCCCAAAGTATCCTTAAGTATTGCAATTCAAGGCTTAAATACGTTCTTCAGTTCCTTCAGCTTAAGAAATACTGAGTGAGTTTGGCCTTTTTTCTTTTCTGACTCCAGCTCTTTGCACATTTCATTATACTTTACTTTGTCTTCCTGCACTGTCCTTTGAAATCTTCTCTTCAGCTCCTAATAATAAAGGGTGACATAAATGCAAAGGTGGGGTGGGCAACAGAGAAGAAAGATAAGAAGTTGAAAACATGGACTTAGTGACAGAAATGAAGCTGGAGACAGAATGATAGAATTTTATGCAATCAACAATTTATTTATTGCAATTACTGTTTATAAGAAACATAAACACAGGCTGTACACATGGATTTCACCTGATGGTATGTATAGGAATCAGATAGATTACGTCTGTGGAAAGAACCGCTAGAGAAGCTCAATATCAGATGTGAAAACTAGGCCTGGTGCTGATTGTAGAACAGACTCCACCTACTCATATGCAAGGAAAATGAAATAAAATCCATAGGAATCAAAATTTGATCTTGAGTCTATCTCACTCGAATTTAAAAATCATGTCAGGAGAAGGTTTGAGGCCTTGAACAGTAATGAGCGAAGACCAGATGAGTTATAGGAGGATTTCAAGAATATCATCCATGAAGAATACAAAAGGCCATTACAAAGACAGCGGAGGAAGAAAAGACCAAGATAGATTTCAGAAAAGACTGGATGTTGCACTAAAGCACCGAGAAGCCAAAACAAAGTGAAGAAATCCAGAAATTGCTCATGATTAGCTCATGGTAAATATGACTATGATAAACCACTCATGCTAATAAACATCACTTGCTCATTCCTTCACACGCACTTACCAGATTACTGAAGAGCAGCAATGTCAGTCTGGAGACCAAGGTGCACTTGATCCAGGCCACAGTCTTTACAGTTACTGGCTATGCATCAGAAAGCAAGGCAATGACTAGAGATAATAGAAGAATTGATGCGTTTGAGCTGTGGTGATGGAGAAAAGTATTAACTATACCATGGACTGCCAGAAGAACAAACAGGTTTGTCCTGGAGAGGGTAAAATTAGGCTTCCCCTTGGAGGCAAGAATTCTGAAGCTCCATCTGACATACTCTGGGAATGTTGTAAGGAGGGACCAGTCCTTGAAGACAGACATCATGTTTGTAAGTGTGGAGGGACAGTGCAACAGAGGAAGAACCTCAAAGAGATGAACTGATTCAGTGACTAGGTTAATGGGGGTTTGATGTGTCAAAGAGAATAATGTTGGCTCAGGATAGAGCAGGGCTCAGAGCTGTTGTACACAAGGTCAGAAATGACTAGATAGCACAAGACAACAACAACCACCAAGTACAAAGCACAATGACAGTTTCAGCAACACAAATTTAATGAAAGAAAATTACATCCTCTGTACTCATAGAGTTCATAATTCAGGGAGTAAAAAAGCATGCAAATATATACAGAATATAAAGAAGCAGATAGTTATAATAGAAGAACCAAAAAAGAATGCTAAATTTTGAAATGGGATACAAAACTTGTGTTTTCTAGAGCTTTGTAAAGTTCTAGATATACATTAACTTCAGATTGTACAAACTTCATAAACAAGGTGAAGAAGCAATCTGTTCTAGGATACCACAATTTGAGTTTCTAGTGAAGGATTAATGCAGGATTAGGATATACTGAAAAGAATTAAGTTATATTTGTTATGTAAAGAAGCAAGCTATGGGTAGAATGGAGCATCTTTACACAGGTCACTGTCCTGATATGATGTAAACATAGTTTCCCTCAGGTATGTCCTACGTCACTTTTTACTTTCCAGTGAAAGACAAAAGGAGAGAACAACAGCTGAGAGGGACTTGATTGAATTGAAGACTAAAAAGTCTTGAGTAGAGTGTATTCTTTGGACCTGAGGTCTCTGTGCTGAGACTCTCCTAGACTTTAGAAAGAGTGATGATGCAAAGATACATGGGAATCTACAAAGAACACTGGGCCCACAGATGTTGAAAGGAAACAAGTATCTTCTCCAAGAAGCAAAAGTGCTGACACTCTGAATTTGGATCTCTAGCAGCAACAACAAGAAGCCTGGGAAAATCTGCTGTCAGGAACCTCTCCAGAGTTCTAAGAAGTAGCGATGTCAGTCTAGAGACTACGGCGTGCCTGGTCCAGGCCATGGTATTTGCAATTACTATGCATCATAGAGCTAGATAATGACTAAGGATAACAGAAGAATTGATACCTTTGAGTTGTGGTGCTGGAGAAAAGTACTGAATATACCATGGACTGCCAAGAAAAAAATAGGTCTGTCTTGGAGAGGATGAAACCAAGTTTCCCTGTGTAGACTAGGATCTTAAAGTTCCATCTTACATACTTTGGGCATGTGGCCAGGAGGGACCTTGAAGGAGGACATCATGCTTGAAAGGGTGGAGGGACAGTGCAGAAGAGGAAGACCCTGGATAAAATGGATTAACACAGTATCTGGAGCAATGGGGGTAGGTGTGTTGGAGTCAGTGAGACTGGCTCAGGATGGGTCAGGCTTCAGAGCTGTTGTTCACAGGATCACTATGAGTTGCAGGTAACTCAATGGCACATAACAACAGCAGCCTCCTAAACAGTGAGAGGATAATTTTCTATTTGTTAAAGCCATCTGTTTGTGGGTTTCCTGTTAACAGTAGCACCAGATAACTAAGATAGAGTTGAAACACATACATTTGTCTATAGGAAAAATCTCTTTTTTCTGATAAAAAATACTTCCAAAGTTCTTTTTCTTATTTTACCTTCTCTTCTATAATCATCTGTCCCAATCCCATTGCCAAAAGTACACTGTTTAAGCAAAATGACCCATCTGATAGTTATGGTCAGAGAATGTTTGGCTTAGTGTCCAAATAGATACTAAAAAAAAAATAAAATAAATGGAGAAATGTGTATTAAACATTAGGCTCCAATTAAACATGAAAAAAGAGAAACAGGTTATTTTATGCCTTCCAAAACTCCAACAAACCCAGGCTCTTCAAGCACTGAATCCAATTAATCTTATGTATTGGATTCTGAGGCAGCCTATGTTGGACCTTGACAGTTGACTGATTAGCACTGTTCACCATGGGGAATGGGAAAATCCAGCACAATGCCAGGCAAATTGTTATGGCTATGTTATACTCATTTAGACAGAAATCTAAAGCATTTAGTAATTTCAGAAGTAACATGTATGCTTCAGAGAAAGGCAGATCACACCTTTGACACATGGATGTGGATACAGAAGTCAGCTAGGTTTATTCTATAATTGATCCCTACCTTGAACCACACTTTCCTAAATGAGTGACTGGTAGTCACACTTCAGTAAAACTATAAATAGCTCCTTTATGTTGAACTGTAGAGCACTGTATGAAACTTGAATGCTAAACTGGTAAATATCTGATACTGTTTTCATTGATTATTCAGCATAAACTCAGAAAGCATCATTTATCTAATGACATTCCTTTAAATACTTGACATTCATATGACCAAGACGACTTGGGCTTGTAAGTGGACAAAAATTATGAAGTTTGAATAAGCAAATGGAAGAGGGTTTGAAGTATCTTGTTTAGAGATCATTTTCTGCATCGTGGATGCACTCACCTTTTAAACACCCATTCTGATCTGTACACTCATTTGGACTGGGTTCAGCTGGCATCAGAAGTAGGGCATCTTTCACAAATCATCCTGTGACATGTGGGTGGGGGAGGGGGTCTTGGAACCTTGGTTTTAAAGGTACCAGTTACACATATCCAGTGCCACGCTGGGCAAAGAAGCTGGGCATCCAGCCTGCCTTCCTCTATTTCCATTGCAAGCCTGGAAACAAGCCTGTCTATGCTTTTGTGAATCTGAACCTACATCAGGTTGAGCCAACTCAATCAGTGGGGAAATACAAATGCCCACTTCATTTTTATTCAGCTGACCAGAGGCTTGCAGTGAAGAGCTTCCTTGGACAGCATGCCAGAGAAGCCACAGGAAACAGGGCTTCCTTAAAGAAGGCACATCCCGCTGTTAGCCACAGGGCATTGCAGAGGGCAGGAGAATATGCTTCAAAGGAAAGAGAGGAAATGCAGCAAGGGCAAGGTTGTTAGCATGTGTGTCCAAACACAAGCAGGGATATTTATTAACATCCAGGAGAGTATCTTACAGGGACAGGAGAAAAACCAAGGAGCTGGACCTGGAGTTGTTCATTCCTAATAAAATGATATTGTGACCCATTGGTGGTAGGGGCTGACTTAAGAGTTTTGTTTGTTTTGTTTTGTTTAGGGATTAGTCTGGTGATATAGTAACTATTTCCCCCTTGTCTTACAGTGACATGAGAGGTGGTTATGTGTGCTATCAGGCCAATTCTGACTCATAGCATTCCCTACAGGTCAATGTAGAACTACCCATAGGGTTTTCTAAACTGAAATTTGCACTGAAGGAGATTATCTAGTCTTTTCTACCACAGAGAATCTGGTGGGTTCAAACTGCTGACCTTTTAGTTAACAGCGTAGTGATAAACCATTTTGCCATTAGGGTTCTTTGACATGAGCAGGTGCATAGTATAATGCTGAAGAGCCTATATCCTGAACCAGAGGTCCCTTACTTTGAATACTGCGTTAACTATTTGTCTAGTATTCTGATGTTGGGCAAGTTACAGTACTTAAGCTCTCTGAGGCTCAGTTTTCACATCAGTAAAATGGAGACAATATAGTACCTAGTTCACAAAGTTGCAATGGTTCAATTACTAAAGCACTCGTAAATCCCTTCGAGCATAGCTTGACAATGGTTCAGGCTAGAATTAAGCCTATGTGTAAAAGTAATAAACCAATTCAGACCTTTACTTTCACTGATTTTAGCCTTTCTTATTGTTGTTGAGTACTACAGGGTCCAAACCCACTTGACCCGACCCATAGCTGTGCATTCTTCTCCCTCAAAGCAGCTGGTGGCCTCGAACAGCATGCCTTTAGGACTGCAGTGCAGCTTCTTGCCACTAGGTCACCAGAATTCCCTTTCTTGAGTGGATGAAAAACAAAAACAACTCTCTGACATTACAAAACTGTGCTGCTGTTGTTTGTTGTGTTCTGTTGAGTCAGCACTGACCCATAGATGACCCTCCACTGGGTTTTTTGAGGTAATAAATTGCACGGGAGATTTCTCATCTTCCTTCAGTGGAGTGGAGCCATAGAGCTTCTAATCAGTGGCCAGGGGCAATAGGGAATTCTGATATGCATATAGGTTGAGGAAGTCAACAGATACTAAGCATATAATATGTGCCTGGCACTGTCCTTGAGCTTAGAATACTCCGGTGAACAGTAGAAGTGGGCTGTTTCTGTGCTTGGAATGGGCCCTGAAGGCTTTCAGAAGAACTAAACAAAGACAGCTGCAGAAAACATCCTCAAAAAAGATTCAGAGGTAAGATAAAAATGGTAGACATGAGACAACACAACATTTCATTTGGACAGTAGTTTTCCTGCCTGCTGAAGACCAGAGAATTTTTTTTTTTTTATTCTTGGAAGAAAATAACTTTATACTTTATTTAGTTCAAGTAATTACACATCACAACTAGCTTAAGGAGGCCCACACAAACACCAGTTGGTTCTAGTGACATCATCTCAGTCACCAACAGATTCTAAAGCAGGGTTGCTATGAGGGATGGACAAGCGCCGACGGGGGCACGTGTACCAGTGACAATGTCACTATTCATTTTAGTTTCATGTGGAGTTAACGCAGTTCCCGCGCTGCCCGGCACTGCTTCAGCACCTCCATGAAGCCCTCGCAGAGGCGGAGGTCGCTCTGGTTGTTGGCACACTCCATGAACTGCTTCATCTCGAAGGAGCAAGGGCCAGCCTCCACCTGGGATGCCGACTGGTATGGCTCCTGGTAAGTAATGTCAGGCCTGGCTGGCTCGTTACTGCCTCCACTTAAGCCTCCAGTGATAGCATGGCCCAGTGTGTGCCCAATGACAGAGCCCACGGCCACACCAGCAGCCGTGGTCGCCATCTGGGCCATCAGGCCAGGCTGCCGGGGTGCGGCTGCAGGGGCCCCAACTGCAGATTGTGGGGCCGGGGCTGGCAGCTGAGCTGCCGGTGCTGGCCGGGGAGCGGCTCTCATCTGAGGGGCCCGACTGGCCGGAGGGGCCATGCGGGAGGTGCGGCTGCGGCTTCCACGAGGCATCGTAAGTTCGCGGAGGAGATTCTTCCAGAAGCACAAAACACTGAAGTCCGACTGCAGTGATCGAGCCAAATCAAGACCAGAGAATTTAAGACAACAAGTGAGAAAAGGAGCAATAATGGTTTCTGACAAGAGCAGGAAGGGAGCAAGTGTGTGTGAGCAGGACACATACCAAGAGCTGAAATGTGAATCAAATAGCACCAAATCCATTTCAGCCTTACATTTATGGCGGTGGCAGCAGGACCAGGAGAGCCTAGTATTGAGAGACATTTTAAAGAAAGAGCTGATAGTCCTGAGTGGCTGATCGTTGATGTCAGGTGCTATTCAGATAGCTCAGGCTCACATCGACCCAGTGCACAACAGGTGCCTAATCAAACCATGAAAACAAAGGAGGTGAAGATTCGAGGATGATATTATATCCCCCTATCCAGCTGTGATCATTAAAGCTTTAACGTGGCTCAAGACATAACGTCTTTATGATGTATCAGTTTAAAGGTTGCTGGAACACCACTTCCCTTCTCACTGATAATTTTATAAATTAACAGTATCTTAAGCAATATACCAATACAGGGACCAGGAAGCAGTCCTCACAACAGAGCAATGAAATACGGCATGGTTCATGGATGCATCCTGTCTCCATGCCTTTTCAATCTATATGCAGAACAGATTATTTGGGAGGGTGAGCTTCATATGGAAGAATGTGGCATCAGGACTGGAGGAAGACTCAACAACAATCTACATTACGCAGATGACACAACTTAGCTTGCCAAAACTGAGGAGGACCTGAAACGCTTGCTTCAGATGGTCAAGGACTATAGTCTCCAATATGGATTGAATCTCAACATCAAGAAAACAAAGATTCTCACCACTGGGCCAAATGGCAGCACAACAGATGGGGAAGAGATTGAGGTTGTTAAAAGCTTCAGCTTGTTCAGTTCCACAGTCAACATTCTGGGCACCAGCAGTCAGGAAATCAAAAGACACATTGCACTGGGAAAATCTGCTGTCAGGGATTTCTTCAGAGTACTAAGAAGCAATGATGTCAGCCTAGAGACTAAGGTGTGCCTGATCCCGGCCATGATCTTTGCATTTATTTGTGAATCAGAGAGCTGGATAATGACTAAGGATGACAGAAGATTTTAACCCTTTGAGTTGAGTTTTCAGCATACATGCACCACCAAGAAAACAAGTAGGTTTGTCAGAGAGAGAGAGTGAAACCAAGTTTCTCCTTGGAGGCTTGGATTTTGAGCCACTGTCTTATATGTTTTGGGCAAATGGCCAGGAGAGATGGGTCCTTGGAGAAGGAAATCACACTCAGAAGGCTGGAGGGACAATGCAGGAGAGGAAGACCCTGGATAAGATGGATTGATACAGTAACAGGGGCAATGAGGGCAGGTGTGTCAAAGTCAATGAGACTGGCTCAGGGCAGGGCATCCTTCAAAGCTGTTGTACAAAGGTTTACTATGAGTCGCAGACAACACCATGGCACATAACAACAATAACAATCAAAATCCAACACTAAAACCTAGTAGCAAAGCTGGAATGAAATTTCTAATCTAAGGTCTCTTTTTAATATTAGCCAAGATCAAAGTCAGATTATCATGGAAAAAGTACAGCCAGGTTCATGTTTAAATTTCCTGTACAAACTACAGGATTGTTACTCTGCTTGTGCCTTGGAGAAAATATCTATTCTCACCAGACACTGAAAAACCTCAACCAAAGATACTCAACTCAGTAGACTTCAGTGGTGATAAAATTCTGTCTCTTCTGAACTTGTCTCTACCTTCCTTTAGACTACAGGGAGCACCTTTACTTCTTATGAAATTACATTAATTAACGGATTGAGGCAACATACACTAAGTGACTACTAGATGAGAATTCCTGGAGCCATGTTGGATTCCTCAGAGGCATGGCTGAATGTAGAAAAGTGCAGTTGGTTTGTACAGGGAACAGGATAGGGTGTGAGCTGTAATGGGACTTAGAGGCAGACTTGCAGGCAGCTGCAGCATGACACAAGAACACGAGGTCTTTTCACACACATGAGATGGACACTCCAAAAGTGACCACTGACAGAAGTGCTTCCAAACTCAGAAGCCCACTCTAAATTCAGAGCTGGAAAGGAACCCAAAGATCATTTTGCTGAGTCCCATCATTTTACACTTGAGGAAACTCACCCCCAACATAAGATGATATAATAAGGAGCACATACATCAGTGTGCAAGGTGGTTAAGATCACGGATGGTGGAGTCAGAGCTTCATCAGTTTACTTTCTTCAGTCTCAATTTTGAATATTTTGTTTTCAAAAGGGAGATGATAATATCATCTTCTAAAGACACTGGGTGTAACAAATGAAATATAGGCAGTCCCTGGGTTCTGACAAAGACCTGTTCTTAACTGTGTCTTTAAGTCAAATCTGTAGGCAGCTGGGACAGGTGGGCATGGTTCTTTTTTAACCTTACTTTGGGTGTAATACAAAAGACTCCTGGTGGTTTGGCTTGTTAAGATGAGGAAAAAAGATCTACAGGAGGAAGGTGAGATCATCTGCTTCCATGAAGATTTACAGCCTTGGGTGTCTTACAGGGCAAATCTATTGTCTTCAACAGTCCCTATGTGTCAAAAAAATCTACTCAAAAGCCATGGTTTGGTCTAGATTTTGTTTAGTGCAAGAATAAGTGTGAAGGGTCTCCTTCCGCCATCCCCCCCCCATGTTTAAAACTTTCTCTTACAGAAAGTAAAATTTACTGTGATAAAGAATTGCTTTTCCTGGGGTAAGGATCTTTCTTCTTTGTAAGGGCTGAGTCATTACTCATTACTCTCAACCAAATGTTGCAATTTCCTGGTATAAATTACCTGCTATTGTGCAAATAATTAAAAAAAAAAAAGATTGCTTAGGTGAGTGATGGCTGTATATCATGCATTGAGTTACTAGTGTTGGACATACTGTGGATTGCCAAGAGAATAAACAGGTCTGTCCTGGAGACGGTGAAACCAGGCTGCTCCTTGGAGGCAAGGATTTTGAGGCTCTGTTTCACATACTTTGGGCATATGGCCAGGAGGGACCAGGCCTTGGAAAGGGACATCGTACTTGGGAGGGTAGAGGGACAGTACAGGTGAGGAAGACCCTGGATTAGATGGATCGAGTCAACAAATGGAGAGACAGAATTAGATCTGTCAGACATGATGAGATTGGTTCAGGAGAGGGCAAGTTTCAGAGGTAATGCACATAGATAGGGTCACTATGAGTCACAGGCAACTTAATGGCACATAACAACAACAACTACTAATTAATTACAGGATCCCGGTGGTGCAATGATTACATGTTTGATTGATAAACAAAAGGTCAACAGTTCAAATCTAACAGCTGCTCCAAGAGGACAGATGAATAGTCTGCGCCCATAGATATTTATAGTCTTAGAAACTCTACTGAGCAAGTCTACACTGTACTATAGGGCTGTTATGAGAAAGGGTCAATAGTAATGATTTCTTCCTCACAATAACTCTTTGAAATATATATTGGTATTGGGATATTGATTCTGAAACTGAAAAAAACCAAGTCACAAAGAAAAGAAGCAAACTGCTCAGATCTGTGTGGGCAGTGGTTGAGAGGTTAAGAATCTGAAGCTCAAGGGGGCTCCAGTAGCCTAGTGGCAAGAAGTGGCACTGCAATCCCCAAGGTACGTGGTTCAAATCCACCAGATGCTCTGCTGGAAAAGGAGGGCCCATCTCCTCCTGTACCAGTCAGATCTGACTCAATGGTACAAAACAAGGGAAAGAATTTGAAGCTAGAAAGCCCAGTTTAAAAGGCTGTTCTTTCTACTTACTGGTGATGCTATAATGTTACCTAAACCTGCCAGGATAAGAAGGCAGGGAAGGCAGAGAGCATGAACAGGACTACAAAAAGCAATAAGTTCAGTGAAAAGCAGGTGAGAAAACAGGTGAAGAGCTTTGGGAAGAAGACAGATAGTGTAAACAGTACAAGTACAGTGCATAAAAGAGGGTGATGTGGGACGACCCTTCCCAGGAACACCCATCCCAGGAAATTGTGCTTGTCAATCCATTCAATACAAGGACTGTCCAAAGGCACAGTCAATGCAGGTTTAATCAAGAGCTCAGCTAAAGTGAGGAGTGAATGATGAGAAAGTCCCATCCAATCAGGTCCAAGACCATAGGGGCAGGGACACAGCAGACCAGTGTGACTCTGTCACTTCCTAGGGTGTGTGTGTGTGTGTGTGTGTGTGTGTGCGCGCGCATGCGAGCCTATGAGTGGCCAGGAGGTTCCGTGTCTTCATTTGTCAAGTGAGATTATGAATAACTGTCATGGAGGTGTGAGCAGATAAAGATATTCCACATTTTAAAATTGCTAAATTATGCCTATTGCCAATAAGATGTCACCAAGTCCATTCCAATTCATGACAACCCCATAACAATCGCATGTGGAAGTATGTTCCACAGGGTCCCTAATGGATGATTTTCTTTTTCCCAGTGGTAAATCACCAGGTGCCTCTGGCTGAACTTGAACCTCCAACCCTCTGGTTAGCAGTGAGTGTATTTTCTATGTAAACTACCTGGGGAGCTACATATAAATAATAATATAAAAATACCAACCTCGAATAACTATAGTTCATCCTTAGAGCATTCAATTTCACCCTCAGATAACCTGAAGAGTTGGAATTTTGCAGGCCTGTGAGATGCACCTGATGTAGAGTCTAACTCTATTGCTGTCTGTCCTGTGTTGACTAAAGAACTTGTGACAGGAACAAGAATCACAGTGCACATAATAAAAAACCAAACCCAACAGTACCTAAGGGCGCTATTTGCATTTATTGCAGAGCAAATAGCATAAGTGATCCATGTTGAGTCTATAAATTAATCTGGAGAGAATCTACATATTTTTACACATTTCCAAAGTGTACATTTTATCATAGCTGTTGAGAACTGAGCATCTGTGAAAATATTAAAATCAAAGGCAGCATTGGGCCTTAACTACAATGAAGCTATTAATGTGAGTTTGGGAACTATAACCCTTTCCAAACCACACAGTCTGAATGACTATTTCTCATATTAAATAAAAGTCAATTGATGATTCACTTGCCTCTGAAATGCTATAAAATAAAAATGCTATTATAATCAAAACTAGGAGTTGTGCCCAATGGGTTTTTAAGTAGAAGAGGAAATAGATTTCCCATTGTACCATAGGAATTGCACTGAGTCCTGAAGAAGCTCTGCAAACTTCTCTGAAAGGTCCAATGCAGTTTATTCCATTTAAGAGAGCACACAATGTCACACGAGCCTTGTAACTCAACTGTGGGAAACTGACAACCAAGCTGATTAAAAACCAGTCAGAACAAAGACATTGGGATAATAGTTCTGTGACCTGTATAATCATCTACCCTTTTCTTAATTAAGATACAATTTTTATGGTTGACTCTGGAGAACATTATGCTGAGTGAAATATCCCAGTCACAAAAGGACAAATATTACATGATGCCACTGTTGTAGAATG
>NW_006399755.1:22502179-22513102 GCF_000299155.1 Elephantulus edwardii
CGGATGGCGGGGAAGAAGAACAAACTGGGGAGGAGGGTGGAGAGAATGGTGCGGCAATGAAGGAGTGAAAGCCCAGAATCCCTGTGAATGTTCATTGAAACTAATAAAATTTAATAATAATAAAAAAAAAGATACAATTTTTACAGGAGGCTTAGGAAAGTATCACTGTGCCAGGGGAATTGGCAGGACCCTTGTCAAATTTATAATTTACCTGGTGAGAAAAAAAATAGGTAAGCAGACTAGTAATATTAGTTATTATTATCTGTCAATTATTATGATACAGAGGATGGTGCCATTATATCAGTATATATTAGTATATATTAAACTTAATTTCCCCAAGGTAAAAATCCAGAGATAGTATTACTTATTGGTCAATGCTACAAGACTCAAGTAAAAAACTCTTGTCACTTAGTTGAACAAGTTAATAGGCTCACCGAGCCTGTTTTCATGTCTACATAATGAGAATGATAATTATAAGATCAAACTCATAAAATTGTTGTATTAGGCCAATGCTTAAAAACCCTAGTTTCTGGCACACATCAAGAGTTCAACAAACACTAGCTATTGTTTGGGTTTTTTTTTTGGTTTTTTTTTTTGCAGTTTTCTTTTATTGGTTTGGATACAGTAGTTTCTATACATTGTGTTCAATTTATGTACATTGTGGTTTATGCAATCATTTACACTGTGTTTTAGACAATCATTCCTATACACTGTATTTTATATAATTAATCACCATTGATCTATGCCTATTATTACCTCATCTTTTTTTAGTCCTCACTGAATCTTTCCTATTTCTTCACCCCCCCATCTGTCCACTAAATTCTGCTATCCTAGTGATTTTCACCCTTTGCCTTTTTCTGCCTCCATGCTTCTGTCTCCTTGCCCTTTTGGACATTTATACCCCTCTTACTAGTTATCTATTTTTACATTAATGGTTTAATTCTGTATTTGTCCTTATGAGACTGAGTTAGTTCACTCAGCATACTGCTCTCTAGAGTCTCCCAAGTTATATAGTATATTACTACTTATTACTAAGTTAATAAATCTAAACTCTACTCAAACATTTCCTCCATTTGAAAAGGAACCATATTTAAAGCCCTATATACTCATTTAAAGAAAATATAGATCATTTCACGGGTACTGTTATTCTCAGTTTTTCTTATTAGACAATATACAGAGATAATAGTGCCATTCTGAAGGAATGATTAGTTATAGGGCAATGATCTTTTAGTGAGGCAAAGAAAGGGAACTCTCGTTCCTAGCCGGTGGGAGTCTTGCTGCTAATCCAAGGCTGTACCTCTCTAGCATTTTGAATCTACCAGCAACTCGGCTGAAGAAAAACAGGCAATATCTTCTCACATGACTTACAACCTCCAAAAACCCAATGGAGGGACAGCTATCAGTCAGTTACAGCTCCACAGTAATGAGAGAGTGAGTGAGTTAAAGAAAACCAGTTGTCATTGAAGCAGCAATGAGTCGTGGTGACATCGCAAAGGGCAGAGTAGAATTGAACTCCATAGATGGCAGTCCCTGGATGGTACAAATGGTTAGTAGGGGCATCGCTAACCAAAAGACTGCCTGGGAACAAAGATCTGGTCTTTAGCTTTTAAAACTGAATCTCTTATACTTGGACACATATGGAATCTCCGTGAGTTGAAATCTGCTTGACAGTAACTGGAATGGTAATTAAAGACAAGGAGGAGAAGGGAGAAAAACCCTAAAATTAGTTACGATTAACTTCAGTAGAAAATGTGATTTGGAATGAATGGCTATAAAAAGCCATCCCTCTCACCAATCAGCTGAGAAAATCAAGGACTGATTGGAATAGACGTAGGTGTCACATAGAGACTGACAATATCAAGACAAAAATATACAACTTCACCAGCTATGGCATGAGAAAAAAACTATGAAGTTTTAGGATTACATTTATCACAGACTCAAGATCAATGATGAACAGAATTTCTTTCTGAAAAATAATGGGAAGAAATAACTCTCAAGCCCAGAATTCAGGTTGAACAAGTGTAAACTGCATATAGCAATTGTTGTTATTGTAGGTTGATGCTACCAAGTTGAGTAAGAATCATAGCGACCCTATGAACAATAGACTTGAACCCTGTACTATCCTGAACCATCCTCATCATCTCTGACAGAGTTGAGCCCATTGCTGAGTCACTGTGTCAGTCCAACTCTTTAGGGTCTTCCTCTCTCTCACGAACTTTTACAAGCATAGCATCTTTTCCAATGAATAGCTTCTTCTAGAAACATGTCTAACGTACGAGAGATGTAGCTTCATCATCTTTTTCTCCAAGGAGCATTCTGGCTGCATTTTCCCCAAGACATATGCCATTTGCTCTACTTTTCTCCAACACTACAACTTGAAGGCATCAATGCCTCTGTCATCCTTACTCATTATCCAGTTCACAGATTCATAGAAAGTGATTGAAAAGACCACAGGTTGAATTGCTTCAGTTGTCAAAATGACATCAGTGCTCTTAAGTATTTTGGAGAGGTCCCTGACAGCAAACTTGCCCAATGCAATATGTCTCCTAATCTCCTGATTGCTGCTATCAAAGGTGTTGATTATTAAAGGAAGTAAGATAAAAGCATAGATAATTTCACTCCTTCCTCCATCTATCTTGGAGCTGCCTGTTGGGCCTGTGGTGGTGTTTTTTTGATGCTGAGATGTTATCTACATTGAAGTCTATGATCTTCTGCAGTAAGCATTTCAAGCCCTCCTCTCTTTCTCAGCAAGGAAGGTTAAGTCATGTGCATCACACAGGTTATTGACGAGTCTTCCTCTGATCCTGATGCTGCATTCTTCTTCATGGAGTCCAGCTTCTAGAATGTTTGATTCAGCATGCATATTAAATAAGTGTGGAGAAAGGACACAACCCTGACATACAACTTTCCTGATATTAAACCAGGCAGTGTTCCCTTGCTCCACTCAGACAACAGCTTCTTGGTCTAGGCATTGATTTTGTCTGAGTACATTAAGCATTCTGGTATACCCATTCTTTTCATTGTTAGCTCTCATTTAAGATACACACAATCAAATGACTTTATGATGCACGCAATCAAATGACTTTGCACAGGCAATAAAACACAGATAGACATTCTTCTTATATTCTTTGCTTTCAGCCAGGATCCATCTGACATCTGCAGTGATATCCCTGGTGCCACTGCCTCTTCTAAGCTCTGCTTGAACTTCAGCTATTCCCTGTAAATATACCATTCTAGATGTTTTTGGATGGTTTTTAGCAATATTTTACTTGTCTGATAATTTCCACTTTGTACTGGATCACTTTTCTCAAAATTGGTCTCTTATTTTACATATAGCAGTGTTGTTGTTATGTGCTATCAAGTGGCCTGCGGCTCACAACAGCCCTAAACCCTGCTTTATCCTGTTTCAATCTCACTATCTCCAACACACCTACCCTGTGTCTTAGAAAAAGCCTTAAGCAGAGACGCAGTCCCTGTCTTGTTTTTTTTCCCCCCTTAGAAAATAGTCTAGAAGTTTCTTTCTCCCTTATGGAATGGAGCAGAATAGCATCAAGACAGTTATATTGGAATTTCAGCAGTGTTTATATGTGAGATATATTCAGTACTCAGCATTGTGGATGTCTCATTTACAGACAACAGTTCACCCTTTAATGTTATATAAATTTAGCTTTACTTCAAAACAATTCAGCCTTGCTCAAACATGAAACATCACCAAAGTGAACTCAGAGTTTTAAAATGTGGGTGAACTAGAACACTAACTGGAATGAGGAAAATAACTGATCAAATCCCTGTTAAAAATTTAATCTCTCTCTTAGAAAACCCAAGAGTACAGGACAGTGTGTGTATTGCATGGGAACCAAATCTCTTGTTCTCACTCTAAGAAACTCTTTGCTCTTGAATCAGAGCCAGATTCATAGCTGACGCTCCAGTGGAATTTTGGGAGTCTGTAAGACACGTGAAGAGACTACTCATCTTTAGCCTTAGGTGGATCTGAATTGTCAAAAGGGTATCACTTTGGGTTAACGGTACAATTGCCTATGAGCTAGGCCACCAGAGTTCGCCTCTCTTGATCTACTAAGTTGAAAACAATGGTGGCAGTCTCAAAGATGGCAGTTGAGCTATCTGTCATGGATCACCTTCCGGAAAGACTCACTCTGTCTATTCCAAGACGAGTCCATCTTCAAATCTCCTCCATTCTATTTAGCATTGTGGATGACCCAAAGTTGTACAGTCTGCATATGTTCCAGTTGCTTTTCCTCAACCATGGAAAATGATTCTAAGCTTTGCTTTGAAATTGAGGCAAAATCTAGGTAACACAACAAATTCTTTATCACAGTCACCATCACTTCCTGCAGATGCAGCTTTTAAATAATATGCAGTACTTTAAAACACTTTACCTCTTTTCTTGCCATAAACAAATACCAAAAACTAAACCAAAATAAAACCCTCAAATTCATTGCTGTTGGCTTTGAACTGACTGATGGCTGGTCCTCCATTTGGTTTCTAGGCTGTACAGGAGGAGACTGAGCATCATGCTTCCAAGAAGCTGCTGGCAGATTCAAACCATCAGAAAGGTGTGGCTTCGGGGTTAGCAGCGCAACTCCTCACAGACCACACTAGTGAGGTTAAATAAGGACGATGTACACCTGCTGTCACTTACCGACAAACTCCCATTAAAAACATTTAGGAATAGATCATATTCACAAATCAGAGACTGCTTAAAGTGGTATTAGCTCAGAAATCTACAAAAGCCAATGCATGAATAGGGCCAAAATATTAGTGACTGACCCCAGAAAACACTCAGAAATGAGGGGAGAAACTAGGTAAATGGACTGGAATGAGAGAATTTAGATGTACCAGAAACCTATGTGAGTAATAGAGATACTATCAAAAGATATTTATGGAGAATTATGTAAGTCCTGGGAAAGCTGAAGAAAGAATAGACATGAGGAGCATGTAATATTAACAAAGGCAACAGAAATTATAATAGTAACAGTAACAGCTATGTGATCAATTGAATGCAAAGATACCAGGTCATTTTATTCTATACAAACAATATGCCAATTAATACAACCATACTTTCAACTCATCTGCAACTTACCCCCAGTTGTTTGTTGTTTTTAGGTGACAATGAGTTGACTATGAATCACAGTGATTCTACTGACTTAAAATATTTTCATTGTCTCTTTTAACTAAACATCTTTACTGCTAACTTTTAATTCTACAAGACCAGTATGATGCCTGCTCATCTCTATATCCCTATAGACAATGTCTGGAGCCTCAATAACTACTGAAAATGTTATGAAGATGTATCAGACCGAAAACCAAACTTACAAACAAAAATCTTGAAGCCCAACTTGCCCAAGTGCACACTACTAGTAAGTTACAGTGTCAGGACCTGAACCCATGTGTATATGACTTTGAAGCCTGTGTGCTTACCAGCTTACATCATCTAAGCAGTCCATAGGGAAAACAAAACAAACCAGCAGAAAGTCTTTGTATAAAAAAGACTGAAAAAGGAATAATTTCCACCCAACAGGAAGTCTGTTCATTTCCCTCTGGAATGTAAATACATATTTTGTCACCTGAAGGTACAATGAAAAAGCTAGAGCATTGCAGTAGTGTACAGGTGAATCTAGTTAAGGGACTCCCCCAAACCCTAAGCCTACTGCCATCAAAAACAATTGCAACACATAGTGACCCTCCATCAGAATTCTAAGTCTGTCAATCTTCATGAGAAGAGACTGATCATCTTTCTCTTCCAGAGCCATTCATAGACTCAAACCACCAACCTTTCTTTGAGTTAGCCATCTAACATACAATGCTTTATGCCACCAGAGCTCCTTATGGGATTCAAATTGATGAAATTTAACAAGGGCACAATAAACTTTAAGGGAAACATCTGTGGAGAAAAAAACCCAAAACATCTAGAACATAGATAGTTGAGTCTCTGTCAATAGCAAGATCTCCTACTCTCTTATGGTTTAAGAGTGAACCTCAATGATGAAAGTCCATTTATTAAACAAACTGATTCAGTATCCAAATGACTATCCAAGAAATATAGTGCTTTAAAGCCACTTAAAACAAGTACATGGAAGAAAAGCACAAAATTGGACCTCTAATTTCATAACTGTTTTCATCCTGTTAATATGAAATAAAAGTTGATGCCAGAGCCATTTGGGTTTGAAAAAGAATGAATTAAATAACTGCATTAAGCCTCCACTTTGACAGAAAGAGCTAAGTAGTGGTAGTGCTAATGGGTGCCTTGGATGAGGAGCACCAAAATCCCTTACAATTTCTTTCCGCTTTCCCATAGACAAAATTTGAAAAAAAAATATTAATGTATTACTCCAAACACAGCTTCAAGACAATCTTTTTGATGTAAAAAAAGGAAAACAGAAAAAAATCACCTGCAGTTATTAAAGTCTACTCTGTATTTAACATCCAAATTTATTATTTCCAAGACAAAATGAGGACGTGTCCTTCTCCTCCTTAAAGTTCTCTAATGACTATCATTGTTGCCATTAGGTGCTGGTGATGTTGCGTCTACTACAAATAGAACAATATCATCATTCAATACCATCACTCAATACCATCACTGATCAGTACTGTGACTTCCATGTTGCTAAAATGCTGGAAGCTATGCTACTGATATTTCAAATATGAGCAAGGTCACCCATCTTAGACAGGTTTCAGCAGAACTTCCAGAATAAGACAGACTAAAAAGCAGAAATGATCAACCACTTCTGAAATAACAGGCCCACAAAAATCTGATGAGTAACATACCATCATTTTCTCTTTATAGTTCAGAATGGACTATAAGTCTGCATTGCTTATAAAGCCCTACTGGATCTGAATATTACCTGCCCTCTCTCTGTTGTCTCTTGTCACCTCCTTCACTAGTCTTTGGCTATGTTGACTTTCCTTTATGCTTACAAAATCCTAGGACATTTACTCCTGCTGTTGTCATGGTCTACTTTGCACTGTTGCTTGTTCTTCATAATGAAAAGTATGAGGAGGTCTCTTTTAAAATGCACTTTTGTCAGATGGGCCTACAGGGGTTTATTAGGGAAACAGGTTGGGGAGTCTGAGAGGCAAATAACTCACAATGTAAAACCAGGTTTAATTCAGTAGTTCTAAGCCAAATGATCAGAGAAACACAATTCCTTAGTTAATAAAAGTCCTGTTTTCAATTCAGCAATGCAAATTAAAGAAGCCTCTGGTCTCTTATTTAGCAAGGTTTCCCTCAGAATAGTTATTCGTCAGAATCACCTAGCAAGGGCAGCAAAGCCTTTAACTGTGGCCTCTAAGTAAGGACTCCTCTGGTTACACCTTACCACAGTATCTCCACAGCATTGCAAGTCTCTCCATCACCATCACTAGGGTCTTGCCACTAGGATCTCACTCTAGTTTCCCTCAAGTCTTACTCCTCAGTGTAGGAAGCACTCTTATCCAAGTCCCACAGTTGTTGATGATTTGCAAAACAATGTGTCTGCAGTTAAGGTAGCTGGAGACCAGAGGGATAGTAGCTAAAAAAGCCAACTTCGGACTAACACTGCAGGCCTTCTCTAACCTTGTAAAGTAACATTTAGCCTCATCCCCATTTTTTTACCATCTGATTCTTTTTGTCATTGAATTTACCATCATCTGAATTATCTACCTATTCATGTGGTTTGTGAGCCTGTCTCTGCTACCGCCAAGACTTTGTATCTTTACTGTTTCTACACATAGAACCAAGGCTAGCTTATAGTATTATACTATGACTAAAAATTTTCTATCTTAATAAAAAATTGATCAAAAGTGAACTCTACCTTTCAATATGCCAAGGTACAAAGTGTTGTCATAAAAATAAATAGCATAAAATTAAAAAGAAGGAATATAGATTACATCATCTGATCTGGCATTTAGATTAAGCAGAATTTGTTGAAATTATACGTAGAACTATATTTGGTTTTGCTAAGTAGGCCATGAGATTTCAACTGATCACACTTTAAAAGAGATTTTAAACTGTTGTGCTACACAGCCATTAACAAAATTTTACCAGTTTATGCAAAATACAAATTGCTTTCCCTGTTTAAATAATTTTGAAACAAGAAAATTATTGAATAAAAATTAATTGACTCAAAAAAGATGCTCATCCTCTGGTATCAGGAAATGAAGAGTATGTATAAAAAGTGGAGCGTATTGGGAGAGAGATTAAGCATGGACAAGATCAGTCCTGAGATTCTAGACTGGATCACAGAACCTTACAATTAATTAGCACCTTCAAGATGACCTAACACAACCCTTTATTACTAAGCAGGGTTTCAAAAACAATAAAGATAATAATGGTCCCCATGCTAGAATTGTATTTATTAAAAATTGCAGTTTACAAAATACTTTTACATATAGTCTATTGTTTGATATTTGTAATCCAGTGAAAAGAACATGCAAGCTCAAAGCATTTACCATTCTACAGATGGAAAAATAGAGAGGTGATGAGGTGCTGAAAATACAGGCAGAGAGGATATCCTGCAGAGAGGATAGAAAAAATCAATCCCTATCCACCTAGCAAATTCTTGGCCTCACCCTCATAGCCAAGAAAGGCTCCAGGAAATTTTAGCCTTTTCTATATTAAAATCAATTGCTCTTTCTCCTACTTTGCTCTTTCATTCCAATGTCCAAAGTCCCTCAGAGAACTGAGGCCGTGCCAGAACTAGAACCCAATACAAACTTGCACTACCTCGCCAAGTCACTTTGTTAAACAATAGCCAAAAAGTGATACCATAGCAGATAAAATGAATCTTTCAGCTCTATAAACAAATCAAGCTCCAGCTAGCAGTCTAAATGACTGACAACAGGGAAATGTGAGAATAAACTATAACACACCAGAACATTATGCAACCAATAAAAAGAATTCTTTTGAAGACTATCTCATGATATGATAATGATGATTCTTGACAGTAGATTTTATACCATACTAAATACTATTGTTTACATATGATATATGGTAATATGTTGTTGTTGTTGTTGTTGACTGCCATCAAGTCGAGCACAACTCATAGTGACCCTATAAACAAAAGGCCTGAAGCCTTTCTATAACTATCATTATCAAAGTTCATGGATTTTCCAGAGGCATGTTGTTTAGGAAGTGGATGCCACTCCTGCTTCCAAATATGGTAATATAACATATATATTTATCTTATTTAATTCTCAAAATAAGGAGTCTTTTATTTAATTCTCAAAATAAGAAGTCTCTGGGTGGCACAAATAATGTAGTGCTCGACTATCAGCCAAAGGGTTAGTAATTCACATACAACCAGAGGCACCTCAGACGGCAGCCCTGGAAATCTGCTTTCACAAGACCATAGCCTTGAATGAACACTATGAAGCAGTTCTGCTCGGCACATTGCAACTAACAACAATCTTCACATGAACCTTGTGAGGTAGAAATCATCTCTACTATTCAGACAGATGTTAAATAATTTGCCCACATCACAGTTTTAAGATGGTAGGTTAGAATTTGAATTCTGAAAGTCTACTTTCAGAGTCCATACTCTCTCTTTCTTTCTTTCTTTCTTCCTTCCTTCCTTCCTTCTTTCTTTCTTTATCCTTTTTTTTTTTTTTAATGTGTGTACCGTCAAATTGGATCTGACTGGTACAGGAGGCAATTGTTCCTCCTTCTTCAGCAGAGCATCTGGTGGATTTGAACCGCGCACCTCTGGGATTGCAGAGTCCATACTCTTAACAAACAAGCACACTGCTTAGGATCATCTAATGTTAAAATGAAACTCATCGTTATTCAGAGAAGCATAACATTTCTTGGTATTACATACACACACACACACACAGAGAGAGAGAGAGAGAGAGAGAGAGATACAATATATGTCTCTCTATAAATACATAGGGAGCACTGGTGGCCTAGTGACAAAAAGCTGTGCTGCAATCCCAGTGGCACACAGTTTAAATCCACCAGCTGCTCTCTGGGAGGATGGGTAATATCCTTTCATGTGATTAACTGCTTCTGAAAACTGCTGGAGAGCAGCAATGAGGTAGTTCCAACTTAACAGTATATAACACAACGTGTGTGTGTATGTGTGTGTGCAACAAAGGACACGAAATTGAGTTAGATATAAAAATATATTTTTACCAATAAACTATTTAAAGCTGGTAATTCTTGAATGATTACTTAAGGTACACCATTTTCTAAGGGCTGAGTGCTGTCCACAGATCATCTTATCTAACCCTCCCAACAGTCCTACCACTTAGAGATAAGACTAAGATAAACTGAATCATCTTAAAGTAAACCTTCAGATTTGTCTGTCTTCAAAGATCATGTTCTAAATTCAACTAATTTCAGTAGTAGTTCACAAAAATGAGAATGCTGATCTTAGCTCTATGTCTTTTTGTGTCCCTCTCCCCCCATAATTGGTGGCCTAGTAGGGAAAGAAACTTTGCTGCAATCCCAGAGGCATGTGCCTTGAATCCATCAGCTGTTCCTCAAGAAGATAGGCAATCTCCTCCCATGGGATTAACTGCCTCTTAAAACCCACGGGAGGGTCAGCTATGAGTTCATCCCAATGCCACAGCCCATCACAACAACAACAAGGAAATTTCATTTCTCATAAAATCACAGCAAAACATTGCAACGAGTCAGGCAGACATGTGTGAGATACTAGATTAACTATACGCTCCTGGAAGCTAAGGGCGGCTTTCAGCCAGTGTGCTCCCACGCAGCAGATGGATGCTTTGGGGAGAGCAGAGAGCATAATCCAGGGTTCTGCCTGACATCCAGGAACAGTACTGGAGTCGTGGATGTGCTCAGAAGAGTAACATCCATAAGCACTTACTATGGATCAAATACTCTCCTAAATGTTTTGCATATACTAATTCATTTAACCCATTATTATCAATGCATCTTGATTGCATGTTCGATCTATCTCC
>NW_006399755.1:22513656-22542599 GCF_000299155.1 Elephantulus edwardii
GTATCTGACAGACAGCAATTTGTGAAGCAGTGAAAGATAAATCCCTTATTGTGGAGTTAAGCATTAGTTACAGTGTTGACCCCACCCTTAGCCCAGAGCCTTGACCCACTTACTTCCAGCTCCACCCCCAACCAGGATAACCCTTCTCATCTGCCAAGGGGTCGCTATGAGTCGGAAACGACTCGACGGCACATAACAATAACAACAATTCATTTAACTCTCATGATAACCACAGACCTGGTGATTTTGCATGTCCCTCCAAAAAGATGTAATGAATATGTTGACAACCTTCATTTCTTCACTGGATATTTACTGCACTCTTACACTTGCCAGGCACAGAGGACACAATAATGAGTCAGCCATGGTCCTCACTCCGGGAATGTCCATAGACCATGTGGAAGGAACAAGGCAGGGAAGAGTTACTGAGAGTTTACTTCTCTGCCAAGCTCTAAGTTGAGTGCTACTGGTGCAATTTTTTAATTTCTGTCTTAAGAGACTCTTGTTATCATCATTACTGCTCTCCAGATGAGAAAGCAGAAAGGTCACTAGCTCCCCAAGGTCACATACATAGGGCTTAAATGTCAAAGCCAGTGCCCTAAACGTTCTGCTACTTGACTATGGGAGTGGGGATCTATAATCTAAGTGAACAGGGAGCTCCTCACTCTTGTACTTTGGGAATGAAGGAAGACAATTTTGTGGAAGAGGAACTCTTCCGTGTGACCTTGAATCATCAGAGGCAGTTATTACCACAGAGAAGGGAGAAACTGACATACATTAAAAAAAGAAAAAGGGGCATACAGCGAGCTCTGGTCTGGTAACGTGGTGGGAGGTGGGGGTTGAATACAGCCAGTGGGGAAAGCCTTACACATTAAGGCAAGTGGACTTCATCGCATAAGCATTGGGAGCAATCGGAGCCTTTCCTTCAAGTGAGGATATTGATCTCAACGTGGCTGTGAGGAAGATGGTTAGTAAAGCAAATGCAGAGAGAGAAATCAGGCCAGTTTGATCAGATGTGGTCGCAGGAGATGATGACAGCAAGAGAAAAGAGTAAAGAGAAATTATCGATTGCCGTTGAGTTGACTCCAACTCATGGTGACCCCTTTCATGGGGGAGAGCTGCCCCACTGGACTTTCAAGGACATGACCTCGCAAAAACGGAATGTCAGGCCTGACTTCTGAGGCATCTTCGGGTAAGTTTGAAAAACCAACCATTTAGTCCTTGAGCCTTTAATCATTAAGCTACCCAGGACTCTTTAGGTAGGATAACCAACAACCCCGAGACCCACTTATGTAGAGAAAGTAGGAAGAAGAAACTAGGCATATATTCAAGAATCGATTCTGGGTTGGCTACTTGGTAAAGTAGATGGACACAATTCTTTGAAGAAGAGGCACAGAGAGGCTGAGACAAACTTGAGAGTTAATATTAATAGCACAGGTATAGACGCCGGCCTGTCACATCTTTAAAGCCAGTCCCTACCATTACTGTCATCCTTTATGCTATGAATACTTTTAACATGTCATTTTCAGTGCGCCACTCAGGCTTTTCTCAAAGGCTGGGTGCCCAGACCCATGACCCCTATTCCAGCTTTTTTCCACTATGTTTAAACACATGGAAACTGCCCATGCTAAGGAGAGCAGTCACATGCAAACTTCAGGTAGTCTGGAATAGCATGTTGAAAAAGATGCTCAGACCAGAGAGGAAGAAGTCATTGGTGATTGGCTAGTAATGTCTCATAGGCAAGAAAGGGGTAGCATAGCACATGGGCAATGAAAACAGAGTGATAGAGGACATGCTTAAAAATTAGCAGTATGGTGAAGAGAAAGGAGAACTCTACAAGGGCTATTTGGGGGGAAACACCCCCCAAAACAAGAATACGTTTGAAAAAATAGTAAGCAGCGCTGTCTAGCCAATGACTGTGAAGAAACCCACATGTAACAACTAAACAGAGAGAGAAACATCTGAGATCATAACTGGTATTTGCCTGAGACCATCTCAGAGGTTTCACATTTACTATCTTATTTGATCTTGACAACATCTAGATGAAGCAGGAGAAGCTGGCATTATTCCTGCTTGACGAATGTAGAAGCTGAGCCTAAAAGAGGTTCCAGAATGCACTCAAGGTCACAGAGCTAGGAGGAGGTACAGCCCCTGCACGTCCCGGTTCTTCCCTCTGCATTGCACTGACTCACTGAGAGCAGACACAGGGGCCATGAAGCAGAGGAAGAGGCGGACAGCTAAAAATGGCCACATTGTATGTGCACTAAGTAGAGCAAAGACCCCAGGGACACAATTCATTTGTGAGTCTTTGGGCAGACACCCAACAAGCTGCAGCACCTTTGAACGTGAGAGACACCACTGACTCCAAGTCTTTGTCTATTCACATTTTTTTAAAATCCATTACTAAAATAAACTTTGGCTTGTCCTCTTACTGAGAGAATAAAAATCCTTGGGGAAATTCTTTCATTTGGCCTTGGTCTCCTGTACTGTAAAATGAGGTTGGACCAGATCAGTTAATCGGAAAGTGATGGTACATGTTATCATGTTTTCATGATAATGACCAAAGCATTCACAGACTATCAGGGAACACCAAGCTCACCTCTTCAGGGGGAATAAAAGACCTTTGTTCTTAGTGGGAGCCAGGCATTTTGAGAAAATGTTTTGGAGAAAGCAAATTGTAAAAATGTAGTCCACTGGGCTTGTGACACCACACCTCCCCTCCCATTATAAAATCCCAGGAAAACAGTGAGTGCCACTGAAAGGAGCCCATCAAGATAAAGGCATTTTGTATTGGGGGGAGATGTGAATTAACAGGCAACTCTGATTTTCAAGTGCCTCATATAATGAGTGTGGCGTCAGGATTGGTGGAAGATCTAATAACAATCTGTGTTATGCAGATGACACAGCCCTGCTTTCTGAAACTAAGGAGGACCTGAAATGCTTGCTGCAGAGGGTCAAGGACTGCAGCCTTCAGTATGGATTGAGGCTCAATGTCAAGAAGACAAAGATTCTCACCACTGGACCAATTGGTAGCATCGGGATGGATGGCAAAGAGATCGAGATTGTTAACAACTTTAGTCTGCTTGGCTCCACCCTCAACACTCTTGGCACCAGTAGCCAGGAAATCAAAAAACATATTGCGATGGGAAAGTCTGCTGTTAGAGACCTCTCCAGGGTACTGAAGAGCAATGGTGCCACTGTGGATACTAAGGTGCATTTGATACAGGCTATGGTCTTTGCAATCACTTGTTATGCATCAGAGAGTTGGACAATGACTAAGGAGGATAGAAGGAGAACTGATGCCTTTGAGCTGTGGTGCTAGAGAAGAGTATTGAATGTACCATGGACTGCCAGGAAAACAGATTCATCCTAGAGAGGGTTAAAGCAAGCTGCTCCTTGGAGGATTCTGGGGATTTGTCTGACATACTTTGGACATGTTGTAAGGAGGGACAGGTCCTTGGAGAGGGACATCATGCTTGGGAGGGTAGAGGCACAGCATAGGAGGGGAAGACCCTCTATGAGGTGGATTGGGAGTGACTGGGGTAATCGGGATGGGTGTGTCAGAGGCAGTGCAATTGGCACAGGATAGAGCAGGGTTTAGGGCTGTTGTACATAGGGTTGCTATGAGTTGCAAGAGACTCGACAGCACATAACAACAACAATAACTTATCATGAAATCACATCTCTTTTGCGGGAATGTTCAAACCTAAAGTGGTGGCTGAAACCCTTGGCCAATCTGTGGTTCAGTTTAGACTCATATAAAAGCTTAGGTAATGAACATTTCTTAAAAAATAAACAAACGAACAAAAACAACTGGGATAAATAGATCAGAAGGCACCATCATAAGACATTCCCAGAATTAGTATTGGAGAGACTTATGCTGACTTCTACTAAAGGAAATACGTTTTTCTAACAATGATACAAATCTATTGCACGTTACCTCTGTGAACTCTCTGGAGTTCAACTCTTCTCTCCTGACTCCCGGCTCTCCCAGTCCACACAATGGTACACTACAAAGCAGCCCTGTTTCACATTATATTTGCTCTTTCTTCTGACTCTGCACTATTCCTTCAAATAGTTTCCTAGCTCCTCACCCTTTCTCCTTTCTCAGGTTTTTGTTCCAACATCTCAGCAAATCCTTCCATCCTTATGCTATTTATAATCATACTCTCACCCAATCCTCCCCTTCCCCTATCTCTATTTCTCTGCTCTACATTTTCCCACAGTACTTAATTCCACATAATATCTTCTATCACTAATCCACTCAGTGTCAAAGAATCAGTTTGCACTCACAGCAGACCCTCCAGTGGGTTTCAGAGGCTGTGAATCACATGGGAAATGATTGAACATCTTTTTTCCCAAGGAGCACTAGTGGATTTGAACTTTCAGGGAGGTATGGTGTTGGGGTTAACAGCTCAACTTCCTACAGATTAAGCCACTAGAGCTCCCTAATGTATGCAAGAGCTCACTTTTAATAATTTTTCTCCTGCACCAAACGAGATGCTTCAGTAGGTGAAAACAGACTTTGTTCTGTTCACTCTTTGACCTCCAACACCTGAAACAGTACCAGGTGCTTAATATGCATTCAATACAGAATAGAGACAGGGTTATACTTTGTCTTCCAATACAACAAATTTGCAAAATTACTTTATGATTTACATGCAAAATAGTATAGAAAGACTATTCAAGTCAATGCCAGGCAAACAGTAACATCATCAATAATGTACATGTCAGGGATAAGTGTACTTTGAAGTAGAAGAAAAAAGAATCGTAAGACTTCAGAACCAGAAGAGAGTCACCAACTCGTTGTTGAGTTGGTTGCAACACAAAGGCACCGTCCACCAGGCTTCCAAATGTGGGGAAATTCCCATCTTTCTCCTATAAGCCACTGGTGGATGTAAACACAACTGGTGGATGCCATACACAAGAAGCCTTTGAGTGAGCAGGGCAAACTACTAGAATAAGCAGCTCAGAATGGACTACTCCACCAGCACTCCCACAGAGGGAGAAGACGAGAGGAATTCAAATCATTCCACACATGACAGAGATTCTGAGAGCTGGAAGTGCTAGAGATATGACTGATAAATTCTCTCATATCTTCCCTGAGAATACAGAGTCCAAGAAGGGCAAAGTAACTTTTCCTAAGGCATACAAAGCAAAAGGTCAAGCAGCTGCAACTCTTAGGTTCAAACTCAAGTTAGCATTCGGAGCCCAAGCACTTTCCACCAAAAGCCCAAATGGCACAAATAGAGCAAACATCATAAGCATCTCAGATCAACAAATTCTCCAGTTAGTGATCATTGATCATGTGGTTTCTGCAAATCTCAACACACCATCACACCATGACTGCACAGAGAAGTATATATATAACACACAACAGATTGATTAATTTGGGAATATGCTTACAAATTCCAGGTCAAACACTCTACCTCTAAGCATTTAGAGGCCGAATTTCCAGGTTTGGTCAAAAATTGTTTGGAAAAGGGAAGAGGACCAGGGACAGGAAAGATGAGAGAGAAGAGTAGGGAAAGTAGAGAGTAAACACAAGGAAATGCAGAGGGGAGGAGAAAAAAAAAGAGAAAAAAAGGAAAAAGAAATCCAAGCCCAAGGGACATTAACAAAACTGACTCTGGGAATTTCTTTGAATAGCTGTGCTACAACTAGTCTTTTTCCATTATAAAAACATTTCCTTGGAAATAATCACCAAAATAATTCAAGCTCAAGCACCTACTTTCAGATGGACGATTTCTTTTCTTTGGCTTCTCAGTATGCATTATTTGTTATCTCACAGTTTAGTGCTCTGTAATATACTGCCTTGTTCCACTAAATATTTCATGTTTGTAAATCTTGTTTTTCCAACAAGAATGTAAATCCAAGCATTCATTTATTTATTTTTTACAATCACCATCATGCCCACATTAACATCGAACAGTGTGCAGGATGTACTCATCTGAATCATTTGTATTTGGTTTCATCCACTTATTCAATAAATAAATAACATTAAGCATCTGTTGGGTGTAATAGTCTAAGGATACAATGAAGAATATGATTCACTAGATTTCTGTCCTCTTAGAGTTTATCTGAGTGAGAGATTTGGCCTACACAGCATTACATAAGGACAAAATGGAAAGCAACTTTAGGAAGAAGAGTCTGCGAGGGTCTCTGTATGTGGAATCAAAGGATGTTGTCATGACTGGGAAATGTGAAATGAAAAGCCTCCTGAAGTGGTGGCAGTTTTGCTGGGAACCCAAGAAAATCAGCAACTCAATGAGCTGGGGAAATGGACTTAGGTCGAAGGAATAGCCAGCACCAAAGGAAGTATTTGTTCTTAAGACCAAAATAGTGAGTATGGTTATTAGCACAAGTAAATGAGCTTGGAGAAGCCCAGCAGGCATGCAGATCCTTGTAGACTATGGATTTTAAGAGAAATAGAAAGATATTGAATTTTCTTAAACAAAGAAAAGCAGCATGATAGGAGGTATTTGAACAAAGATACTGAATATCATTCTAAAACAGTATAAATATGATTGCCTGATGATATGTTATTCTAAGAATGGGGACTCATTATTCCTCAGGGCTAAAAGTCCTTCCCAAAAGATCTCTCACCAGTGAGCAACTCTTGGAGGCAAATACGGTGAAGCATAACCTCTCATACTCTGCACATGTTGCTAGCAGAGGCTATTCCTTGGAGAAGGACATCATGCTTGGTAAGGTGAGGGTCAGCAAAAGACAGGAAGAAATGAAATGAAACGGATTAACACAAGGACTGCAGCAATGGGTTTAAATGTGTCAGAGATGATGAGGATGGTACAGAAAAGGAGAGAATTCAGAGAGTTGCCAAGATACATACTCAATTCAGTGGCACCTAACAAAATGTGTTCATGGTAATACCTGAAGCCAGAAATACCACACCTCATCCCCTCCTTATGAAGACCCTGTGTTTGCCCAAGTTCATCAATTCTTCTCTGTCTACAATCTCTATTTATTTAATTGCTTTATTCGTTTAATTTCAAGGACTTTTTCAAATCCATCAACTCAAGTCCATTAGAAAAAGCCCTTAAATTTTTTTCTCTCGTCCAACTCCTTTGCAGTAATTTCGTTAAATTCTCTCCCATTTCTTAGCCCCACTTGTGAGTTTACATAATGACTATAATCACAATTTAACAGCAGTATATACAATAAAATTTAATTGAAACGTAGTCACTAACACAGAAGTTAAACATAATTACAAAATGCAATGTCATGAGTCTCTGAAACTTCTGGAAATTCTCTACAACTTTTTGGCTTTATCCTTTTATTGCCCTCTCATAATTAAAACTTTCTTTCCTCAAACAATGCCATTTGAAGTAAAAATATATTTAATGTCATCATTTTCTTCTGGTGGAGTATTATAATAGCAATACCTGGTTTTGAACATTTCTTGGAATTATTTATGCTAGTTATATAAGAGAATTATAGTCTTTGATTCTATAACACATATAAGAATTTAAACATGATTATTCTATGCAAAAACATGTTTAGTGTAACCAACTCACGTACATTTAGCATAAAAGGTGAGAGTTGATGGCTTCCTTTAATGGGTTTATTTTAAATATGGAGAATGTATTTGCTGAGTCCAGTAAGAAAACAAATATCTTATGGTATGATTTATTGCAATTTTCTTTTAAATAAAATTTTATGTTAATTGTGATTTTAATGAACATTTACAGAGAAGTTAGATCTTCATTCATCCATCATTACACATTTTATACCTTCATACTCCCTTCCCTACCCAATTCACTAGAAAAAAATTAATTCATTGTTGCATAATTACCTAAACCTCAACCCCCCATCCAGTCCTCTTTGCAATGATGCATCTCTTACTCTGGACTGTTGTCATAGGTATAATGCCTGGTCATATATTCATTTTAGACATTTCTTTTACCTGTCCCAATGCAATGGTCATTATCTATCCACTCTTGTCCTATTCTCTTACCAACCCCCATGTCAGACCTGCTTTAGAACAATGCTGCTATGCAATATTTGTCCTTTTGTACTGAGATATTTCTGGTAATATACCCTAAAGAACCCATAACTACCATCCAAACAGATATATGCACACTCATGTTTACTGCTGCAATATTTACAATAGTAAAGAGTTGGAAGCAACTCAAGTGCCCATCAACAAATGAATTGATAGAAAAACTCTCATATATTGATACAATGGAATACCATGCAGGACAGAAAAACAATTAACTTGTAAAATATCACACAACATGGAGGACCCTGGAGCAATTATTTTTTAAAGATGACATATTCTTTGTTGTTATTGTTGGTTTTATGTACCATTGAGTCAAGTATAGTGATTCCATAAAAAACAGGTCTGAACCCTGTCCTTTTCTGTGCCATCCTCATCATCTTGGAAACATTTGAGCCCATTGCTGCAGTCACTGTGTCAATCCATCCTTCCAAGCATGACGTCCTTCTCCAAGGAATAGCACTTCCTATCAACATGATCTAAGTATGTGAGATGAAGTTTTGTTACCCTTGCCTCCAAGGAGCATTCTCTAAGACTGCACTTTCTTCAAGACATATCTGATATTCACTTGGCAATCCATGGGATATTCAGTACTTTCTAATACCACAACTTAAAGGCATCATTTTTTTTTCTGTTATACTTATCCACTGTCAAGTTTTCAGATGCATAGAAGAGAAGACCATGGCCTGGATCAAGTGTACCTTAGCCTTCAAACTGACATCATTGCAGCTCAGTAATTTGGGGAGGTTTCTAACTGTAGACTTGCCCAATGCAGTGAATCTTTTGATTTCCTGACTGCTGGTACCAAGGGTGATGATTGTGGATCCAAATTGTTGATAACTTCAATCTTTTCTTCATTTATCATGATGTTGTCTATCATTTCAGTGGTATTTTTGTCTTCTTGATGTTGAGATGCAATCCATATTGAAGGCTGTAATCTTTGATCTTCTGCAGCAAGCATTTCAAGTCCTGCTTAATACAGATTGTTGATGAGTCTTCCTCCAATCCTGATGCCACTTCTTCATAGAGTCTTCTTTTTTTTTTTTAAATTGTGTTTCATTCATGAAGAGTACAGCTTCTTGAATAATTTTCTTAACATACAAATTGAATGGGCATGGAGAAAGGATACAGCCCTGACACATACCTTACCTGATATATTCTTTTATAGATCTTATACTGAGTGCATAAATTAGATGGAAACTTATATCAAAGGAAGCCCTCTCTGACACAGAGTTTATCTGAAGAAGAAAAATTACTTAAGTGATAGGACACATATTAGAGTCTCAAATATATACTTTGTTGTGTCTTTTGTTGTTAAGTGTCATGCCAAGTAGACTATGACATATAGTAACCCTGTGAACAAATAGATCTGAACCTTGCCCTATCCTGTGCCATTGTAATGATCTTGCTAATGCTCAAGCCCATTGTTAACAATCCACATCTTTGAATATCTTCCTCTCTTTCACTGATCCTCTACCTTTCTCAGAATGATGTCTTTTCTAAGCACAGGCTCCTCCTGACAACATGTTCGAAGTATATAAGAAGAAGTTTCATCATCCTTGCCTCTAAGTAGAAGCAAATGCTGACTGCACTTTCTCAAAAACAGATTTCTTTGTTTTTTGAGCAGTCCACAGAATATTCAATACACTTTGCCAGTATCATAATTCAGTCACAAATTCTTTTTTGGCCTTCAGTATTCTTTGTTCAACTCTTATATCCATAGAAGCAACTGGAAATACCATGGCTTAGATCAGTTGCACCTTAGTCTTTAAACTGACATTCTTGCTCATTAGCACTTTAAAGAGGTCCTTGACAGCTGATTTCACTAGTAGAACATATCTTTCTCTTGGTACCAGCAGTCAGCACATCAGAAGACTAATTGCTTTAGTAAAATCAGCTGTCCGATACCTCTCCACAGTGCTGAAGATCAAAGATTTCTGTCTACAGACTAAGGTATGCCTGATCTAGGTCTTCACAATTACTTGCTATGCATCAGAAATCAGAACAATGAATAGGATGACAGAAGAAGAATCAATGCCTTTGAGTTGTGATGCTGGAGAAAAGTACTGAACAGATCATGGACTGCCAAGGGAACAAACAGGTCTTTCCTGGAGAGGGTGAAGTCAAGTTTCTCCTTGGCGGCATGGATTTTGAATCTCTGTCTCCCATACTTTGGGCATGTTGAACATCATTCTTGGATGGGTGAAAAGAGAGTGCAGGAGAGGAAGACACTGAATGAGATGGATTGACACAGTAACTGAGGTAATGAGGGTGGGTGTGTTAGAGACAGTGACATTTGCTCAAGATAGAGCAGGGTTTAGAACTATTGTTCATAGGGCCACTCTGAGTTGTAGTAGACTAATGACACATAACAACCACCACCATCATCTGTCTTTTGGTTTTTTGACTGCTGGTATCATGGAAACTGATGGTGGATTCAAGTATTAAAAATGAAATCTTCAACTTTAGTATTTTTCTCCATCTATTATGGTGTTACCTATCGGTCTAGTGGTGGGGAGTTTAAATATTTCTTTAGATTTGTTTTTTTAAATAACCCCACTCTGAGAAGGACATTTGGGGGAGAATTAGTTTTAACTGTTGTTTGTTGTTTAATGCTGTCGAGTCGTAGACGACTCATAGCGACCCTATGAACAAACAGCCTGAGCACTGTTCGTACGTAGAGTTTCCAGAGGCAAGCCATTTTGGAAGTGGATGCCGCTCCTGCTTCCAGGCTTGATTTAGTCGGGAAGCTCCAGCCAACACTGCCCACCATAGGTGCCCATTACCACGATTGGCACATCACTGTCACAGGCTTCAGCATCACAGCAACCACGAGTTACCTCTGAATTACTTAAAAAAAATTCAAAGTTATTGCTGACAAGTTGGGAGCAACTTTTAATTAATTCTTCAGCAGGTGTTTGGAGGCTGAAAATCACACAGGAGGGGATTGCCATCTTTCTCCTTCAGGGCAGCTGATGGATTAGAACTGCCAGAGAGTCTTGGCTTTTAGATTAACAGCTCAATTCCTTATAGATTATGCCACCAGAGCTCCCTAAAATAGCTAGCTAACTATAAAGTTAACAACTCCATCTCTCACACACCTTTTCCTATTTAATCACATAAAAAACATATAGTGACCCTCCATCTGTTCTGAGTCTGTAAAACGCAATGGGAGCAGACTGCCCAGCTTCCTTCCCTCAGAGCTGCTGATGGATTTGAAACTCCAGAGACACTCCCTGGCCTTTGGTTTTGCACTACAACTCGCCACTGATTGCACCACCAGAGCTAAGCATTTTCCAAACATTAGGAAACTCCATTTCAACAGAAGAGGGGGAAACCACAAAACTCTTTGCTGTCTACAGAATTTACTGTGATAACTTAGTGGATCCAAAATTTTTCAAGATTCTCTCTCTAAATAATGATGATGAAGACATAAGTGATTAGTAAGAACTAAAGTGTATGGTTGTGTGAATTTTCATATGTAAGGGAGAGGCAGGCTATGCAACCAAAACAGTGAAAGACTGTTTTTCAATTAGATTACTATGCCCCACCCTAATTTAGCAAAGGGTTGTTTCGAAAGTTACTACATATGGTATTTGTTGTTGTCTTCCAGTCATTTCCAACTCATAGAGCCTCTATAGGTCAAAACAGAACTACTCCATTATAGCCTAGGATGTCCTAGACTATTATTTTGCAGAGCAGATTATCTGGTAATGGAGAGTAAAAAAATATGAGCTTTATTAACAAGAGAACTTGAGTTCCAATTGTCTTCATCAATTAATCCAATATTATATTTTTATTTTGACAATTTTAAAAAAAATCAGAAAAGTATTGTATGCAGAATACACTTATTTGCAGATTCTAAGTACTAAGTAAAATTTATAAAGCCACTCTGCACATTTCAGTTAAACACACTAAGCCCTTCAATTATACTTGTTAGGGTTTTTTTAAAATAAATTATTATATAGAGTTAAACAGTATTGTACCATAAACTTCTCTTTTCAGCATAATGCCTAAGAGCCTGAAAATGAAATAGAACACACAAAGTGCCTTTGCATGGATAAGGGTCGGTGCTTCTAAGACAGTGCCCCAGATAAACAGAAGTTCTAAGAAACACTGACTTAATTTCACTTATTTTAGAATCAGTAGCTAAAATGCCATTTCAAACTTTAAAGATAATAAATGAAAGAAGAATAGTTGCCTTAACTACATAGACTGCATTATAAGCTTAGCCATCATATAGACCACTCAGCACATAATCCTCTTGCTCATCTTCCCTTCACACTCTTAATACATAATGGATAATCATTTGTATTCTTCAATAATGAATAAACTTAAACCAACCACAGTAAAAAAAAAAAAAGAATCAAGCAATCAAGTTCTTTAAAATATTTTTTTTAAAAATATATTTCACTTCACCAAAAAAGACATTCAGCTGGCAAACACACACATGAAGAAATGTCCAAAATCCCTAGCTCTAAGAGAGATGCAAATCAAAATAACCAAGAGATATCATCTCACCCCAGTAAGAATCGCAAAATCCAACAGAACAGAAAACAACAAATGCTGGTGAGGCTGCAAAGAAACTGGAACCCTTATTCACTGTTGGTGGGAGTGTAAAATGGTGCAACCACTATGGAAGGCAGTATGGTACTTTCTCAAAAAGTTGGAAATAGAAATACCATTTGACTCAGCAATTCCACTACTGGGAATATACCCTAAAGAAACCAGAGCTGCCACCCTAGCAGATATATGCACACCCATATTTATTGCTTCGTTGTTCACAATCACAAAGAGTTAGAAACAACCCAAGTGCCTATCAACAAATGAACAGATAGAGAAGCTGTGGTATATTCACATAATGGAATATTATGCAGCATTGAAAAACAAAAAAATTCATGAAATATTACACAAAATGGGTGACCAGAGAGGACATTATGCTGAGTGAAATATCTCAGTCACAAAAAGACAAATACTGTATAATGTCACTATTATAGAACAGGACTGACATGGGAGTTGGAAGGAAACCAAGAAAAGAGGGGATAAAGAATGTACATGGCATTGAAACAGACGAGGGAGAGAACTGTATAAAAGGAATATATGATTAGGTATTATTGGCATGACAAAAAAAAATCTCCAAAGAAAAAAGTGAACTGGGCAGGGGGGGTGGGCAGGGAGGAAAATGTGCAATAATGAATAAATGGAAATCCAAGTTCTCTATATACATTCATTAACATCTCAATTTAAAAAACAAACCCATATTTGAAGTGAGCCGTATAGTCACAAACTCAGTCAGGAATAACCTGATTGAAGTCTCTGCAGAATTATGTCACTGCTTTCTTAGATACTAAAATAACTGAAAAGGTAATAAAAGTCCTTACATATGTTTAGGATTTCTGCTGGTATTGAATGAATGGAGTCTATATCTACATTCTAGAAAAATGAAAGCAAAAAATCAAAACTAAATTATAGACCATTCTGCTGAAAATGTGTTTAGTATTTATTGTGAGAAGAGTACTAAAATATCGCATGGACTGCCAAAAGAACAAATAAGTTTTGCACAAAGTGCAGAGTGCTTCTTGCAGGCAAAGATGACAAAGCTCACATACTTTGGACATGTTGCTAGGAGAGGCTGTTTCTTAGAGAAGGACATCATGCTTGGAACGATAGAGGCTCAATGAAGACAGGAAGGCCCTTTATGACATGGATTGACACAGTGACTACAGCAATGGGCTCAAGTGTGTTGGAGATAATGAGAATGGTACAGGACAGGACAGAGTTCAGATCTATTGTTCACAAGGTTGCTATGATTCAGACTCAACTAGATGACAGCTATCAACAATTATTTTACATAAAGTAACTAAGCAGCTTGAAAAGTTGCCATAACCATGTTTTTCCTAGTGGCAGAGCACAACAGTTTAGAAGTATAGAAATTCATGCACACCTTCCTATATACAAATATATTCTGCCTGCTTGAGAAATCTATACATGTATATATATGAATGTATGTGACACATGCACTGGTTTTTGCAGACATCATTTTATCTAGATTTTTCATGACATGTTCTTAGAGTAAAATTAATCTTTCAGTAGAGCTGCAATGACAGGATTTAGAAGTCCCTTTTAGGGTACTCCTTAACTTTCCAAGGTTATCATGATAGACATAACAGCATAGCTTCCAATATAGATAAGCTACACAGAAATAATAACTGTTAAAATACATCTTCAGATTAAGAGCAATGCAGAAGCGAAACTCTTGGATTCAAAGTGAGAAACATGAACATACATTGCCCAAAAGACTGGCAACTAAGTTTGAAGGCCATTGGTAGGCAAATTAATTTCTCTAAGTCTCTACTTGCCTTTTTTAAGGATACAGAACCATTCAAGTCTTGAAAAGCATTTTAAAAACAGAAATAAGTAGACTAAAAGTAAATATATCAGTTCCATTTCAGTCTTTACGGCAATAGGAAATCTGTCCAATTTCATTTGCAAGGATCTGATGGAAAGCAACTATTTCCATAGTGTCACCTCTAATTCATACCAGTGCTAAAAGATAACATCCTTCATTAGACAAATTTGGCAAACGCAGAGACATAGTGTCATTTCAGCCCCCACATTAAGTCTTTGTTACAGTCCTCTTTTCAATTTAGGCAGCTCAGACAAGCTTTGAGCTGAGATCCAGGGATGGCACATTAGATGATACCAGTAAGAAAATCATTAATGGATATTAATAGATGTTACCACCTTTAAAGAAGGCACTTCAGTTGCTGTCTGCAAAACAAGAAGTGCAAGACCTTCCACTTGCCCATGAAAGATAAATATATAATCAGAATGTATATGGATACATTTTAAAGAAATACTATATGAAATTCAGTTGGAAAAATATATTGCTTCTAGACAAGATTTTTTTTTTTGTCCCCCTGAGGAGGGCTGCCCACATGAGCTTTTAGCTGAAGAGTAATACTCTTTCTATTTTTGTTTGCCATACTCAAAGAGTAAATACATTCTGAATTAATGAAAATTATTTAATCTTAGGGCAATATAGGCCTAAACAAATTGAGATTGAGAGCACTAGTAATCTCAATTTATATAGGCCTTGATTTAAATTACTAGATTCAACATGCTTTGCTAATAAGATCAGACCCCATAGCGAAATGATGCCCTATCTCTCTTTTAAAGCAATTTCCTAAAATCTGAGTCTAGGCCATGAGTCTAGAATTATTCACCCCTCAAATCATATTAACAATGTTTGACATGATGACATAGAGAGCAAAAAGAATTCATTTCTGCCAAATACAGATTACACTGTCGTGTTGGTGTTTTTTTTCTTTTTCTTCTTAAACCATCCTCTTCTTATTCCATTTTGGTAAATTTCTAAAGAATGTTTAAAATCCATAGGATAGACCTTGGCTTAAGAGGTGGCTTCTCTGCCATTTTCATGGCTGATTTGAGACCCACTCTGCTTTCGATTTTGCATTGTGAAATCCAGTCTGGGGACAAATTTCTGCCTGTCATCTTAGGAAAAGGCCAGGAGTTTTACACCATCCTGTAGTATGAAATCATAAAATCAAAGCCAGTCTAGGGCTGCTTGCATCTTTCCTGATCAGCTTGCTGCTTTCTCTCAAGCAATTCTGGCTGTCACTATGTCAAGGTTGGGAAGGTGTTTAGTATAATAATACATAATTTTAAAAGCACCTCTCCAGAAAAAAGTTCCTTTTTACACTTCAAATGGAATGCAGAAAGGTAACCGGTAAGTAATCGTTTATTGCTTAGCGAGGAACCATTGAATGGAAGAAGCATTTAAAAAGCACAACATTCTTTCTTAACGGATAAGACCCTAAATCAGACCCTGAATCAGAAGTCATGCAGCCCTGATATTTTCCTTATATTGCTCATTCTGTTGCAATGACATCCCCCCAAAAAACTAGTTTATGGACCAAATTTGCTGTGCCCCTCTTCCAAAAATAAGATGTAAATTGAAGCAATACGAAATAAACATTCTTAAACAGATCATTAAAAAAGACAGCAGGAATAATTCTTGTCAATGACCTCTCCTGTGTAATGTCAATTTCAGAAACCAAGTTTCCATTGTAAATGTTTAATCAGTATGGTCCCAGGAACCTAGCACAGAAAGCAACAACAACAATAATAACCCCAAAACCCCTATCCTCTCTCCCAACTTATTTGCTCTGCAAGCTCTTTCCTAGCTCTATCTCAGCTCCCTGCAAATACTTTTAGGCTCTTCTCTCTCAAAGGACCAGGGAGTTCTGTAGATTCTGAGCTAAGCTCTGTGGTTTGATTCCATTAGTCTGAGCTGTGGTCTGCTGCACGCAAACTGCAGCATTTCTGCTTGCAAAATCCTGGCAACCAGGTTCTCCACCAGCCAACACAGGCTGCATACATTCTTCAGCGCTGCTCTGCCCAAACCTTGCCTGAAGTCGGTCAACCACAGGAGAAAGCATCCTACCTTCCATCATGGTGGCAGAATTGCATTCCTTAATTTCCAAGGAGTCTGAAAAATCACAAGAGGATACGATTCCAGGTCCCACTTAAGTCCTCACTACGCAGCTTTCGACGTCTGCTCTGTTAGCTGCTGAAGCCAAAGGAGACAAACGTTAACCCCATCGGCAGGCCATGGATACTGCTGGTGCCGCTTCACCTACAGGCTCTCAGGAAGATGCTGAGAGAGAAAGGCAGAGGAAGAGCAAGCCGGCTGAGCTGCACCGCCTGCGCTGTCTCGGCCAATCCCTTCAACTCAGGACCGCGTCACATGGTAGCCAGCCTGCATCTCCTGACACAATACCCCCGGAGAGCACACAAGAACCTATTTCCCGTCCCCATTCCCCGCCACCCCCATTCCCTCCTGCTTGTCACCAAATACACAGCCCCTTCCCCACCTGGTGACGCACTTCCCCAGCCCCTCCTCGCTGCCTTGCTAAGCCTATTGCAGCTGCTGGGTGCCCGAGATTAATTATCAGACGCTGCCACCTTAACTGGGGACTCTGGCTTGGAAGAATCACCTAAGTGGCTCGCAGGCAAGGGGATTTTTTTTTTTTTTAAAGAAAAACTTCCTTAAAAAAATCCGTGCTGTCTGAATTCTTAGCAGCACTCAGAAGCTCCCATTGCCATCTTGTGTCCCTAAAGGAATTCCAATTTTCAGTGACGATGTCCTCTGAACAGTCTGTCTGTCGGTCTGTCTCTCTTTCTTTCTTTTTCCCTCCCTCCTCCCCCATTCAAGAGAGAAAAATCAATCTGGCTGACGTCACATTATAAACAATTATCCCCAAAAGGATGATGCAGAAGAAATTTCACCCCAGCTGCCTTCAAGAGAGCCAGGGAATTAATCGCCCATGACATGCCGAATGGGCTGGGAACTGTCATTAAAACAAAGAAACAAAAGAACCCACCCGAGTTGGGGCTCTGGAATCAAACTGGCAATGCTTGAGATAATTTCTGGGGCGGGAGGCTGCAGAGAGGAGAGAGCAGGAAGGAAAGGCCTTAATCCAACCAAAGGCAGCTGTACTGCTTCTGCTAACCTGGGCTCGCTGGTCCCACCAGAACCAGACCCAGAGGGACGCCACTGGATCCCCGGGTTCGGGTCCTGGTTCTAGCGCGTCCTCCGGGCCGCGCGCACGCGTGAATGGCCTCTCTTCCGCAGGTGGGAGGGCAGAGCGTCTCTCGCAACCAAAAGTGGCTGCAGCTGCCAACAGTACTCTCTGTAGGAAACAGATTCTTCCAAAGGACACGTTTTTCTCGACGTGCCTCCTGCATCTGTAATCGCTTTCAAACCCATTCGTTCGCCCCAATGGAAATCCGGAGGGAGGCAATTGTGTCGGCTGTAGCCTGAGGGGTAGGCGGAGCCCAGGGTTTTGGCGTTCTGGAGGATGCGTCTGGGTACCCAGCAGCTGCCTACATTGGAAGGGTGAGTGCACTGGGCTGCTTGGGGAGACAGCCTGTCTCCTGACTCTTGTTCCGAGGGTTCTCAATGGAGTTTCAACCGCTCAGGTCCCAGATCTAGAGATCCTTGATTTCATTACAGCTGACCCAGACATTCAAGAAAAAAGGAGGGGAGAACAGGCGCTGGACAGGGGAGAAGAAGAGGAGGAGGAGGAAGATGAGAAAGTAGGTAAAAGACTCTTCAGAACTTTGGGGAAAAGACGACAGCTAAGTGGGCATTCCTCTATACAAAATACAGCAACATGACTTGAGGGAGAGGCTAGCCTATTTCAGGGCATTTGTGACCAATAAGTGGTAATGTATTCAAAACAGTTTTGAGAAGGAAGGTGCATTGCATGATCACAGCAAAGTCTGTGATATTAATATTTAGAATTATATAGTAAGTCTGTCTATGGACTTTTAACCTTGTCCAGCACTTGATAAGGTCTCATTTTTTTTAACCAAAGCTCATGTAAGGTCTTAATGGCTGAGAACTACTGAAGGAAAAAGGCTGACTGAACTAGCATATTAATAGTTTTAAAAAACAAAAACCCAGTTCCTTAGCAACTTAGGAGTTTCAAAAAAACCGAAACAACCAAGCCTCAACAAAAAACAGTGATCCCCGAGGACAGTGTTTCATCGGCCTTTACAGTTGAAAATGAAACTCTCTAGGGAGATCGAAATCCTTTTGCGTTCTCCGTAACATCAATGAGACAGTTATATTTTAGTAGAGGGGAAAAAAATCCTAAGGGAAACCTGCTTTGAGTATAATTTAAGCTGTTTGGAAAATTGCCTGTGGGGTTATGGCAAACAAGATTGATTAATGTGTGTGTGAAAGTAGCTCCCCCGCCCCAATAGTCGAGGTGATGTCAGGCTAGGATCAAGTTTTGTTTCCACCATTTAATGAGCTGTGTAATTCTGAACAAATTAAGTAATCTCTTCATGCCTCACAGTTTCCTAAACTGTGAAATGGGGATAATAATACCAACTTCAAAGAGCTATAAATAGTAGTCATAATAAACATCCATGAATGTTTGCTGTTTACCAAACTACATCATAGTCTGTCAGCAAACCACTTTACACTGTGTCTGGAGCATAAATAAACCTTACATGCTATCTTAGTAATATTACTATTATTTCCACCAAAAGGAAGGTAGATGCATCAAAGAGTTTACACATAACTAAGAGTCAGTCCACATGTACAACTAAAACAACTGTTGAGGGTTATTCCCAAGGGGGAAAGTCCATCAAGGTTCATGTTCACAAACAGACTGAAAGCTTGACCCAGAGATAGACCAAAAGACATTCATTTTACTCTATTGGGACAATGCTATAAAGATGCAGGAGTGGCTAACCGGGAGAATTTTTTGCTAAGAGTATTAGGTAAGTAACCAACTACTTCTATCTGTACACAAACAACTCTCAACACATGTTTAGGTTGAAAGCATAGATTGATGAAATGCAGAGCTTAAGGAAAAACCATTATCTGCTTGACCTTTATCTAGGACTGTAAGCATGGCTAGAAACAAGAAGGGCAAGGGTCCATCTGCCCAAGAGCTGTTCACAAAGACAAAGTGGAAAAAAAAAAATCTAAATACGCCACTAGCTCAGTTTATATGCGGCCACTTTAGGGTATTTGATAAGCTGCAAAATAGAATGATTGGAACCAATTGATTAATAAGAAAAGTCAAAGAAATGGAATTTTAGAGTTTGGAGACAAATTAAAATGGGCTATTAGTTTTAGTAAAAAAAGATTTTTCCAAGTAAGAAAAAATACTCAGGTAAAATTTCAAGTTAATGCAAGAGCACTGATGTGAGATGCTTGGGAGCCAATACCTTAGATGCAAGGAGCTCAAGTAAGCCCAAGCAGCCCAATCTGTACCCCTTTGTTCATTTACTTTAAGTTTTCAAGGTGTTAGAGCAAACTTCAAGATTAGCATGAGCAAACACACTGGTTTTGTTTTTAGACAAGGCAACTAGCTAAAGCAGAAATCAAGCTCAAAGATTCTTTTGTTTAGGAGAATATTTTTTGTTTATTTGGGATATTTTTGTTGTTTATTTTTAAGAAAGATGAAAGTGAATGTTTTGTAAAAAGACCAAAACAGCAATACATAGTTAAAAGCAATGAGGCTGACACTGGGTTAAACTTTGCTAAAACTTTGTCAGCTGTGTGTCTTGTGTATTAAAAGAACAAGTAATGACCAACTGTAAGGACACTGAATGTAAAAATTCCTATTTCAAATATAAACATTTTTCAAGTGCATTTTCATAATAGATGTCATTGTTGTTATGCATTTTCCAGTCAGAACCCATAGCTGGCCTTGGGGGCCCAGTTTTCACAGACAGTTAAATGCAAGGGAGGAGATTGCCCGTTCACCTCCCTCAGTGCAGACTGATAGATTCCAACATCATTTCCTCATTTCCTTTTGTAAAGGGTGGTTTTTCTCAAGAGCAAAGATAATAGTTTACATTGTGGCTCAAATTTTGTCACTTACAGGTTCATTGTTGTTTATCAATAAATACCAAAAGGATCTCTAAAAGAATTTGTTTCAAGTAGGTGAAAGAATACAAGCCCATATTTACCATACTATTGGTTCAAATCACAGAACTTAAGCTTGAATTAACTAGGAATAAAAAGGTGATTTATTGAAATAGTTTACAGAATTTTAAGAAAATTCAACAGCTGAGAAAAAGCAGAAACTAAACACACTAGGAAACTTGGCTTTCAAAATCTAGGACTCAGACTTTGCTTCTCATTGTTTCTTTGAGGATGTCAATTATTTTCTATTACCAGTTTTCCCCCATGTGATCAATGATCTAGCTTTTAGCATCCTCTAAGTTTACATCTTCACAACCTGACAATTAAAGATGTATTTAAAAAAACAAACAAACAAAAACAACAAAAAACCAACAAACCAAACTCCATAAAACAAATAAAGATCCAGGGAATGACTGAGTAGCCTGGCAGTGGGTTATTGTTCACCTTTGACACAATCAACAATGACAAATTGATGAGTCTCATGATGGACTTATTTAGATCTAAGTTTATACTGAACTTGTTTTTATTGATATATTCTCAATGGAGAACGACTCAAGCTAGCCATCCAGTGGGTTTTCCGAGGTGGTTAGTCACATGGGAAGAGATTACTCATCACAGGAGTCCTGTGTCACAGTTTGGGAGCCCCGTGCCACTGGAATTTGAGTGAGGGTTTTAAAAACACTGACAAACAGACTGCGGTCCCTATGCTGATGCACTGTGCTGGAAGCAATGCCTAGAACTTGAGTGAGGTACTTTGGAGGTGGGGTGTCACTGCTATTTGGTTAGATCACAGGGAACCCCTTAAGGTCAGTCAGAAGGGAATGAGACAGCTGGAACTTGTTCTCAAAGGGAAAAACAAGAAAGGCTTCCTGGTTTTCTAGTCAGGTTTCCACACTCCACCTGGCATCTCCTCATGTCCTATGCATTAACTACCTTTAGCCCAGAGCACCTTGGGCTACCCTAGTTGCAGCTGTTGGCTGACAGAGGAGGCTGCATTCAGAGGCCTTTTCTCTACCAAACTGAAGCAGATATTCCCTTGGGAGAAGGCAGAAAGAAACACAGGCAGGGTAGCTGCTCCAGCCATTTCTGGAGCAGTGACTTCAGATCAAGAACATGCTATAGCCTCAGACATAAAAAACTATCACAACAATGTAATATAGAAATCAGCCTATCTTACCCCCCTACACAAGCTCAAAGCAAGATGTCACCCCTAAAAAGTGACACAGTCTCAATGGATTTTCTGAAGCCAGTAAGTCAGATTAAACTTTCTGACACAGAATTTAAAAGAACAATGATTGAATATTTCCAGTGGGTGAAAGACAGACTTGAAGAATTATAGGACACTGCAAGCAAAAACTAGGAAGAGCTTAAAAAAAAAACCCAACAATCCAAACAAATACAGATAAAACAAATGAGGCATTAGAGGCTCTGTAAAAACAAGAAATCATGATCCAAAATATAAAGACTAATGTTTCAGATGCTGTCAACATGATGGAAGGACACATGAATAGAGTTGAAGAGATGGAACACAGAACCAGTGAAATAGAAGATAAAATTGTCACTATTAATCTGTTAGAACAGAAAGCAGAATCAATCAATAAGAAAAGAAAAAGAAGAAAACCTAAGAATAATGTAGGACACCATCAAGAGAAATAACATGCACAAAATTGGAATCCCAGAAAAGGAAGAAGCAACTAATGGCACCGAAAAAGTTGTGGAAGAATTATTAGAAGAAAACTTTCCAGGTATAATGAAGAATGAGAGAACAGCTATTCAAGAAGTTGTGAGAACACCATATAAAATAGGCCCCAAAAGAAAAACACCAAGATATATCATAGTGAAATTTGCCAGAAGCAAAGATAAGGAGAGAATTCTTAAAGCAGTGAGGGAGAAATAAAGAATAGCCTATAAGGGAGATTAAATAAGATTAAGTGCTGATTTCTCAGAGAAATTATGTGAACAAGAAGACAAAAGAATGACATATATTGAATACTCAAAGAACATAACTGTCAACCAAGAATATTTTACCTAGCAAAATTGTCCATGAAATATAAAGGAGAGATCAAGATATTCCCAGGAAAATATAACTTAAAGGAGTTTGTAAAAACAGGACCAACTTTGCAGGAAACACTGAAAGATGTACTTCTTACAGATGTGCCACAGAAAGCAGGATGGACCAAAGTAACTAGCAACAACACCAAAAAATTAACAAAATGATAGCAATGAAACCTTGCTTCTCAATAATCACACTGAATAGAAAGTGTTTAAATTCACTACCAAAGTAAAAAAGAGTAGCAGATTAGATAAAAAACCAAAATCCATCAATATGCTATCTACAAGAGACACACCTGAAAAATTAAGATAAAGGCTAAAAAGAAAAAGGTGAGAAAAATTACACCAAGCATATGACAACCAGAAAAAAGCAGGAATAGCAATATTAATCTCTTATAAAATAGATTTCAATGCAAAAACCATCACAAAGGACAAAGATGGTCACTACATAATGATTAAAGGCAATATAACAAGAGGACATAACAATAATGAATATGTGTGCACCAAATGAAAGACCAGAAAGAATATATAAAACAAATATTAACAAAACTGAAAAAGGAAATAGGCAACATTACTATAGTAGCTGGAGACTTAAATACACTACTCTCAAGAAAAGATGTAACTTCCAGACAGAAAACCAACAAAGATGCTGAAGAGTTAACTCACAGAAAGAAGCAAGTCAATCTCACAGATATTTATAAGCTAATATACCCCCTTCTTCGCCAATGTGCATGGAATGGCCTCCAGAATATATCACATTTTAGGACACAAAGCAAGCATCAATAAATTTAAAAAAAACATAGAAATAATACAAAGCATCTTCTCAGACCACAATGCTACAAAATTAGAAATTAATAACATGAGGATAAAGGAGAAAAAACATATATTTGGAAGCTGAACAACACCTTGCTTGAACATGAGTGGGTACTAGAAGAAATAAAAAAATGAGATGAACAAATTTCTTGAAACAAATGACAATGAAAACACAGTGTACCAAAAACCTCTGGGAAGTAGCCAAAGCAGTAATCAGAGATCAATGTGTAGCAATAATCAAACACATTAAAAGACAGGAAAAAATGACCATTGACTCTTTAAGCCAGCATAACCAACAAATTAAAAAAGAACAGCAAGAAAATCTGACACCCTCCAAAAATACTGAAATTATAAAAATTCAGGCAGAAATAAATGAAATAGAAAAAAAAAATCAAACCAAAACCCAAAAATCCCCAATTGAAACCATCAACAAAACCATGAGTTGGTTCTTCGAAAAGGTCAATAAAATAGACAAACCATTAGAAAACTTAAGAAAAGAAGGAAAATACACAAATAATCTGAATAGGGAATAAAATAGGCAATGCCACTATGGAACCAACTAAAATAAAAAGGTTAACAATGGAATATTATTAAAACTATATGCATGGAGACGAAGGTGCACCTGATACAGGCCATGGTTTTTGCAATCACATGTTATGCATCAGAGAGTTGGACAATGACTAGGGAGGATAGCAGGAGAATTGACTCCTTTGAGCTGTGGTGCTGGAAAAGAGTATTGAATGTACCATGGACTGCCAAGAAAACAAACAGATTCATCCTAGAGAGGGTTAAACCAGGCTGCTCCATGGAGGCAAGGATTCTTGGGCTTCGTCTGACATACTTTGGATATGTTGTAAGGAGAGACAGATCTTTAGAGAGGGACATTATGCTGAGTAGAGGCATAGTGCAGAAGGGGAAGACCCTCCATGAGGTGGATTGATTCAGTGACTGGGGTAATTGGTATGGGTGTGTCAGAGGCAATGAGATTGGCACAGGATAGAGCACAGTTTAGGGCTGTTGTACATAGGGTCACTATGAGTTGCAAACGACTCGATGGCACATAACAACAACGACATATGCAAAGATATATGAAAACCTAGAGGAAATGGACAAATACATAGAAAATCAGCACTTACCTAAATTGACAGAAATGAAAATTGAATATCTGAACAGACCAATTACAAAAAGAAAAAAAAAAAAAGGTAATAAACAACTTCCAGCCAAAAAAAAAGCCTTGGACCAGATGGTTTTACAAGTGAATTTTATCAGACATTCAGAGAAGAATTGTCACCAATTCTACATAAACTATTTCAGAAAATAGAAAAAAGATGGAACTCCCCCAGACTCATTCTATGGAGCAAACATATCCTAGATACCAAAGCCAGGTAAAGACACCACCAAAATAGAAAACTATAGGCCAATATCTCTAATGAACATAGACGCAAAAATCCTGAATTAAACCCTGGCCAATAGAATTGAATGATACATCAAAAAAATAATTCACCATGACCAAGTGGGATTCATAATAGATATGTAAGGGTGGTTCAACATAAGAAAAACAATACATGTAATTGATCACATTAACAAAGCAAAGGACAAGAACCACACGATCCTATCGATTAATAGAGAAAAGGCCTTTGACAAAATCCAACACCCTTTCCTGATTAAAACATTCAACAAACAGTTTTCTCCTTCACTTGTTTGAATGTAGTATACATTATTTATCCCCTCTATAGGATTAGGTTTTAACTTCATGACAAGATTAAAGACAAAGAAATGCATATTAAAGTGGATTGTGGACCGAGGGGGGATTGTATAACAATGAAAGAATTTTATTTTCTTCAAAAAGAAAAATGAGCTGTGAGGGAGGTGTGGGCAGGGAGGAAAATGTACAACAATGCAATGAATGGGGGAAATTAAATGGAAAGAATATGATTGTGTGTGTGTGTGTGTGTGTGTGTGTGTGTGTAAATAAAGATATTTTTAACAATCCAACAACAAACAAAGGAAATTTCCTCAACATAGTAAAAAGTATATATGCAAACCCAAGAGCCAACGTTGTTCTCAATGGAGAGAGATTAAAGGCATTCCCTTTCAGAACAGGAACTAGGAAAGGATGCCCACTATCATCTCTCCTATTCAATATTGTATTAGAACTCTTTGTGATAGCAATAAGACAAGACAAAGAAATAAGAGGTATCCAAATTGGAAAAAAGGAGGTAAAATTATCTCTATATGCAGATGATATGATAGTATACTTAGAAAACCCTAAAGACTCAGCAAAAAATTACTGGATATAATTGATCAATTCAGCGAAGTGGCAGGATACAAGATCAACATACAAAAAATCAATTTAATTTCTCTACGTTGACAAAGAGAATATAGAACTGGAGCTATGAAAAACAATACTCATCATAAAAGCTAATCACAAAATTAAATACTTGGGTGTAAATCTAACTAGAAACACAAAAAAATCTATTAAAAAATTACAAAACATTATGACAAGAAACACAAAGAGACCTGAAGAAATGGAAAAATATACCTTGCTCATGAATAGGAAGACTCAATATTGTGAAAATAATAATCCTACCAAAGGCAATCTACATGTTCAATGCAATCCCAATACAAATACCAATCCCATTCTTAAACAAGCTGGAAAACACAATCTCCAATTTATTTTTGAGTGGAAAGAAGACCCAAACAAGCAAAGCACTCCTTAAAAAGAGAAACAAGGTAGGAGGCATCTCACTCCCTGATTTCAAATTCTACTACATTGCTGTGGTCATCAAGAAAGCAGACAGACAAATAGATCAATGGAATAGAATTGAGAACCCAGAAATCAATCCATCTACTTATGGTCAACTGATTTTTGACAAGGAGATGAAATCAGGTAAGTGGGGAAATGGCAGCCTTTTTAACAAATGGAAAATTTTCTGCATAAAACTCAAGCAAGATCCATACCTTACTCCATACACAAAACCAATTCAAAGTGGATCATGGACTGAGGACTAAAACCAAGGACTATAACCTTCATTAGAGAAAAGCTTGGAAGAACCCTAGAAGCACTAATCCACAAAATGAATAGTCTTCCAAGCATCCTGAAAAAACTGCAACCAGGAGAGGATAAAATAGATGAATGGGACCTTCTAGGAATCAAATCCCTATGCACATCCAAAAACTCCAACACGTTAAAAAGGAAAACCACAGACTGGCAAAAAAATATTTGGTAATGACATGTCTGATAAGGGACTTATATCTATAATTTATAGAAAACTTGAGTTCCACAAGAAGATAAAGGTACACCCAGTTGCAAAATGGGCACAGGGTATGAACAAACACTTCACCATGGAAGACATTCAGATGACAAACACATAAAGAAATGTTCAAAATCCCCAGCTCTAAGAGAAATGCAAATCAAAACAACTATGAGATATTATTTTACCCCAGTAAGAATTGCAAAATCCAACAGAGCAACAAATATAAAATGCTGGCGAGGTTGTGGAGAAACTGGAACCCTTATCCACTGTTGGTGGGAGTGTAAAATGGTGTGACCACTATGGAAGGCAGTATGGTGCTTTCTCAAAAAGTTGGACATAGAAATACCATTTGACCCAGCAATTCCACTACCCTAAATATACCCTCAAGAAACCAGAACTGCCACCTAAGTAGGTATATGCACACTCATGGTTATTGCTGCTTTGTTCACAATAGCAAATAGTTTGAAACAGCCCAAATGCCCATCAAGAAATGAATTGATAGAGAAGCTGTGGTCTATTCACACAATGGATATTATGCAGCACTGGAAAACAAAGAACTCATGAAATAGTATATAAAATGGGTGACCATGAAAGACATCTCAGTCACAAAAAGACAAATACTGCATAATGCTACTGTTATAAAATAGGACTGACATGAGGGTTGGGGGGAAATGAAGAAAAGAGGGGACAAATAATGTCACAGCATTGAAATAGATGAGACAGAGAGGAATAAAAGAAAATAAAAATAAATAAAATAAATATATGATTAGGTATTATTGGCATGACAAGAGTCCAGAATAAAAGTGTCATAGTAAAGTGGATGGGAGATTGGGAGACTGTATAGCAACAAATGAACTATTTTTTTTTTAAAAGCAAACTTTGGGGGAGGGGAACAGGGAGGAAAATGGACACCAATGAATGAATGAAAATCCAAGTTCTTGATAAACTTTTATTAAAATCTCAATTAAAATCTTTTTAAAAAAATTATTCACAGAGATTCACTATTTCCAGAGAAAAACTTAGACCCTTGAGTCATCTTGCTCTCCAAAATGTTGGGGTGGGTTGTAAAGGGGACACATATCATATCTAGTGGCCTATTTACCACTTACACCAAATAAAAATCTTTTCCTGGCTTACCACCCAATCTTTTATCCTTGCACAGGGGACAAAATATCCAGACCTACATGAGTGCTAAATAAATTTATATCAGCTGTGAGTATGGCTTAATCTGGACCTTTACTGATAAAAAGTCTAGGCAGTTATTTTTGGTAAAAAATAACCTCAAGAAACAAAGCATAACCCTATACCAAACTAAAACCCAGCAACCAACCACAAAATCCAAAAATTAGTGTAATGTCAATTGAGATGTTTAGACAAATAGAAGCAACACTGAAGTTGCTCACTCACCTGTGACAAGAACTTTGGAAGACACCTATTCAGCTAATTGAAAGAAAGAGATCTATGTTTATGCCTATTCCAAGGAAAATTGATTCAGTATAATGAATTTATGAAATAATATCATACATAAATAAAACTTTTCTGAAGATAATACAAAACAGTTATGGCTGTATATGAACAGAGAACTGCCAGAAATTTAAACCAGATTCAGAAAATAGAGATGTCATTGCTGATTCCAGATGGATGTTGGCTTAAAGAAGGAAATACTAGAAAGATGTTGCTCTGTACTTTATTGACTATAGAAAGGCATTCAACTATGTGAATATTAAAACAATTATGGATAATTTTCCAAAAGTTGAAATTTCAGTGGACTAATTGCATTCATTTAGAACTTATACGCAGATGGAGAATCAGTTGTTTGAACAGAACAAGGGGATATTGTATAGTTTAAAAGCAGGAAAGATACACATCAGAGTTGTATCCTTCCCCTCTGCTTATTATTCAATTGTACAATAGGGGGGGGGAAACCCTGAGAAATTAACTATATGAAGAAGTACCTAGTATCAGAATTGCATGAAGATTCGTCTACAACCTGAAATATGCATATACAACTTGTTGCAAGTGTAGATACCTTAAATCACTTACTAGTGAGGATAAAAGATTATAGCCTATCTGAAATGTACAAGCCCTGGATTTGCTACAGAGTGAGAGGTTATTTTTCTTTTATTTTTAATTTTGGAAATTCTGCAGAAATCAGAACTCTTACCTTGGTTGGAACTGAGACAGGGGGAGGGGCGGGCAAGGGTGGGCAGGCCAGCATGCGTGTAATGTATATTTCAGAACCTTTTTTAAAATGTAAAAGCTGTACATTTCTGGGAAGTTCTGAATTTCTTTTGTTTCCTTTTTTCCTTCAAGCATTTTGCAGTGAGCTTCT
>NW_006399755.1:22542945-22557113 GCF_000299155.1 Elephantulus edwardii
TAATCCCAGAAAACCAACAATTATTGTACTATTTATGAAGAAATCTTTTAATAGAATTCACAAGGCTAAGATTTTGAAAAGATTATTACGCTATATTATCTTCATAATTGTTGCAAAGATATTTTAATGGCATTAAGTAAATAAAATCCAAGTAGCCACAAGAATGATAAAAACTTCATTAGCATGGTAAGATATCCAAGCCTGCTTTCAGAATTTTCCATTATGTTAAGTGGAGACATAATAAGAAGTTTCTTATTAAAATTTACAAACCCATTACAAGCCCTTAATCACCACTCTTATGCTGGAGCTGGACTATGACTGAGGATGAGAGAAGAGTAAATGCCTTTGAGTTGTGGTGCTGGAGAAGAGTACTGAACGTCATGGACTGTCAAGAGAGTTAACTGGTCTGTCCTGGAGAGAATGAAATGAGGCCTCTCCTTGGAGACAAGGATTTTGAAACTCTGTCTCATATACTTTGGGCATGTTGTCAGAAGGGATCAAACCTTGGAGTTGGAGGACTTTGAAGGATGGAGGGTCAGTGCAGGCAGTAAAACCCTGGATGAGATGGATTGACACAGGAACTATAGCAGTGGGGTCAGGTGTGTCAGAGACAGTAAGATGGGCTCAGGATAGGGCAGGGTTCATAGGGTCACTATGAATTGTAGTTGACTCAATAGCACATAACAGCAACAATTTTAATAGATGGGAGCTCCGCTGGGTAAGGAGTTGGGTTGCCAATTCAAAGCACAAAGTTCCAGTCACCAGCTGCCCTGTGGAAGAAAAATGGGTATTCACTTCCCTTTTGATTTACAGTCAATGAAAACACACTCGAGAGGTCAGTTATGAGTTAATTCTGACCTAATGGCACATAACAGTAACAACAACAATTTTATAGAGATGCTGTTTAGCAACAATTAGGAAAAAGAAATATCAAAGACAGTGATACATCTTTATTACACTACTTTTGCTACCTGAACACAAAAGGAAACTATTTTTCTTCCTTCCTTGTGAGTGGAGTCAGATAACTGAATTAAGCCCAAAAGAATATGAGTGGAAGTAGTGTGAGCTATTTCCAGATCTGTGCTTGACAGACATCCTGTGTATATTCTATATCCCTTTCCAAATCACGGGAAACTGCCCTTTTTCATGAGAGTTTTCACATGTAAGAAATAAACTTTAAATATGTTAAGCCCTGACATTTTGTGATTTATCATAACCATAAAAAATAACCTCTTCTGTCAAATCTAAGATTATATCACTCAAAATGTTTTATTAAAACTTTAATAGACAAGAATAGATAAGCTTCCTATGTACCTTCAATGATTCTTTAGAGTTTTAATTAAAAGTAAAAACCCAATTTGAATATAGTTAAAGCAAAATAATAAAAGTATCTGAATAAATCTAATGAAAATGATGCTAGATCCATAAAGAGAATATTAAAGTGCTGATGTTGTTGTTATGTACCATTCAGTTGACTATGACTTGCTAGTGGTTCTAGAAACAATAGATCTGAACCTTGCCCTATCCTGAGCCAACCTTCACCATCTCTGAAATACTTGACACCATTGCCATAGTATCTGTGTCAATCCATCTCATCCAGGGTCTTTGTCTTCTGTGCTGATCCTCTACTCTCCTAAACATGATGTCTGTCTCCAAGGACTGATCCCTCATGGCAACATGACCAAATTTGTGAGACAGAGTTTCAAAATATTTGTCTCCAACAAGCAATCTGGTTTTACCTTTTCCAGGCCAGACCTGTTCATTCTTTTGGCAGTCCATGGTATGTTCAATACTCTTCTCTAACAACACAACTTAGATTCTTCTGTCATTGTCCAGCTCTCAAATACAAAGCAAGCAACTGAGAAGACCATGGCCTGCACCTTGGTACAACTCATAGCGACTCTATAAGAACAGGTTTGCACCCTATACTGTCCTATGCCATCCTCATCATCTTTGACACACTTGAGCCCATTGCTGCACTCACTTGTCAATTCTTCTCCTTGAGGATATTCCTTTCTTTAACTGACCCTCTATCTTTCCAAGCTTGATGTCCCTCTTCATGGATAGTCTTTCCTAACAATATACCCAAAGTATGTGAGATGAAGCTTTATCATTCTCGCCTCCAACGAGCATTCTGGCTGCACTTTCTCCAAACATATCTGCTTGTTCTATGACACACCATAGGGTATTTAAGTGCTCTTCTCTAACACCACAGATTAAAGGTACTGGTTCTTCTTCTTCTGTCCTCTTTATTCTCTGTCCAACTCTCAGATGCATAGCAAGTAATTGAAAAGGCCATGACTTGGATCAAGTGAACCTGCATCTTTAAAATGACATCCGTGAACAACTGAGACAGGGTTCAATCTTCATTTGTTCTTTTGCAGATGTCAGTAATTCTTTATCGACTACCCTAAATATTAGTATTAGGGACAACATGGGGACATTTTAAATGTTGTTTTCTAAAAAAGCATAATCATCTGTAGCTGGAAGAAAGACGCTGGTGAGTGGGTTTGGCCCCAGATCAGAAAACACGGTGAGACAGAGAAGTACTGTGCTCAGTCAGACATGACCACTTCCGAGAGCCAAACAAGCATTCACTCAACTGGAAGTGCCATTAATGAATGTGACCGCTCATAACCACGTGCTGGGGAAGTCTCTCCCCTTGCCTTCGCCTTTCTTTTCCTTTTAAAGAACAAAACCCCACGTTGATGTACTGTGTGATGTTTAGGGAAGGCAGTAGTGTGTTCCACCTGGCGGGGATGCTCCCCTCCCCGCTCTGCACCCTACTCCTGCTGAGGTGCCCCAAAAACTGTGTTGCTGTGTGTGTGGTGTGATCACCACAAGTCCGGGGTGGGGGGGGCTCAGTCAGCACAAGCCTCAGTCAAGTTTATCTGTCTGCATGATGTCACATCTGTTGTACGTTGGGGGAAATGTGTATGTAAATGTACAGAAATAAAAATGTTGTCCCATTAACCAATATCCTCTGAAATGTCTTCCCTACCTCATCTGACAGCATCCCCTGAAGGACATTTCCTCCCATGACTGTAGGTAATAAAGCCCTATGTGCTGAAAAAAATAAAATAAAATTACATCCTTGTTCTTCAGCCTTTGGAGTCTATGACACAAACCACCACCACCCCCCACACCCCCCCATGTTGTGGAATATATTTATAGTCAACTATATAAATTCTAATATGCAAACAGAATCTTTAAATTGAATTACAATCCACAGGAAAGGAATATAGATAATTTTTCATATATAGAAAGAATTCTCAGTTTCACTTAAAATACAAATCAAAGCTACCAAGAGATACTATTGTTCACATACTCGATCAACTAAGATAAAAAGTTTTATTATTTGAAATTGTAAATACATATGCTCCTTTATCTAGAGATTTCACTTCTAAGAGTTTTATCCTGCAGATAGGAACAGTGCAATATTAAGACTCATGAATATATATTATGTGCTAGGTACTATTATAAGCAGTCTACATATAATCATTCAAACTAAAATGTTATCTGTAGAGAATTGGTTAATTAATGTCTTTTTAATATAATAGAATACTATGCAATCCCCCAAAGACAGAAAGAACCTACATATTTATTAATATGAAAAAAATTGAGATTATTAAATAACAACCAGTTATATAATAGGCTCTAAGAATAGGGTTCAGCAGCTTGGCCTAGAATCAGGATCGAAACTTCAAGATAGTTGACCAAGACCCCAGGCACATCAACCTCCAGCAGATGGTGGCTTCAGGCACTGGGGAGACAGTCACCCCTCTCTTTTTGATACCCCTGGACATGGTGAAGGTGCACCTGCAGCCCCAGTGCCCCTCAGGAGCCAACTGACACCTCCTTCTAGACTGTGAAGCATCTCCTACACCAACTGTCATCCCCTCTCCAACCTGCTAGGAAGTGCCTCCTGTATTGCAGTGGTGCCTGGAGCCAAGATACCTGTGCCCAAATGGGGCCCTCTGTGACATCTGGTTTCAGGATCCCACCCTCTTCACTGGCACCATGGATGCCTTTGTAAACATTGTGAGTGGCCTCCCAGTCACCCTGGTGATGACTGTGCCACCGCCTATGACCAACTCAAGACATTCCTGTGTGGGCGAAACTTGACCTCTGACCTCTATGCACCCTTGGTGGCTGTTGCTCTGACCCATTTGGGCATTGATGACTGTGATCAGACGCCTCCAGCTAGAGTGGATGAAGTCTTGCCCGGAGCTGGGAGCCTTTATTCAGGCTGCAGTGGTTCAGAGAGGCTGGTGCTCTCTGAGGCTGGGTGGGGACCCACTGCCCTTCGAGATGTGCATTCTCGGTTCTACAGTGGTTCGAGTTGGTGAAGAGCTGGCTAAGTGGGTCCAGGCCAAAGAACAAGACATCTGTGAGTATCAGCTTCATGGCTGGTGGCGTCTCAGGGACAGTGGTAGCCTTTCTGACTCTGCCTTTCAGTGTGGTGAAGACTCAGCACCAGGTCCACCTGGGAGCAATGGAGGCTGTGAGAGTAAGGCCTCTGTGTGGACTCTACCTGGAGGCAGCTGCTGCGGCTGCTGCTGAGGATCTGAGCCGAGTCAGTGACCAAGGGACTCTTTGCGGGCTTCCTCCCAAGGATCATCAAGGCCTCCCCTTCCTGTGCCATCATCTTAAGCCTTATGAGTTTGGCAAAAACTTTTTCCAGAAATTCAACCAGGAGCAGCTGCGGGCCCTTATAAGGGACCACGGGTTGGAGACCCATCCCCATCTGCTTCATGGATGGGATGCAGGCAGGATACTGAGCCAAGTGTGTTTTCAAGTGCCTTTTCCTCAGCACTGAGAAGTGGGGAGAGCTGCTTCCCTTCCACCCTCTGGGTCCTCAGGGCCCCTCTCAGACATGGCCTTTTTTTCCTGCTGCTCCCCATTCCTGAAGCTCAAGGAGCATCACTTTCCCATCTCCTAAGTTCAATACCAAATCTACTGTCTGCACACATCCTCATTTACCTGTTTGTTGTTGTTGTTTGTTTTTCTGTAACTGGACCTGCCCCCCAAAACCAAATACCCTGGCTGGGCCTGCCACAGCCTTCTTTACCTCCATTAATTCCTTATGTCTAACAACAACAACAAAATAATAGGATTCATTTTTTTTAATTCATAGAATTGCTATGAATCCACATTTCCCCTCATACAGCCCAGCCTCCCAGATAATATGTTGTGCATACGGATTAAAAAGGTGTGAAAACACATCCATAGTATACACCCTTCCCAGTTTTGAACCATGCAGTTTCCTTGCTCTGTTCTGACAACTGTCTCTTGATCCAAGTATAGGTTTTGCATTAGCACAATCAAGTGTTCTGGGATTCTCATTATCCACATGCCTTTGCATAATCAATAAAACACAGATAGATAGTCCTCTAGTATTCTTTGCTTTCAGCCAAGATGCATCTAACATTAGCTACAACATCCCTAGTACCATGACCCCGTCTAAACACAGTCTGCACTTCTGGCAGTTCTCTGTTGATGTGTTGTTCCAGACGTTTTGGAATAACCTTCAGCAGAATCTTGCTTGCATGTGATATTAATGATATTGTTTGATAATTTCCACACTCTGTTGGATCACCTTTCTTGGGAATGGGAACAAATATAGCTCTCTCCGAGTTGGTTGGAAAACTGGTTGTCCTCCAGATTTCTTGGTACAAGTCAGTGAGCACATATAGGGTAGCATCTGTTAGTTGATATCTGTCAGTTGGTATACTATCAATTCTTGGGGCCTTACTTTTTGCCAATTCTTTCAAAGCAGCTTGAACTTCTTCCTTCATAACCACAGGCTCTTGCTTAAATGTTGTTTCATGAAATTCGTCTGTGTCTGCCAATTCCTTTCAGTACAATGACTCTGTATACTCTTTCCACTGGAGAAAGATTTATTAACAATCTGTGTAATGCAGATGACACAATCCTGCTTGCTGAAACTGAGGAAGACCTGAAGCACTTGCTGTGGAAGGTCAAGGACTGCAGCCTTAATTATGGATTAAGGATCAATATTAAGAAAACAAAGATTCTCACCACTGAGCCAATTGGCAACATCATGATAGATGGTGAAGAGATTGAAATTGTTAACAGCTTTAGTTTGGTTGGTTCCACAATCAAAACTCTTGGCACCAGCAGCCAGGAAACGAAAGAAGTATTGTGATGGGAAAGTCTACTGGTAGAACCCTCTCCAAAGTACTGAAGAGCAACGATGTCATTCCGGAGACTAAGATGCACCGGATACAGGCCACGGTCTTTGCAATCAGTTGCTATGCATCAGTGATCTGGGCAATGGCTAGGGAGGATAGAAGGAGAACTGATGCTTTTGAGCTGTGTTGTTGAAAAACAGAATTGAGTATACTATGGACAGCTAAGAACACAAACAGGTTCATCCTAAAGATGATTAAGCCAGGCTGCTCCTTGGATGCAAGGATTCTGAAGCTTTGTCTGACATACTTTGGACATGTTGCAAAGGGGGACCAGTCCTCTGAGAGAGATGTCATGCTTGGGAGGGTGGAGGGACGGCACAGGAAAGGAAGACCCTCGATGAGATGGATTGATTAAATGACTGGGGTAATGGGAGTAAGAGTGTGGAGATAGTGCGATTGGCATAGGATAGAGCAGGGTTTAGGGCTGTTATACATGGGGTCGCTGTGAGTCGCAGGTGACTTAATTGCACTTAACAACAACAAGAACAGGGTTGCTATGAGTTGTACTCAACTTAATGGCAACTAACAGCAACAACAACAATCATCTAACATCATCAGGAGGAGCCATGGCAGCACGGTGTGCCACATGGATTACAATGTAAAAAGTTGGTACTTCAAAATTAAGCTGTTCCTCCAGAAAAAAAAACAGGTTAGTCTCTTCTCATAAAGATTTTCAGTCTGAAGAATCTGAAGGAATATTGTTCAGAGTCAAATCTATTTGATAGGGGTTTGCATATGATTATCAAATGGTTCAAGATGGTGTCATTCACAGTCAGCATTGAGTTGGAAGAATGACCAAGCAGAAAGAACAAAAAGTACAGAACTGTTTTCTTAAGGAAGATTCCAGAATTGAGCACATTGTATTCTTACTTTCACGTTAAGTAAGATTTTAGTTAGATGACCTATCCAACAGCATGGTAGCTTCAGATGACTTCATACTCTATTACCATCGATTATTGTTGTTATGTGCGTCAAGTTGCTTGCCACTCATAGCAACCCTATGTACAACAGCCTGAAACTCTCCTCTGTCCTGTGCCAATTGCACTGTCTCTGACATACCCATCCCTATTACCCCAGTCAATGAATCAATCCACCTCATAGAGGGCCTTGCCCCCTGCACTATCCCTCCACCCTACCAAGCATGATGTCCCTCTCCAAGGACTGATACCTCCTTACAACATGTCCAAAGTATGTTAGACTAAACCTCAGAATCCTTGTCTCCAAGGAGCCGCCCAACTTAACACTTTCCAGGATGAATCTGTTTGTTTTCCTTGCAGTTCATGGTACTCTCAATACTCTTCTCCAGCACCACAGCTCAAAGGCATCAATTCTCCTTCTATCCTCCTTAGTCATTGTCCACCTCTCTAATGCATAACAAGTGATAGCAAAGACCATGGCCTGATCAGATGCACTTTAGTCTCCAGAGAGACACCATTGCTCTTCAGTACTTTGGAGAGGTCCCTAACAGCAGACTTTCCCATGGCAATACATCTTCTACTTTCCTGGCTACTCGTGACGAGACTGTTGACTGTGGAGCCAAGCAAACTAAATCTGTGAACAATCTCAATCTCTTCACCATCCATCCTGATGCTGCCAGTTGGTCCAGTGGCGAGAATCTTGGTCTTCTTGACATTGAGCCTCAATCCATATTGGAGGCTGTAGTCCTTGACCCTCTGCAGCAAGCGTGTCAGGTCCTCCTCAGTTTCAGCAAGCAGGGTTGTATCATCTGCATGGGAGAATAAATGTTCATAAATAAATTTATTGTTACAGTAGATATATTAGAACGTTAAGGGGAAACAGTAGATAGAAACACAGAAATGCAGACAAGAAGAAGAGAAGAAATAATGGGTGCAGAATCCAGAAGAAAAGAAACTTTAAAAGCAACATAGTAAAGGGAGAAATACCTCATATGATCTAAAAGTAAATGTAGGGGGTAAAAATACATCCTAGAAAATGCTTGCACAACATAAAATGAGTTTCACACAACATCACCAGCATTCTTTTAAAAATGAATAGACTGAGTTATTTGGGGAAAAACCTGCTGTCTGGCTTGACCATGCTGGGCTCCTTAACTCAAGCAATAAGGAGGTCCTGGACACCTCGAGGGAGGCAAAAAGGCAATTCCAGAAGAGAACAATAGACTTCCCCCTTGCTCATTCAGGTACTTTGGGGGGAAAAAAACTTCTGTCTGGCCCTCAGTCTTGCATGCCTCAGGCCAAGAAGTGAGCACAAATATATAGGTGCTTCACAAAACATTGCTGTACCCTGGGTAATTTTATAGTTATAACAGCCTAATATTTACTGATAAAAGACTTCCATAATGTCAAGAAAGCAGCACTCCACACCAGCTATTATGAAAAACAAAATAACCCTTCTCCTAACAAAGCAGACCCAGTGAATGCCCCAGATAGAGAGAACCAGAGGAAATATGTTGATGTAAAGTTTTTGATCAGCTACAGAAAAATATACAAATGTGGGAAGAAACAATGGAAGTCAATAAGAAAGCAAATACATCAGGGACAACAATGCAGAAGAAATACATGGTTGAGGAGAAACTTGAACAGATAGGGATGAAAATGCAAAAGATGGAAGAAAAAGTGGATAAAATAGACAAAGAGGTACAAGAAATTAAAAAATCATCACAAGACAGAGAACATGAAAATGCAATCCAGAATAGTAAGACCAAAATGGCAGAAGTATTCAACACGCTAGTATGATGAAAAGTAGAACTGAACAGAGTCTCACTAGATCGAAGACAAGAGCCTCAATAGAAACATACATGAAGAAAAATCAGAGATGAGATGTAAAGAAAATGAAGAAAACACTAGAATTATGTGGGATGATAGCAAACAGAATAACATATGTATGATTGGAATTCCAGAACAGGGGAAGGACAGGGAAATCACTGAGAAGATTGTGGAAGAAGTTCTAGAAGAAAACTTCCCAGGTATTTTGAAGAATGGGTAAATCCACTTTCAAGAAGCACAGAGAACACCAAATAGACTACCAGAGAACACAGAGAACACTAAAAAAGAAAAACACCAAGACATATCATAGTCAAATTCTCCATATTAAAAGATAAGGATAGAATTCTAAAAGCAGCATGAGAAAAACAAAGAGTTTCCTATAAAGGGGGAAACAATTAGATTAAGTATTGATTTCTCAGCAGAAACCATGCGAGCTAGAAGGCAATGGCATACCATATACAGAAAATTGAAAGATAACAATTTCCAACCAAGGATCCTATAGCCAGCAAAACTCTCTATCAAATTTGAAGGGGAAGTTAGATTCTTTGCAGAAAAGAAGGACCTTAAGGAATTTGTCAAAACAAGACCAAAAACTACAAGAAGTTTGAAATGAAGCCCTACACACAGAAAGGCCAAAGCAAAATGAATGGACCATAGTAACCAGAAACAAAAGGAAAAGAAAAGGCAAAATTGCTAAAGTAAAACTTAGCTTGACAATAATCACAGTTAATGTGAATGAACTAAATGTACCAATTAGGAGAAAAAGAGTAGCAGAATGGATAGAAAAACAAAGCCCATCAGCATGTTGCCTACAAGAGACACATCTAAAAAAGGAAAAGAAAGACAGACTCAAAATCAAAGGCTGGAAAAAAAAATATACCAAGCAAATGGCAACCCCAAAAAAACAGGAGTGGCAATATTAATCTCTTATAAAATAGATTTCAGAATGAAAACCGCCATTGAAGATAAGAAAGGGTATTATAAAAGGCACAATAATATATCAAGAAGACATAACCTTGGTCAACATTTATGCACCAAATGATAGACCTGCAAAATACATAAAACAACGGTTAACCAAATTGAAGAGAGAAATAGACAGCACCACAATAGTGGTAGGAGATTTCAACACACCACTATCACCAAAGGATAGATCAACTCAAAAGAAACTCAATAAAGATGCAGAAAGAATATCTAAACTATACAGACAACTCAAACTTGTGGATGTGTTCTGAGTACTGCAGCCAACTAAAACTCAATTCACTTTCTTCTCAAGTGCACATGGAACCTTCTCCAGTATGGATCATACACTGGGACACAATGCAAGCCTTAACAAATTGAAAAGAACATTGATATAATACAAAGTATTTTCTAAGACCACAATGCTATAAAACTAGAAATTAACCACAGAAGAGCAAAGCTTACAAAACCACCCATGTGGAAACTAAATAGCTTTCTGCTAGAACATAATTGGGTTTTAAAAGAAAAAAAAGAGTGGAATAAAAAAGTTTCTTGAAACAAATGATAACGAAAATACAACATACCAAAACCCTTCGGATACAGCTAAGGCCCTTTTGGGGCAGTTTATAGCAATAGGTACACACATAAAAAAGGAAGAAAGAAGAAGAATCTATGCTCTAACTCAACACCTTCAGCAAAAAGAAAATGACCAACAATCTAATCCTACAACCTCTAGAAAAAAAGAAATTATAAGGACAAGAGCTGAAATCAATGAGAGAGAAAACAGAAAAATGGTTGAAACCATCAATAAGACCCGGAGTTGATTTTTCAAAAGGGTCAAGAAAATTGCCAAACCACTGGCAAATTTAACAAAAGAAGAAAAGAAAAAAAGACAGACACTTGACTAAGACATGACAGACGTGACATCACAACAGAACCAGAGGAAATTAAATTGATAATATCAGAATACTACAAAAAAACTGTAATAAATAGAAAAACTATAGGAAATGCAGAAATTTCTTGAAAAGCATCCCCTGCCCAGATTGACAAGAACAGATATAGAACACATGAGCAGATCCATCACAAGAGAAGAAATTAAGAAGGTCATAAAGAGACTTCCCCATAAGAAAAGTCCTGGACCAGATGGCTTCACAGCTGAATTCTACCAAACATTCAGAGAGGATTTAGCACCCATTCTACTGAAATAATTTTAAAGAATGGAAAAAGAAGGAACACATCCAGAGTCCTATGAAGCAAGCATAATACTAATACCAAAATCAGGCAAAGATATTACCAAGAAAGAAAACTACAGACCAACGTCTCTGATGAATATAGATGAAAAAATCCTTAACAACATCCTAGCCAGTAGAACCCAAAAGCACATTTAAAAAATAATCCACCATGACCAAGTGGGATTCATAACAGGTATGCAAGGAAGGTTCAACCTAAGAAAAACAATCAGTGTAATTAACTATATTAACAAGGTAACAAGAACCATATGATCTTAGTAATTGATGCAAAAAAGCCACTTGACTAAATCCAACACCCCTTCCTGATAAAGACACTCAGCAAAATTGGAATGGAAGGGAATTTCCTCAACATAATGAAAAGTATATGTGCAAAACCAAAAGTCAACATCATTCTCAATGGAGAAAAACCAAAAACACTTTCCTTCAAACAGGGCCCAGACAGAGATAGCCACTGTCTCTGCTTCTATTCAGTATTGTATTGGAAGTGGTTGCCAGGGTAATACAACAAGGGAAGGGAGTAAAAGGCATCCAGATCCACAAAGAAATATTTAAACTGTCGCTATATGCAGATATGATAGTGTACACAGAAAACCCCAAAGACTCAACAACAACAACAAAAAGAAACTGTTAAAGTTAATAGGCCAATTTAGTAGAGAGGTAGGATATAAAAACACTTGTTGTTGTTATGTGCCACTGAATCACTTGTGACTCATGGCGACCCTATGTACAAGGGCCCTAAACCCTGCTCTATGCTGTGCCAACCTCACCATCTCTGACACAGTCCCACCACCCCAATCACAGAATTGATCCATCTCATCAATGGTTTTCCTCTCCGGCGTCGTCCCTCCACTCTCCCAAACATGATGTCCCTCTCCAAGGACCAGTCCCTCCTTGCAACATGCCCAAAGTATGTCAGATGAAGCTTCAGAATCCTTGACTTCAAGGAGCAGCCAGGTCTCACCCTCTCTAGGACAAACCTGTTTGTTCTCCTAGTAGTCTGTGGTATATTCAACACTCTTCTCCAGCACCACAGCTTAAAGGCATCAATTCTCTTTCTATCATTCCTACTCACTGTCCAACTCTCTGATGCATAGCACATAATTGCGAAGACTTTGAGTCGCAAACAACTCGATGGCACATGACAACAACCACAAACATAGCCCGAATCAGGTGCACCTTATTCTCCAGCCTGCTGTCGTTACTTTTCAGTACTCTTGAGAGGTCCCTCACAGCTGATTTTCTCAATGCAATTCGTCTCTTGATTTCCTGGTTGCTAGTAACAAGAGTGATGACTGTAGAACCAAGTAAACTAAAATTGTTGACTATCTCAATCTCTTCATCATCCATACTGATGCTGTCAGTTGGCCAAGTGTGAGAATCTTTGTTTTCTTGATGTTGAGCTTCAATCCATATTGAAGGCTGCAGTCCTTGACCTTCTTTAGCAAATGCTTCAGGTCCTCCTCAGTTTCAGCAAACAGAGTTGTATCATCTGCGTAATGCAGGTTGTTGATAACTCTTCCACCAATCCTGATGCCACGTTCCTTCTCGTACAGCCCAGCATCTTGGATGATCTGTTCTGCATACAGATTGAAAAGGAATGGAGACAGAATACACCACTGGCAGACTCCTTTCTTGATTTTGAACCATGTAGTGTCTCCTTGCTCTATTCTGAAAACTGTCTCTTGGTCCAAGTATAGGTTTTGCATAAGCACAATGAAATGTTCTGGGATTCCCATTCTTCTCAGAGTCAGCCGTAGCTTGTTGTGATCCACACAAAAGCCTGTGCATAGTCAATGAAGCACAGATAGACATTCCTCTGGTACTCTCTGCTTTCTGCCAAGATCCATCTAACATTAGCTTTAGAATTCCTAGTACCATGGCCGCTTCTAAATCTAGCCTGCACATCTAGCAGTTCTCTGTTGACATATTGCTCCAATTGTTTTTGGATAATTTTCAGCAAAAGTTTGCTTGCATGTGATATTAATGATATTGTTCGATAATTTCCACACTCTGTTGGGTCACCTTTCTTTGTGATGGGACCAAATATTGATCTTTTCCAGTCAGTTGGCCAACTGGCTGTCCTCCAGATTTCTTGGCACAACTTAGCACATCCAGGGCAACGTCTGTTTGTTGAAATATGTCAAATTGGAATGCCGTCAACTTCTGGAGCCTTGTTTTTTGCCTATTCTTTCAGAGCAACTTGAACTTCCTCCTTCATTGCCACAGGCTATTGCTCATACGTTATTTCATGAAATTCTTCTGTGTCAGCCAATTCCTTCTGATACATTGACTCTATACTCCTTCCATCTTCTTTTAATGCTTCTTGGATCATTTAACATTCTATCTAAAGTATCCTTAAGTATTGCCACCTGTGGCTTTAATTTGTTTTTCAACTCCTTCAGCTTAAGAAATGCTGAGTGAGTTTGGCCCTTTTGATTTTCTGACTCCAACTCTCTGTATATTTCATTATAGTATCTTGCTTTGTCGTACTGACCTGCCTTTTGAAATTTTCTGTTCTCCTATTTGATTCCTTGATTTCTTCCTTTAGCTTTGGCTTCTTGGTGCTCTAATGCAATATTCAGTCTCATCTGACATCAGATGATCTTCTTCAGCCTTTGTAATGATCTTTTGCATTCTTCATGGATGATTTTCTTGATATCCTCCCAGAGCTCATTTGATTCATGTTCATTGGTACTCTAAGTCTCAAACCTGTTCCTGAGATGGTTTTGAAATTCGAGTGGGACAGACGTAAGGTCAAATTTTGGTTCCCATAGATTTAATTTTCCTCATCTTCAGCTTCAACTTGCATATGAGTAGTTGGTGGTCTGTCCCACAATCAGCACCCGGCCTGGTTTCCACAGCTGATATTGAGCTTCTCAAGCGAGTCTTTCCACAAACGTAATTGATTTGATTCCTGTGCATACCATCAGGTTAAATCCATGTGTATAGCCTGCGTTTGTGTTTTTTATAAAATATATATGCAATGAATAAATCATTGA
>NW_006399755.1:22559029-22560040 GCF_000299155.1 Elephantulus edwardii
GAAATGGCTTGCCTCTGGAAACTCTATAAACAGTGCTCAGGTCTTTCATTCATAATAGGGTCACTATGAGTCCTCTACGACTCGACGACACCTAACAACAACAACAACAACAACAACAATATACCTTCTATTTCAAAAGGTACATGAGGATATGTATACACACTTCATACAAATGAAAACTAAGAAGAGATTATTTACAAAGGAAAATTAATACTGCCTTCAGGAGGCAAAACAAAAAGAAAAACACCAAAATCTAAAAAAAAAAAAGATGAAACTAGACAGAGAAAGTTTAACAGCATTATAGATTTCTCATGTGATTATGTTGTTGATATTGTTATACTGTGACATTGAGTTAGAACAAATTATTAGAGTCAGTACTTCTCATGGAAGGAGATTGCCCACCTTTCTCTCTAAGAACAGCTGGTGAAATAAAATTTCATGCCTTTGTATTAGCAGCACCACACCTCACCACTAAGCCACTGGAGCTTCCTTCATGTGGACATGCTGTTGTTGTAGTTGTGTGCCATCAAGCTGGAACTGTCCCATAGTTGACTTTTCAGCAAGTTTTTCGAGGCAATAAATCACAAAAGAGGATATTGCTCTTGTGAAAAGCAATGTATTCAAACTTTGTAAATCAATCAGACTAATAAAAAAAACAAAAGAGGAAATTGCCCATCCATCTCCTGCAGAGCAGTTGGTGGATTTGAACCCCATGACTTTGGGATTACATAGATGCAAAAATTTTAAGTAAAATGTTGGGAAAGCAAATTCCATAAGCCTTAAAAATAGATAAAACATTTTAACCAGGAATACAGAAGATGCCTAGAATATAACATTTCTGTAGCATAAAAAATTTAACAAAATGTCATTGTCATATAAATGGTTGTTGTTTGAACTGACACATAGATGACTCTTTAGAGGGATGACAGAGGGAAAACATGACAAGGGAGGAGACTATCCTTCACCCACAGAGCATCTGGTGCATTAAAACATTTATCATTTGGGCAGCGC
>NW_006399755.1:22562764-22565739 GCF_000299155.1 Elephantulus edwardii
TGAATGAATGGAAACCCAAAATCTCTGTAAATGTTTATGAAAATTAATAAAATATAATTATAGAAAAAAAACATATCATTTGGATTGCAGCACACCTTCTTCCCACTAGGCCACCGGAGCTATCAAATAATGGTGAAAAAAATCCTGTATGAGTATTCCAGTATATGCAGGAATATTAACTATCAATATTTAACACCTAACCATGATAGAAAAAAAAGAAAGAATTTGGAAGAAAGCTAAGTGGGAGAGAGAAATTAGAAAGGGAAGAGAGTAATATTTAGCAATTAAATAGAAACAGGTTGCTTATCACTTTGCCCAGGGTCTCTTCCCAAAACCTATAGCAAACATTATATTTAATAGCTAAACATTAGATATAATATCTTTAAGTCATAAATAAGAAAGCTCGATATGACCAATTTAATTTAACAGGGTTCTAACTTTCCTATTCAGCACCTTAAAACCAGAAAATTACATCAAAAATTTGCTAAGTCTGGAAAAAAGAAATAAAACGCAATATTCTTTAATATGACTGCCTATAAGGAAAACCCAGAATAATCTACAAATTAGTTAACAATTATTAAAAGAGCTTGGCAAGTTTACTGAATATCAGATCAATGCTCCCAAATCAATTGTTCTTCTGTGATAAACAAACAAAACACTAGAAAATGTGACATTTTTAAAAATTATGTACATAATAACAAAAATTTATTATATAAATTAACAAGTAAATTATGTTTGTACTTGGTAATTAAAGATATAAAATGTTTCAGAAAGTCAGAAAAGACATGAAAATTAAAAATGTAATATGCATATTAGACTCAATAGAGTAGAAATGGAAATTGTTTCAATTACTGGAAATAATTGTATTCTATGCAATATAATGGCATGGTTTACAAGATTCAGAAATGCATATACTGTAGCAAAGACACCAAAGAAAAGGTAAGAAGAACCAAACAGATTTTGCTTTTGAAGATCTCACAACCTAAAGCTATATAAAGACTGTAAGCTATTCTTAGTTTAACTGAGAGACTCGTGGGACAAATTATTGAGCCTGGGAAAAGATCTTTGCATAAAGGAAAACTAGATAGACAACAAAATTGGTAGTTTAAATAATTGGGAATATGATGTGTTGTTAGGTGTTATTGAGCTGACTACACCTCATAGCGATCTTATGAACAACAGATCTAAACCTTGCCCTGTCCAGTACCATCTTCATGATCTCTGTCATGCCCAGTCCATTGTTATAGTTGCTATTTTGTTCCATCTCATTGAGGGATTGCCTCTCTTTCACTGACTTTCTAACTTTTCCAGCTTGATGTTTCTCTCCAAGAAGTGGTTCCTGCTGAAAATATGCTAAAGTAACTGAGAAGTGTTAACATCCTTACCTCTAAGTAGCATTCTGGTTGTACTTCCTTTATTCTATCCTTTTTTTTGTTTACGAAAGGCTGCTGCAGACTTGACAATGCAATATGATCTCCTGACTGCTCATACCAACTGTGCTGATTGTGGATCCCAGTAAGATGAAATCGTTGACAGTTTCAATCTCTTCTCCATCTCCATCAACATGTAGGGTGTTGCCTATTGGTCCAGTAGTGAGAATTTTTTTTATTGATGTTGATATGAAATCCATATTGAAGGCTGCAGTATTTGATCTTCTGCAGCAAGTGCTTCAAGTCCTCCTCACTTTCAGCAAGCAAGGTTGTTTAATCTGAATAATGAAGGTTATTGACAAGTTTTTCATCAATCTTGATGCCACATTCCTCTTCATAGAGTCCAGCTTTTCAAATAATTTGCTCAGCATGCAGATTGAATAGGTATGGAGAAAGGATACAACCCTGACACATGCCTTTTCTGATTTTAAAAATCTTGTGGTGAGCTCTGGTGGCCTAGTGGCAGGAAACTGCACTGCAATTCCAGAGGTGCGCTCTGCTGAAGGAGGAACAATTGCCTCCTGTACCAGTCTGATCCAATTTGACAGTACACACACACACACACACACATACAAAAAATAAAATAAAATAAAATAAATCTTGTAATGTTCTTTTACTCTATTTGAGGAACAGCTTTTTAATGTAGGTCTAAGTTTCACATGAGTTCAATTATGTCTTCTGGGATTCCCAGTATTCTCAACAATCGTCATAATTTGTTATGATCCACACAGTCAAATGCCTTTGTACAGTTAACGAAGCATAATTAGACATTATTCTAGTACTCTCTGCATTCAGCTACGATCTATTTAACATTAGCAATTATATCTTGGTGCCATGACCTCTTCTAAAAGCCAGCTTGAACTGACAGTTCTATGTCGATGTAATTCTAGCCATTTTGGATGTTTTTCAGCAATCTTTTGTTTGCATGTGATATTGGTATTGTTTGATAGTTTCTATGTTCAGTTAGATCACTTTTCTTGGGAATAGAAGTAAACATCGATCTCTTCTGGTTAGTTGTTCAAGTGTCTTTCAAATTTCCTGGCACAGACTGATCACATTCAGGGCAGTATCTGTTATTTGAAACATTCAATTTATCCCATCAATTCCTGGGGCTTTAACTTTTGTCCATGTCTTCAGTGCAGTTTGAAGTTCTTTCTTCATTACCACTGACTCTTGATCATATGGTACTTCTTGATATATTTCCTTATAGGCCAATTCTTTTTGGTATAGTGACTCTGTGTATTCCCTCCATCACCTTTTAATGCTTCTAGGTCATTCAAATTTTGTCCATCACTTCTCTAAGTATTTAAACTTGATGTTCAAATTTGTTTTTTCCCCCTTTTCTCTAATTCCAGCTCTCTGCACACTTTAATACTTTATTTTGTCTTCTTTATCTGCTCTTTAAAATCTTTTCATGTCTGTTTTTGCCTCTCGATGCTTTGGTGTAATTTTCAGAGTCTTTTCTCACACTCATTTTGGTTTGGTTTATTTTTTTCTCCTTTTGGTAGTGACATATTGCTCTTTTCATTCATAATACCGTTGATC
>NW_006399755.1:22565926-22569448 GCF_000299155.1 Elephantulus edwardii
ATGTATACATATTTAATCTCAGTTGTTAATAAATAAAAATTAAATCACACTGATGAACTATAAGATAGTTTGATGCCACATATTGACTAGAGTATGTATCTGCAAGACATCTATAGAACTCTGCATAGAGAAATAAATTTGTGGGATTATTTAAGATAATTTTATAGGGTTTTCCAATAATTTTTGAAGATATATCAGCCCTAAGACTCCTCATCAATCAAATTTAGGTATATAAACTAGAAAAACTCTTCTTTTTGTGGATTGGGAAACATGAACACATCAAAGTCTCAAACATTTATTTATAAAAAAACTAATGAATTAAATATTTGTATGCCTGATTTGCTGTTTGAGAGGACATAGTAAGCTGCTTAAAAACTATCTCAGAGACAAGAAAATTCCTCCAGAACTGTCATAAAGGAAGCCTTTCCATAGAGCTGTTGTCCAGGATTTGGACTTGGAGCTCCTAAACTGTGAAATTTATCAGTCAGTTTGTTGTACTGGGGGAATGATCTGCATATTGCCAATTACTCTTTGACTTAAGTAGCTGTATTCTTGCTTGTGTATCACTGTTCTTATTTAATTTGTCTGGCTGTTTGCTGTACTAATGTAACTTGTGGATTGTTGTGATTCTGAAAGTTACGCCATCAATGTGTCAAACGTCAGAAGGGTTACCCATGGTAGACAGGTTTTAATTTAGTTCTCAGATTAAGGCAGACTGGGAAACAGGATTGGCCATTTCTTAAATAGGAGGCCCTGAAAACCCTAGGGACAATAGAGGGTGTGTTGGTAGGAAAGGCTAGTCCATGTAAAAGGACATCATGCTAGGCAAAATGGAGGGTCAGCAAAGGAGAGGAAGACCTCAATGAGATAGATAGCAATGGACCCAAATGTATAGAAGATGATAAGAATGGTGCAGAATAGGACAGATTTCAGAGAGATTGTTAATAATGTTGTTGAGTCATACTTGACTCAAGAGCACTTATCAAAAACAAGAACAATAACCTTCCACATAGGGAGCTCTGGTGGTTTAGTGATAAGATAAGGAAAGTAAATTGTTCTAATCCACCAGCTGCTTCATAGGAGAAACATGGGCAGTGTCTTTTCATGTGATTATTGCCTCCAAAAACTCACTGAAAGGTCAGCTATGGGTCAATTCCAACCGGATGGTATAACAACAACAGCCTCCCACATTTTGCACATATAACTTCTAGGCCCACTGATTTTTCTTATTTACTTCTTATAGTATGTGAGTAATATTTGTGTAAACCTGTGGTAAAATAAAAGCAGAGGATCTTTGAGAACAATACCCACAATAAAGGTTGACAACAATTTCTTTTTCTTTTTCACATACACTTCAGAGGCAGTTAATCACATAGGAGGAGAATACCCATCTTTGTCCTTAGGAGTATCTGGCTGATTTGAACTTCCTACCTTAGGGTTTGCAGAGCAATGCCTTATCTATTAGGCCACCAGAGCTCCCTGTAGTTATTAGAACAAACATAAATAAACCACATGGAGCACCATAACAATAAAATGATTGTTCTTGTTAGTTGGTATGGCATTGGCTCCTACTCATGACGATTTTGATATAGAATAGAATGCAATACAATTTTTTCCAGTTTATACTATCTTCATGATTATTATTACATTTGATTCTATTGTTGTGTCCACTCTATCAGTTGGTCAACTCTTTTATTACTGATTACATTAAGAAAAGTCAGAGCTCAGTTCGCATTATCTGTAAGAAGTCTAGTTAAGTACCTTGTGATTATTAGTTCATGCAGTTTCCTCAAACCTATGAATTAGATTTTCAGTTAGAAAATAGAGACTCATAAATAGTAAATAATTCGTAAATTAAAGCAGCTGGAGAGCTAGAGTTTGCACTCCTACTTCTCTGAGAGCAAGATCCATGACTTTAGAGTATAAAATTGTCTTGTGACTATTGTTCAATTTCTCTTCTTTCTTCTGGTGACAGAACTTTCTTTCTTTGAGGAAAATAACTTTCTTTACACTATATTCTTTCATTTAGAGAAAATGATTGTTGTCATCTTTTAACATTATAAGACTTATTCTCCCACACATACTGATCAAGAAGATGTATGTTGTCCAAATTGAGCTTTATCAGGCCATGAGTCAAACTGGCTTAACTAAAATCATTCTCTGAGAGTCAAGAAATAAAACCCAGGAATGAGAAAACCTTTTTCCCTTGGATATTCAAGGAGTATGAATATAAACCTGGGGCCACGGGTAGACATGCCGCTCATTTCTTGGAGGATATATGAAGGAGACAATGAGTCTGTCACGGAGAGGGAGACAACCTCATTGTTTCTTAAGACTTTTGTTCCTATTGCTCTGGTTAGAGGAACAATAATTCTTTACCATCAATGGTTCTGACTCATAGTGACCCAGTGAGCCACAGAGCAGAACTAAGTTCCATGAGGTTTTGTCACTATGAACTTTAATCCTTATCCCCCAAAGTCATCAATTTATAACTAAACAATGTTGTTGTTGTTGTTAAGTGCTCTCAGGTCATAGATAACTCACAGTGACTCTGTGAATGAAAGACCTGAACACTTAAATAACTTTCATCATTTCTCCAAGTTCATAGGGTTTCCAGAGGCAAGCTATTTTGGAAGTGGATGCTACTCCTGCTTCCAAGCCTATTTTAATCAGGTAGCGCTACAAAACTCTGTCCACCATAGTTAACCATTATCACATTTGACACATCAGTGTCACAGTGTTCAGCATCACAGCAATGATGAGTTACCTCTGTACAGCAGATGGACAGACCTAAACAATAGAGAAGGAAATACGAGGAATGAAAAGTCTCTTTTTAGTGTGGTATGTTACCTGGCCCAGTGGACAGAAAGCGATGTTACCAAGCCAAAGGTGGGTGACTTTTAATCCATGGCCTTCGGGCCTATCTTTCATTGTTTTTGTTCAGACATTCCTCTAGGTCATATAGCTTGGTGTACAAGTTACCGTACCGCGGTCACTTTTGGTTGCTGTGAGGCTGAACACTGTGATACTGATGTGTCAAATGCGTTAACGGTTGGCTACCCAATGCAGACAGAGAGTGGGGTGGAGCTCCCCAATTAAAACAAGCTTGGAAGGAGGAGTGGCATCTACTTCCATAATAGTTGCCTCCGCAAATCCTATGAACCTAGAGAAAGGAGGAAAGGCCCACAAGCATCGAGGACTCTCCTTCATAGGGTTGCTGTGAGTCACCTGTGACTCGATGGCACTTAACAACAACAATAACATGCTATTAACAATCTGCATCATGCAGATTGCACAACCCTGCTTGCTGAAACTGAGGAGGACCTGAAATGCTTGCTGTGGAGGGTCAAGGACCACAACCTTCAATATGGATTGAGGCTCAATGTCAAGAAGACAAAGATTCTCACCACTGGACCAATTGGCAGCATCTGGATGGATGGTGAAGAGATTGAGATTGTTAACAACTTTAGTCTGCTTGGCTCCATAGTCAACACTCTTAGCACCAGTAGCCAGGAACTCAAA
>NW_006399755.1:22573338-22573992 GCF_000299155.1 Elephantulus edwardii
ATTCCTGTGGACTTGATTTGATCTTCTTTTGCTTTAATTTTAATTTGTATATGAGTAGTTGATGATTTGTTCCAAAATCAGCACCTGGCCTAGTTTTCACTACTGATATTGAACTTTTCCAATGATTCCTTCCACATATCTAATCAATCTGAGTCCTGTTCATACCATCAGGTGAAATCCATGTGTATAATCTGCATTTATGTTTCTTATAATAGGTATTTGCTACAAATAAATCATTGAATGTGCAAAAGTCTATCATTATATCCCCAGTCTCAGTTAAGTCATCAAGTCCAAGATTTCCCACTACTAATCCTTCTTAGTGGTTCCTAAATTTTGCATTCCAGTCATCCATTATTATTAATGCATCTTGGTTGCATGTTTGATCAATTTCTGACTGCAAATGTTGATAGAAATCATCTATTTCCTCCTCTTTGGCTCTGGTTGTTGGTGCATAAATTTAAATGATAGTATAATTAACAGGTCTTCCTTGATTGCATATAAATGCTATCCTGTAATTCAAAAAGAACTCTGGAGGACATCTACCTGGCTAACTGACCGGAAGAGATCCATATTTATTGCCATTTTAAAAAAAAGTGACCTGACAGAGTGTGGAAATTAACATACAGTATCACTCATACAGACTTCACCTGATGG
>NW_006399755.1:22576187-22582806 GCF_000299155.1 Elephantulus edwardii
ATCACTCATATCGCACACAAGCAATATCCTGCTGAAGATTATCCAGAAATGACTGGAAAAAGTACATTGACAGAGAACCAGGAGAAACACAAGCTGAGTTTAGAAGAGGCCATGGCACTAGAGACATTATCACCAATGCCAGCTGGTTCTTGACAGAAAGCAAGGAGTACCAGAAGGATATCTATAAGTGTTTCATTTACTATGAGAAGGTATTTGGCTGTGTGGATCACAACAAATTATGATTAAACTTGAGGAGAATGGGAATCCAAGAACACTTTATTTTGCTTATATGAAACCTATACTTGGACTAAGAAGCAGTCCTCAGAACAGAGCAGGGAAACAGAATCAGGAAGGGAGTGTGTCAGGGATGTGTCCTGTCTCCATAACTTTTCAATCGATTTGCAGAACAGATCACTCAAAAGGTTGGGCTTTATGAGGAGGAATGTGGTATCAGAATTGGAGGAATATTCACCAACAATCTACTTTTGCAGATTATAAAACCTTGCTTGTTGAAACAGAGGCAGACCTGAAGTGCTTGCTTCAGAAAATCAAGGACTGTAGTTTTCAATATGAATTGAAGCTTAACACCAAGAAGATAAAGCTTCTCACCACTGGTCCAATTCGAATCTTCATGATATATGGAGAAGAGATTGAGCTTGTTAACAATTATAGCTTGCTTGGCTTCACAATAAACACTCTTTGCATCTGTATTCAGGAAATCAAAAGACAAATTGCACTGGGAATATTTGCTGCCAGGGACCTCTCCAGAGTATTGAAAAACAATGTCAGTCTAGAGACTAACGTGTGTCTGATCCAGGTCATTGTTTTTGCAATTACTTACTATGCTTCAGAGAGTTGGACAATGACTAAGGATGACAGAAGAAGAATTGATGTCTTTGAGTTGTGGTGCTGGAGAAGAGTCTTGACCATGGACTGCCAAGAAAATAAATAGGTCTGTCTTGAAGAGAGTGAAACCAAGTTTGTCCTTGGAGGCTAGGAGGATTTTGAAGCTCTGTCTCACATACTTTGGGTATGTGGCTAGGAGGGGCCAGTCCTTGGAGAAGGACATCTTGCTCAGAAAGTTGGAAGGGCAGTGTAGAAGAGGAAGAGCCTGGATGAGGTAGATTGATAAGAGTAACTAGGGCAAGGGAGCTTGGTTTATCAGAGACAGTGAGACTGGTTCAGGACAGGGCAGGGTTCAGATCTGCTGTACATTGGGTCAGTATGAGTCACAGGCAACTTGATGACACATAACATCAATAAGAAGTGTTATATCATAATGGTCTTTTTGATAACTAGCATCATTTGGTCTAATTCCATCCATGTTGTGCAATTCTTGATTATTTTGAAGAGATATTTAGTATTCTATTGTGTGAACGTGCTACTGTTTCTTTAGCCATTCTTCTACTGATGAGCCTTGGGTTGTTTCCATCTATTTGCTGTTATTAATAGTGCTACAATAAACGTGGGTGAGGATATATCTGTTCATGTCACAGTTCTTATTTCTTTAGGATATGTTCCTCATAGTGACATTCCTTGATCAAATGGCATTCCTAATCTCAACTTTCTAAGGAAATGTCAAAACACTTTCCACAGTGGTTGCAACGTTTAACATACATGCCAGTATTGTATGAGAGTTTAATCTCTCCACATTCTCACCAGCATTTGTTGTTAAGTGTCTTATTAAACATTGATATTTTTACAGGGGTAAGGTGTCATTTTAGATGTCATATTTGCATCTGATAGTGAATGATCTTGAGTCTTTCTTCACGTGTTTTCTGGCTGTGTGAATATCTCCTTGGTGAAATATCTGTTTATATTCTCTATTTTGTGATTGAGTTGTTTATCTTTTTCTTATTGAGGAATTGAAGTTCTATAAATTTTAAAGATGGTGCTTCTAATCTTTAGAGAAGCACATTGTCAAGCATTTCTTCTGCAGCTTCATTGTGTGGGTCCAAACCTCCAGTCTTTTAGTTACTCCTCACTGAATGTAAGTCATTTCATCCACATTGCTTCTAGAGAAAGTAACAACCCCAGCATTTTACCCAAGAAAATTCACATTTGCTATTTCATGTGCAAACGAAAGAGCTTATCCTTTTCTGAAGATCAAAAATAAGTAAGACTGAGAGCTCTGATGGTGTTGTCTATATAGAAAGTTGTGCTGCTAACCAAAACACTGTCAGTTCAAATACACCAGCATCTCCATGGGTTAAAGATGGACAAATTGCCTTCCCATGTGGAAAGCCTCAGAAAATCCACTGTAAAGCTATCTATGAGTTGGCTCAGACTGGAAGACAATGTGTTAGAAGGTATTTATAAGACCTATTAACATATTCAAAGAGTAAATGAAATATTTGAACCAACAGACAAAGTCACAAAATTATAAACAAGAGAATAAAGTATATTAGGAAAGAAGGGAAGGGCTCAGATCATACACCCCAAAAGATATCTGTGATATTTGAAGCTTTGTTTGTTTTGTTCATATTTATGTTTATGAACCACAAGAATAACTGATGGGTCACCTTATTGCAAAAGATGGAATAAAGGCTGGTAAGATGACTATGCAAAGGCATTTGACTGTGTGGATCCCAACAAATTGTGGCTAATCTTGAGAAGAATGGAAATCTCAGAACACTTAACTGTGCTCATGAGAAACCTATACTGGGACCAGGAAGCAGTCCTAGAACAGAGCAAGGAAACACTGCATGGTTCAGGCTCAGGAAAGGTGTGTGTCAGGGATAAATCCTATCTCCATATCTCTTCAATCTATATGCAGAACAAATCATTTAGGAGGCTGGACTTTATGTGGCATCATGATTGGAGGAAGGCTCATCAGTAACCTGCTTTATGCAGATGACACAACCTTGCTTGCTGAAACTGAGGAGAGTGTGAAGTGTTTGCTGTAGAAGGTCAAGGACTGTAGTTTTCAATATGGATTGAAACTCAACATCAAGAAAACAAAAATTCTCACCACTGGGCCAATCGGCAGGTTCATGATAAATGGAGATGAGATTGAGGCTGTTAACAATTACAGATTACTTGGCTCCACAATCAACACTCTTGGCACCAGCAGTCAGGAAATCAAAAGATGAATTACACTGGAAAAGTCTGCTGTCAGGGACCTCTCTTGAGTACTGAAGAGCAACGATGTTACTGTACACTAAGGTGTGCCTGATCCAAGTCATGGTCTTCACGATTACTTGCATCAGAGAGTTGCACAATAACTAAGGATGATAGAAGAAGGTTTGATACTTTCGAGTTGTGGTGCTGGAGAAGAGTGTCGAACATACCAGGTTAGTCCTAGAGAGGATGACACCAAGCTGCTCCCTGGAGGCAAGGATTTTGAAGCTCCGTCTCACATACTTTGAGCACATGGCCAGGAGGGCTGGTCCCTAGAGAATAACATCATTCTTGGAATGGTGGAGGGACAGCACAAGAGAGGAAGACCCTGGATGAGATGGATTGACTCAGTGACTGGATAAATGGGATTAGATCTGTTGGAGATGATAAGCTTGGATCAGGATAGGGCAGAGTTCAGAGCTATTGTACATAGGTTAGTTATGGATATTGCTTGACTTGACTGTGTATAACAACAATCTTCAAGTTAAAGCCTATTTTCACTCATTTTTATGGCAGAATCCAATGATTCCTGCTGATTGACTACTACCTAGTTTCTGTTGTTGATTGCCATCAAGTTGAGCACAACTCACAATGACCCTATGAACAAAAGACATGAAGTCTTTCTATAACTATCCTTTCTCAAAGTTCATAGAGTTTCCAGAGGCATTTTGTTTTGGAAGTGGATGCCTGTGGTCTTTTGCAGAGAAGCTTGGATCGTCAAATAAATCCCCTAGAAGATCATTTGAACAACATGGCATGTGTTGTTTCTCATCATAGAATCATTTAGACATAGTATATTGGCCTAGATAAAAAGAGAACGTCTTTCATATTATAGGGTTTGGTGGGGATTTTTTGGTTGTGGTTTTTTTTTTTCCCCCCATCAGAAGCGTTTTAACAACTTCAAAAACAATGGTTTTGGTCTAATCAGGGTCTCATTTTCTGAAGCAGGAATCTGGGAAGCACTTGAAACAGCAGCAGCAGCTGCAGCGGACACAGAGATTTCTGAGTTTCACATTTGCCGTGCATTTCCAGGGGGATACTTTCTCCTCACCATGTGGGAGGGTGCCTGGAGGGAGAAAAGCAGGGGGTCCACCAAGGCTCCCCAGTTCTCTTCACAGAGCAGGTGGAAGTGTAACATCTTGGACCTCAGAAACCATCCCACTCATGGGGTTTATGCTGCAGGGGCGTTCCCGTGCTCTAAGGCTGAAAAAGACCCTGATGGCAAAAGCTGCAGGACCTCGCACAAAGTGGTGGGCTTGTCCTCAGGTTCTGGCTTTCTGTGCCATCCCTCTTCAGGGCCACACAGGTCCCAAAAGGAACCCATCTTGTGAAGGATCTCTGCTCCCTTGTGCCAGAATCATTCTTTTTTAAATTCTTAAGCCAAGATACAAACTTCTATACATGAACATAGGGTTTTCTACTGATATTGAGTATATTATGTTTAAAATTTAAATTTTAAAACAATTAATATGAGTTAAAGAAACCATATGTTAGTCTCAAAGAGCTGATCAAAAAGAAATAAGAGACTTTTAAGTATATACTGCGTCCTAGAAACTAGACTCAGATTAACCCATAGATGGAGAAAAAAAAATGTTTTAGCTTCTAGCAGAGTTAATTTTTCTAGGATGATGTGTTGGGGCTTGTAGTGACAAATGAACCCATTTTTTATGATGGGCCAGAGAGGCATACAGCACCACTAATTATCTTGATGTAAAAAAGCAGCTTTCTTAGCCTGCATTTTCATTTTTAAATATAATTGCATGAGCTTAATTTCATATCTGGGTTTAACTGGGGATCAGTGTCAAGCAGCCTGCTATAAGATGTAAATAATTCATTGGTTCACCTTGTGATTTCCATAGCTACCAAGAACTTCAGTGCCCTGACCTCTGGGAGAGACAGTGAAGCCTTGGATTGAAGCTTTATTTAGCAAATCCTTCCCATTCAAAGCCCATAAGCTCCTTGTCCCTGTCAGCAAGTGTCCAGAAGGTGCCTTGTCAACAGATCCCATTTGAGGGGAATGCTAGAAGAAGAAGCCTTGAGAGCTTCTGCTACAAACAAGTCACACGAATGAAGACAACTTCAGTTTTCAGCTGGGCATAAATAACATTTGCATGTTTTGTGACATGTGTGTGTGTGTGTGTATGTGTGTGTGTGTGTGGTGCATGCAGTGGGGCTGTATGTGTGCATCCCATCACTATATTTACCAGTTGAAATTGGGCAGTATATTAACATTGTGCGTAGTCCAGCAAAATAGTTATTCTTCAACTACTTCTAGTAGGATTTGTAATTGAGTTAAAAAAAAAATCCTGTCTATAGCCAGTACTTAAATAGCATATGCCAAAACTTTTCACAGAGCTGCTACTTTAGATTGATCAAGTGCATTCAAGCTATAATATCAACTATACACCTAGTCTGCTGTCAGAAACCTTTCCAAAGTACTGTAGAGCAATGATGTCAGTCTGGAGACAAAGGTGCGCCTGATCTAGGCCACAATCTTTGCAATTACTTGTTATGCATCAGAAAGCTGGAAAATAACTATGGAGAATTGATGCCTTTGAGCTGTGGTACTGGAGAAGAGTTTTAAATATACCATGGACTGCTAGGAGAACAAACAAGCTTGTCCTGGAGAGGGTGAGAACAGGCTGCTCCTTAGAAGCAAGAATTCTGAAGGTTTGTCTAACATACTTTGGACACATTGCAAGGCAGGACCAGTCCTGGGAGAGGGACGTCATGATTGGGAGGATAGAGGGCCAGCACAAGAGAGGAATAACTTCGATGAGATGGATTGATTCAGTCACTGGGGAAATGGGGGTAGGTGTGTTGGACCGTGAAATTGGCAAGGGATAGAGCAGGATTTAGGGCTGTTGTACACAGAGTCAGTATGAGTCACAGGTGACTTGACGTCACATAACAGCAAAACAATATCCACCTATACTTTGAAATGGCTTGGGATTTATATACCACCACCTCTTGAAATCAAAGATATCTATGCAATTTTCTTTATATATAAAAAAAATTGTTTTGCTCCTATTTAGTCACTTCACCATAAAAAAGACCCTGGTAGAATATTTATATTTTAAAAGGGAAAATGAGTACGTTATAAATCTTATTATTTTTATAGTTGAAATATAACCAAGTAATTGAATACATATGATGGAATAAAAAAAAGATTTCGTGAGATAATTTTCATTTCGGGGTTGCTAAATAAATATTGAGAGGAATATAAATTCTATTAAAGACAATGGTACAATCTAAATTGGATGTACATAATGGACTTGAAAAATTAATTTGAAATGAGAAGTATATTCCCTTTGTGAATTAAATAATGTTGTTTTATTATGTGCCATTGAGTCAGAACTGACCCATAACTGACCTTCCAGTGGGTATTCAGAAGCAGTATATTAAATGGGAGGAGATTGTCCATCCTTCTGCCATGGAGTAGCTGGTGGATTTGAACCACATGCCTTGGGGATTGCAGCACAGCTTCTTACCACTAGGA
>NW_006399755.1:22584411-22604330 GCF_000299155.1 Elephantulus edwardii
GCTGTTGTGCATACGGTCGCTATGAGTCGCAAACGACTCAACAGCACATAACAACAACAACAAAATAAGATGAAATTATTAACAGTTTCAATCTTTTCTTCATCTGTCATGTTTCCAATAGGTCCAGAGGTAAGAATCTTTTCTTTTCTTGATGTTGAGATGCTGTTCATATTGAAGGCTGCAATGTTTGATCGTACACAGCAATTGTTTAAAAACCTCCTCATTTCAGCAAGCAAGGTTATGCCATCTACATACTGAAGGTTATTGATGAGTCTTCCTGAAATCCTGATGCCACATTTTTCTTCAAATTATCCAGCTTCTTGAATAATTTGCTCAGTGTATGGATTGAGTAGGTATGGAGAAAGGATACACACTTGCATACACATTTCTTAATTTTAAACCAGGTAGTGTTCCATTTCTGTGTTCATGTAAGAGCTTCATGATCTAGGTATAGGTTGTACACTTCATTGTTTAGGTATTTTGGGATTCTCATTCTTCTCAGTGTTAGCTAAAATGCATTATGATCCACAAAGTCCAATGTCTTTGCATAGACAATAAAACACAAAAAGACTTCATAAAATATTATACAAAATGGGTGATCATGGAGGACATTTTGCTGAGTGAAATGTCTTAGTCACAAAAGGACAAATACTGCATAATGCCACTGTTATAAAACAGGACTGAAATAGGGGTTGGGGGAAAACTAAGAAAAGAGGGGATAAATAATGTACATAGCATTGAAATAAATGAGGGAGAAAATTGTATAAAAGGAATATTACTAGGTATTATTGGCACGAGAAGAGTCCTAGTAAAGTGGATGGGGTGGGGGTGGGGGACTGTATAACAATGAAAGAATTTTTTTTCTCAAAGAAAAAAGCAAACTGGAGAGGAGGGGAGGCAGGGAGGGAAAATGTACAACAATAAATGAATGGAAATCCAAGTTCTCTATAAATGCTCATCAAAATCTCACTTTTAAAAAACACAAGAAGACATTCTTCTGGTATTTCTTGCTTTTAGGATTCATCTGACATTAGCAATTATGCCCCTGATCCAAGCCATGACCTATATCCTAAATAAGGACCTCTATCCTTAATTTTCTGACAGTTCTCTTTCTGTGTGTGTTCTTCTATTAATTTTTGAATGGTCATGAGCAGTATTTAGTTTGTTGTTATTGTTGCTGTTGTTATGTGTCATTGAGTTGTCTGTGACTCATAGTAACCCTATGCAAAATAGCTCTTAAAGCTGCCCTATCCTGAGCCAGTCTCATCATCTCCAACAAACCTATTCTTATTGCTCCAGTCACTGAGTCAATCCATATCATCATGGGTCATTTTCTCTTGTGCTATCCCCCCATCCCTCCAAGAATGATGTCCCTCTCCAAGGACTAGACCGTCCTGGCCACATGCCCAAGATAGGTGAGATGGAGCCTCAAAATCCTTGCCTCTAGGGAACAGCTTGGTTTCATCCATTTCAGGACAAGACTGTTTGTTTCCCTAGCAGTCCACAACATGTTCAACACCATTCTCCAGCACTACAACTCAAAGGCATCATTCCTTCTTCTACCATCCTTAGTTCTAAATGCATAGCAAGTAATTGTGAAGAACATGTCCTGGATCAGGTATGCTTTAGTCTCCAGACTGCCATGGCGTGGTTGTTGGAGCTGAACCACAAATCTTAGTGTTGCTAGCATAATTCCTAAGCACTAAGTCACAAGCTTCTGTTGTCATTATAGTAATCATATTCTCAGTAATTTAACACAGTGTTGTTGTGTGCTGCTGAGTATAAACTGACTCATAGCTGACCTTCTAGTGGGTTTTTAGAGGCTATAATTATTACAGGAGAAGATTGCCAACCTTCTCTTGTAGAGCAAATGATGAATTCAAATCATGTCCTTTTGGGATTGCAGCACATCTTACCACTTTGCCACCTGAGCTCCTTATCAAGGCAATAGCTGATCATAATGCAATACATTAATATTATGGGTGGTACACTCTGCTTTAGTTTCAGTCTGGTGTATTCTTATCCAGGGGGTTTATGTATTCACACTGTCAGCCTAAGACTTTATCAGTTCTGTTGGCCAGCGTCATTAATACATTTCAAGTGTAGCTTCAATCTCATTAGATATGAAGTTATTCTGGCAAAAATTAGAAAGTATGTTTGAAATTGTATATCTTCTCACCAAGAGGTAACATCTAGAACATCTAGGGTAGTATGCAATAGACCTCGGATGAACTCTGGATGCTGCAAAGAATACTTTGATTTATAGACTTGATATTCTTTTAATTTTCCTGAAGCCTTCTGTAACATCAAGAAAACAAAGATTCTTAGCACTGGGCTGATTGACACTATCATGATAAATGATGAAGAGATTGAGTGTGTTAACAGCTTTAGTTTGCTTGGCTTCACAATCAACACTCTTGGTACCAGCAGCCAGGAAATTAAGAGACAAATTGCATTGGAAGTCTGCTGTCAGAGACCTCACCAAAGTGCTGAAAAGAAACGATGTCAATCTGGAGACAAAGGTGCATATGATCCAGTCCATAGTCTTTGCAATTACTTGCTATGCATCAGAAAGCTGGACAATGACTAGGGATGATAGAAGGAGAATTGATGCCTTTGAGTTGTGGTGCTGGAGAAGAGTGTTGAATATACTATGGACTGCTAGGAGAGCAAACAAGTTTGTACTAAAGGTGGTGGAAAAGAAAAAGAGAGGAAGACCTTCAATGAGATAGATTGATTCAGTGACTAGGATAATAGGAGTAGGTATATCGAAGACAGTGAGATTGGCACAGAATAGAGCAGAGTCTAGGGCTGTTGTTACACAGGGTCACTATGAGTCACAGCCAATTAGATGGCACATAACAACAACAACAACAACAACTTGCTTCTCAAGGGCTCTGACACCTTTTCTTAATTCATCATTTCCTCTGCAGTCTGTTTTTCCATGTGTACCTTGGAGGATAGCACAGAATAAGACAGGGTTCAGAGTCATTGTTCATAGGGTAGCTATGAGTTGCAGTTGACTTGACGGCACATAATAACCATGAAAAAAAGTTCAAACCCTTTTATATTACTGAGCATGGCTGCAACAAGGGTCACAGAGGCTGAAAATAAACCAGGCATAAGAGATCACTCATTGTTTCGCTCTAAAAAATAGAGCCACTGAAAAAAAATTATGAGTCTTTTTGGGCTGAACAAACAAAACAGGGATGGGAAACCTGGGAGTCATTGCTTATGGTGACAGAAAACTAGGTGACAAATACTGTTGATGGTTACATATCATATGAGTAGTGTAATTGATGTCACAGAATTGTATTAGTAAAAAAAAGATTGAATTGGCATACATGTTATGTAGATGTTTTACACCAATTCTTAAGAAAGAAAGAAAAATAAAGGAAACTGAACTTATCTTAATCCAAATAGACTGGTATAGTTATTACCTCAATGGGCTTAAGCATGACAAAGATCATAGGGATGGTGCAGGACAGGACAAGACCTGTAGTTCATAGATAAGGTCTCGCTGAGTCAACTTGATGACACACACCTAACAACAACAACAACAACATACAAATATAAGAAGAGCTGAGAAGTATTGATTTAGATGACTGAGACTAGAGAGCAGAGAAATAGACCCTACAATGCCAGACCTGTATGGAAACAGGAAAAGAAAGATGATATCACTCGTAGGGAAGTTAACATACCTTAGTCACTGCTAGGTAAGAACCTGTGAAGCAATCTGGAAGTTAGCCATGTTGGAGTGCAATGATTTTCCAAATCTTATACAAATAGTTCTCACTGGAAAACTCTAACCTAGAATTATAAAGAAAGAAAATTTTAGAAAATGTAGTTCTAAGGCTCATGAGGGACTTATGAAAATGCTACCAAACTAATAAGACACAGTCCAGGGAATTTCGTATCTATGCCCACTAGTTAAAACCATGTTTAAGTTACAAATAAAGAAAGTAACACCACTATGTTTTCAAGTGTCATAATGCAACCAAACATGATGCAATCAAAACTCTTTCTAATGAGAAGATTTAAGTTGCACACATAACTCTCTGGACACGATTTTTCTTTTTCACTTGAGTTACACTTACCTCTTATGTACACAAAATTCTGTTACATAAATACTGAAATAGATGAGTGATACTTATTAACATATTTCATTTTAGGTAATATGCAAATGAAAAGAGAAGAATTTGTCAATACATGCAAATATATTTAAATAAGAGCAATAAAGAAAATGAGCATAATTCTACAATTTTTGTTTCTTCAGCTTATGATTTGGTTATAATTGATATCTATATAATTCTTACTACCTTTACAATATAATTAATATATTTCTTACTACCCTTATAATAGCTTGCTTTGTCTTCTCAAGCTGCCCTTTGAAATTTTCTGTTGCGCTCTCTCCCTTCAGCATGTTTTCCTTTTATTTTAACTTCTTGATGTTCCAGTGCAATTTTTAGAGTCTCTTATAACATTTAAGATGTTATAGGATGCTACCAAGCCCAAGGTCTTTCATTCACAGGGTCGCTATGAGTCATCTACAACTTGATGACACTTAACAGTAACAACAGCAACATAGAGAGAGTTATGTTGGCTGAGTGGACAGAAAGTTATGCTATCAAGCCCAAGGTGGGTGATTTTAATCTGTGGTCCTCAGGTCTCCTTTAAATAGTTTAATTTTTTTTATCAAACACTCTTCTAAATGGTATAGCACTGGTCTGTGCAGAGGTAACTCATGGTTACCATGATGCTAAACACGGTGACAATGATGTGCCAAATGGTTATCCATGGTGGATAGTGTTTAGTGGAGCTTTTCGATTAAAACAAGCTTTGAAGCAGGAGTGGCATCCACTTCTGAAATGGCTTGCCTCTGGAAACTCTATGAACATGAAGAAAGGACCAAAGTTATAAAAATGTTCAGGTCTTTATTCATAGGGTCACTATGAATCATCTATGACTCAATGACACTTAACAACAATAAACAAAAACATAACATCCATTTAACTGTTTCCCTTTCTCCTCTGTCTTTGTAATGATCTTTTGTCTTCGTGGATGAGAACCTTGATATCATCTCACAACTAATCCAGTCTTCGATCATTGGTGTTCATTTCCACAAACCTATTCTTAAGATGACCTTGGAATTCAGATGGAATAGATTCAAGATCATATCTTGGATCCTGTGGATTATTTTAATTTTCGTTGCAAAGTATAATAATGGAATGCTCAGAGAGCTGAAATTGGAAAATAAAAAGGGAAGAACCTCCTCTGTAATTCTCAAGCTGAGAGAGCTGAAGAACAAATTTAAGCCTTGAGTCACAACACTGAAAGATGCTATGGACAATATATTGGATGACTCAGAAAGCATCAATAGAAAATGTAGAGAATACACAGAATCACTATACCAAATGGAACTGATTGACACTGAAAAATTTCAGGGAGTACCATACGAACAGGAGCCAATGGTAATGATAGAGGAAGTGAAAGCTTCATTGAAGGCATTGGAAAAAAAAATAAGGACCCACAAATCAATGGGATACCATTGACTTGTTTCAGTTAATAAATACAGCCCTGGATGCATTCACCAATCTATTGAAGCAAATTTGGAAGATCTCTGTTGGGCCAGTGGATTGGAAGACATTGATATTTGTTCCCATTCCCAAGAAAGATGATCCCACAGAATGTAAAAACAATTGAGCATTATTAACATGAAATGCAAGCAAAATAATACTAAATTAAAAAAAAAACTAAACAAAACATCTAGAACAGTACAGAGATAGGGAACTACAAGAAGTTCAAACAGTATTTAAAAGAGGCCATAACACCAGGAATATTATTGCTAATGTTAGATGGATCCTAGCTGAAAGTAAAAAATACCAGAACAATGTCTATTTGTCCTTTATTGACTATGCAAAGGCATTTGACTGGGTGGCTCATAACAAGTTATGGCTAACATTGAGAAGAATGACAGTCCCAGAGCACTTAACTGTGCTCATGTGAAACCTATACCTAGAAAAGGAGGCTGTTGTATGAGTACCATATAGTTTAAAATTAGGAAGGGAGTGTGTCAGGGTTCTAGTCTCTCTCCATATATATTAAATCTGTTGAGCAAATTATTTGAGAAGCTGGACTCTATGAAGAGGAATATAGCATCAGGATCAAAGGGAGACTAATCAATAATGTGTGTTATGTAGATGACACAACCTTGCTTGCTGAAGGCGAAGAGGACTTGAAGCATTTATTGCAGAAGATCAAGGAATGCAGCCTTATCAAGAAAACAAATATTCTTACTACTGAACTGATAGGCAACATCATGATGGATGAAAAAAAGATTGAAATTGTCAACAACTTTATCTTACTTGGATCTACAATTAACACCCTTGGCATGAGCAGTCAGGAAATCAAGAGATGTATTGCATTGGGAAAGTCTGTAGTTTGTCTTCTCCAAGTTACTGAGGAGTAATGATGTCAGTTTGAGGACTAAGGTGCTTCTGTTTCAAGTCATATTCTTTTTTTTTTCTTTTAGTCATATTCTTTTTGACCATGTGCTATAGCTGGACAATGAATAAGGATGACAGAAAAAGAATTGATGCCTTTGAACTGTTGGTGTTGGAGAATAGTACAGAACATGGACTGCCAAAAGAACAAACAAGTATGTCTTAGAAAGGGTGCAGCCAGAGTGCTCTTTGGAGGCAAAGTTGATGAGACTTCGCCTCGCATCCTTTAGATGTGATGTTTAGAAGGGCAGAGGTTCAAAGGAGAGGAAGCCTTTTACCAGGTGAATTGACACAGTGACTGCCACAATGCGCTCTAATGTTTCAGTATGAGTGAGGATGGCACAGGATAGGACAAGGTTCAGATCTGTTGTTCATAGGGTCGATTATAAGTCATACTTAACTCAATGGCACCTAAAAGCAACAACAGCTACCTTTAAGTTTTGCTTAGTTCCTTGGCCCTCAACAATTTGCGCAGCTCATTACGCTTCTTTGTCCAGAGGATTTATTCAAGATGTCTGAAAAATTTTTGCCATTAGCAGTCCTGTTTGTAGGAAATTTCTGTAATTTTCTGCTATATTTGGTCACAAGACAAATGAGTACTAAAAGGCACTGCCAAGGGTCTTCTGGGATTTAGTTATGCCTATTACCCTTTGACTTGGAGTAGTAACCTCATTTCCATTTATAACTGAAGATGAATTCATGCAGACATCATGATGACACCCTGCCTTGCCTGTTGGTTTGGTGACATGTAGTCATAGTGGTCAGATCATCAGTTTCTAGTTCATAACTACGTCTTGGAAAAAGTGTGCTCAGAGTGCTCCTTAAAGGCAAGGATAATGAGCTTTGTCTTTCATTCTTGGACATATAGTGAGGCGAGGCTATTTCTTGGAAAGTGACATCTTGCTGGGAAAGAAGAAAGGTCAGTGAAGGAGAAGAAGACCCCCAATGAGATGGATTGACACAGTGACTTCAGCAAGGAGCTCTGGTATGCCAGAGATGGTGAGGATGGCACAGGAGAAGGCAGGTCTCACGTCAGCTTTTCACAGGTCTCTATGAGTCATACTCGACTAGATGGCACCAAGTTACAATAACAACAATGTTAGAAATGTTAGGAAGAGCTCGACCTCATTAAGCCTAAATTGCTGGCATGGAAATGTAAAACATTGTTAGTGGATTGTTGGGAATAACAATGAGAGGAACACTTTCCATTTATACTCCTTGGTTTTTAATGCATACTGGCTATAGATGGCACAAAATCACATACTTGTAACTAATTCAGAGTATATATATCATCTTGCCCTAGTTCTGCAATGTGCTATCAAACCACTAAAGCCCCAGGTCTTCGAAAGGTTATGTCACTGCTTCTGGATTATTGCAAATAGGTATAATAGTGAATGCTGAGGGCCTGATTGTACGTCTACATTACATTCACTGCAAAGCTACTTTCTTGGTCAAGAACAGTGTTTCTGTCAGGGAATATCCTGACAATGAATAATGCTTTTTTAAAATTTATAAAGTGCAGTTTGAGTAGAAGCACTGCAGATAAGGAAAGAAAATCTATATTCAGAGTAAATGTTTATTTGAGTTAGAACAAATAATTGCTACCATGCCCCTAGCTGACCCTCTCAGGGAATGGTCCCACAGTAGAGGAGTCAGTATTGATCTTTGTTGTTGGCATGTTGGTCACTCAGTGGCATCTGTAACCCGCAGTGTTAGTGAGTGGAATTCACCGCATAGTCTTCATCCCTTTTGCTTCACACTGACTGGGCACAGAAAGATGAAACTAGGGGACAAAGACTGACACACACACTCACTCAGAAGATCATTTTGCCCCTCTGATTCTATTGTAAGCCTCATCACTGAGATTGTCCTTTGGTAAATGTCTACACAAGATGCAAATATCCTCATATTGTCTACCAATTTGGAGAAGCCTTTGGTGAAGTTTTATTTTGTCTCCTCTTTTTGTAAGGAGCAGCCTTCTCTATCATAATAACCCTCATTTTTCAGTTTAAGGATCTAAATGGTGAGTCTAAGTATGCCTATTCCAGCTATGCTAGGGAAATAGCCTTATGGCTAGGAATCCAATGGGCCTACAGAGAGACGGACATAAACCAAGTTCCATTAATCACTTGACTTCCACGGTATTTAATTTTGATTTTTAGACAACAGTAGCTTTTATAGCTCTAGTATCAGCTTAAGTTCAGGGCCAGTTTAGATTAATTCCTGGAAAGTTTGGTTAGTTTATTTCCCAAATGCATAGTCACTCTGATAAATTGGACACAAATCTCTTTAGCAAAAATTTGGAGGAAGATTTTAAGCATAAATCTTTGTAAGTATAAGGTAAACTTTATCCAGGGTGCTCAAGGGTATTAAGTTCCTATAACTGCTCAGATAAATTGCCATAAATATCTTATAGTCTTAGAGATAAAAATCAAAGGAGTTATGGTGCTTTAATGTTAAGGAAATGTACCAGTAACTCAAAGGTACATGATTTGAATCCACTAGCTGCTCCAAGAAAGATAGGCAATATCCTCCTGTGTGATTTCAGGCTGTGAAAACCTGCTAGAGAGCCAACTGTAAATTGATTATGACTCAGTGGTATACAACAACAACAACAACATAATAATATCATGGTTTTGCCAGGAAACATTTATTTTTGGTGAGTCTAAGTAGATAAAACATTTTCTCACATTTTACATTTCCTCTCCATTCCCCTATGATATGGGTCTCCTGAGATAGGCATGGCCAGGTGGTCTTCAGGCAGTGAGAATGGTGTCCATGTGCTTCCAGGAGCTGTGGTCTGCAGGAGCTGTGGTCCAGCAGGAGCTGTGGCTAACTGAGAAAAATGAGAATCCTGAGACATTTGATTGTGCTTACACAAAACCTATACTTGAACCAAGAGGCAGCCATCAGAAAAAAGCAAGGAAACACCGCATGCTTCAAAATCAGAAAAAGTGTATGCCAGGGATGTGACCTATCTTCACACCTTTTCAGTCTATATGTAGAACTGATTATCCAAGAGACTGGGCTCTATGAGGAGGAGTGCGGTACAGGATTATTGGAGGAAGACTTATCAACAATGTGCATTATGCAGATGCCACAACTTTGCTTGCTGGAACTAAGGAGGACATGAGGCATTTGCTGCAGAAGTTCAAGGACTATAGTCTTCAAGATGGATTGAAGCTCAACATCAAGAAAGCAAAGATTCTCACTACTGGGCCTAATAGCTGCATGATGATAGACGGTGAAGAGATTGGGATTGCGGCATCAGCTTGCTTGACTCCACATTCAGCACTCTTGGTATCAGCAACCCGGAAATATGAATTGCATTGGGGAAATCTGCTGTTGGTACTAAAGAGCAATGATGTCAGTTAGAGACCAAGGTATTCCTGATCCAGGCCTTGGTGTTTACAATTACTTGTTATGCATCAAAAAGCAGGACAATGACTTATGATGATAGAAGAAAAATCAGTGCCTTTGGGTTGTGGTGCTGAAGAATAACACTGAATATACCATGGAGAACAACTAGAACATATAGGTCCATCCTGAAGAGGGTGAAACCAGTATATTTCTTGGTGGCAAGGATTTTGAAACCCTGTCTGACATGCTTTGGGGATGTTGCAAAGAGGAACCTGTCCTTTAAGAGGGACATCATGTTTGGCAGGGTGGAGGAACAACAGCACAAGAGAGGAAGACCCTGGATGAGATGGATTGACTCGGTGACTGGGCACTGGGGGTAGGTGTCTCAGAGGCAATGAACAAGAAGGGGTTAGGATGTACATATCTACCAACCATACCTAATTCTTCTTCATAAAGGACTCAAGACTGGGAGTTTGTTGAGGAATCATGACTCTGTCCTATTGATTTAAGCAAGTATTTTGCCACTAGATCAAGTTCTGGTTTTGTTTAGTTCACATAAATCAAGTAAGAGTTCAGCAAGTAGATTGTCATGCTTCTAGGTATCCAATGATCAGTTATCCAACAGCAAAGATATCTTATTGTTCAAATCATTGTGATTAATTTTTAGCACCTGTTACTCAGAGATCTCATTACCCATTGATTTTGAAAAGACTATTTTGAGGACAGTATCTCTCACATTTTTTACAGAGAACTGTCATTGTAGAGTCATTCAAAGATACTTATGTTGTCTTCACCAACTTTTTTCTCAAAGCCCTTAATGAAGATTTTGCATCCCGGGCTGCCCTCTAATTAGTGGCTTGACAAGCAGGCCATTTATAGTAATACCACTTCTGTGTTCACATCCTCAGCAGACACACTGCCGTCACAGAGAGAGGTCCTTCTCCAAGTTTCTGAGGCTGTAAATATTTATTGGAGATGTTGCCCAGCTATCTTCCATGGAAGAATTAATGGATTTGAACTTCTGACTTTTTCATTATGAGCCTCATAAATTATTCAGTATGCCACCAGGGCTTCTTGGTATAATCCCAAGTCTTTGGATACTTTCTTCTATAACAGCAGTTCTCAAACAGGAATAAGTTTACTTTCCAAAGAATGTCTAGAGACATTCCTAAATGCATTATTTTGGGAAAATATGCTTCAGGCATATAGTAAACAAAGACCAGGATTACTGCTAAACATCCTACAATAAACAGGAGAGATTCACCACTTACTTCACCCTCTTAAATATCTCGTTCCAAAAGTTAGCAAAGCTATGGGTGGGGGGAAGTTCTAGAGGTTACAATGGATATTCTAGAATCTTAGCATCATTTATTATGAGCTGCTATTAGTTTCAAATTCCAGTCAAACAACTAAAAATTTATAGACATCTGTAGATTCTTGGGCTGGTGCATTGAATATAGAATCTTTAGTTAGTGCATCCATATTATTCAGTTTGATTCAATAACATATTTCTCCAACTTTGGGTTAACACCCTTAAGATATATTCTCATTTATATTTATACAATTTTCTGATACAAATTGTCAAAATCTTGCCCTTGATACTTGGTTTTGAGTCACATTACAAGTTTACAACCAATGAGAGTTTGTTACAGCTTGATCTTAAAGATCAACACTCATTTACAAGGCAGTCACTCCAGGCATGGTCATTAGTACAGTTTACTTGGACAAGAAGCTAATAGGGAAGGAAAGGCTGCATCTATTGACAGAGGAGCTTCAAAAGAATCGCAAGTTTCTAGATCATATTTGTTGTTATTAGAGGGCATTGAGTCAACTATGACTTGTAGTGACTCTATGAACAACAGATTAAGCCCTATGCTACACCATTCTCACAATCTCTGGAATGCTCTGGTCCATTATTAGTCACTGGTGAGGTTCTTTCTTTCTGTGGCTTCTACCTCTCCCAGTATGGCATATTTTTCCCAGGACAATGCGCCCAAAATGTGTGAGAAGAAGTTTCACCATCCTTGCCTCTAAGGAGCAGCCTGATTACAATCTTTCCAAGACAGATTTGTTTGTTCTTTTGCAAGTCCATGATGTATTCAATATTTTCCAATATCACAATTCAAATACATTGATTCTTCTTCTTCTATAATCCTTATTTATTGCCCAATTTTTGAAAGTATAGAAAGCGATTGACAAGACTGTATAGTGGCATCCACTTCCTAAGCAACATGCCTCTGGAAACTCTATGAACTTCGATAAAGGTCAATAAATATAGAAAGGCCTCAGGCCTTTTTTTCACAGAGTTGCTATGAGTCGTGCTTCACTTGACGGCAATCATCAACAACAACATAACTTGGATCAGACGCACTTCAGTCTTTAAACTGACATCCTTGATTTTTAGCACTTTAGAGCATCATTAACTCCATCTACTTTTTTTTTTCTAGTATTCTCTGCTTTCTTTTTTTTTCCTATAATTATATTTTATTAATTTTCATAAACATTTACAGAGATTTTGGGCTTCCACTCATTCATTGTTGCACTATTCTCTCTACCCTCCTCCCAGTTCGTTCTTGTCCAAATGCCACAGTGCTTGTCAAAGCCAGTTCTGATTAATCTTCTTTGTCAGTGTATCCTTTGCCATTCCCTATCACTCCTCCCTGAGAGAGACTTCACCCTGAGTCATAAGGAAAAGGGGACGGCGTATTCTCTTAGGTACTTCCTGCTGAAAAGGGACGCTGTGGGTTTCAGGGTGAAGATCTTCTCTCACTACTCTAAAGGGCCCCTTTGGCAGTAGGAAACACATAGACTATTATGGAGATTGATTTTGGAATTCAGATGCACTCTTATTGATTGTGCTTGGCTGTACATGTACATATCCTTCAAGATGTATCATGGGGGTGTTGCAACCTAGAAGACACAAATTTGACTAACAAGTTATAAGTACATGAGTCCAAAAATTATGGAAAAGTAAAAGAAAAGATTCTTTCATTGTTTTACAAAAACTCCCCCAGGTCCCCTCCACCATGCAGCCCTCGCTCTAGTCTCCTGTGATGACAGAAATACCCAGTTACATCTCTCTTTTAGACGGTTCTCTCCCTCCTCTGTTTCAGTGCAGTATACATTATTGAACCCATCTTACTCAGTCTCTCCCCAACCCCAAGGACAGTCCCATTCTACAACAGTGGCATCATGTAATATTTGTCCTTTTGTGACTGGGATATTCCACTCAGCATAATGTTCTCCAGAGTCAACCATTTTGAATAATATTGCATGAGTTCCTTGTTTTTCAATGCAGCATAGTATTCCATTGTGCGAATATACCACAGCTTCTCTAGCCATTCGTTTGTTGATGGGCACTTAGGTTGTTTCCAACTCCTTGCTATTCATTAACTCCATCTAGATAATTAGTGTAATCCAAATATGGGTAGAAATCTTCACATTTTTAAGATCTCATTCTTTCTTAATCAGTAATCTAAATATAAAATGAGTTGTGATGCCTAGCTATAAACTGAAGTTGAATTATAATTCAGTCAGTTATAAGAACAGACTTTGGATTTTGTTGTAAAAAATTCCAGTCCTGACACTTTAGAAGGCAACTTTTTTTTTAAAAAATACAGTTATGGGCATTTTTCTGACTATTCTCTTAGACAAAGCTGGAGTTTTAGAATCTTGAATGCATCTTTATCTTATTCTCTCTGTGATTTCCATTATACATAAAACTAATCGTCCCACAGCCTTTACTTACATTGTTTCCCTATAATTCTCTATCGCAACCTCCTTATGATCTTCACAGCTCAGCAGCAGAAAGGTGGGCAATCTCTTCCCATGTGACTTACAGCGTTGGATACCCAGTAGACATCAGCTTGAGTCAGTTCTTACACAACAGTAATGAGTAAGCAAGAAAGTGTTGTCCTTCACTTCTATAGGTAATTGATTCCAGATGTTGATTTTTGTAGTTGTTTTGTTACAGCTTTCTATAAACTGTTATTGGTCCATTCACCACTTAAATTAAGATTAGTAATACCTTTAAATGAATTATATCCACTGTCTTTGATTCTATTCTAGCATATAGTGATCCTTCATTGGGTTTCAGAGATTGGAAATTGTTATGGGAGATTGCCCATCTTTCTCCCTAGAGTGGATGGTGGCTCAGAACCACTCTTTTCTTGTTGTTATTATGTGCTGTTGAATTAGAACCAGCTCATTTGATCTACCAGCAGGTAGTTGTCACAGGCTGTAAATTGGATGGACAAAGAGTGCTCATATTTCACTCACAAAGCAGTTGGTGAGTTCTAGAACTGCCTACCTTTGGGTTTTATAATTTCCAAATTCTATTTAATCATCTTTCTTGGGAATGGGAACAATTATGGATCTCTTCCAGTCAGATGGCCTGGCAACTTTCCTCTAAATTTCCTGGCATAGACTGGTGAATATGTCCAGGGCTGCATCTGTCATTTAGAACATGTTGTGAAAAGAACACGGGCCATGTGGGGACAGCCAGATCTGACCTTTGCCAACTTTACAAAGGAGAACTGTCCTCATCAAAAGCATCAACAGCACAAATCCAATTCCCATGAGAGCAGACATGCTTCCACAATCTTGTACCTCTTTCTACTCATCTCAGTATGAATCTATGGATTTGCTGGGTCCAAAATCTGATTCAATAGCTCACACAAAGCCATATGGGGGAATTTAACAGGTTACAATACAAGTTAATAGCAGAGTTAATTTAGTTAAGTCAGTTTCTAAATGTGCTCACGGTCACCTCAGCCTTGAGCTTTGCAGCTTAAGGCCAGTGTTACACAATTCTCAACCATACCAATGTTGGCTCACAACAAGCCCTCCCCCCTCAAAGTTGTCCAACAAACTTGGGCAAAGGCTTTCCCCCTACCCCAGTTGTCCAATGAACTTGGATAAAAACCTTTTCTCTCAGCTCCAGTTCTGTCTGTAGGGAATGGGTAGCAGTTCCATCACATATTGATCCTCTGTTTCTTTACTTTAGCCATAGTTGCTGCTGTGATAGATGCAGCTGGAGCAAGAATTTTGGGGGCTCAAGGACGTGTTACATTCTCTTTCTTCTTCTTCCACAGCAGTTGGGGAAGGCCTAATTTACAGCTGGAGCTTTCAATTTATTGGTGAGACTAGCCAATTCCTTTGTAGGTTGATGAGACTGGCCAATCACTTGTGGAATGGTGAGATAGTCAATCCCCTTGTCTATAGGCTAATAGGTCCTATTTGCATATGTCCACCCATCTGTATAGCAGAATCAATTTCCTTTTTACTTTATATTGGTTTGGGTACTAAATCGGTACCATTGTGTTTCACACTACTCTTCATTCACATTGTGTTTCATTTAATCATTCCCCTTCATTATGTTTTATGAAATTAATCACCATAGAACTATGCCCACCACTACCCCATCTTTCCAAATCCCTGCTGGGTCTTTCCCTTTTTCTTCTGGGGCCTTATTTTATTTTATTTTTATTAATATCAATATTTACAGAGATTTTGGATTTCCAAGGGGCCTTATTTTTGCCAATTTCTTCAGTAAAGCTAGAAATTCTTCCTTCATTACCATTGACTTTTGTTCATATGATACTTCCAGAAATATTTCCATGTCTGCTAATTCTTTTTGGTACAGTTATTCTTTGTATTCCCTCCATCTTCCTTTGATGCTATCTGGATCACTGAACATTTTGACCATGTTGTTGTTGTTGATTGCTGTTAAGTTGTGCATGACATAGTGACCCTATGAACAAAAGACCTGAGGCTTTTCTATAACTATTGCTGTTTCTCCAAGTTCTTAAACTGGGAGCTCCACCAAACACCAAACACTGTCCACCATGGGCAACCATAATGGTATTTGAGACCCCAATGGCACAAGGTTCATCAACCCAATTTACCTCAGCACAAGCAGATTGACAGAAGAGTGCTGTATGACTTAGAAGAATGTTCTTCCAAAATACAGTAAAAAGGGATTAAAATATAATCACTGAGGTCCAACTTTTAACTACAAGTGCCCTCCAGGAGGTCTTGTTGACTCTATATAAGAAGCTTAAATAAAACAGCCAAACGTTCCACACTGACCCTCAACCAAAACAAGAGAGCTCATTTTATAGAATCCAGCTGCTTCACCCAGTCTCCAGAACGGAGACAAGCTCTTGACTTTAATTGCAAGTGTCTTCCAGGAGGTCTTGTTGACTCTAAACAAGAGGCTTAAGTAAAAAACAACCAAACATTCCACACAGATTTTCAACTAAAATAAGAGCACCATCTCATATTTTGTCCATACCATCCCCTTTAATTTCCCAGTTCTAGGTCTTTCCATGTGTATTGCATTATAAAACTGCTTTGCCTTCTCAAGTTACTCTTTGAAATATTATGTTGAGCTCTTTTACTTCAAGATCTTTCCCTCTATTTTTGGCTTCTTGGTGCTCTAGTGCAATTTTCAACATCTCTTCTGATATATATTTTAGTTGTTTTTCTTCTGTCTTTGTAGTGATATTGTGCTATCTTCATGGAGATATTCTTGATGTCATCCCACAGCTTCTCTGGTCTTCAATCATTGGTGTTAAATGCTTTAAACCTCTTCTTATGAAGATTTTCAAATTCAGGTGAGATAGATTTAAGATGAAATTTTGGTTCTCATAGACTTGTTTTCATTTTCTTCAGCCCCAGTTTAAACTTGCATGCAAATAATAGTCTTTTTCACAGTCAGCACCTGTCCTGGTTTTGACTACTGATTTTGATCTTCTGCAACCATTCCTTCCACAGATGTAGTAAATCTGATTTATATTGTAGTCCATCTGGTAAGGTCCATGTGTAGCTATTTGTTTTCTTAAAAAAGGGATTTGCATAGTGACAAGAAGCTGCACTGCAATCCCAGAGATATGCCGTTCGAATCCACCAGATGCTCTGCTGGAGAAGGAGGGGCAACCTCTTCCTGTACCAGTCAGATCCAATTTGATGGTACACAAACACACAAAGTAATAAAAAATAGAAAAAAAGGTATTTGTGAAAAATAAAGCATTGGGTGCACAAAAGTTAATAATTGTGTTTCTGGCCTCATTTCTGTTTTCAAGTCTATACTTTCCAGGTACCATTCCTTCCAACTTTTGTATTCCAATCATCAGTTATCATCAACACAGTTGATGATTGCATGTTTGGTCAATTTCAGAGTGCAAAATTTGGTAAAAATATTCACGTTGTTTCTCTTTCGCCTTAGTTGTTGATGTGTATATTTAAATATTAGTCATTTTAACAGGTCTTCCTTATATGTGGATAAGATAATTTCCTTTGACTCACAACATTGCATTTCAGGATAGACCTTGAAATTTTCTTTTTAACTATGAATGCAACACCATTCTTCCTCTGTTTTAATTCCCAGCATAGTACACCAAGTGATGGTTTGATGTCTGATTGTCAAAGTGGCCAACGATGGCACAAAACTGGATAGAGAACTGCCAGAAGTTCAAGATCAAGCTGGATTTAGAAGAGGCTATGCACCAGGAATATCATTGCTGATGTTAGATGAATCCTGCCTGAAAGCAGAGAATACCAGAAAAATGTGCATTTGTGCTTTATTGACTATGCAAAGACATTTGATTGTGTGGATCATAACAAATTGAAGCGGATACTGAAAAGAATGGGAATCTCAGAACACTTAATTGTGCTCATGCAAATCTATACTTAGACTAACTAAGAGACTGTTTTATGTGTAGAGTCCAGCTCTACAACAGGTCCAAGAGACGGGAATCAGAAAGACTTGAGAAAAGATAGACATAAAGTAACTGGGGGTCAAGGTATCAAAAACTTTGAGACTACTGATTTTATTTAGCGCAAGTGAAGCTTTTTAAGTAAAATCTTCAAATTATCAAAAATATGCAATAAAACAGGTAGTAGCAGTTACAGCAGGGAGTACAAATATTTCCTCAAACTCATTCTCTCAGTATAAACATTTAGCAGTGGATTTACAAGGGACATGCTCCTAATGTTTACTATGAGTCTTACTAACAAGACTTTTCTTTAGGTATTCCTGTTATCAAAGCCATTATTAGTCACTCTGTAGGTTTTCCTGAGTCAGAATGCCTGAGCGGACTAAAGACTATGTTTCTACTACTAGTTAAACAAGTCTTTGCTCATCCACTTTGTCACAGCCCTCTTTTAACTCCACAGTATGACCAGAGTAAGGGCATTCTACCTGGTTTATGTCAGAGTTGTGTCCTATCTCCATACCTATTCAGTCTATATACTGAACAAATTCTTTGAGAAACTGGACTCTGTGAAGAAGAACATAGCTTCAAGATCAGAAGAAAACTCATCATAACTTTTGTTATGTAGATGAAACAACCTTGCTTATTTAAAATGAGGAAGACCTGAAGGACTTAGTGCAGAAGATCAAAGGCTGCAGCCTTCAATATGAATTGTATCTCAATGTTAAGGAAACAAAAATTCTCACCACTGGACCTATAAGCAACATAATGATCGATGGAAAAAAAGGTTAAAACTGTCAACTATTTCCACTTACTTGGATCTATAGTCAATACACTTGGTACCAGCAATCAGGAGATCAGCAAACATATTGTACTGGGAAAGTCTGTAGTTAGGGCCTCTCTAAATTGTTGAGAAGCAATGATGTTAGTTTGAGGACTAAGGTATGACTGATATAGGTCATGGTCCTTTCATTCACTTGCTATATTTCTAAGAGCTAGAAAATGAATAAGGATGACAGAAAAATTAATACCTTTGAATTGCGGTATTGAAGAAGAGTATTAAATATCCCATAGACTGCCATAAGAATAAATACATATGTCTTGAACAGTCCTTGAAGGTAAAGATAACAAAGTTTCTTCTCACATACTTCATGCATGCTGCTAGGAGAGGCCATATCTTGGAGAGGGACATTATGCTTGGGAAGGTGAAGGGACAGCGAAAGAGAGGAAAGCCCTCAATGAGATGGATTTACACAGTGACTGCAATAATGAGCTCAAGCATTTCGGAGATTGTGAGGATGGAACAGGATAGGACGGACAGGGTTTGGATCTCCTGTTCATGGGGTTGCTTTGAGTTGGACTGGACTCAAGGGCACCTAACACCACCACCACCTTTGAACTAGCAGCACAACTGTTTATCCAATAGACCATCAAAATTTCTTTTAGGTTCTCTTGGATCAGATAATTAATCTGACCCAAGATTGTTGTTATTATTGTTAGGTACTGTATATTCAATTAATACAAGACCCACATCAATTAAGCTCTGCAATTCTAAGACTATTTCTAAAACCAAAAATTACATTAGATAGGATCTGATCAAGAAAACAAAGCCACATTGAATTTATGACAAATCATTTAATAAATGAACATAATGTCTGACTTTCTGACATTGAAGGATTGAAGAAACTCTTGTCACTGATGTGAAGAAATACCAATAAATAATTAGTAATTTAATAGTTAATAAGTAATAGGTAAGAAAACTGTTACCCATATGAGTGTTTCCAAGTCCCTGCAACTGAGAAGTAGGAGATTCTGGAGAAGGCTTGGTGCTTGCCATGTGTGAGAAATGTGAGGGTTTTGGTATGGCTTTTTTAAAAAGGCTTTTGCTTCACTTTGTACTTTCATAATATATGTAAGTTCCTCGGTTGGTAAATTCTAATAGAGAATTTTACAGGGAAGTGAGTCTTAGGAAGTAGAGTTCTCAATCTTACAAGGAATGGCTGGTAGTTGTGTCAAGGTGATACCAAATTCAGTACATTCACCAATTTTACTATTACTTGTGAATCTTTGTTGTCAAACTCTACCACCTGTGACAATCCTGGCATTTAAAGTCTTACTTTGTTGACCTCAATCTGCTTTTCAATATCCTTCTTAGCATTAGTAAATCAGCTCCAAATGCAAGTACTTAGTATTTGATTCTGCCATATGTTTTTCTTTAGGTTGTTGTCAGAATGTAGCACTGGCTTGAGGAACCTTGTTTTTGCACTGAGCCAGTTGGCTAATGTGTCTGATTTTGATAATTCTTTATGTGGTTTTTTTTTCCCTTAATTTCTTTTTTTTT
>NW_006399755.1:22605037-22617094 GCF_000299155.1 Elephantulus edwardii
TTGTATACTCCTACGATAAAAATAATGCCCTAAAATATAATACTTTTAGACTATTCTCTCCCCCATAGACTTCAACTATCCCTGCAAGTTATAGGTAGGAGCCAATAATTTTCCTTTGTTTTATGATCCCATCACTTAGATTTCAGTTCAAATATTACTTTCTCAGAAAAACAGCCTGACTTCCTACATATCTAAGCTACTGCCTTATCAAATTGACTGAACTTTAATAGCAGCACTTTGTGCTTCTCCTGTGCAACACAGTTATATAGTATACTGACATATTTGTGTAGTTATTTTATAAATATGAACTTCTGTTTTCGTAGTCCATAAGAAGTTATGCTGCTTACCCAAAAGCAGGCAGTCCAAACCCACCTGCTGCTCTGTAGGAGAAAGATGGGCAATCACTTGTGTGATTTGCAGTCTCTGAAAACCCACAGAAAAGTCAGCCATGAGTCAGTTCTGACTCGAACACAGTAAGCATTTGATCAATATCTTTAATTTTATGGAGATGGAAGCTATGACTGATTTGATTATATCCCTTTGCCTACACTGGTATATCAGAATTCCAGAGAGATAATGTTATTTTAGGTACCTAAAGTTGCCTCTGACTTACTGTGACACTATATACAACAGAGCAAAATGCTGCCTGGTCCCGTGCCATTGTCACAGTCGTAGATATATTTGAGCCCATTGTTGCAGCCATTGTCTTTTCCCATGTCCTTAAAAGTCTTATTTTTTTTGCTAATCTATAGCTTACCAGGTATGATGTCCTTTTTCAGGAAATGGTTTCACCTCAAACATGGGAGACAAAATCTTGATATCCTTATTCTAATGCGGATACAGAACATTCTGTCTGTACTTTTCCAAAACAGAGTTGTTTGGTTTTCTGGAATTCCAGTATATTCAATATGCTTAAGCAATTTCATCGTTCAAATGTTTCTCTTTCACATACTTATAAAGCAATTGAAAATACAATGACTTAGGCCAGGTGCACTTTAGTCCTCAGTCTGGAAACTTTTGTTTTTAACACTTAAAAGAGGTCTTTTTTTGCAGCAGATTTACCTAGTTCAATGCATCAGTTGATTTCTTAACTGTTTATTTCCATGAGCATTGACTGTATATCCAAGTGAAAGGAAATTTCTGACAACTTTAAACTTTTCTCCATTTATCATAATATTGCTTATTGGATAAGTTGTGAAGATCTTTGTTTTCTTTAGGTTGAAATTTACTTCATACTGAAAGTTGTAGTCGTTGATTTTCATTGCTGACTGTTTCAAGCCCTCTTCATGAAGGCTGTGGCATCTGCATATTAGGTTATTAATGAGTCTTCCTCCAATCTGTTATGGTGTTCTTCTTCATTGGTTCAGCTTCTAAGATTATTTTCTCTGCATTTAGTAGAATAATTATAGTAAAATGATGCAACCCTTATGCACACTATTCCTGTTTTATATCATGTGATATCTTCTTGTTCTATTAAAATGATTACCTCTTGGTTTACATACCGGCTCCACACATGCACAGCTAGGTCTTCTGGAATACCCATTGTTCAAAATGTTATCTATAATACATGATGATGCTGTTTTCATTTTATTTTATTTTATACTTGTTTACATACAAAGTTCATAAAGTTCATATACATTGTTGGGGTCTTTTGGGGGTTATTTTTAGCTATAACATGCCTAATTTTATTATGATTTTGTATTCTGTATACTCTTTTGGTATTAACAATTTTATTTAAAAATGCATAAAATGTTGTTATTATGTGTCATTGGGTTGCTTATAACTCATAGCGATCCTATGAATTAGACATTTCAGCTTTGCCCGCCCTGGGCCATCAACATGATCTCCCACGTGTTCAATTCCAATGGTGCCGTCACTGTGTCAGTCCATGTTGGTGAGGAGCTTGCTCTCTTTCTGTGACCCTCCACCCTTCCCAGCATGATGTCTTTTTCCAAGGATGGGACCCTCCTGACAACATGCTCTGAGTATGTGAGACAACAATATTTCACTACTCATGCCTCAAAAGAGCACCCCGTTGCACATCCGCCAAAACGGCCTTGCTGGGTCTAGACTTTGTTTTTAACACCGAACCTTTCCCTTTTCTTTACCAATCTCTCCTTCCACCCAACAAATTTTGTGACACTATGTTTAACCCCTTCCCCCTCTTCTTGGATCCTCATACATGCTCTACAATAATGGCCTTTTACAGTATTTGTCTTTATGAGACTGAGTTATTTCACTAAGCCTAATGCTCTCCGGTGCCTCCCATGTTAGACAACTATTTACAAAATCATTGCTCCTGCATGCTGCATAGTATTCCATTGTGTGTATGTACCATGATTTCTCAATCCATTCATTTTTTTATGGTTTGGCATTTGGACTATTTTCATGTTGTTGCTATGGTGAATAATGCTGCTATGAACATTGGTGTGCAAGTTTATGCCTCAGTTCTCATTTTTTCAGGGCATATTCCAAGCAGTGGAATAATGGGACATATGGAATGTCTATGTTCGGCATTTTGAGGAAGTGCCAAACTGCCTTCCATAGTGGTTATACCATTTTACAATCCCACCAACAATGTAGAAGAGTTCCTATCTTGCCACATCCTCTCCAACATTATTACTTGCCACCCTGCTAAACTTTGCCACTGCTGCTGGGGTAAGATGGTATCTCATTGTGGTTTTGATTTGCATCTCTTATTACCAGTGATTTGGAGCATTTCTTCATGTGTCTGTTGGCCATCCGAATGTCCTCCTCTGTGAAAAGTCTTCCCATTTCTTTTGCCCATATTGTAATTGGATTATCAGTCTTTTTCTTCTGGAGGCTCTGTAGGAGTCTATGAACCTTCATGATGAGACTGTTGTTTGAGATTTGTTCCCAGTCAGTAGTAGGCTTTCATTTCACCCTTTCAGGAAAAGTTTTTAATGAGCATAGAGATTTAATCTTTAGAAGTTTCCATTCATCAATTTTATCCTTTTCATATTGTGTATTGCAGGCTACCTTTGGCAGTTCCTTTATACCATAGACTAGGCCTTCTCAGCTTGATCCCAGTCTGTCTCTTTTGAGCTCTATGGTTTTGGGCTTTATTCTGAGGTCTCTGGTCCACCTTGAGTTGATTTTTGTGTATGGTGTGGGATGTGAATACTGTTTCAGCTTATTACCTCTAACAGTCCAATGTTACCATCACCATTTGTTGAAGAGATTAACATTTCCCCAGTTGATAAGTTTTATTTCCTTGTTGAATATTAGCTGACCCTAGATAAGTATGTCCATTTCTGGATTCTCAATTCTGTTCCACTGATCTATCTGCCTGTCATGGTAGCAGTACTATGATGTTTTCATTACTATTGCTGTGTAGCAGGTTTTGAGGTCAGGGAGTGCTATGCCTCCCACTTCATTTTTGTTTTTCAAAATTACTTTGCTTATTTGGGGTTTCTTTCCTCTCTAAATAAACTTGAAATTGTCCCTTTCAATTTCTTTGAAACATGTATTTGGTACCTTTATTGGGATTGCATTAAACATGCAGATTGCTTTTGGTAGGATTGTCATGTCCACAAAATTGAGTCTTCCTATCTGTGAACATGACACATTTTCCCATTTCTTTAGTTCTTTAATTGATCCTTGTAGAATTGTTCTGTAGTTTTCTTTGTATAGATCTTTTGTGTTTGTAGTTAGATTCACTCCCAAGTATCTCAATTTGTGATTGGCTATTATAAATGGTATTGCTTTCTTAGTTTCCTTCTCTGAATTCTTTTTATTACTGTAGAGGAATCCCACTGATTTTTGGATATTGATCTTGTATCCTGCCACTCTGCTAAACTGATCTACTAGCTCTAACAGTTTTGTTGTTGTTGTTGAGTCCTTGGGGTTTTCTGTGTACACTATCATATCATCTACATAGAGTGACAATTTAACCATCACTTTGCTGATCAGGATACCTTTTATTTCCTCCTCTTGTTGTATTGCCTTAACAAGTACTTCTAGTACAATATTGAATAGTAGTGGTGATAGTGGATATCCGTGTCTGGTTCCCATTCACAGAGAAAATGCCTTTAGTCTTTCTCTATTGAGAATGATGTTGGCTCTTGGTTTTGCACATATACTTTTGACAATGTTGAGGAAATTATCTTTTAATCCAATGTTGCTGAGTGTCTTAATCAGTAAGGGGTGTTGAATTTTGTCAAATGATCATATGGTTCTTATTTGTTTAGTTAAATCACATTGATTGCTTTTCCTATGTTGAATCATCCTTGCAACCTCTTCTGAATTCCACTTGATCACAATGAGAGTGTGTGTGTGTGTGTGTGTGTGTGTGTGTGTGTGTGTGTGTGTGTGCTTTTGGATTCTATTTGCTAGGATAAAATCCTAGTTAAGAATTTTTGTGTCTATGTTCATGAGAGATATTAGTCTGTAGTTTTCTTTTTTGATAATATATTTGCCTGGTTTGGTATAAGGGCTATGTTTGCTTCATAGAATGTCTCTAGGAGTGTTCTTCTTTTTCTGTATTTTGAAATAACTAGAATTGGTGAATGTTTGGTAGAACTCAGCTGTGAAGCCATCTGGTTCTGGGCTTTTTTGGTGGAGGAGTGTTTTTATGACCTGCTCAATTCTTTCTTTTGTGATGAGTTAGTTCAAGTGTTCTATAACTAACTGTGTCAATCTGGGTAGGACATGAGTTTCAAGGAATTTTTCCATTTCTTGTAAGTTTTCAAATTTATTTGAGTATGTTGTTGTTGTTGACTGCCATCGAGTCGAGCATGACTCACAGTGACTCTATGAACAACAACAAAAAAACCCAAAACTAAACAACAACCCTGTAGCCTTTCTGTAACTATTGTCATTTCTCAAAGTACATAGAGTTTCCAGAGGCATGTTGTTTAGGAAGTGGCTGACACTTCTACTTCCAAACCTGTCTTAAACTGGGAGCTCCACCAATTCTGTCCACCATGGGCAACTATTATGGCAGTTGACACCTCAAAAACACAAGGTTCAGCATCACAGCAACCCCATGTTACCTCAGTACAGCAAATTAACAGGGGAGTGCTGCACCACCGAGAAGATGTTCCTCCATAATATAATAATAACAACTAATTTTTAAATACAAAGGCCCTCCACAAGGTTTTGTTTGCTTAAACAAAAAACAACCAATATAATATGTCATCAGGTCACCTGCAACATTTTCATAATATTCCAATATTATGGATTTAATTCCCTCTGGTTCTATTGTGATATCACCTCTATCATTCCTTAATTGAGTCATTTGTGTTTTCTCATTTTTTTCTCTTTTGTTAAGTTTTGTGGCTAACCTTGAGGAAAATGGGAATCCCAGAACACTTGATTGTGCTTATGTGAAACCTATACTTTGACCAGGAAGCAGTTCTCAGAACATAAAAGGAAACACTGCATGGTTCAAAATCAGGAGAGAAGTACATCAGGTATGTGTCCTGTCCCCGTAACTATTCAGTCTGTATGCAGAACAAATTATTTGGGAAGAGGGGCTTTATGAGAAGGAATGTGATATCAAGATTTCTTGCTGAAATTGAAGAAGACCTGAAATGCTTGCTGCAGAAGGTCAAGCACTGTAGTTTTCAAAATGGATTGTAGCTCAACATCAAGAAGACAAAGATTCTCACCACTGGGCTAATTGGCAGCACCATGATAGATGGAGAAAAGATTGAGGTTGTAGCAATTACAGCTTGTTAGGCTCCACAATCAACACTCTTAACACCAGCAGTCAGGAAATAGAAAGATGAATTTCATTGGAAAAACACGCTGTCAGGGACCTCTCCAGAATGCTGAAAAGCAATGATGTCAATCTAGAGACAAAGGTGCGCCTGCCTGATCCAGGCCATGGTCTTTGCAATTACTTGCTATGTTTCAGGGAGCTGGACAGTGACTAAGGATGGCAGAAGAAGAATCAATGCTTTTGAGTTGTGGTGCTGGAGAAGAGTCTTGAATATACCATGAACTTCCAAGAAAACAAATCTATCTTTGAGAGGGTGAAACCAAATCTCTCCTTGGAGGCTAGGATTCTGAAGCTCTGTCTCAAATACTTTGGGTACGTGGCAGGAGAGACTGGTCTTTAGAGTAGGATATCATGCTTGGAAGGGTAGAGGGACAGTGCAGGAGAGATGGATTGATACAGTATCTAGGGAGATGGGGGTTGGTGTGTCAGAATTAGTGTGACTTGTATAGAACAGGGAAGAGTTCAGAGCCACACTGTACATAGGGCTGCTATAGGTTGCAAGTGACTCAATAGCAAACAACAACAACAACAAATGATATTTATTAGTTTTATTTAAGCCTCTTGTTTAGTGTCTGCAAGACTTTGGAGAGGGTCTTTGTATATAAAAGTCAATTTTTATTATATTTTGGAGGAACATTCTTCTAAGAGGTACAATACTCTTCTGTCAATACACTATATTGAGGTAACCTCGGGTTGCTGTGCTGCTGAATCTTGTGCCATTGGGGTGTCAAATGGCATAGTATACCCATAGTGGATGGTTTTTGGTGGAACTCCCAGTGTAAGACAGATTTGGAAATAGGAGTGTCAGCCTATTCCTAAGCAACATGCCTCTGGAAACTCTATGAACTTTGAGAAATGATGATAGTTATAGAAAGATTTCAGATCTTTTGTTCATAGGGTCACTATGAGTTGTGCTCAACTCATCAATATGTTGATTGCTCGATGGCAATCAACAGCAATAACAGCAACAATAAGTTTGCCAATGTTTTGTCAATGTTATTGATCCTTTTGAAAAACCACCTCTTGGTCTTATTGATGGTTTCAATTGTTTCTCTGTTGTCTATCTCATTGATTTCAGCCCTTATTCTTATTTCCTTTCTTCTAGAGACTGTTAGGTTATATTGTTGTTCTTGTTCTATTTGGTGAAGATGTTGAATTAGAGCATTTATTTTGTTTCTTTCTTTGTTTTTTATGTGTTTGCTAATTTTCATGAAGTGGCCTCTGAGGACTGCCTTAGCTGCATCCCAGAGGTTGCGGTATGTTGTGTTTTCATTTCATTAGCATTTATTTAAAGGAACTTTTTTTATTTCATTCTTTGTTTCTTCTATAACCCAATTGTGTTCTAGCAGGGTGCTTCTTAGCTTCCATGTTGATGGTTTTATAATCTTTATCCTCTTGTGGTTAATTTCTAGTTTTATGGCATTGTAGTCTGAGAAGATACTTTGTATTATTTAAATGTTTGGGGTTTTTTTTCCTTTCCATTTGCTGAGGCTAGCTCTTTGCCCTAATAAACTATCAGTGTTGGAGAATGTGCCATGTACACTGAGAAGAAAGTGAACTGAGTTTTAGGTGGGTGCAGTGCTTGGAATACATCCACAAGGTTGAGTTGGCCGACTGTGTAGTTTAAGTCTTCTGCATTTTTGTTAAGTTTTTTTTTAGTTGACCTATCTTTTGGAGAGAGTGGTGTGTTAAAGTTTCCTTCCACTATTGTGGTACTGTCTATGTCATTCTTCCATTGTGTTAACAGTAGTTTTATGTATTTAGCAGGTCTATCATTTGTTGCATAGATGTTAACCAATGTTATGTCCTCTTGATCTACCTACCATGATTTTTATCATTATATAGTGTCCTTCCTTATCTTTTATGGTGATTGTCATTTTGAAGTCTATTTTATTAGAGATTAGTATCGCCACTCCTACTTTTTTTTTTGGATGCCATTTGTTTGTATTTTTTTCCCCAGCCTTTGATTTTGAGTCTATCTTTCTCTTTGTTTATTAGAAGTATCTCTTGCAGATACCATAATGATTAGCTTTGGTTTTTTTATCCATTCTGCTACTCTTTTCCCCTTGATTGTTACATTAAGTCCATTCATATTAAATGTGATTATTGACATGCCAGGCTTTATTGTTGCCATTTTGCTGTGTTTCTTTTTTTCTTGTTTCTTGTTACCGTGGTTCTTTCACTTTCCTTTGGTGTCTGTTTGTAAGACTTCCCTTAAAAGTACTTGTAGGTTTGATCTTGTTTCCATAAGTTCCTTAAGTTCATTCTTTTCTGCAAAGGATGCAATTTCTCCTTCATATTTTATGGAGAGATTTGTACAGGATCCTGGGTTAGCAGTTTTTTTCTTTCAACTTTCTGTATATGCCATCCTATTGTCTTCTTGCTTGCACGGTTTCTGGTGAAAAATCAGAACTTAATCTGATGGCTTTTTCTTTGTAGGTGACTCTGTTTTTCTCATGTTACTTTCAGTATTCTATTTTTATCTTTCATTTTAGTGATTTTGACTATGTCTTGATGTTTCCCTTTGTGGGTCTAGCCTATTGGATGTTCGCTGAGCTTCCTGAACATGGATTTCCTTCTTCTTCATAATACCTGGGAAGTTTTCTTCTAGTACCTCTTCCACAATTTTCTCAGTGATTTTCCTATCCCCTCTCATATTCTGAAATTCAAATCATACATATGTTATTCCTTTTGATGTTAATCCCAAGTATTTCTTTTATTTTCTTTATGTATGTCTCGTCTTTTGTTTTCTTTTCTAGAATGTTTCCATTGAGGTTCTTATCTTTCAGCTCACTGACTCTGTTCCATCTCTTCTTTTCTACTCTTTAGTCCTTCCAACATGTTGAACACGTTGGCCATTTTAGTCTTAATATTCTGGACTGCATTTTCATGCCTTTGTATTATTTCTAGTACTGTGTTGGAAGTTGACTTTTAAGTTCTTCTATCTGGACAATGACTAGGGATGATAGAAGGAGAATAGATGCCTTTGAGCTGTGGTGTTGGAGAAAAGTACTGAGAAAACTATTCTTTATTTACCATGGACTGCTAGAAAAACAAACAGGTTTGTCCTGGAGAGGGTGAATCTGGGCTGCTCCTTGGAGGCAAGGATTCTAAGGCTTCTTTTGACATACTTTGGACATATTGCAATGAGGGACCAATCCTTGGAGAGGGACATCCTGCTTGGGAGGGTGGAGGGACAGCGCAGGAGAGGAAGACCCTCAATGAGATGGATTGATTCAGTGACTGGGATAATGGGGGTAGGTGTGTCGGAGATGGTGAGATTGGCATAGGATTGGGCAGAGTTTAGGACTATTGTACATAGGGTCGCTATGAGTCACAGGTGACTCGACAGCACATAACAACAACAACATCTCTTTATAGTTTCAATTTTTATCTTTTTTTTCTTTGCATTTTCTTCTGTATTTGTGAAAGTTTCTCCTCATCAATATATTTCTTCTGACTCCATGTTTCTGGAGAATTTGCTTTCTTGTTAGTTTCCATTGTTTCTTCCATCATTTGCACCTTCTGTATCTGTTCACATAACTCTTCATCAATTTATTGTTTTTGGTTTTCTACCTCTAGGTTATTTTCTTTATCTGTGGCTTCCATTGGTTCTTCCATCACCCGTACTTTTACTCATAGCTGTTCAAAGGCATCCATCTCAACATATATTGTCTTCCTTCCTGACTGTGGGGTATTCATGATGTCTCTGATACTTCTGGTTGTTTTTTGTTTTAGAAAAGGCTTTATTTGTGTTTTTTCCCCACTGTGTTTGAAGCTGTCTCTTGCTTTCTTGACATTATGTGAAGTTTTTCTTGATAAGTGTTAGGTTTTTCTATTGTTCTGTGAAAGTTGTTGGTGGTTTTGCCTTTATAATATTACTAGTTATTTGCCAAGTTAAAATGTGGTGAGGTACCCACTCCACTGTAAGTACTTACAGGGAAAATTTGCCTTTCTTAAAGTCCTTGATATTCTCTCTGTTCTGCACTGCAGCCCTATTGGAACATCCTCTTGAAGTAGTCCCCTGCCATCAACTCTATTGGCCTTCTTCATATATGAAGTGGCTGAATGGTGTAAGACCAGGTGCTCTACTCAAGTAGTTTCTTATCCACCTTTGCTCCTAGAGCTTAATGTCTTCCTTTGTCTCTGGAGTGGCAGGAGATAAGAGATCAGAGCTATTAGCTTAAGCAGCTTGCATGCTGGGAGTCTCAAGTTAGCACTTTCTCTTTTTCTCCCAGGGAGCTACCAAAGTCCCTTCTCTCTGTCTGAAGTTCTGTGTACTAAAATCTCTTGTCCTGTTTGCCCCCTGGCCATGGCCATGGTGGTAAGAACACCCAGATGAACCTACAACCCCAGGGACACCTCAGTCCTGTTTCCCCACAGGCAATGAAGAGTGCTCGCTCTCTGGATAGAGCCCCCACCTATCTTGACTTTTTCTCCTGAGGCTTGGTGTGTTCCTTTGCCTCTGCTGTAGTGGGAGATTAGACCCTCACTTAGGCCACCTGTATGCAGAGGCTCCTGGTCAGCCCTGTGTCACAGGGAGCCAAGAAAATTTCTCCATGTGCACAAAGTTCTGCACACTAAAGTCTCTTGTCCTACTTGGCCTCTGGGATGGCCCCACAACCATAGAGGCAGGACCTCCACATGGAGGTACCTACAACCCCAGGGATGCCTCAGTCCTATCTCCCCACTGTGATGTTGTTGTTGCTGTAAGATGTTGTCAATTTGAGTATGACTCATAGCAATCCTATCAACAAACTATCTGAACATTGTACTATTCTGTGTCACCCTCACAATCTCTGATACACTCATGCTCATTTCTATAGTCATTTGAGATGAGGCATGGCCAAAAACATTGCATAGTCAAGAAACCCAGGTAAACAGCTATCCGATAGTCTCTGTTTTCAGCCAAGACACTCTGGCATCAACGATATTCCTTGTTCCATGTCCTCTTCTGAAACTGGCCTGGATGTTTCAACAAATGATGAAACAGTGGAATGTTCACTAATCTCTGCAAAGGAATTTGGAAGACAACTACTTGGCCCACTGACTGGCAGATAACCGTGGCTGTGCCTATAAACCCCAAAATAAGATTCAGCTCAATACAGCAACCACTTAACAAATCATTAATACTGCATGCAAAAAAAATAAATTGCTGGAGAGAATTCAAAACAGTCTATATGCAATAGATACTTAGTAAATACATGATGAATGTTTCATTTGGTAACCCCACTATAAATGAGGCAGTGTGGTAGAAAAAAAGGAGAGTTGAAGACTGTTCTAGTTCTCTCTCAGTTTAGGCAGATGACTTACAACACCATGAATTTCCATTTTATTGCTTTTAATGACCTTCAGCTCATGGGAACACACTGACTCATGGCGACCTGGCATGGCAAAATTTGAGTACTGTGATTCATAGCTTTCACTGATTATCTCCATTCATTTTGTCTTATTCCATTTTCATCTGGAAGCTTAGCTGAAAGCTGTTTAGCATTACAATGATAACTAAACCACCAACAACACATGAATTATGGTTGCACATTACGTGTATGCTTGATAGTAAGACCTGGGTCTCTCCCATAGAAGGAAATTCTGCCATTGAACCAGAAGAAAGATCTATTATAATGTGAAATCTTAATTTTTTTATAGCTTAATATTATACATTGACTTTTCTTGACACAGTGTCTATCATCACAGAAATAATTTTCATATGAAGGATGAGGAAGATGGGTCATCATGAATAACTGCTAAGGTTTTAGCTTGAGTGACTGATATTTTTAATATAAGAAATAGCAATTACAGTGCAGCATAAAGCTAGGATCTTTCTTCAGATTGTGAATTAACAATGTCTTCCATATTTTTACAATTTTTGTTCATTTTGGTCAGATTGATGGACTGCACTCACATTGCAATTATTACCAGGATGATAGAAGCATAATTTGTGGGCAAAAACATGGAAGTTAGAATCAAAGAGACAGCTTTTACTCTTTTACTCTATTTTTACTCTTCATTGCTGGTCATCTAAAACAGTTTCACTTCTCTGAGACCTAGAGTCCTCCTTTGAAGATGAGAGTAAGAATGACTATCCCAGTGTGGTAAAACTTTGTCTCATATGCTGTAGGTAGGTTTTTAGGAGGGATTAGTCTGGGCCATGGTTTGAGGCCACCAGATGCTCCACAGGAGAAGGATGAGGAATCTCCTCCCATGAGATTAACTGTCTCTGAAAACTTTCTGGAGGTTCAGCTATGGGTCAGTTCCTGTGATACACAACACACACACACACACACACACACACACACACACACACACAC
>NW_006399755.1:22617194-22620441 GCF_000299155.1 Elephantulus edwardii
ACACACACACACACACACACACACACACACACACACACACACAGTCTTTGGAAAAAGATATGCTAGAAAAGGTAGAGGATCAGCAAAAGAGAAGACAGCATTCAACAAGATGGAATGACACAGAGACTGTTAAGAATTGCAGAGATCATGAGAACGACATAGAATACGGTAAGGTTAATATCTGTTGTTCATGGGATTGCTGAGTCACAGTCAACTCAACAAGAACAATAACAATATCCTATAGAACTTTTGTTGTTTTTAGGTGCTGTTGAGTATGACCTTTAGCAATCCTATGATCAATAGATCTGAACCCTGTCTTATCCTCTGCCATCCTTATGATTACTGACACACAAGAGCTCATTGCAGCAGTCACGGCATCAATCCATCTGGCAGAGGGTCTTCCTCTCCTTTACTATCCTCTGCTCTTCTAAGCATCATGTCCCTCTCCAAGGAATAGCCCCTCCTAGCAACATTCCCAATGTATGTGAAGCAAAGCTTTATCATCTTTGCCTCCAAGGAGTGCTCTGTCTGCACTTTCTCCAATGTGTATCTGTTTGTTCTCTTGGCCGTCCATGGGATGTTCAGTGCTCTTCTCCAACACCACAGCTCAAAGGCATAAAATTCATCTGTCATTCTTATTCATTGGCCAGCTCTCAGATGCATATCAAGTGATCAGAAAGATCATGACCTGAATCAGATTCACCTTCGTCCTCAAACTGAGATCATTACACCTCAATAATTTGGAGAGATCCCTAACTGCAGACTTCATATAGACTTTTTACAAGGATGAAATAAGAGAATCTTTTTAAATAGCCAGATTGAATTAATAGGTAAACTAAGTTCCTTACAAATAAAGAAACTGAGTAAAGATGGAAGTTTGTGTGTATGTATGTACATGTGTGCTGCCAAGTTTATGCAATCAGGGGACTCATGCAATCACAATTCTTTGTTATACTAAGTTTGTGTTTGGAAGCAGGAGTGGCATCCATTTCCTAAACAAAATGCCTCCAAAAACTGTGTGAATTTTGATAAATGTTGATAGTTGTAGAGGGGATTCAGGCCTTTTGTTGATAGGGTCACTATGAGTCGTGCTCTACTTGAAGACTATCAGCAACAACAACAACAAGAAGTTTATGTGGCAACTGTACAAAAAAATAGGAAATAATACTCTTTGAAATAGGATCATTCAGGAAAAAAGCATGTGTCACAAAAAGGACATAAATAGTTCACAGTATGTAAAAGTACACTGAGTATTTTTATTGCTTTCAATGTCTGTCTTGGAAAAGGAACAATTCTTTCCAATGACCAAACTTTCAAAAAGTTAATTCAAAATAGAATGTAACTTTCACATAACCAAAATATGTAAAGAATAGAATTTGTAAATTGATAAATAATTCTAAAATTATTTTTTCTGTCCTTATTCTCGAAAGCCTTTCAAGAAACACGTTTGAAACTTCTTAGTCAAGTGTTGGGAGCTCTGGGGGAGTAGTTTACTGCAGGTTCTCCCATTAACATAAAAGCTGCTATGAATCTCTTGGTGAATCTACTCTGTTGGCTGCTTCTGCTTCTTGGGAAAAAGAGGGATATTTTCACGTTATAATTTATAGCCTAGGAGCCCTGATAGATGATGGCTATAAGTTGGAACTGACTCAATGACAGTGATCATGGGTTTAAGTCAAGGTCTGTGAGACATATACATTCTTGGCAATTTTTGTTGAAGCCTGTTATTCTAATAATGTCAAATTATATTATCACTGATTTTTAGTTTCATTTTCTTTACATTCACTAAGTACTTAATACCTACATGCTGGAAATACAGTGAGGTAGGATACATTTACATTCCTTCAGATCCTCTCAGCCTAGTATCTTAATTTTAGACTTTAGGAAAAAAATGACCAAATAAACTTCAATGGTGGTTGTTTTAGTTGTTGATTTCTAATGCATTAATTATGAGCATTCACCTTTTAAAACACGAAACATGTTCAATTCTAAAAAATGCATGTCTATGTTAATTTGTTTATCATTGCAAAGTGATGGAAAGAATTTCCTTGATGCAATGCCACTAAATTCAAGTATGATTTGACTGCAAAATTGTAAAACCAAGCACAAATGTTTCCTTTTAGTTGATAATGTTTTTTGAAATAGGTCAGTTGCTAACAGATGCTGTTAATCATATGTTTCTATCATTAACATAGGCACAAACACACAGTGATACTGTCCAGGGAAGCTACAGAGCGGATTCATGCCTGTTTGTTTCCATGATCTTTCTTTGATGTTGTGCAGAGTCCAATAGACTTTGAACCACTGCACACTTACTTAAGAGCTGCACCAGAGAGTTCATCCAAAGCAATTCCACCTTGTTCAGCCTTTGGTTCTTCAATAAGCTTTAAACTTTTTCCTGAATATGCACACTAGATTAGTGGGCTTCCATTACAGATTCTAATTCTCTTGTTACATTTCAAAAAAGGTATCCATTTTGCTCGTAACATTTTCTCATTTGCTGAAGTATTGTGCTTATTATCTGTGACTCGATTCAATCGTTGCCTTGAAGAATTTTTTCCTTCTTGCCATACAGCAAATTCAACCTTTTGCAATATTTATAATGTCATACTTTCTAATTTTAAACAATGATTCCTTTCCCCCCTCAATGCACACTTCTTTAAGAACCAGTAGTTAATGCATCCTGACTATAGCAACAAATATAGATCAATTGTCTGGAAGTGTTAAGATCCCACCTGAGGTTCTTGGCTAGGAGTATGAGGTGATCTTAATCTCCACAACAAAATACTTTCCCTAGACACCTCTCCTAAGAGGCAGATACAAAGATTTCTATTGAGCCATTCTTGTCTATTTTGCCCGCAGGTAAAATAAGGAGGATAAAAAAGAGAATTGAATATGTGAAAACTAGTCTATTTTAGGCTGGGTTTAGAAGTCGTGGTACTAGGGGTATTGTAGCTAATGTTAGATGGATCTTGGCTGAAAGCAGGGAATACCAGAGGAATATCTATCTGTGTTTCATTGATTATACAGAGGTATACTGTGTGGATCACAACAAACTGTGGCTGCTCTGAGAAAAATGGGAATCCCAGAACGCTTGGTTGTGCTAATGCAAAACCTATACTTGGACCAGGAGGCCGTAGTCAGAACAGAGCAAGGAAACACTGCATGGTTCAAAATTGGAAAGGGTATACACCAGGGATGTGTCCTATCTCCATACCTTTTCAACCTATATGTAGAACAGATTATT
>NW_006399755.1:22621002-22622106 GCF_000299155.1 Elephantulus edwardii
CTGTGGTGCTGGAGAAGAGTATTGAATGTACCATGGACTGCTAAGAAAATGAATAGTTTCATCCTATACAGGGTTAAACCAGGCTGTTCCTTGGAGGCAAGGCTTCATCTAACATAATTTGGACATGTTGCAAGGAGGGACTGGCCCTTGGAGTAGGACATCAGGCTTGGGGGAGTGCAGGGACAGTGCAGGAGGGGAAGACCCTCTATGAGGTGACTAGGGTAATCAGGGTGAGTGTTTCAGAGACAGTGAGATTAGCATAGGAAAGAGCAGGGTTTAGGGCTATTGTACATAGGGTCGCTATCAGTTCCAGATGACTTTATAGCATATAACAAAAACAAACAGACTATTCCAAATCAGGGTGATGTTATGTACAACAAAACAAATCATTGATTGCTTCTGTGCCAGCAGACCCTCATAGAGATGGATTGTAATGGTGACTGCAGCAATATGTTAAAGTGTATCAGAGGTGGTGAGGACAGCACAGGATAAGACAGGATGCTGTTTGCAGGGCTGATAGGAGTTGTTGTATTTGACTCGATGGGCCCTAACAACAACAATATGGTTTTGTGTGGTCTATAAGCTATTGCATGGATTTCAGCAAAGTAGTAAGATTGATGTTGGAATGAGTAGTAAGAGGTGCAGAAGTGTGGGGTGGGGCATGTCTGACTTCATGGGAATTGGTTTTATACTGTTGATGTGTCCCTTTTGTGTAGTTGGTAAAGGTCAGGTATGGACATCCTCATATCACATGGCCCTCATTCACTTTATAGTACCTCATTACCATCTTCTGTAATTTTTCAGAACTTTTTTCAAATGTAATGTCCTTTGTGAACAACTGGCCTTTTTTGGTGTTGTGTTCCAAATAAGTAAGCCAACATCTTACTGTCCTTGATACAGAGGGGCACCCTGAGTGCTTTTCTTAATTCCTTTTATAAAAAATTATTTTATTTTATAATGATTTGCATACAAAATTCATATATGTTGTTTCACACTTTCCTCTAGTCACATTATGTTTCATGGTATCATTCCCATAAAAAAAAAGAAATACAAAAGGAAAAAGAAGGAATAAAAAAAAATTAATGGCCATTGATCCATGCCCAC
>NW_006399755.1:22626253-22632170 GCF_000299155.1 Elephantulus edwardii
AGTTTGTTTGGCTCCACAATCAACATTCTTGATGACAGCAGTCAGGCCATGGTCTTTGCCATTACTTGCTTTGCATAACAGAGGTGAACAATGAGTAAAGATGACAGAAGAAGACTCTATGTATTTAAGTTGTGGTGTTGGAGAAAAGTCTTAAACATACCATAGACCACCAAGAAAATAAAAAAGTCTTTCTTGGAGAGGGTGAAACCAATTTTCTCCTTGGATGCTAGGATATTGAAGCTCTGTCTCACATATTTTGGGCATGTGGCCAGGAGAGACCAGTCTTTGGAGAAGGATGTCATGCTTGGAAGGGTGGAGGGACAACACTGATGAGAAAGACCTTAGATAAGATAGCTTGATAAAGTAACTGGAGAAATTGGGTTAGAAGTGTGGGAGTCAGTAAGGACAGGGGAGGCTTCAGAGCTGCTCTGCCTAGGGTGACTCGAATGCATGTAACAACAACATCCATGAACAGGGAACATTCCATTCCCCCCCCCCCACTTATTTAAGTATTGTTTCTCATAGTAGTGTTTTGTTTTTTCATAGTAGTGTGTTGTACTTTTATACAGAAAAGTCTTGTGTGTATCTAGATAGGTTTACTCCCAAGTATCTCCTTTTGTGATTGGCTATTGTAAATGGTATAGCTTTCTTAGTTTCCTTTTCTGTTGTCTCTTCTGTTATTATAAAGGAACTCTACTAATTTTTGGATACTGATAATATGTTCTTCCATTCTACTAAATTTGTCTAGTAAGTCTAACAGTTTTTTAGTTTAGTACTTGCAGTTTTCTGGGTATGCTATCATACCAGCTGCATATAGCAATAATTTTACCACCTCTTTGCCATTTTGGTTGCCACTTATTTCCTTCTCTTGTCATATTGTTCTAGCAAGTACTTACAATACAACATTGACGAGGAGGATTTCTGTTGGGAAAGTGAATGTCTAGTCTTTCTCCATTGAGAATGATGATTGATTTTGTGTAAATACATTTCATTAAGTTGAGGAAATTCACTTCTATTCCTATTTTGCGGAGTGTTTTAATTAGAAAAAAGTGTTTGATTTAAGTGTTTTGAAAATGTATTAATACTTACTTTGTGTCCTAATATGTGATCAATTCTGGAGAGTATAGCATTTGCACTTAAGAAGAACATAAACTGATTTTTGTTTGGGTGCAGTACCCTTAGTACATGCACAAGGTCAAGTTGACAGATCAGATGGTTTAGATCTGCAATTTTGTACAGTTTCTTTGGAATTGACCTATCCTTTGGTGAGAATGGTGTGTTATAGTGTTCTACCACTGTTGTAGTACTGTCTATTTCTTGTCTTCAAGTCTGTTAACCATGCGGTTGGTGATTGTTTTTGTTTTCTTAATGTTATTTTGCAGGTCTATTATTTGGTGCATAGATGTTGACCAAAATTATGTCTTGTCTATTGTGCTTTTAATCATGGTAGCTCCTTTCCTTATCTTTTATGATGGTTTTCATTCTGAAGTGTATTTTATCAGAGATTACTATTGCCACTCTTGCTTTTTCTTTTTTTTTTTTTGTCAATGTCATTTGTGTAGTATATCCCCCCCACCCAGCCTTTAATTTTGAGTATATCTTTCTCCTTGTTTCTTAGATGTATGTCATTTAGGCAGCATATTAATAGGCATTGTTTTTTTTATCCATTTTGCTATTTCCCCCCTCTTAATTTGTGCTTAGTACATTCATATATATTGTGATTACTGATATGCCAGGTTTTTTGGCTGCCCTTTTGCTGTATTTCTGGTTACGATGGTCCATCTATTTTCCTTTGATGTCTCTCTGTGAAGGATTTTCCTTTGAATTTCTTGTAGAGTTGGTCTTGTTTTCACAAATTCCTTTAGTTGCTGTTTTTCTACAAATGATCTCATGTTTCCTTCATATATGATAGTTTTGCCAGGTATAAGATTCTCAGCAGGCAATTGTTTTCTTTCAACCTTTTCTATATGTCTTCCCATTTTGTCTTACTTGCATGATTTCTGCTTCAAAATGAAAATTAATTTATTTGGTTCTCTTTTGTAGGTAACAATTTGTATTCTCATGCTGCTTTTAGTATTCTATACTTTGTTTTTGGAGAATTTGCCTATACTATGTCATAATGTTATTATTTTGGGGTCTAGTCTGTGATTCACTGAGCTTCTTTAATGTAGATTTCCTCTTTTATTACATGCCTGGGAAGTTTTCTTCTAGTACCTCTTCCACAATTTTCTCAGTGCTCTCCCTGCACTCCTCATGTTCTCAGATTCCAATCATATATATGTTTTTCCTTGGGCTTTTATCCCATATGATTCTAAACTTTTCTTCATTTTATTTCTTCTCCTTTCTGCTTTCTCTTAATATGTTTCATTAAGGCTCTTATTCTCCAATTCACTGACTCTTTATTTCATGTCTTATATTCTTCCTTTCCGTATCGTGTTAGAAACTTCTGCTATTATAGCCTTGATATCTTGAATTGCATTTTCATATCTTTATGTTAATTCCCATACTATGTTGGCTGTACCTTATCTATCTTGTGTTGATTTTTAATTTCTTCTACCTTTTAATCTATGTTTTTGTTATTGTTTCATCTCATTGAGTCACTTGCAACACATAGGACTGGCCCCTCCTTGCAACATATCCAAAGTATGTCAAATGAAGCTTCAAAACTGTCACCCCCCCCCAAGGAGCAACCTGATTTCATCATCTCCTAAAAGTTCATGGTATATTCAATACTCTTCTTTAGCACCACAGCTCAAAGGCATCAATTTTCCTTCTATCATGCCTAGTCATTGTCCAGCTTTCTGGCATATAGCAAGTAATTGTGAAGACCATGGCCTGGATCAGGTGTACCTAATCTCCAGATTGCTCTTCACTACTCTGAAGGGGTCTCAGATAAGACTTTCCCAATGCAATTAATCTTTTGATTTCCTGGATGCTGGTACTAAGAATGTTGATTGTGGAGCTAAGCAAACGGAAGCTGTTAACAATTTCAATCTTTTCATTGTCTGTCATGATGTTGCCAAATGTCCCAGTCATGAGAATCTTTGTGTTTTGTTTTTATGTGGAGCTTCAATCCAAAGATAATGATGCAGACCTTGATCTTATTCAGCAAGTGCTTCAAGTCCTCCTGACTTTCAACAAGGAAGATTGTGTCATCTGCTTAATGCAGGTTGTTAATGAGTCTTCTTCCAATCCCGATGGCACATTCTTCTTCATAGTGTCCTACCTCCTGGATAATCTGGTCTGCAAAAAGATTGAAAAGGTATGGAGATAGGATGCATTCCTGGCATACACCCTTCTGATTTTGAACCATGAAGAATTTCCTTGCTTTGTTTTGATGGCTTTCTCCTGGTATAAGTTTTGCATAAGCACAATCAAATGTTCTGGAATTCCTATTTAGCCACAGTTTGTTGTTATTCACAGAGTCTAATGTCTTTGTGTAGGCAATGAAATACAGAGAGACACTCCTCTGGTACTCTCTGCTTTTAGCCAAGATCCATCTAACATTAGCTACAATATCCCTAGTACCACAGCCTCTACTAAAAGTATCGATTATTTCTTCCATATTTTGCAGTTTCTTCAGTAGTTGTTTATGTTCCTCCTCGCATATATCTTCTGGTTCCTTGCTGCTGGCATATTTGCTTTATTTATGGCTTCCATTCTTTCTACCTTACCTGTTCATATAACTCAACTTCAATGAATTTCTTCTGGTTCCCTGTATCTAAGGCACTTATTAGGTCTGCAACTTACTCTGCTCTCTAAAAAGCAGGCTTATTTTATTTTTTCACAATGTTTGAAGCTGCCTGATTCTTTCTTGGCATTATGTAAAGTTTTTCTTGGTTTATGTTAGACTTTTTCTATTGTGAATGCATAGGTTGTTGATAGTTCTTTATCTTTATGATGTTATTTATAAGTCGTAGATTTAAAATGTTCCCTTTATAAGGATGGGCAACTCACTAAATAAGAATCCTTTCTGGGCCTGTGTAGAAGGAAAGCTCTGCTTTCCTGAGGTCCTTTAAATTCTCTTTACACTGCAATGCAGCCTGGTAGGAATCTTGCTTGACTAATGTCCTTCTCTTCTAAATTTGGAACTGTCCTGGTAGAGCTGATGGGAACAGCAGCCAGAGACCAGTTTTCCTCATCAGGAACCAGCACTTTTTACAAAAAAAATTTTACATTGTTTTTCACATCAGATCTTTCCCATTTCCTTCACCACCCTACTAATCAAATTGTGTGACCTTATGATTAAGCCCTCTACCTCCCCCACCCTTCCTCACACCTCTGCTTCTACCCCCCCCTTGGATCCTTATACTCATTCTGCAGAAATGGCTTCATACAATATTTGTCCTTATGAGACTGAGTTAGTTCACTAAGAATAATGTTCTCCAACTCCTCCCAAGTTAGGTAGTAATATACAAAATCATTGCTCCTGCATGCTGCATAGTATTCCATTGTGTGAAGGTACCATACCTTCTCAATTGATTGTGGTTGGACATCAGGGTGTCCACTAGCTACTCTGAGAAAGAACTCTGAGGAAAGCTCTGAGGCAGGCTCCTCCTGTAAAAATTTACAGCCTGAAAATGGAAAAGAATAGAGATCGGTTAGACTCAATTTGATAGCAAATAGTTTGAGTTCTGTTCTCTTAAAGGTGATTAATAGCTTACACACCTTCCTCAGTCTAACAGAAGTATATAGGTTTAGAGTTAACTATATGTATTTTGAGGAGAATACAGTTCAATCTATAATAGTCTCAATGCTTGGTTTAATGCTCTTGGCCAAGGAACTCTTTGTTTTCATTTTGCATTTGGCTGCAAAAATTACGGAGCTAATTAACCCTCACTATGTAAATTGCATCTGTTCTTTAGGGTTTCTTAATCAGCAATGAAATGGCTGTCAACTCCACTGTGTCCTCTGGAGGGTGCCTTTAACACTGTCAAATTCTAGATTGTCTTCATTTCCCTATGCACACCTAAATGTTTAACATGGACCCAGAATTTTAAAGACCACATTATGCCCAAAACAAAATTATCATGAAGATAAAGCTAAGTAAGAATTATAGTCATTAATTGAGCTCTTACTTATGTCAAGTACAAGCAGTTCTGACTAATTAATTATAAAGGAAAAAGGAATCACATTTAATGATTATTTTTGTTGTTTTACATATATATGTTTTTTATTAGTAATATAAATTTATATAATATTGTAGCATGTAATTTGCTGATATTATCATATCTGTTAAATATAGATGTGATGAATCTAATGACAAAAGATGAAGACTAGATTTATAAAGATACTGAAAAGAAAAGGCACTGGAAATGAAAACTTTTTAATAAGTATTTTATTTATGTCAAAATATATTTACTTCAGATTCCACTTACCACAGAGTGGTTTGAACAGAACTCTAGCTTAGGACTAGAACAATAGTGACTGTAACAATGGACTGAGCCTATCAGAGATGATGAGGAAGGTGAAAGATAGGACAAGGAACAAATCTGTTGGTTTTAGGGTCATTATGACTTGTAGGTGATTTTACGGTGTCTAACAACATCAGCAACCACTTGTAAGATACTAAGCTCATTATGTGCAGTATTTTTTACCTGTATGTTACCCTGTTAAAGATAATATTATTTTATAGATGATGAACCTGAGTGTCATGGAGTGAAGCACATTCAAAAGGGTAATTAACTAAAAATAGGAAGAATTGGAATTTGAACCCACTTTTGTTTGCCTCCAGACACTACCAATGGAAGATTTTTTTAAAAAAAAATATAGGAGTGAAAACTTCATAAGCTGTTGAATAACATCATGCTATTTTTGTGTACCATCAAGTCAGAACTAACTCAGAGCTGACCCTCTGGGTGAGTTTTCGGAGATAGTTAATTGCACAGAAGGATATTTCCCACACTTCTTCTGTGGA
>NW_006399755.1:22632750-22657827 GCF_000299155.1 Elephantulus edwardii
CCCATCAAATTGTGTGATCCTATGTTTAAGCACCCCCCATCCAATCTCACACCTCTGCTTCCACCCACTCCCACTCCCTGGATCCTTATACTCATTCTAAAGTAATGATTTTATACAGTATTTGTCCTTATGAGACTGAGTTAGTTCACTCAGCATAATGCTCTCCAGTCCCTCCCAAGTTAGGTAGTAATTTACAAAATCATTGCTCCTGCATACTGCATAGTAGTCCATCATGTATAATGTTCTCCATCCGTTCGATTGTGGTTGGACATCTGGGATTTTTCCATGTTCCTGGGATGGTGAATAACACTGCTATGAACATTGGTGTACAAGTCTATTTGTTCCTCAGTTCTCATTTTTGGGGTGGTGGTGGTGGTGGTATATTCCAAGCAGTGGAATAGCTGGGTAATATGGAATTTCTATGTTCAGCATCTTGAGAAAATGCCAAATTGCCTTCCAGAGTGGTTGTAGCATTTTACAATCTCACCAACAATATATAAGTGTTCCTATCTCTCCACATCCTCTCCACCATTTCTTACCTGCTGACCTGTTAAACTTTGCCACTGCTACTGGAGTGAGATGGTATCTCGTGGTTTTAATTTCCATCTTTCTTATTGCCCTTGATTTTGAGCATTTTCTCATGTGTCTGTTGGTCACCCAAATGTCGTCTGATAACCCAATTACAAAATGAGAAAAAAACTTTAGCCTCTCCTACTGGGGCTGAGATATTTCATTGCAGTTCTAATTTCCATCTTTCTTATTGCCAGGGATTTTGAACATTTCTTCATGTATCTGTTGGTCATTTGAATATCTTCTTCTTTGAAAAGTTTTTCCATGTCTTTTGCCCATTTTGTAATTGTGATATCAGTCTTTTTCTTGTGGAGGCCCTGTTGTTGTTGTTGTTGTTTGGTGCCATTGAGTTGTAGACGACTCATAGTGACCCTATGAACGAACAGCCTGAGCACTGTTCGTACATAGAGTTTCCAGAGGCAAGCCATTTCAGAAGTGGATGCCGCTCCTGCTTCCAGGCTTGATTTAGTTGGGAAGCTCCAGCCAACACTGTCCACCATGGGTACCCATTACCATGACTGGCACATCACTGTCATAATCTTCAGCATCACAGCAACCATGAGTTATTTCTGTACAGCAATGCACAGACCAGTGTTATACCACCTAGAAGAATGTTTGACAGGAAAGCAATTTGAACCTGGCCCGAGGGTCCTTTGGGCTTAAGGCCGCCTCCTGGTTCAAACCCTAGGCCCAGGCTGGTTAGCCTCACTCCCAGGGACAGAGCAAACCTGCATGTCAAACACCTGCCCAGAAAAGCAGTCAACTCCAAAAGCTTGCCACGATTCCTGCGCTCACACCACCATGCTCCTTCTGGTAAGGAGAACTTCCCAAGACCCTGGGAGGAGCCAACAAGGAACAACATGGCTGCTTCCTCTCCCAGCTTCCTTTGGGCTTAAGGCCGCCTCCTGGTTCAAACCCTAAGCCCAGGCTGGCCGGCCTCGCTCCCAGGGACAGAGCAAACCTACATGTCAAACACTTGCCTGGAAAAGCAGTCAACGTGGAGGCCCTGCAGTATTCTGTAAACTTTTAATATGAGATTCTTGTCTAAAATGATATTGCCAAATGTTTGGTTCCCCCCCCCGCCCCCCAGTCAGCAGGTTTTCTTTTGTTCAATGCAATGCCAATACAGATAGCAAGTTCATTCGACAATTTTATCCTCTCCAGACTGAGCATTTTCAGTTGTTTTTGACAGTCTATTTATACCATAAACTAGATCACCTAAGCTCGATCCCAATTTGTCTGTGATGAACTTTATGGTTTTAGGCTTTACTCCCAGGTCTCTGATCCACCTTGAGTTGATTTTTGTATATGGAGTAAGATGTGGAACCTGTCGAATATCAGCTGACCACAAATAGTTGAGTTAATTTCTGGGTTCTCAATTCTCTTCCCTTGGTCTATATGCTTGTCATTATACTAGTACCATGCTCTTTTGGTTACTACTGCTCTGTAGTAGTTTTGAGGTCAGGGAGTGCTTTGTCTCCCACTTAATTTTTGTTTCTCAGAAGTGCTTTGCTTACTTGGGGTCTCTTGCCTCTCCAGATAAATTTGACAATTTCCCTTTCAATCTCCTTGAAAAAGGAACCTTTACAAACAGACTTCAGGTTACTTAGAGTCACATATGCCTCTCTAAAGACTTAACCATTGTGTAAAAAAGTAAACTGCTTACTATTATTTTTAAAAGTAACTCAATAAACCCAAAGCCTCTAAAGAAGACATATGTTTATTTCCTTACTGTTATTATTCAGTACTTTTGACTCAATTTCAATTCATAATGACCTCTCAAGTACTTGCCTTCTAACCGAAGGATTAATGGTTAAAACCCACCAAGAAGCTTCACAGGCGCAAGACCTACCTGTGCTCCTGTCAAAATGACAGCCTAAAACCCTTTTGGTGCAGTTCTATTCCTTCTGTAGAGTTTCTATGGCACCTTTCATAGTAGAGATTTATATTCTTATTATATCATAAGTTGGTTCCTATTGAAAAATAAGCTAAGATAGTACATTGACTATGACATCTTTCTGAAGAGTTTAAAGATAAAACCTGTACCAGATCAAGAAACTATCCTTCTCCCTACTTTAAAAAAAAAACAAAAAACAACTGTTGTCATGATTAGATGTGAATTGATTATACTTCTGCTGTCTGTTGGAGTTTTTATACTTTACCTCCTCTCCTTTTATTAAAGAATACAATGTGCCAAATTGAATTAGTTGGTCTTCTAACATTGAAAACCTTTATTAGGACAAACACAACACAAGTGTTATATTGTCTTTATTTTGAAATATATTAATGGATTTGCTCTTTGGTGCCTCTTTTTGTTTACTGTTGTGATCAGTTTCTGCCTTTATTTTTTGTAATGTCCTTTCGTCTATTTTCTCTAAGTTTCTACTCTTTTTATTCTAACTTCTTAATTTTAATGTTTTATTTCTGTTTTAAGTCTTACTTCTCATTATTTTTAATGCCAGGAAGCTGTGTTGCAATCCCCCAAAAGCATGTGGTTCAGATCCACCAGCTGCTCCACAGGAGAAGGATGGGCAATCTCCTCCACGTGATTAACTGCCTCTGAAAACCCACCAGACGGTCAGCTATGGGTCAGTTCTGACTTGATGGTATAAAAACACAATAATCATTGCTATTCATAACAGAAATTTCCTACAAATAGTGTTTTAGATGAATCTCACAAGTCTTTCTCGATGTACTTTACTTTTAATTTTCAGTTTTAAAGTGTTTTCTATTTTCCACTGGAAGTTCTTCTTGAATCTGTTAATTATTCACTTTATTCTGAAATAGTGATAATAGAACTAAAAAAAAAATCTATGATGCAGTTGGGGAAGTTTCTTTAACTTTTAATTTATTATTTTCCAAAAAACCCCCCACAAAATAAAACTCAAATTTCATAGCTGTTGAATCAAAACCAACTTATAACTGGCAAGTCATTGAGTTTCCCAAGCTAAAACTTGTGAAGAGATTGCCCATCTTTCTCTTGTGGAGTAGCTGATGGATGTGAACCACCATAGAGTACAGTGTTTCAGTTAGCAGCATAACTCCCTCCCTATAGGCTAGAGAACTCTTTTTAATATATTTTAGCATTCATTTTTCCAAATGCTATATTGTGATGGTTTATGGTTATTGCAATGTTGGAAACTATGTCACCAGTATTTTAAATACCAGCATGGTGAACAGATTTCAGTGGACCTTCCAGACGAATTGATAAAAAAAGAGAGACAAAAGAGAAAAACTATGTATGAGATGGATTGATACAGTGGATGTATCAATGAGCAGAAATGTAGCAACAATTATGAATATGGCATAGAACCAGGAATCATTTATTTCTGTTGTAAATTGGGATCATTATGAGTTGAAATCAACTCAATAGTATCCCAAAACAATAATGATGTGCTCTTTCCTATCTAGGGAGCTCTGATGGCCTAGTGGTAAGGAGTTATGCTACCAACCCAAAGGCATACAACAATTAAGCACACTTTTAAAACATTATCTATAAATCTTAATACATGAGAGGCACATAGTGGCAGGAAGAGGTGTGGCACCCACAGTTCTTTTGGAGAAACCCTGCTATTTAGCTACACCACTGTGGACCCCTTAAGTGCAAGCAGAAGGGACTGTGACAACTCGAGTAGTTCAGGTGACATAGAGACACCCGTTCTGGAAGGGAACAGCAGGTTTCCTGGTTTCTCGTTCAGGTATCTGGGGGAATCACTGCTGTCAGGAAGGGAGCACAAACATACAGGTCCTTCACAAAATATTGTCATAATCTGGGTCACTATATAGTTACAATGACCTAAAATCTACTAAGAAGGACTCACTTAATGTCAAGAAAGCAGCAGTCTGGCTCAGTTATAATGAAAAAACAAAGTTACCCTTCTCCTAAAAAAAGCAGTCCCAATGAATACCCCAGATAGAAAGAACCAGAAGAAATATGTTGATGTGGAATTATTTAAATAGCTACAGAAGAAGATGCAAATGGTGGAAGAGATAATTAAGAGAGCAAATACCAGAGACAACAATCCAGAAAAATATATTGATGAGGAGCAACTTGAACAACTATGGAAGAGAATGGAAAAGATAGAAGAGAGAATGGATAGTATAGATAAAGAGGTATAAGAACTTAAAAAATCATCACAAGACAGAGAGAGTACAGCCAACACAGTACTGAAAATTACAGAAAAGCATGAAAATGCAATCCAGAATATTAAGACCAAAATAATAGAAGTGTCTAACATGCTGGTAGGACAAAAAATAGAACTGATGAGATGGAGCAGAGAGTCAGTGAGCTGGAAGACAAGAGACTCACTGGAAACATACTAGAAGAAAAATCAGATATAAGAGATAAAGAAAATGAAGAAAACATTAGAATCATGTGAGAAAACTTCAAAAGGAACAACAAACATATGACTGGAATTCCAGAACAGGGGAGTGACAGAGATACCAGTGAGAAAATTGTGGAAGAAATATTAGAAAAAAAATTTCCCAGGAATTTTAAAGAACAGGGAAATTTACATTCAAGAAGCGCAGTGAACACCAAATAGACTAGGCCCCAAAAGAAAAATATTAAGACATAACATAGGCAAATGCTCCAAATTAAAATATAGGGATAGAATTCTAAAAGCAGTGAGAAAAAACAAAGAGTCCCATACAAAGGGGAAACAATTAGATTAATTTCTGATTTCTCAGCAGAAACCATGTGAGCTAGAACACCGTGGGATAGCAAATACAGAAAGTTGAAAGAAAACAATTGCCAGCCAAGGATCCTATACCCACCAAATATGAAGGAGAAGTTAGATCCTTTCCAGAAAAGAAGAAACTGAAAGGACAGATGAACTAAAAGAAATTTAACAACGACACAGAAGATCTAAACTATGCAATCAGCGAACTCAAACTTGTGGATGTATTCAGGGTACTGCATACAACTAAAACTCAATTTACTTTCATCTCAAGTGTGCATGGTACATTCTCCAGAATTGATCACATATTAGGACACAAAGCAAGCTTCAACAAATTTAAAAGAAAAACAACAACCAAACCAAACACTGTACTAATACAAAATATCTTCTCAAATCACAATGACATAAAATTAGAAATTAATCATAGGATAGTAAAAGTTACAAAACCACCCATGTGGAATCTAAATAACACTCTGATAGAACATGATTGACTTATAAAAAAAAAATAAAGAATTAAATAAAAAAGTTCATTCCTTGAAACAAATGAAAATACAACACACCAAAACCTCTGAGATATAGCTAAGGCTGTCCTCAGAGGGCAATTCATAATAATAGACACACACATAAAACAAGGAAGAAAAGAAAAATCAATGTTTTAACTCAATACCTTCATCAAATAGAAAAACAATCTAATCCTACAGCCTCTAGAAGGAAAGAAATTATAAGGACAACAGCTGAAATCAATGACATAGAAAACAGAAAAACAGTTGAAACCACCAATAAAACCAGGAGCTGTTTTTTTTGAAAGGGTCAATAAAATTGACAAATCACTTAATGAAAGAAAAAAAGTGAAGATACAGATAACTCAATTAGGAAATGATAGAGGTAAAGTCATAACAGAACCAGATGAAATTAAATTGATAATAACAGAATATTATGAAAGCTATACTCTGATAAATTAAAAAAAAACTCAAAGAAATTGACAAATTCCTTGATACTCATGACCTACCCATATTGATAAAGACACATATATAACACTTGAAGAGACCCATCACAAAATAAACTGAACAGGTCATAAAAAGACTTCTCTATAAGAAAAGTCCTGCACCAGATGGCTTCACAGCTGAATTCTACTAAATATTAAGAGAGGATCTATTACTAACTTTACTTAAATTATTTTTAAAAAATGAAAAAGAAGAAACACTCCCAAAGTCATTGTATGAATCAAGCATAACCGTATTACCAAAACAATGCAAAGATATTACCAAGAAAGAAAACTATGGACCAATATCTTCCATGAATATAGATGTAAAAATCCTTAACAAAATCCTAGCCAATAGAATCCAAAAGCACATTAAAAAAAATTCACCTTTACCAAGTGGAATTCATCACAGCTATGCAAGGATGGTTCAACATAAGAAAAACAACAATATAATTCACCATATTATATTAACAAAGCAAATAACAAGAACCATATGCTCTTAGCAATTGATGCAGAAAAGGCATTTGGCAAATCCAACAACCCTTCATGATAAAGACACTAAGAAACATTAAAATAGAAGGTGATTTCCTCAACATAGTGAAAAGTATATATGTAAAACCCAAAGCCAACATCATTCTCAATGGAGAAAGATTTAAGAGCATTTTTCTTGTGAATAAGGACCAGACAAGGATGCCTACTGTCACCACTTCTATTCAATATTGTATTGGAAGTGCTTGCTAGGGCAATACAACAAAAGAAGGAAATAGAAGGCATCAAGATCAGCAAAAAAGATGACTAAACTATCACCATATGCAGATGACATGATAGTGTACACAGAAAACCCCAAAGATTCAACAAAAAACCCGTTAGTTAGTAGGCTAATTTAGTAGAGTGTCAGTATGTAAGATCAATATCCAAAAATCAGTGGGATTCCTCTACATTAACAAAGAGAACTCAGACAAGAAAACTAAGAGAGCAATTCCATTTATAATAGTCAAACACAAATCTAGATACTTGGGAGTGAACCTAATTAGATACAGAAGACCTATACAAAGAAAACTACAGAACATTTCTGCAAGACATATTAAAAGACCTAAAGAAATGGATAGGTTTATGAATAGGAAGACTCATTATTGTGAAAATGACAATCTTACCAAAAGCAATCAATATGTTCAATGCAACCCAAATAGAGATAACAAATTCACTTTTAAGGAAGATAGAGAAATTTTCAAGTTTATTTGGAGAGGCAAGAGACCCCAAATAAGCAAAGCACTTATGAAAAACAAAAATGAAGTAGAAGACATAGCACTGCCTGACTTCAAAACCTACCACACAACAGTAATAATCAAAACAGCATGGTACTGATACAATGACAGAGACACGGACCAATGGAACAGAATTGAGAACTCAAAATTAGACCTTTGATGGTCATCTGATGTTTGACAAAGAAATAAAACTCATCAAATAAGGAAACAACAATCTCTTCAACAAATGGTTCTGGCAAAACTGGTCTGCTATCTGTAGGAAGCTGAACAGGATCCACATCTCACACCATACACAAAAATCAACTCAAGGTGGATCAGAGACCTGGGAGGAAAGCCTAAAATCATAAAGTTCATAACAGACGAACTGGAATTACACTTAGAAGGCCTAGTCTACAGTATAAAGAAATTGTCAAAAATGGTCAGAAATAGTCTGAAGAGGATAAAATTGATGAATGTGACCCTCTAAAGATTAAATCCCTGTGATCATGAAAAACTTTTTCCAACAAGGTGAAAATAAAACCTACTGACTGGGAACAAACATTTGTCAATACCATCTCAGACAAGAGTCTCATAATGAAAATTTACAGAATAGTCCTAAACTTCCAAAAGAAAAAGATAAATTACCCAATTACAAAGTGGACAAAAGACACGAAAAGAATTCTCACAGAGGAAGATACTCAAATGGTCAACAGACACATGAAGAAATGATACATATAACTGGCAATAAGTGAGATGCAAGTAAAAACCACAATGAGATACCTTCTCCCTCAAGTAGCAGTGACAAAGTTTTACAAAAGAGGAAGTAAGAAATGTTGGAGAGCATGTGGTGAGTTAGGAACTCTTATACATTGTTAGTGGGATTGTGGAATGGTACAACCACTCTGGAAGGTAGTTTGGCATTTTCTCAAAAAGCTGAACATAAACATTCCATATGGCCTAGCTATTCCAATACTTGGAATATACCCTGAGAAAATGAGAACTGAGGCACAAATGGAGATTTGTACACCAATGTTCATAGCAGTGTTATTCACCATCGCAAGAACATGGAAACAGCCTGGATATCCAACCACAATCGAATGAGAAATATGGTACATTCACACAATGGAATACTATGTACCATTGCAGGAGCAATGATTTTGTAAATTATTACCTAACTTGGGAGGGACTGAAGAGCATTATGCTGAGTGAACTAATTCAGTCCGATAAGTACAAATTATGTATAAAACCATCATTGTAGAATGAAAATGAAGATCCAAAGTGGGGGATTGGAAGCAGAGGGGTGAAGGTGAAAGCAGAGGGGTGAAGGTGAAAGCAGAGGGGTGAAGATGTGCCCGGGGTGGAGGTGTGGTGAGTGAGTGTTAATCATAGGGTCACACAATTTGATGGGACAGGTGAGGGAAAAGGGAAAGATCAAGTGTGAAAAACAATGTATTCAAAGTTTGTAAGTACACCAGTATAAAAAAAAACCCCAAACCCAAAAAATCTTGATAAATCGATCTTGCTGTTGAATTATGCAGTCTAGTATCTGCTGATTCTCATGCTTGTAAAAGCTTATTTCTGAGTGTTATCTCATTATGACTGAAACTTTGTATGATTTTTAAAGCTACTTTTAAACTTAAAATGAATTTGTTTTTACTTCTATCAGTCCTCTGTCAGCCACTATCAATTTAAGACTATTTCAACTAAGCTTTTTTTTTTAAGTTCATCTTCACAGACCACATAGGAGTGTGAATTCTTTCTCAAAGGCACAGGCAAAAAAAATGTGTCTTAGAACTTTTCAGAAAGGCTTCTTGTGGTCAATGCTGAAAATATCTTCACTTTTGCCCTGCTGAGATTTCCTCCCCTCCTCTGGTAGATATAATTTTTCAGAGTTCCAACTTGGAAAAAAAAAGTCTTTTAACTCTACTTAAAGCATAGTTATACTTAAAGTTACTCCTGTCCTAGGAATGAACTCTAACTTCCCAGTTAAAGCACTAATGTCCACATTCTTTTAAGTTCTCCTATGTGAGGCTTAGTTTTAATTTTTAGTTTTCTGGTATGAAAATTAGAGTTGACAATGAGTATATTTTCATATGATCCCTCCTCTTGCATTTGTTTGTTAACATTTTTGTTCTTTGAGAAAATGGAGTTATTTCCCTCCTTCACTGATTTATAATTGTGTCTTGATTAGTATTTTTCTATTTATATGTGTTTTCTGTAATGTCCTATTTCACAATGTACCTTTTCACTCACTTTATAGTGCCTTTTCTTTTGAACAGATGTTTTTGTTTGAATATAATAAAGTTATTATTTTTAAATGAATCTGTTTCTTTAAGAAAGCATAATGATCAAGATAATTTACAATACATTCTAAATGTTTTAAAGATTTGTTTTCCATACTTGGGGCTCACATGGTAAAGATTTTTATGTAGTTTGTGAGGTCAGAATTGAATTTCATTTCTCTTATTCCTATGATATCAGTTTTTCCAGCACCTTTTTTAAATTCTCCTCAAATCTGTTTTATCTGTTCCTAAACATGTATTTCTGCACTTAGTGCTGTATTCTACTAGTTCACTTCTTTCTGTATTGTGACACTATCATAATTACTATATCTTTAAAATAAGCAGGAAGTATGGTGATATTTCATCCTACAAATTTCAGGCATATCAGCAGAAGGGGTTGGTCCCTAGAGAAAGGCATCATGCTTGGTAAAGCAGAGGGTCCCGTAAGAAGGGGAAGATCCTCAACAAGTTGGGTTAACACGATAATGAACCTGAGCATGACAGATATTGTACAGACGACACAGGGTTAAGTAGTGTTTTGTTCCCTTTTACTTGAGTCATTTTATTAACTAGATGACAGCAATATTAATCTGCTTTATATGGCCTTGTTCTTCTTTTAAAAAATGTTGTCTATTTATGGGGCTTGGTTTCGAATGTAAAATTTTGGAAAAATCTTGTTATTTACTTTTGAAAACCCTTTTACTGTTCTTATTTTTACTTTATTGGATGTGTAGAAGAATTTATTATGAAGAATTGGCATTGTATAACTTTTCTTATCCACAATCATTTATTCATGTGCTCTTTAACCCCTTTCAATCAAATAATATAATTTTCACCATTAAAATCTTTAAAATATTTTGTAATATTTATTTATAAATTTGTCGTGTCCCTCAGGCCTGTCTTTCATTGTTTTTGTTCAGACATTACTCTAGGTCATATAACCCTAGTGTACAAGTTGCCGTACAGTGGTCACTTGTGGTTGCTGTGAGACCGAACACTGTGACATTGATGTGTCAAATATGCTAATGGTTGGTCACCCGGTGCGGACAGAGAGTGGGGTGGACCTCCCTGATTAAAACAAGCTTGGAAGGAGAAGGGGCATCCACTTCCGTAATAACTTGCCTCCAGAAATCCTTTGAACCTGGAGAAAGGATGAAAGACACACAAGCTTTGAGGACTCTCCTTCATAGGGTTGCCTGCGACTCGATGGCACTTAACAACAACAACAACAAGAACAACAACAACAACATTACTATATGATATTAGGGAGTTTGGGTAGCTTTGTAGTTGTAGAATTGCACTATCAACCCAAAGACAGACAGTTCAAATTCAGCAACTACACCACTAGAGAAAGATGGGAAATTTCCTCCATGCTGTTGTTGTTATGTGCCATCGAGTCACTTGGGACTCATAGCGACCCCACATACAACATCTCTTAACTCTGCTCTGTCCTGTGCCAATCGCACTGTCTCTGACACACCCATCCTTATTACCCCAGTCACTGAATCAATCTACCTCATAGGGGGCCTTCCCCTTCTGCGCTGTCCCTCCACCCTACCAAGCATGATGTCCCTCTCCAAGGACCTGTCCCTCCCTGCAACATGTCCAATGTTAGACGGAGCCTTAGAATCCTTGCCTCCAAGGAACAGCCCGGTTTGACCCTTTCCAGGATTAATCTGTTTGTTTTCCTAGCAGTCCATGGTACCCTCAATACTCTTCTCCAGCACCACAGCTCAAAGGCATCAATTCTCCTTCTATCCTCCTTAGTCATTGTCCAACTCTCTGATGCATAACACATGATTGTGAAGACCATGGCCTGTATCAAACACACCTTAGTCTCCAAAGAGACACCATTGTTCTTCACTACTTTGTCGAGGTCCCTAACAGCAGACTTTCCAATGGCAATACGTCTTCTAATTTCCTGGCTGCTGGTGCTGAGAGTGCTGACTGTGGAACCAAGCAAACTGAAGCTGTGAACAATCTCAATCTCTTCACCATCCATCCTGATGCTGCTAATTGGCCCAGTGGTGAGAATCTTTGTCTTCTTGACATTGAACCTCAATCCATATTGGAAGCTGTAGTCCTTGACCCTCAAGCTGCTTTGAAGGAAATAGCAAAAAAATAAGGCCCCAGGAATAGATGGTATACCAATTGACATATTTCAGCTGACAGATGCTGCCCTGGACGTGCTCACCAAGTTGTGCCAAGAAATCTGGAGAACAATCACTTGGCCAACTGACTGGAAAAAATCCATATTTGTTCCCATTCCAAAGAAGGGTGACCCAACAGAGTGTGGAAACTATAGAACAATCTCATTGATTTCACATGCAAGCAAAATTCTATTGAAGATTATCCACAAACAACTGGAACAACACATCAGCGGAGAACTGCCAGAAGTCCAGGCTGGGTTTAAAAGGGGTTGTGGTATATTATAGTAATATTGTAGCTAATGTTAGATGGATCTTAGCTGAAAGTAGGGAGTACCAGAGGAATGTCTATCTGTGTTTCATTGATTATGCAAAGGTGTTTGACTCTGTGGATCATAACAAACTGTGGCTGACTCTGAGAAAAATGGGAATACCAGAATACTTGATCATGCTAATGAGAAACCTATAGTCGTCAGAACAGAGCAAGGAAACACTGCATGGTTCAAAATTGGGAAGGGCGTACGCCAGGGATGTGTCCTGTCTCCATACCTTTTCAACTTGTATGCAGAACAGGGAGGCTGGGATCTATGAGGATAAATGTGGGGTTAAGATTGGTGGGATATCTATCAACAATCTGCGATATGTAGATGATACAACCATATCCATGCTGCTATAGCCTCTGAAAACCCACTGGATGATTAGCTTGTGTTGGTTCAAACTTGATAGCACATAACAAGAGCATTATCTGTTTCTTTCCAGCCTTAATATCTTTTTTACTTAAGAAAAAAAATTCTTTCCCCTGACACGAGTTATTTGTTCTATGAAATGATAACAATTTCATTTTATTGGCTAACATTTAACATAAGGGTTCACTTAGCTCCTTTCTAACGTAGTTTAAGTTAGAAATCTTGATGCAAATTTCTAAACCAAAATGAAAAATTTACTCACTCATTGTACCAACTCAGAGTCAACTCCGGTTGACGTTTATATTGTTCGTATGTGCTATAAAGTCAGAACTGACTCATAGCTAATCCTCCAGAAACTTGTCAGAGGCAATAAATTGCATAGGAGGAAATGGCTTTTATCCCTTGGAGAGCAGCTGGTGAACTGGAACCCCCTGCTGTTGGGTTAGCTGGGCAAGTCCTTACCAACCAGACCACCATAGGTTATCATTTAAATAAACAATTTCATTTCTATATTTAAAAACTCTCTGAATAAAACAAAAATCAATTTAAGAGGCAAATGGTGACTAGTCAAATAACTTGACACAATAAGTGGCATTCTACACTTAGGAATTCATTCCTATGGGTCTTCATACAAAAGAGTATGTCAGAAAAATCCACATATCTTTGTGTTAGAGACCTTTGGAGATGCTTATGGGTAAACTAAGTTATGACAAATCTATGTTAGATAAGACTATTTGCTGTATTTTATATTTTTTAAAGAGTAATACATTTGTAGCATTAAGCATTTTTTATGTATATTGTTGTTGTTGTTGTTGTTGTTAGGTGTTGTCAAGTACAACTCAGAGAAACCCTATGAACCACATATTTGAACCCTGGCTTATCCTATGCCATTCTCACCATCACTGACATGGTCGAGCCCATAGCTACAGTTACTGTGTCAATACATCTGGTTAAGGCTCTTTCTCTATTTTGCTGTTCTTTTATCTTTCCAAGCATGATATCCCTCTCCAAGGAATAGCCTCTCCTAACAACATACCTAAAGTTTGTGAGATTAAAGTTTTCTTCTTTGCCTCCAAGAATCACTCTGGTTGTACCTTTTCTAAGATATATCTGTTCGTTCTTTTGACAGTCCATGAAATATTCAGTAGTCTTCTCCAATACCAAGGTACAAAGGTATCAATTCTCCTGCAAAACTGGTCTGTGTATCTACAAGTCACATGAGTCATTCCCTTGATGGGTTTGAGTCTCTGAGAGACCTTGCAGTGAACCATCACACCAAAGAGACTTAGAAGAGCTGGGGAACTGAATGAACCAAGAGGAGCTGTTGATGTTAAAAATCATGAACTTATAGAAGAGGTTAAGTATTTTGTACTATGTTGACTTGAGACTTCTTATAAGTGGTGTGCTACTAATCTTAGCAGAATGAATTATAAAAACATGTCTTAATTCATTGTTCAGCTCTCGGATGCATAGCAAGTGATTAACAAGACCATGGCTTGGATCAAGCTTACTTTATTTTCAAACCAACATTATTGTTTTTAGAGAATTCTTGTTGGCAGACTTTCCCACTGTAATATGACTCCTGATCCTCTGACTACTGGCATCAAAGGTGTTGATTGTAGATCCAGGCAAGATGACGTCATTGAAAATTTCAGTCTTTTCTCCATCTGTCATGATGTTGCCTATTGGTCCATTGGTGAGAAATTTTGTTTTCTTAAACTTTGAGATGCAAGAATCTTGAAGACTATAGTCTCTCATCTCTTGCAGCAAGTGCTTCCAATCCTCCTCACAGTGAGCAAGAAAAGTTGTGTCATCTACATAACTCAGGTTTTTTATGAATTTCCTCTGATCTTGATGCCTCGTTATTCAGAGTTTAGCTTCTATAATAATTTACTCAGCATAGAGACTGAATATATGTAACTTTTCTCAACTTTATGTACAATACTTATCTGCTGGTTTGTTGTATTAGGGGTTTACATACACTGTTGGTGGCATTTTTATGTGCTGTTGAGTTGCTTATGACTCACTGATCTTATGTACAGTGGCTCTGAACCTTGCTCTTCCCTGAGCCAACCTCACCATCTCTGACATACCCGGCCTCATTGCCATAGTCACTGTGTCAATCTGTCTCATTTAGGGTTCTCTCCTATGCTGACCCTATACCCTTCCAAGCATGATGTTCTCCTCCAGTGACTGGCCCCTTATGGCAACATGCTCAAAGTATGTGAGCTGTAGCTCTACAATCCTTGTTAGCAAAGATAACCTCAGGGTTTTGTTTTCTGGGTTTTTTTCCCTCTATCATGATGCTGCCTAGTGGCCTGATAGTGAGCATCTTAGTTTTATTGAAGTTAAGATGCAGTCCATATATAAGACTGCAGTCCCTGAACTTCTGCAGCAAATGCTTCAAATCCTCTTTAATTTCAGGAAGCAAGATTGTGTCGTCTATATAATGTAGGTCATTGATAACTCTTCCTCTTATCCTGATGCCAACTACTTCTTCCTAAAGTCCAGTCTCTCAGATGATTTGTTCAGCACATAGATAGAAAAGGTGTGGGGGGGAAAGTATATATCCTTGGTGCACTCCTTTCTTGGCTTTGAATCATGTAGTGGTCCTTTGCTTTGTTCAGACAACAGTTTTCTGGGCTAGGTAGATTTTGTATGAGAACAATCAAATGTTCTGGGATTCCTATTCTTCTCAATATTAGCTGTAATTTGTTGTGATCTACACAGTCAAATGTCTTTGCATAGTAAAAAAAACCACAAATAGATGTCCTTCTGGTACTCTCTGCTTTCAGCTAAGATCCATTTTACATCAGCAATGATAGTCCTAGTGCCACAGCCTCTTCTAAAGCCATCTTGAACTTTTGAAAGCTCACTGTCGATGCACTACTCTAGCCATTTTAGGATAATCTTCAGCAAGATTTTACTTGTGTGTGATATTGGTGATATCGTTCTAATTTCTCACCAACCTACAAAGAAAAGAGGTGTGAACAGTGCTTTTGACATGTTGTTGACAGAAGTCACTTTGATGTTGTTTAGAGCCATGAATTTTCTATCTGTTCTGTTTTACCAGAGGCCCCATCTATTCAAACATACTGATCTGTAATTTCTCAACTATTTGAGAAGGCCTTGACAGATAGAGGTTTCGACAAGTACTAAATAGCAGCAGAAATTCAGAATAAGCAGTGTGTATTTCTCCAGGTAAAGTAAAAAAATGTCTAAAAGCTTCAGAAGAGCTCTTTGGTCTTCTATCATTGTCTAAAGCTAACTTCTTTATACGTCCTGTATTTGTTTTAACATTGCATACTACTTTGGATTGTCATAATCTAGATGAATGTTTTGGTGTTTTGGGGTTTTTTTCCCCTTGCCTTACAATAATAGAAAGATGTGGGTCACTAGGAAATTCTTTACATTCCTATTTAAGTAAATGATAACAATGCCATAATGTGATAAGAATTTTTTTAAAATAAGATATGCCATCTTGTACTTTTTGTTTGAATATGGATTCAAATTGTTATGCTTGGTTTAAAAAACCAAACTATTTCCATGTTGTCTTCAGAGCTCACAGTTCAAGTTCAATTTAAAAAGACAATATTCATTGTACACTCTTTAGACCTACTGAGAGATCACTTGTTCGTCCACCAGAGCAGCATTTTCTTGGTTACAGCCCCTGTGAATGACTCAGGAGTCTTTGGGTTCTGCACATGGTCAACACACTTTTTTGCTAAAGAAGAGAATGGGAGTTTAAATTCATTCAGAAAGAGGCCACTTGGAAAAAAGTCTGGTCATTTAATTAAAAAAAATCTGTTGGATTAGAAAAATTAAAAACCAAACATAATTCCATGGAGCACAGTTCTCCTCTAGCATACACGGATCATCAACTTGAAGGCGACTGGTAAATGAATGACTGTATAATAAAGGTAAACACTGTCCCATAAAAAAAAGGGAAAGAAAAGAGTTCAATTACTCTCGTCATCCCTATTTTGGATGATAAAATCAAGATTCAAGGATATAAATCTCCCAAAAAAATAAAAAAAAAATTGCATTAAATTATTTCATCAAATATTCCCTCCGTTTCTATCATAATAGATTATATAATTTAGATATAATATTATAATCTATGATGTGTGCACTTTTGTATTAGAAGGAACTACAATTTGAAGAAGATTTTTGTTGTTCTGTAAATAGTGTTTCCTATAGGGCTTGATTAAAAGAATATTCTTCTGAAATAAGTTTGAATTGCTGCCATGCCAATCTCTTGGTTCTTTGGCAGTTAACCAGATTGTTCACTTGGCTGTTTTAAATTATTTGAGGTTCTTTAAAGATCTTAAATTCTAAAGGGAGATAGAGTAATTGATGTTGTCAGCAAAGTGCCACACATAGGAAAATGTTCATTTACTGTTAAACGTGGCTTCTCTACTGTTGTAGAGGAGCCCAGACTCAACGACTAACTTTCTCTTTTGGTTGTATCCCTACCCAGCTCCAGACCTGCTTCGACTGAACAGAAATGGTCAGTTCTTTTCCACCATAGGCTGCCATTAGGAATGCATTAATTTTTTCTTAAAATTTTGTTTTGTTTGGTTTAGAAGCCAATTAGTTATCAGTTAAGATAGAGTCTCCCTCAATAAGAGAACGATATTTCTCAAGCAATTCTAACAGCCACTTTTAAGCATTCTTTGCTTTGTCTAGAAAAAAAAAGTATGTTTAAAATTTTGGGTAGCTCATGTGACCCAGCCCATGGCTGTGGTGCTAACTCAAAGGCTGAATCTCTCTGGAAGTTCAAGTCCATTAGTAACTTCATAGGAGAAAGAGAAACAATCTCCTTCTCTGTGATTTACAGCCTTGGAAACTCAATGGAAAGCTACCTAGATGCTGGTTATGACTTTCTGGCTATGAGTTTGAGTTTAGAAATTTATTCTGACATAATTATTACTGTTGTTACTAAAAAAAAAAGCAATTTACTGATTACTCCTCTATACTTCTCCAGATGAATTGTACAAGTTTTTGGAAAACATAAATGCTTATTAAATATTATTTTTATTGCGTTAGTGTTATGATTGCTAGTATAAGCTTACTTTTATACGTTATACAAAACCCTAAAATTCTAGAATGTTTGAAAATTAGAAGAATGAAAACATTTTCACAATTAACAACAAACATATTTGGCTACTAAAGGTGTCCAAAACGGATAGAAATGTGCACAAGCTATTACAAATAATAAACAAATAACATATTTTGACAAATAATGAGCTTAAATGTAAGTTTTATTGCCACCAAAAATGATAAACCCTCCTTTAAAAAAATTTTTTTACAATTAATTTTTAAATCTGTGGACACTTTTTAAATAGTAAACACTGCTTTGGAACAGATGAGGCAAAGACCTGCTCAAAAGGAACATTTGTTTAGGTATTATATGTATGACAACAATCTGGAATAAGAGGTGCATTGCAAAGTGTCCTAGGGGAGGGGGAGAAGAAGGAGAGGTAGGAAATTGTGTAACAATGAATGATTTTTTTAAAAAAGTGAACTGAGGACGGGGTAAGAAAACAGGAAAGAGGAAAATATGCAACAATGAATGAGTGAAAAATCTAACATTTCTGTAAATTTTTCTTAAAATCACAATCATGTACACTAATAAATGTTCATAGAGCTGGAGGCAAAAAACCAAAAGGGACTAACTCGCTCAGCATTTTGTAAGCTGAAGGAACTGAAGAAAAGATTCAAGCCTCGAGTTGCAATACTTAAGGACACTTTAGGTAGAATATTAAATGATCCAGGAAGTATTAAAAGAGTATTAAAAGAAGGTGGAAGGAATACACAGAGTTACTGTACCAAAAGGAATTGGCAGACACAGAAGAATTTAATGAAACAACGTATAAGCAAGAGCCTGTGGTGATGAAAGAAGAAGTTCAAGCTGCTTTGAAGGAATTGGCAAAAAAACCAAGGCCCCAAGACTTGATGGCATATCAATTAACATATTTCAACAAAAAGACTTTGCTCTAGATGCACTCACTAAGTTGTACCAAGAAATCTGGAGGACAGCTACCTGGCCAACTGACTAGAAGAGATCCATATATGTTCCCATTCCAAAGAAAGGCAACCCAACAGACTGTGGAATTACTGGACAATATCATTAATATCACATGCAAGTAAGATTCTGCTAAAACTATCCAAAAGCAACTGGAATAGCACATCAACAGAGAACTGCCATGTGTGCAGGCTGGGTTTAGAAGAGGCTGTGGTACTAGAGATATTATAACTAATGTTAGATGGATCTTGGCTAAAAGCAGAGAGTATCAGAGGAATATCTGTATTTCATTGACTATGCAAAGGCATTTGACTGTGTTGATCACAACAAATTCTGTGGCTGACTCTAAGAAGAATGGGAATCCCAGAACACGTGATTGTGGTTATGTGAAACCTATACTTGAACCAAGAGAAGTCTTTAGAAACACTGAATGGTTCTAAATGGGGAAGGGTATATGCCAGGAATGTGACCTATTTCCGTACCTTTTCAATCTGTATGTGGAATAGATCATCAGGAGGCTGGGCTTTATGAGAAATAATGTGGCATCAGGATTGGAGGAAGACTCATCAACAAACAACCCGTGTTATGCAGGCGATAAAACCTTGCTTGCCTAAACTTAGGAGGGCCTGACACATTTGCTGAAGAAAGTTGAAGACTGCAGGCTTCAATATGGATTGAAGCTCAACATCAAGGAAAGAAAGGTTCTTACCACTAGGCCTACTGGCAGCATTATGATAGATGTTGAAGAGATTGAGACAGTTCACAGCTTCAGTTTGCTTGGCTTCACAAGCAACACGTTGGTACCAGCAGCCAGGAAATTAAAAGATGTATTGCTTTGGGAAAGTCTGCTGCCAGGGGCCTCTCCAGAGTACTGAAGAGGGATGATGTCAGTCTGGAGACTAAAGTATACCTGATCCAGGCCATGGTCTTCGCAGTTACTTACTATGCATCAGAAAGTTGGACAATGACTAGGGATGATAGAAGAATTGATGTCTTTGAGATGTGGTGTTGGAAAAGTGTATTGAATATACCATGAACTGCTAGGAGAATAAACAGGTTTGTTCTGGAGAGACTGAAACTAGGCAGTTCCTTGGAGGCAGGGATTCTGAAGCTCCGTCTGACATACTTTGGGCATATTGCAAGGAGGGACCAGTCTTTGGAGAGGTACGTCATGCTTGGTAGGGTGGAAGAATGGCACAAGAGAGGAAGACCCTTAATGAGATGGATTTACTCAGTGACTGGGGGTAGGTGTGTCAGAGACAATAAGGTTGTCTCAGGACAGAGCAGGGTTTAGAGCTGTCATACATAGCGTCGCTAAGAGTCACATTTGGAAGCAGGAGTTTATTTCCTAAATAACATGCCTCCAGAAACTCTATGTATGCACTTTGATAAATGTTGATAGTTGTAGAGGGGCTTAAGTCTTCTGTTCATAGAGTTGCTATGAGTTGTGCTTGACTTGAAGGCAATCAATAACAACAACAACAAGAAGAGTCACGAGCCACTCGACACCACATAACAACAACAATAAAAACACAATAATTTAAAAAAAAACCCCAAAATCTGTGGGCATATAATAACTTTTGCTAATGAATTAAGTTTATCCTATTTTTATTCCTTCTTAAAGATTAGGTGCAGCTAAATAAATAAATAAATAAACAAACAAACAAACAAATAAATAAATAAATGAATGGAAATGGGACAAATTTTATTAGAGTACTTAAATTGAACTTCACTTACTTGAAGCAACTATGAAATTTATTTTGGAGGAAATATAAAGAAAATATTCCTTAGAATTTAAAGACTTTGTTTAGTATGCCGTAAGTAGCAATCAAGGGCTGGAGAAATTATCATGCTTTATAATGAGTTCTCAAAAGAATTGCCATTGAGTAGGAACCAACTCATAGCTCATTCTTCAGTGGGTTTACAAAAACAGCAAATCACACAGGAGATTTATCTTTCTGTGGGCTGCAGATGTATTTGAATCATCAGAGTTTTGGCTGGATGTCAATGAGTTTTTATGTATAATCTATAAAGTCTTTCTCTTTCTGTCTATATATTTATATGCATCTCACATCAGTAAAAAGCATTATGGTGTGACAGTTAGTATGCTTAGCAGCAAACTGAAAGGTTGGCATTTTGAACCCACTTAGAAACTGTGCAGGGAAAGGAACAAAAGAAATCTGCTTCCGTAAAGACTATAGCCCAGAAAGTTCTACGGAGCATTTCTACTCTGTCGTATTGAGTTATTATGAGTTAAAATTGATTAGATGATTCCAAAAAACAACTATCAGGCCAACTGTATCTTGAGAAAGATTATGGTGACAAACCACGTGGAATATAATTTACAGCCCTAGTAACATGATGGAGATTAAATCAACCATCCCTATACCTTGCCCTTCTGTTGGACTCCTAAATCTGCTGTGGTGTGTGATAGTATATTTTTATATTATTTAGACAATGTTTTCTGTATTATCTTGAAGACTATTCCTAATCTTTAGAGATTTTTCAAAGGGATTTATCTTCATGTCATTCAGATTGTGTATACTCACCTATGTCTTTGTGTAGAGATGACTTCTGAGAAGTACTAGAAAGTTTCTTAATATGTTAAGAAAATAATTTGCCTTATTTATACTTTTGTTGTTGATATTAATACAGTTAATCTGGAATTGACGTATCACTGACCTTCCAGCAGGTTTTCAGAGGTAGTAAATCACACAGGAGGAGATTGCTCATTTTTCTTCTGTGGAGCAGCTGGTGGGTTTGAACCATGTATCACTGGGTTGACTGTGCAATTCCCTACCAGTAAACCACCGGGGGTCCTTAAGCTTATCGTATGCTTATACCATGCTTTTAGGTGCCCTTGAGTAAAATATGACTCATAGCAACGCTATGAATAACAAACCTGAGTTTTGTCCTATCCTGACTTCTGTGCCATCCTCATCATCTCTGATCCACTTGAGCCTGTTGTTGTAGTCACCATGTCAATCCAATCTTTTATCAACTCTCTATCTTTCCAAGCATTGCATCCCTTTCCAAGGGATGGCCTCACCTAGCAACACATCCAAAATATGTGAGCCAAAGCTTCACCATCCTTGCCTCCAGCAGCCATTCTGGTTGCATTTTTTCAAAGACATATCTGTTTAATATTTTGGCAATCCATAGGATCTTCAGTACACTTCTCCACCACCACAATTCAAAGACATCAATTCTTCTTCTTTTAACCTCATTCACTTTCTAACTCTCAGATACATAGAAGGTGATTGAAAATAACATGGCCTGATTTAGGCACACCTTTGTGTTCAAACTGATATATTTGCTTTTCAGTATTTTGGAGAAGTCTCTGACAGCACACTTGCCCAAAGCAATGTGTCCCCTGACCTTTTGACTGATCATACCAAGGATGTTGATTGTGGATCCAAGTAAGATAAAATAATTGACATTTTCAAACCCTTTTTCCATTTATTACTGTGTTGCTTATTGGCACAGTGGTTTCTTGGTTCCTTTGGTTTCTTGATGTTGAAATGCAATCCCTATTGAAAACTGTAGTTTGATTTTCTGCATCATGTCTTTCAGGTCCTCCTCCCTTTCAGCAAGCAAAGCTGTGCTATCTACATATTGATAAGTCTTCCTCTGATCTTGATTGCACAATCCTCTTTATAAAATCCAACTTCACTGACTATTTGCTCAGCATACAGATTGAATGTTGTTCTTGTTAAGTAATATCAAGTTGATTACAACTCAAAGAGACCCTTTGAACAACACCTCTGAAACCCATCTTATCCTGTACCATTCTCATAATCTCTGACACATTTAAACATGTTGCCAGAGTCGCTATGTCAATCCATCTGGTTAAAGGTCTTCCTCTCTTTCACCATCTTTTTATCTTCCCAAGCATGATGTCCCTCTCTAATGAATACCTTCTCCTAGCCACATGCCCAAAGTATGTGAGATGAAGTTTATCATCTTTGCCTCCAAGGTGCACTCTGGCTACACCTTCTACAAAACTTGCTGTTTGCTTTTTTTTTTTTTAAAGTCCACCGGATATTTAGTTCTCTTCTCCCACACCAGTTCAAAGGCATCTGTTCTTCTATCATCCTTATTCACATCCAGCTCTCAACAGCACAGTAAATGATTAAAAAAACAAATGGCCTAAATAAGACACACCTTAGTTCTCAAACTAACATCATTGCTCTTCAATAATTTGGAGAAGTCCTTGATTGCAGACTTTCCCAGTGCAATATGTCTCCTAATCTCCTGACTGCTGGTACCAAGTGTATTGACATTGGTAATAAATAAAGTAAAATGAAGTCACTGACAGTTTCAATCTTTTCTCCTTTTCTTCATCTATTATGAGGTTGCCTATTGGTCCAGTGGAATTTTTTATTTTCTTTTTTAAAATTTTCTTAATTTTATTTTTTAAATAATCTTTTTGAATTAATTTTAATGAACATTTACAATAATTTTGGATTTACAGTAATTTTGTATTTCCATTCATTCGTTGTTGGATTTTTCTCCCTGCCCACCTTTACCCCCCAGTTAGCTTCTCTCTCTGAAAAGTAAAAGAAAAATTCCTTCATAATTTTTATTTTCTTCATGTTGAGATGTATTACATATTGAAGGCTGTAGTCTTTTATCTCCTGCAACAAGCACTTCAAGTCCTCTTTAACTTCAGCAAGCAAGGTTGTGTCATCTGCATACTGAAGGTTATTGAGAAGTCTTCCTCCAATGCTGATGACATATTCTTCTTTACACAGTCCAACTTCTAGAGAAATCAAAAAGAAGACATGTTGAAGTAAAGAGCAGAACGGAAAGTTTCAAAAAGGCAGCTTGAGAAGACACAGTGAAATATTGTGATAAAATGTGTGGAGACCTAGATTTGGAGAATAAAAAGGAAAGAATTCGTTCAGTTTTTCTCAAGCTAAAAGATCTAAATAACAAATTCAAGCCTCGATTTTCAATACTTAGAGATGCTATGGATAAAATCATAAATGATCCAGGAAGCAATAAAAGATGGGGGGAATGCACAGAATCACTGTACCAAAAATAATTGGCTGACAGTGAAATATTTTGAGAAGTACCATATGCATACTGCATTGAAACAGAAGAGGGAGAGAATAATTTAAAATAATTTAAAAGCGATGTATGATAGAGTATTATAGTTATCACAAGAGTCCAGAATTAAGGGTGCATAGTGGAGTGTACCTGGGGCAGTGGGAGGGGTGCGGGGGTACTGTATACCAAAGAAAGAATTTTTCTTTTACTTTTTCAAAGAGAGGAGCAAACTGGGGGCGGGGGGCGAGGCTGGGCAGGGAGAAATGTACAACAATGAATGAATGGAAATCCAAAATCTCTGTAAGTGTTCATTAAAATTATTAAAATAAAATTAAAAAAAAAGAAGTACCATATGATCAAGAGGCAATGGTAAGGAAAGAAGTTCAAGCTGCACTGAAAGCATTGGCAAAAAATATGGTGTCAGGAATCAATGGGATACCAACTGACATGTTTCAAATGACAGGTGTAGGGGGGGCATGTTCCCCACTCTATGCCAGGAAATTTAGAGGACAGCTGTCTGGCAGACTGGCTGGAAGATAGTCATATCTGTTCTCATTCCCCAGTAGAGTGATCCAACAGAATGTGGAAATTATTTAAAAAATCATTAATATCACATGCAAGCTAGAACAGTACATAGAGAATTGTCAGAAGTTCAAGCTGAATTTAGAAGAGGCCATGAGGGAGCTCTGGTGGTCTAGTGGGAAGAAGCTGCACTACAATGCCATAGGCACACAGTTCCGATCCACCAGATGCTCTGCTGGAGAAGGAGGAACAATCTCCTCCTATACCAGTCAGATCCAATTTGATGGTACACCCACAAACAATAATAAAATTTACAAAATTAAAAAAAAATAAGAGGCCATGGCACCAGGGATATTACTGTTGAAGTCAATTACTGGAAACATATCTATTTGTGCTTTATTAGCAGGTGATTGGCCTGAATCAGCAACGACATTCCTGAATCAGAAATGCCATGGCTTTTTCTAAGCCCCACTTGAACTTCTCACAGACCACTGACAATGATCCAGGCTTTTTTGGGCGATCTTCAGCAATATTATGCTTGATGCAATTTTTGTTGTTGTTATGTGCCGTCGAGTCTTTTGCAACTCATAGCGACCCTATGTACAACAGCCCTAAACTCTGCTCTGTCCTTTGCCAATCACACTGTCTCTGACACACCCATCCCGATTACCCCAGTCATCAATCAGCCTCATAGAGGGCCTTCTCCTGCGCTGTCCCTCCGCCCTCCCAAACATGATTTCCTTCTCCAAGGACCTGTCTCTCCTTACAACATGTCCAAAGTATGTTAGATGTAGCCTCAGAATCCTTGCCTCCAAGGAGCCACCCGGTTTAACCTTTTCCAGGATGAATCTGTTTGTTTTCCTAGCAGTCCATGGTACCCTCAAT
>NW_006399755.1:22657927-22664423 GCF_000299155.1 Elephantulus edwardii
TCTCTGATGCATAACAAGTGATTGCAAAGACCATGCCTGTATCAGATGCACCTTAGTCTCCAGAGAGACACCAGTGCTCTTCAGTACTTTGGAGAGGTCCCTAACAGCAGACTTTTCCATGGCAATGTGCCTTTTAATCTCCTGGCTACTAGTGCCAAGAGTGTAGACTATGGAGCCAAGCAAACTAAAGCTGTGAACAATCTCAATCTCTTCACCATCCATCCTGATGCTGCCAATTGGTCCAGTGGTGAGAGTTTTTGTCTTCTTGACATTGAGGCTCAATCCATATTGGAGGCTGCAGTCCTTGACCCTCTGCAATTTCAGTGATGTTTTTATTGCTGTTAAATGCTATCTAGTTGTAAGCAACTCATAGCAACCTTATGAACAAAAGACATGAACACTTTTATGACTTTTGTCGTTTCTCCAGGTTCATAGGATTTCCGGAGGCAAACTATTTTGGAAGTAGATGCCCTTCCTCCTACTAAGCTTGTTTTAATTGGGGAGCTCCACCAAACACTTTCCACCCATGGTAACCATTATCGTATTTGACACGTTAGTGTCCGGGTATCCAGCATCACAGCAAATACGAGTTACCTCTGTACAGCAAATGAATAGACCAGGACTACATGACCTAGGAGAATGACCAAAAACATTTAAAACCAGGCCTTATGCCCTGTGGGCTGAGGGCCCTACCATATTTTAAAATTTCGGCATGCCCAAAGGTTGGTGGACTCTGGGCCAGAGATCCCCAATTCATCTGGCAAGTCCCATCTGATGACACCCACATGGGACGAAAAAAAAGCCATAAGAGCCCTGAGCATTACATGTCCCTCATGAGAAGCCAGCCTAAGATCCAGCTTCAGAGATATTGTTTGATAATTTCAACATTCTACTGGATTGATCACCTTTCTTGAGAATGGGAAAAGATATGGATCTCTTCCAGTCAATTGGCTAGACAATTGACCTCAAAATTTACTAGCATAGACTGGCGAACATGTCCAGAGTTGCAAATGTTAGCTGAAACATATCAATCGGTATCCCGTCTATTCTTGGGGCCTTGGTTTTTGACCAGTGTATTCAACACAGCTTGAACTTTGTCTTTTGTTACCTTTGGCTCTTGTTCATCCAGTATTTCTTGAAATTTGTCAACGTTGACCAGTTATTTTTGGTACAGTGATTCTGTTTATTTCCTTCATCTTCTTTTGATGTTTCCTGGATCATACAGCATTTTTCAATGACTTCTCTCTGTATTGCAACTTGAGTCTTGAATTTGTTCTTCAGTTCTTTTAGCTTGAGAAATGCTGAGAGAGTTCTTCCTTATCTTATTCTATGGCTCCAGCTCTTTGCACATTTCATTATAATATGTTGTTTTCTTGATATGCACTTTGAAATCTTCTCGTCAGCTCTTTGACTCCAAGTATCTTCCCTTTGTTTTGGTTTCTTGATACTCTAATGCTATTTTCATAGCTTTTCCTCTGACACCCATTTTGATTTTTTTCTCTCTCCTTTGTCTTTGTAATGACCTTTTGCATTGCTTCATGTATGATATTCTTTATTTCATTCAACAGCTCTCTGGTCTTTAAGCATTAGTAATCAATGCCTCAAATCTGTTCTTAAGATATTCTCATTCATTTGGAATAGACCCAAATTCATATTTTTGCTCTTGTGGGTTTGTTTTAATCTTCTTCAATCTCAATTTGAATTTGCACATGAGGAATTGATGATATTGTTGTTACTGTTGTTATGTGCCATCGAGTCACCTGCAACTCATAGCTACCCCATATACAGCACCTCTGAACCCTGCCCTGTCCTGAGCCTGTCTCACTGATTGTGGCATACCAGCATCCATTGCCCAATTTACTGAATCAATCCGTGTCATCTGGGGTCTTCCTCTCCTGTACTATTTCTCCAGCTCTGAGCACAGTCCTTCTCTAAGGATTGCTCCCTCCTGCCCACATGCCCAAAGTATGTGTGATGGTGCTTCAAAAATCCTAGATTTCACAGAGAAACTTGGTTTCACTCTCTCTAAGACATACCTATTTGTTTTCTTGGCACTATATGTTCAATACTCCTCTCCAGCACCACAACTCAAAGGCATCGATTCTTCTGTCATCCTTAGTCATTGTCCAGCTCTCTGATGCATAGCAAGCAACTGCGAAGACCATAGCCTGGATTATGCACACCTTAGTCTCTAGAATGACATAGTTACTTTTGAGTACTTTGGAGAGATCCCTCACAGTGGATATTCCCAATGTTATTAGTCTTTTGATTTTTTGATTGCTGGTGCCAAGAGTGTTGATTGTGGAGACAAGCAAGCTAAAATTGTTAACCTCAATCTTTTCTTCATCTGTCATGGTGCTGACAACTGGCCCAGTGGTAAGAATCTGTGTTTTCTTGATGTTGAGCTTCAATCCATATTTAAGGTTGCAGTCCTTGACCTTCTGCAATAAGTTCTCTAGGTCCTCCTCACTTTCAGTAAGCAAGGTTGTGTCATCTGGATAACAGGTTGTTGATGAGTCTTCCTCCAATCCTGATGCTACATTCCTCCTCATAATACTCAGCTTCCTGAATAATCTGTTCTGCACATAGATTGAAAACATAAGGAGACAGGATGTATCCCTGATGCACTTCTTTTCTGATTTTGAACCATACAGTGTTTCCTTGCTCTGTCCGAGGACTGCTTCCTGGTTCAGTTATAGTTTTCACACAAGGACAATCAAATATTCTGAGATTCCCATTTTCCTCAAGATTAGCCACAATTTGCTGAATCCAGTTGATGGTATGTTATTGTTATATGCTGTCTAGTCATCTGTGACTCATAGTAACCCTGTTTACAACAGCCCTAAACCTTTCTCTGTGTTGGCCAATCTTATTGTATCTGACACTCCTACCCCCCATTACCCCAGTTATTGTGTCAATCCATTTCACTGAGGGTCTTCTTCTTCTGCACTGTCCCTCTACCCTACCAAGCATGATGTCCCTCTCCAAGGACTGGTCCCTCCTTGCAACATGTCCAAAGTATGTCAGATGAAGATGGAATAGATTGAGCAAATCTTTCCAGTAGTGGCTGGTTGTTGTTGTTAGGTATTTATGAGTCACAGCATCCCTATGACCAATGGATCTGGAGCCAATTATTACAGTCATTGTGTCAATACATCAACCCATTGAGGATCTTCCTCTCTTTCATTTACCCACTACCTTTATCAGCATGATTTCTTACCACAAGGTCTAGTTCCTCTGAAAAACCAGGAGTTGTTTTTGGCTGTTGTTACTACTTTCTATTGAGTTGGTTTTTACTCACAGTGATCCTATGAACGACAGACCTGAATCTTACCCAATCCTGTGCCATCCTCATCATCTCTGGTACACTGGAGACCATTGTTGCAGTTAATGTGTCAGTTCATCTTATTGAGGCTCTGCCTCTCTTTCATTGACCCTCCACATTTTCAAGCATGATATCCCTTTCCAAGGAATAGTTCCTCTTAGCAACATGTTCAAATATGAGGGACAAACCTTTGCCATCCTTGCCTCCAAGGAACACTCTGGCTCCAATTTTTTTCAAAATATATCTCTTCATTCTTTTAGAAGTCCTCAGGATATGCAGCATTCTTCTCCAAAACCATAAATGAAAGTTATCAGTTCTTCTGTCATCCTTATTCATTGTCTGTCTCTCAGATGAAGTGTGAAAATTTAGTAATAATAGCTGTTTAAAAATTCTGAGTTAACTTTGTAGGTAGATATAGTTATATCCTCAAGCCTGCTTCATTACTTAAGACTATACTAGCTTATATCTAGAACCATGGGAAACGTATTTCAACATAGACTCCAAGGATTACAAGAGGAAAATGGGTTTGGTGCCTAAAATGCTGAATAAAATTGAGGTAACCTGGCTTTGGGAACCATATCTGTGCATGACTACTTAAATCAGGACTTACTGCTTGGAATTTAACTGCAGTTTGAGACCTGCATATGTTCTGATAGAGAAGCAAAGAGACTAAAGAACACTTGTGGAAACAGAGACTTGTACACCAATGTTCATAGTGGCATATTTCACCATCACAAGAACATGGAAACAGCCCAGATGTCTAACCACAAACTAATGGATTAAGAAGTTGTGGTGCATTCATACAATGGAGCATTATGTAGCATGCAGGAGCAATGATTTTGTAAATTATTACCTCACTTGGGAGGGACTGGAGAACATTTTGCTGAGTGAACATTTTGCCCCACAAGGACAATTACTGCATAAAACCATTATTGTAGAATGATTATGAGGATCCAAGGTTGGGAGGGGGGTGAGTGTGTGAGTGTGAAAACAGAGAGATGTGGATATGCAGGGAGAAGGGAGATTTACTATAGGGTTTTACAATTTGTTGTGGGTGTGTGTGTGAGGGAAATTGGAAGAATTTGTTCTGGAAAACAATGTATTTAAATTTTGTAAATAAACCAGAAACTACAGAACAATTTCACTGATTTCACATGCAAGCAAGATTTTACTGAAGATTATCCAAAAACGACTGGAACAGCACATCAACAGAGAACTACCAGAAGTCCAGGCTGGTTTCAGAAGGGGTCGTGGTACTAGAGATATTGTAGCTGATGTAAGATGGATCTTGGCTGAAAGCAGGGAATACCAGAGGAATGTCTATCTGTGTTTCATTGACTATGCAAAGGCATTTGACTGTGTAGATCATAACAAACTGTGACTGACTCTGAGAAGAATGGGAATCCCAGAACACTTGATCGTTCTAATGCGAAACTTATACTTGGACCAGGAGGCAGTCATCAGAACAGAGCAAGGGAACACTGCATGGTTCAAAATTGGGAAGGGCGTACGCCAGGGATGCATCCTATCTCCATACCTTTTCAACCTATATGCAGAACAGATTATCCGGGAGGCTGGGCTCTATGAGGAGAAATGTGGGGTCAAGATTGGTGGACGATTTATTAACAATCTGCGTTATGCGGATGACACAACCCTGCTTGCTGAAACTGAGGAGGACCTGAAGCGCCTGCTGCAGAGTGTCAAGGACTGCAGCCTACAATATGGATTGAGGCCCAATGTCAAGAAGACAAAGATTCTCACCACTGGACCAATTGGCAGCATCAGGATGGATGGTGAAGAGATTGAGATTGTACACAGCTTTAGTTTGCTTGGCTCCATAGTCAACAGTCTTGGCACCAGCAGCCAGGAAATTAAAAGGCGCATTGCCATGGGAAAGTCTGCTGTTAGGGACCTCTCCAAGGTGCTGAAGAGCACTGGTGTCTCTCTGGAGACTAAGGTGCGTCTGATACAGGCCATGGTCTTTGCAATCACCTGTTATGCATCAGAGAGTTGGACAATGACCAAGGAGGATAGAAGGAGAATTGAAGCCTTTGAGCTGTGGTGCTGGAGAAGAGTATTGAGAATACCATGGGCTGATAAGAAAACAAATAGATTTGTCCTGGAGAGGGTTAAACCGGGTGGCTCCTTGGAGGCAAGGATTCTGAGGCTCCGTCTAACTTACTTTGGACATGTAGTGAGGAGAGACCGGTCCTTAGAGAGGGACATCATGCTTGGGAGGGTGGAGGGACGGCACAGGAGAGGAAGGCCCTCTATGAGGTGGATTGATTCAGTGACTGGGATAATTGGGATGGGAGTGTCAGAGACAGTGGGATTGGCAAAGGACAGAGCGGAGTTTAGGGCTGTTGTACATAGGGTCGCTATGAGTCGCAGGCGACTCAACGGCACATAACAACAACAACAACAAATAAACCAGTGTATTTTTTTAAAATGAATTGTTGTCTTGATTATTTAACTGGCTGTTTGATCTTTGGTAAGGCACTTAAGTTCTCTAAATGAAAATAATCTTTTCTGAAAGAAGCAGGGATAATTAGAAGCAAGGGTAGTAAAGTTTCACATCACACGCTTTGGGTATATTACCAGGAAAGATGAGGCCCTAGAGAAATAGACTATTCTTGGTAAAATAGAGAGGCATCTAAAAAAAGAAGACCCTCAATGAGAGAGAAATAGGCACAATGGCTGCAAGAGAAGGCCCAAGCACAGCAGAGATATGGGGATGATGCAGGCTCAGGCAGGATGTGTTCTGTTGCACGTGGGGTTGCCATGAGTCAAAGCTGACTTTGCCTATAAAAACATCAGCATCCTGCCAATATCATAGAACAATGATGATGATCAAATTTTTCTTCCTTTTTTTAAAGTTCCTTTCTTCTTTTAAAAAATTTATTAATTTCAATGAAAATTTTCAGAGACTTTGGATTTCCATTCATTCACTATTGCACTTTTCTCTCCTCCCAACCCTCCCCCCTAGACACTACCCTCTTGAAAAAGTAAAAGAAAAATTCTTTCACTGTTTTACAATCCCACCCCCCAGATCCACTCCACTATACAGCCTTCACTCTGGACTTATGTCATGACAAAAATGCCTAATAATTTTCCTCTTAAACAGTTTTCTCCAAAAATAAAACAAAACACAAAAAAACAAAAACAAACAAA
>NW_006399755.1:22664909-22681941 GCF_000299155.1 Elephantulus edwardii
ACAAATATTTATCATATATTTTCTATCTGCTAGGCACTCTGTTGGATGCTAGAGATACAGTGGTAAGCACACGTGGGTTTCTTTTCCTTATGAAACTTTCGTTTAAAACAGGAAGTCTCAATTTCAACATGATTCATATTTTGGATTGGCCAGTTCTTTGCACTGCAGGATGTGTAGCAGCATCCCTGCCCACTAGATGTCAGTAGCAACTGGCTCCTATTCTTTACAATCAAAAATGTCTCCAGACAATGACAAATGTACCTTGAGGGACAAAGCTGCCTCTAGTTGGAGACCACTAGTTTAATGAGAGACTGTGACTTCTGAGAAAGACAAAATGTTTTCTCTTTCTCTTGCTGGAAGTAATTTAGAAAGTATTTCCTGGTGGCAGCGATTTCATAACCAAAAGAGGAGCCAGCTGGTGCTGTAGTTGCCAGAATGGTAAGGTGGCTACACCCTAAGGCCATGGTAACATATTGAAGACAGAATCACACTTCCTGGGAGCTTCCCTAGTCTCCAAATCCCTGCAAGATGAGGTAATCTATTTCCACATATTTTTAAGCAGAAGGATTTCCATTGTTGAGGTGGAAATGATCCACATAAAATCTTCCCTTCCTTCATCTGCAAAACGAACACAGTTTATATTCTTTAAAACACAAGTTGGTGTAAAAATGGAATATCTCTACTGTTGTCTGAAATGTTGGCTATTCAAGCCCACCAAGAGTCATCTTGAAAGAAAGACCTGGCTGTCTATTTAAATTGGAAAATCCACAGAGAAAATGTCTACACTGATACACATCATATTATTGTGAGTCAGAGTTGACTCAAAAGCAACTGGTAAAATATTTTATTTAATATCCAAAGAGGTTAAATATTTATAAAAAACTTCATTTATCATTTGACATGCTTGATATAGTTAGTGAGTAAACATAGTGATGTTGGTGTTGTAACATCAAGTTGACTGCAACTCAGAGTGACCCCTATGCACAATAGCTCTCAATCCTGCCCTGTCCTGAGCCAGTCTCATTGTTCCAGACACACCTAACTCAATTACCCTAATTTACTGTGTCAATCCATGTTATCCAATGTCTTCCAGCTCCTGTGCTGTCACTCAACCCTTCCAAGCATGATGTCCTTCTCCAAGAACTGGTCTTTCCAGGCAACACGCCTAAAGTATGTGAGACAGAGCTTCAAAATCCTCCTCTTCAAAGAGCAACTTGCCTTCACCCTCTACAGGACAAATCTGTTTGTTCTCTCAGTGGTCCATGGTATATTCAGTAATCTTCTCCAGCACCACAATTTACAGGCACCGATTCTTCTGTCATCCTTAGTCATCATCCATCTCTCTGATACAAGTTATTGTGAAGATGATAGCCTGGATCAGGTGCACCTTAATCTCTAGACTGGTATTATTTCTCTTTAGCTGGAGAGGTCCCTGAAAGCAGATTTTCCTAATGCAATTAATCTTTTGATTTCTTGACTGCTGGTGGAACCAAGAAAGCTGAAATTGTTAACAATCTCAAGCTCTTTTCCATCTATTATGATGCTGCCAATTGGCCAGTGGTAAGAATCTTTATTTTCTTAGTGTTGAGTTTTAATCCACATTGAAGACTGCAGTCCTTAATCTTCTGCAGCAAATGTTTTCGGGTTTACCTCAGTTATAACTATATTTTATTGCCACTCTTTTGAGATATTTAATGCTGCTTTCAAGTCCCTTTATGTTTCTATTAATTATATGCTTCAAAAACTAGTAATTGAACCTGATAAAGATCATTTATGAGAACACCACAGCTAACAGTACACTTAGAGGTGAAAGACTGAAAGTTTTCCAAACTAAGAGCAAGAAGGAGAGAAGGGTGCCTATTTTTTATACTTCTACTAAACATTATATTATCGTTTTTGCCAGGGGAATTATAAAAGATAAAGAAGTAAAGAACATCCAAATTAGAAAATAAGTAAAATCTCTATTTGGAGACCAAAACACATAGCCATCAAGTTGAAACTGACTCACAACTGATCCTCCATCACGTTTTCTGAAGTTATACATCACACAGGAGGAGACTGGCAAACTTTACTTGTAGAACCACTGACAGATTAGAACTGTCATGGAGGCGCCCTCCTTGGGTTAACAGTGCAACTCTCAAAGGAAAAGGCCACCAGAGCTCCCTGTTTGAAATTACTGTTAGGTGAAGTCAAGTCGATTATGACACATAGCAACCCTCTGAAAACAGAATTGAACCCTGTGCTATCCTGTGCCATCCTCACAATCTCTGACACAGTTGAGCCCATTGCTGCAGTCTCTGTATCAATCCACCTGGTCGAGGCACGTCTTCTGTTTCACTGTCCTTCACCTTTTCCAAGCATTATGACCTCTCCAATGAATAGCCTCTCCTAGAAACATGGCCAAAATATATGAGAAAAAGTTTGTCATCTTTCTCTCCTGGGAACACTCTGGCTGCACCTTCTCCAAGACATCTGTTTGTTTGTTTATTCTTTTGGCAGTCCATTCAGAACTCTTCTCCAGCACCGTAGTTCAAAAGCATCAATTCTTCTATCATCCTTATACATTGTCCAGTTCTCAGCAGTATAGCAAGTGAATGAAAAGATAATGGCTTGAGTAAGACATATCTTAGTGCTGAAATGAGCATCAACACTCCTCAATAATTTAGAGAGTTCCATGACTAAAGAGTTTCACAGTACAATACATCTCCTGATTGCTGGTAACAAGTGTATTAATGGTGGATCCAAGTATGATGAAGTCATTGACCATTTCAACCTCTTCTCCACTTACATTGTTGCCTACCAGCTTAGTGGTGAGAATTTTTATTTTCTTGACATTGACATGCATATTGAAAGCTGTAGTCTTTGATCTTGTGAAGATATTCTACCAATCCTGATGTCACATTCTTCTTCATAGAATCCAGCTTCTCAAATAATTTGCTTAACATACAGATTGAATAGGTATGAAGAAAGACTACAACCCTGACACACAAACCTTTCCCAATTTTATGTCATATAGTATTCCCTTGATCCATTTGTACAACAGCCTGTTGGTTTATATATACGTTTTGCATGAGCACAATTAAGTATTCTGGGATTCCCATTCTTCTCAGTGTTAGCCATAATTTTTATAATCACATGATGAAAAACCTCTGCATAGTCAATAATGCACATGTAGACATTCTTCTGGAATTCTTTGCTCTCAGCCTGGATCCACCTGACACTGGCAATTATGACCCTGTTGCCATGGCATCATCTATATTCAGCTTGAACTTCTGGCAGTTCTCTGTATATCTACTGTTCTAGTCAGTTTAGAATGATCTTCAGCAATGTTTTCCTTGCATGTGATATTAATGATATTGTTTGATAGTTTCCACATTCTGTTGGATCACCTTTCTTGGGAATGGGAAGAATATGGATCTTTTCCAGTTAGTCGGCCAGATAGCTGTATTCCAAATTTCTTGGCATAGACTAGGGAGCGTGTCCAGGCCTACATCTATCATTTAAAACATATCAGTTTGTATCCCATCGAGTATTACAACTATCCTTTTTTCAAACACTTTACTGCAATTTGAACTTCTTCCTTCATTACCATTGGTTCTGGATTATATGGTACTTCCTGAAACATTTCTGTGTTGGCTAATTCTTTTTGGTACAGTGATTGTCGTATTCCCTCCATCTTTTGATGCTTCCTGGATCATTCAATATTTTGTCCGTAGCATCTCTAATTTCAACTCAAGCCCTGAATTTGTTTTTCAGTTCTTTTAGCTTTAGAAAAGTCAACTGAGTAATTTCCTTTTTATTCTCCAATTCTGGGTCTCCGTACATTGTATTATAATAATTTGTCTTTTTGCTTTTTGAAATCTGTTCAGGTCTTTTACTTAACATCACTTCCCTTTGTTTTGTTTTCTAAATGCTCTGGTGCAATTATCAGATCTGTCCTGACATCCATTTTGGTTTTTCCTTTTTCCTCTGTCTTTGTATTGACCTTTTTTTTCTTTCATAGATAATATCTTTGATATCATCCCACAATTGATCTGCTCTTTGATCATTTATGTTCAATGCCTCAAACCTATCCTTATGATGATTTTTGAAGACCCCATGATTCTCCACAGGAAGAGTTTCTGCATTGCTAGCCATAATGAACTCTGGGTTATAGACTGATCTTAATATGGTGGCATACTCCTGGCTCTGAACCTTCAAGTTGTCAGTAAGTCTCTCACCATCTTCACCATCTAGTTGGATGTTTGTGTCTCATTGCTGTCAATTTGAAAACAACTAATAGCTGACTGTCCAAAGGGTTTCCAAAGGTATAATGAACTGTCTAATTGATGTATTTATTAAATTAGGAACATCTACTGTCAGGGACCTCTCCAGAATGCTAAACAGCAGTCTGGAAACCAAGGGTCACCTACTCCAGGCCATAGTTTCTGCAATTACTTGTTGTGAATCATAGAGCTGGAAAATGACTAAGGATGTTGGGAGAATTGATGCCTTTGAGTTTCTCTGCTTGAGAAGAGTACTAAGCATATCATTGACTGCAAGTCTAACATACTTAGAGTAAATTGCCAGGAGGGATAGTTCTTGGTGAAGGACATCATGCTTGGAAGGGTGGAGGGACAGCACAAAGGAGGAAGACTCTAGATGAGATGGATTGACACAGTAATTGGAGCATAAGGAAAGATTCAGAGATATGGTGCAAAGGGTCACTAAAAGTCGTAGGCTTGACAGCATGTAACAAAAATAAGAAGACCTAGTTATGAAGCTAACCCTCTTAAAGTAGCATATTCTTTTTATTTAAATATTTTAATGTCATATCTTTTAAACATGTATTATATACTTTGCCTGTACACTTAAATAATTTTACCATAAATGTTTGTGTGTTTTCCTGTCTATCATCTGCTTTTTGGGGGGTTAGAATGCTTGTCTATTAGATACTGTATTAAAGCGGAGTTTCCAGATTGAGATAGACTAGGAAGAAGGATAGGCTGTTGACTTCTGAAGTAATAAGCCTCCAAAAATCCTACAAAGAACAGAGAACACATTCAGATTATTAGATATTGCGCTGTAGGCTGAGCTCTAACATTGGGAAACATGAAAATGAGGAATAATTGCTAGCCACTGATAGATACCTGGAACATGGAACACGCAAAGTATGAATGTAGGGGAATCAGACATTGTTAAAAAAATAAATGGAGTTCATAAATATTGACATAATAAGCAATGAGAGACGGATTGAATCAGATAATCATATGATCTACTATGCTGGGAATGAAAAAGTCAGGGAAATGGGGTTGCATTCATAATCATAACGACCAGTTCTAGATCCATGCTGGTAAAACATGTATGAGGATCCAAGGTAGCGAGGGTACAAGCAGTGGGGTAGGGATGGGAAGGGGAAAAATCATAGGGTTGCACAATTCGGTGGGTGGAGGGAAGGAGAGTAAAGGAAAAGTGAAAGATCTAACAGGTATCTGGGAAGACAGGGTAATGGCAGGCATAAAATTCAATGGTGATTAATTTTATAAAACATAATGAATTGTAATGATTTTATAAAACACAATGCAAATAAAGGACTGTGTGAAATACAATGTCCATGAACTTTGTGAGTAAACCAGTATAAAATAAAAGAAAAACCAAAGATGGACGGAACACACAGCGTTCAGTGTGCAAAAAGATTTGGCTGACACAGAACCTTTTGAGGAAATAGCATATACCTAGACTAGGAAGGTGGTGTCCTAACAGAGCATGGGAACACTGTATAGTTCAAATTAAAAAGGGATGTATCCTTTCTCCATACTTTTTCAGTCTGTATGTGGAATAGATCATTCAAAAGTTTACACTTTATGAAGAAGAATGTGGATCGTGATTAGAGGAAGACTCATCAACAATCTACATTATGTGGATGACACAACTTCAATCACTGAAGCTGAGGAGGACTTAAAACATTTGCTACAGAAAGTAAAAGATTACAGCCTTCAAGATGGATTGCATCTCAGCATCAAGAAAACAAACTTTCTCACCACTGGGCCAATAGTCATTATCATGATTGATGGGAAAACGTTGTTAAGGATTTAGTTTTGCTTGGATCTATAATCAACACTCTTGGCACCAGCAGTCAGTAAATCAAAAGACAAGTTTCACAGGGAAAATCTGTCATCCAAGATCTCTCCAGAGTGTTAAAGAGGAAGGATGACAGAATGTTGCATAGTGGAGTGTACTGGGCTTGGGGAGGCGGGGCAGATTGCATAACAGTGAAGGAATTTTTCTTTTACTTTTCAAAGAGAAGAGCAAAATGGGGTGGGGGAGAAGGGTTGGCAGGGAGAAAAATGCAACAATGAATGAATGGAAATCCAATATCTCTGTAAATGTTCACTAAAATTAATAAAATATCTTTTTTTTAAAAAATAGGAAGGATGACAGATTAGAGACTAAGGTATGTCTGATTTAGGCCATGGTCTTCTCAATTGCTTGCTATGCTTTTGAGAGCTGCACAGTCAATAGGAATTACAGAGAATAATCAATGTCTTTGAGTTGTGGTGCTGGAAAAGAGATATTGAATGTATCATGGATTGCTGTGAGAACTAACAGAGATGTCCTGGAGAGGGTCAAATCAGGTGGATCTTTGGAGGCAAAGATATTTAAACTGTCTCACATACTTTGGGCATGTTCCCAAGAGAGGCCAGTCCTTGGGGAGGATATTATGCTTGCAAGGGTGGAGGGACAACACAAGAGAGGAAGACTCTGGATGAGATGGATTGACACAGTGATTGTGGTTATGGGGTCTGGTTTTTCAGAGGTGTTTAGACTGGCTCAGGATAGGATAAAGTTCAGAGCCATTGTCATAGGTTACTATGAGTTGTGGTCAACTCGATGGAACATGACAACAACAACATGCATTGTTGTTGTTGTTGTCATGTGCCATCGAGTCGTTTGCGACTCATAGAGACCCTATGTACAACAGCCCTAAACCATGCTCTATCCTGTGCCAAACTCATTGCCTCTGACACACCCATCCCGATTACCCCAGTCATTGAATCAAGCCACCTGATAAAGTGTCTTCCTCTCCTGTGCTGTCCCTCTACTCTACCCAGCGTGATGCCCCTCTCTAAAGACCTGTCTCTCCTTACAACATGACCAAAGTATGTCAGACGAAGCTGCAGAATCCTTGCCTCCAAGGAGCAGCCTGGCTTAACCGTCTCCAGGAGGAATCTGTTTTCTTGGCAGTCCATGGTACATCCAATACTCTTCTCCAGCACCACAGCTCAAAGGCATCAATTCTCCTTCTATCCTCCCTAGTCATTGTCCAACTCTCTGATGCATAACAAATGATTGCAAAATACCATGGCCTGTATCAGGTGAACCTTAGTCTCCAGAGAGACACCACTGCTCTTAAGTACTTCCGAGAGGTCCCTAACAGCAGACTTTCCCATCGCAATACGTTTTTTGATTTCCTGACTGCTGGTGCCAAGAGTGTTGACCGAGCAAACTGAAACTGTGAACAATCTCAATCTCTTCACCATCCATCCTGATGCCTTTGATTGGTCCAGTGGTGAGAATTTTTGTCTTCTTGACATTGAGCCTCAGTCCATATTGAAGGCTGCAGTCCTTGACCCTCTGCAGTAAGTGCATGAGGTCCTCCTCAGTTTCAGCGAGCAGGGTTGTGTCATCTGCACAACACAGATTGTTGATAGGTCGTACATATATAGATAAAAAGGGGAAAGAGGAAGATCCTCAGCTAGGTGGATTGCACAGTGACTACAGCAATGGGCTTCAGTGTCTTAGAGCTAGGACAGCGTTAAGATCTATTGTTCATAGGGCTGCTATGAGTTGTACTCAACTCAAAGGCACTTAACAAAATCAACATAAAGATTTTTATAAAGATCAAGAGATCGTTGTCCAAGCAAAACAAGGGAACACTGTATGGTTTAAAATCTGGAAGGATGTAAGCCAGAGTTTTATCCTTTCTCCATGCCTATGTGTTCTGTATGCTGAGCAAATAATTTGAGACACTGAACTGTATGAAGAAAAATGTGGCAACAGGATTGGAAGAAGTCTAATCAACAACCTGCATCACACTGATGACAGTCTTACTTGCTCAAAATGAGGAGAACTTGAAACGCCTGCTGTAGAAGATCAACTACTACAGCCTTCAATATAGATCACATCTCAACCACAAGACAAAAATCCTTACCATGGGACCAATAAAGAATGCTATGATAGATGGAGAAAAGATTGAAATTGCCAATGATTTCATCTCCCTGGGACCCACAGTCAACACTCTTGGGGCCAGCAGTCAGGAAATCAGGAGACATATTGCATTGGGCAAGTCTGCTGCCAGGTATCTCTCCGAAGTACTGAAGAGCAATGATGTTAGTTTGAAAACTAAGGTGTATTTGATTTCAGGACGTGGTCTTTTCAAACACTAGTTATGTGTCTTAGAGCTGAACAATGAATAAAGATGACAGAAGAATTGATGCCTCTGAGTTGTGGTATTGTGGAATATTACTGAATTGCTGAAAAAGCAACTAGGACTTGGACAAGAATACTTCTTGGAGGCAAGGATGGTGGGGCTTCATCTCATATACTTTGGACATGTTGCTAGAAGAGGCTATTCCTTGGAAATGGAAATCATGCTTGGAAAGGTGGTGGGTCAGAGAAAGAGGAAAAGACTCTCAGTGAGATGGATTGATACAGTATGTCAAAGAGAATGAGGATGGCACAAGATAGAACAGTTCTGTTGTTCAGAAGGTCTCAATGAGTGGTGCTTGACTTGAGGGAAACTTACAACCACAACAACATAAAGATTTTTAGGATGCATATTAATTGTTATGCCTGAGAACATTCATGCCTCTAGAGATGATTCAGGTCTGTAAATGTTCTTGTTTCTGTGCTAAATGGCCCCTAATCACCATAGTAACATCACGCAGAGACGTCCAAGAAAACTTGAGGTATTTAGAGTAATGAAAGTAAGATGTATAAGATGTGTGAGAGAATTCTTTAACCATTTGAAGGATTATTTTGGAACTGGGATTACAATTTTATATTATTCTGGGAGTATAACTAAGTAACAATCAATGAGCAGTTTTGACACTTCATGAGAATGACCTTCCTGCAGAACAGATTTTGGCAGACTGGCTAGCCATTTATTATACTTGCTTCCTTTTGTCTGAGCACACAGTTAAGCAGAATTTCTAAGCTTTCTTTTCATTTGGGGTTGTTTATGTGCTCAAGTTCTGATCAATTCAATGCGATGGTAGCTGTTTGCAGTCCTGATGCATTAATACCTGCCTTTCACAGTCATCCATGCTCTGCTCTTCTATTGGCTTGATGCTGTTGCTGATGTCAGCTTTGAGAGGCGATGAAATCTTCTAGATAGTAAAGACTTGTGTTTTTTTTCCTTAGCTCCCAATTATTGTTTTACTTCTCCAGGTAACTCTAGAGAATGGGACTTAAGGTTCCACACTGACAATCTCATGGGTAACAAGACCCACACACTCCACAGAAAATGTTCCTGCATTACTTGAGATAATAAATTCTAGCAGATAGAGTGATTTCAATATGATTAAGCACCTCCCAAATATGAAAAGAAATTTTCCCTGGATTTGTCTTTGGAAGAGATGCTGCTAAAACTCAGATAACTCTTAGAATTTTATTTTATTTGCTTGACTAGAATGTGTGTTAGAATCACCAGTGTCTAATATAGGAACTGCCAAAATGGAAAGGATCTACTAGGAAATACGGCATTTTTAAATTTCTAAGGTGTTCTACCCATGAACCTAGAGAGAGGATGAAAGGCACCCAGGCATCGAGGACTCTCCTTCATAGGGTCGCTGTGAGTCTCCTGCAACTCGACGGCACTTAACAACAAGGTGTTCTATGCGAAAATGGTTACCCATGGTTGACAGTGTTTGGTGGAGCTCCCTGACTAAACAAGCTAGGAACCAGGAGTGGGACCTACATCTGAAATGGCTTGCCTCCAGAAACTCGTTGAATGCGGAGAAATGAGGCAAGTTATACAAGCGTTCAGGTCTTCCATTCATAGGGTCGCTATGAGTCATCTACCACTAGATGACACTTAACAACAACAACAACAAGGTATTCCATCAGCAAGGAAGCTGTATCCAGAAAGAAACATAGGCGCTGAGGTTGATTTATGTGTTTCCAGTTTTTCTCTCTGTCCTGAGGTTTTCATTTTTATTCAGACAAAGCTTTATTTCAATTATTACACTCTCAAACATCTTTTATGCTGTTGAGAACATATTTCCCTTTAACAATCTTCAAGTCCCTTTTCTAATCTCTTGTTTCTATGATTGCTGTAAATATTTTTTACAACAAATCTTGTTAGTTCTCCGTTTAAAAAATTATTCTTTTTGAAAAGTCAGAAGATAATGTATGCAGAATGTAAGATTCTTCTTTTACATTAATCTATATATGCAAAGAGAAAGTCTTAGAATGAAATATATGAAACAGCAATAATGGTTATTTTACTGTGTTAACAGAATCTCTGTTAATGTCTACTTTTAACCTTAAACTTATGAGTATTCCTGTCTTTTAAAGAAAGAATTTCCTTTAGTAAGTAGGGAGCTCTTGTAGCCTAGTGTACAATGAATTGCCTTGTTCACCTAAAGGCAGGCAGTTCAAATCAACCAGCTACTTTGTAGTAGAAAGATAGGCAATTTCCTTCTCTGACATTTACAGTCTCTGGAAACCCACTGGAAGGACAATAATGAGTAGGTTCTGACTCAACAGCAACGAGTGTTTTGTAGAACATAAAAGTAAATTTTAAAAAATTATTAAGGCTGTTCTAAAAACCAAAAGTAAAAACAATTTAAATTAGGGTCTGTGGGATTTATGTATGAAATAAGAATGTTGGCTGCGATTGGCAGATTCTGTCTTATCTATTATTCCTACGCAGTCAAATTATATATAGTGTTCATAGTTCAGGTATCTGATCATATGACCTCTCTAGCTAAGCTACTTTGTTACTCCATTGTCCATACATTTTAATTTTATTTATACCCTTCATCAGCCTTCCATGTCTCATTGCTCTATTAAAAGAAAGTGTAGGAGAGGCTGTGTTTATAGTGGATGTTAGAACTGTTTATAGGTTCATGGCTCATTTCATTAACTTATAGTTTACATACTTCCTCTTGTAATCCAACTTAAACATTTTATTGGAACAATTATTCACAATTACAGGATTTAAATGAATTTTTCTTGTGATGAAGTATTATTCCTTATTCCCCACAGAATTATAATTGGATTATTCTCATTATAGTTTTCCTTTGTTTTATTACTCCCTTGTTCCCAGTTTATCTTTCAATTACCTTTCAGTTTGTTGGTTTTCCCCATGAACTATAAAGTTACCATTTTGTATAATTGTGAAACAAGCCATTTTCATTGCTCTATTTTAGATCTTCCTTTAAAATTGCCAACAAGCTAGCCATGAAAATAAAAGTCAGTTTTCTTCAATATAATTAGATGACTGACAATCATTTTAATGAGCTGCTTATACTCCTAAAGTATTTGGAAGGACTACATTTTATTTCCCAATGTTGGGAAAATCTGAAGTTAGGGACTTTTCCAAATTATTGAGGAGTAAATGATGTCAGTTTGAGAATTAAGGTGTCTTATTCAGGCCATGGTCTTTCTGATTACTTGCTATGCATCTGAGAGCTGGACAATGAATAAGGATGACAGAAAAATAATTGATGCCTTTGAGCTGTGGTGTTGAAGAAGAGCACTGCACATCCCATGGAAGGCCAAGAGAGCAAACTTCTATGTCTTGGTGAGGGTGCGGCCAGAGTGCTCTTTGGAAGCAAGAATGATGAGGTCTCGCCTCACGTACTTTGGGCATGTTGCTAGGAGATGCTATTCCTTGGAAAAGGACATAATCCTGGGAAGAGTGGAAGGACAGTCAAGGAAAGGAAGACCCTCAACAAGGTGGATTGACATGGTCACTGCTGCAATGGGCTCTTGTGTGTCAAGAAGTGGGAAGCTGGCGCAGGATAGAACAGGGTTCATATCTTTTGTTTATAGGGTGCTATGAGCTATTGTTCCTCGTTCATGGGGAATAATTGCAACCCCCTATCCCCATCACGAATGGGGTTCAATGGGTTACCCGCGCCTGCCAGCATAGGGTAGGCACACGCTGAACCAGTTAGTGTAGCGCGCGTGCAGCCCCGGACATCTAAGGGCATCACAGACCTGTTATTGCTCAATCTCAGGTGGCTGAACGCTACTTGTCCGTCTAAGAAGTTGGGGGACGCCGACTGCTCTGGGGTCGCGTAACTAGTTAGCATGCCGGAATCTAGGTTAAACCGGGTGGCTCCTTGGAGGCAAGGATTCTGAGGCTCCTTCTAACATACTTTGGACATGTTCTGAGGAGAGACAGGTCCTTGGAGAGGGACATCATGCTTGGGAGGGTGGAGGGACAACGCAGGAGGGGAAGGCCCTCTATGAGGTGGATTGATTCAGTGACTGGGATAATCGGGATGGAAGTGTCAGAGACAGTGCGATTGGCACAGGACAGAGCAGAGTTTAGGGCTGTTGTACGTAGGGGTCGCTATGAGTCGCAAGCTCCTGGAGGGCACATAACCACAACAACAACAACATGAGCTATCGACTGACAGCACCTAAAAACAACAGCAACAACAATATTTTATTATGCCTGGTTTGGAGATGTCAATGCAGTTGTTAAGAGAGCTAGCATACTGCTTTGCTCACACTGTCCTCAGAATATGACTCATAATTGCCACTGGTGAGGAGACACTGTCTTTTCCTTTATTACATATTTCCACAACATGGTATTTAATGGTTTGATCATGGGAGAAGAAGGACACTGGGGTATCCAGGATGAAATTCTTGCTAAGAAAGATAAGAGAGTTTTCAGCAATGAAAGTAGTTTCATCAGGTGCCAAAGCATTTAGAACTCAGAGAACAAGTACAATATGATCCTAGAACTGAGTGTGCCCATGCTGTTCCTACAAACGTTGAAAGTACTCTCAGAAAAATCAAAGGGGCCTTCCTAGATCATGTGGACTGACTTGAAGCAGATCAGATATACCCACGCATGTAAGAAATATTTATTGAATTCAAAATAAAGACTAGGCCTGATAGCAGAAAGAGAATGAAGATACTTAGACAAGGTGAGATGAACTTTGTACCTAAGAACTCAAGGGCACCTCAGTGATAGCAAACATTTTAAGGGCATGTTGTATTGCATAAATTACTTGTTTAAACTTCACAGTAATTCTAGACTGTGCATGTGTTAACAAGCAGTTAATAAAATGAATAATGAAAAATAGAATGGACATTTCAGGTATCGAGAACAAATACTGCTTGTTCCTTGCATTTCCTTTTTGCAGAGCAATCATAATTGGAGGCAAGAAGGACTATCATTGCTATATTACAGAAGAGAAAATGGAAGCACTTTGACATAAAATGTTCAAAGTTAAAACAGATGTTTAATATCAAAGCTAAATTAGGGACATGTTTAGAATGGATATATGAAGTAAGTATACGTATTATAATAGCTATTATTCACATAAAGTGTCTATAACTAATAACCCAAGAAAGGAAATAGAGTGTCACCACACTGAGGAAACCAAACTTCCATTTTAGATGCAAAGCCAGTCACACAGCCTGAGAGTTGGTTGGGGAGCTAAAAGAGTTGCACAGGTTTGTCTGATGAAACATATAAAGAACAACAAAAAAAACTAACAAACTAACAAAACAAACCACAGTAGTTCTATTGAATCACAGAACCAGACAAATCCATCCTGGATCTAATCCCAGACCATCTTCTTTTTTTACTTCTCTTTTACTTATCATGTTTAGCCCAAATATTAATAAAAAATGTAATTCAAGAAAAGGAGAAAATCAGACTTCAAAACAGAGTTGTTGCTGTTATGTACCATAGACTCTCCTGTGACTCATAGTGACCCTATGTACAACACACCTAAACACTGCTTTATCCCTTGCCAAACTTATTGTCTCTGACACACACATCCCCATAACTCCAGTGACTGAATCAATCTATCTCATCAAGGGTCTTCCTCTCCTCTGCTGTCCCTCCACCCTTCCAAGCATGACGTCCCTCTCCAAGGACTGATCCCGCCTTGCAACATGTCCAAAGTATGTCAGACAGAACTTCAGAATCCTTGCCTCCAACGACCAGCCTGGCTTCACCCTCTCAAGGATGAACTTGTTTGTTCTCCTAGCAGTCTATGTATGTATAAGAGTATTCAATACTCTTCTCCAGCACCAAAGCTCAAAGGCATCAACTCTCCTTCTGTCATCCCTAGTCATTGTCCAGCTCTCTGATACATAGCAAATAATGGCAAAGACCATGGCCTGTATCAGGCACACCGTAGTCTGTAGACTGACATCATTGCTCTTCAGTACTTTGGAGAGGTCTCTGACAGAAGACTTTCCCAGTGCAATTCGTCTTTTAATTTCCTGGATTCTGGTATCAAGGGTGTTGATTGTAGAGCCAAGCAAGCTGAAGTTGCCAACAATCTCAATCTCTTCATCATCCATCGTGATGGCATGGGACATTTTGAGTGAGAGGATCATATTATATACTATGCTGGAGATGAAAAGGAGAGGAGAAATGGCGTTGCTTTCATAGTAAAAAAAGTAATTTCTAGATCCATCTTGAAATACAATGTTGTGAGTGACAGGATAATATACATACACACACAAGGAAGTCCAGTGAATACCACCATCATTCAAATATATGCACCAACAACCAGAGCCAAAGAGGAGGAAATAGAAGATTGCTACCAACATTTATAGTTAGAGATTGATTGAACAGGCAATCAAGATACTTTAATAATAATGGGTGACTGGAATGCAAAAGTTGGAAATAGAGAAGAAGGATCAGCAGTTGGAAAACACGAACTTGGTAACAGAACTGAAGCAGGAGATAGAATGATTGAATTTTGCACAATCAATGACTTCTTCATTGCAGATATATTTTATAAGAAGTACAAAAACAGGCTGTACACATGGATTGCAACTGTTGGTATGGATAGGAATCAATATCAGCTGTGAAAACTATGCCAGGTGCTGATTGTGGAACAGACCACCAACTACTCATATGCAAGTTCAAGCTGAAACTAAGGAAAATTGAATCAAGGCCCCAGGAACCAAAATTTGACCTTGAGGATGAACTGTGGGAAGTTATCAAGAATATCATACAGGAAGAATGCAAAAGGTCATTACAAAATACAGTAGAAAACACAATAAGAGAACAAGACAATCCTGTTTCATTTTTCTTTTTTCTGGATTTGGACATGGAAGTAAACGTTTAAATTAAAATTTTAAACTAGTTGGTTAAAGATGACTAACTCCTCACTGAGATTGTAAACAGTTTTAGTTTGCTTGGCTCCACAATCAACACTCTTGGTACCAGCAGCCAGGAAATTAAAAAATGTATTGCATTGGGAAAGTCTGCTGTCAAAGATAGCTCCAGAGTACTGAAGAACAATGAGGTTCCAAAGGTCATTTTGTCAAGAAAAATTGATATTATGCTAAAATGGAAGATAATATTAGACTACAAATTGGAGTATAACTACATTAATATACAGCTGCTAAATTACATTATTGCTTATGTAACTGACAAACTACTGTGAATCATAACCCAGTCAAATAGATCTATATTCTCAACCATAGCAGCCAAGGTTGCTTATGCCTCACATTTGAGCATTTGTTATTGTCAGCCATATATTATTAACCTGCAAACGAATAGAAGACAAAACTTTTTTTTAGGTTTTTTAAATTATTATTATTATTATTATTATTATTATTAATTTTAATAGACATTTACAGAGGTTTTGGATTTCCATTCACTCATTGCCGCACTTTTCTCCCTGCCCACCCCTCCCCACCAGCTCGCTCCCCCCTCCAAAGAGAAAAAGAAAAAAAAATTCCTTCATCAGTATACAATTCCCACATCCCTTCCCCCCAACCCCCCACCCCAAGTACATTTCTCTATGCAACCTTAATTCTGGATTCCTGTGTTAACCATAATACTCAAGACTTTTTTTATTTACAGTTGTAAATTAGAAATGATGGATGGCAATTTAGTTGATAAAGAAGCAATCTGTGTAATACTGTTGTGTTTGGGTTTGGTGTGTTTTTTTTAAAAAACCATTTTAAAAAGACATTTTATTAGGTTATTGTTATGCGCCGTCAAGCCACCTGCAACTCATAGTGACCCTAATGTACAATGGCCCTAACCCCTGCTCTATTCTGTGCCAATCTTATTGTCTCTGGTACACCTACCACTATTACTCCAGTCACTGAATCAATCTATTTCATCAAGAGTCTTTCTCTCCTATGCTGTTCCTCCACTCTCCCAAGCATGATGTCCATTTCCAATGACTAATTCCTCCTTGGAACATGTCCAAAATATGTCAGGTGAAGTTTCAGAATCCTTGCCTCCAAGAAGCAGCCTGGTTTAACCCTTTCCAGGACAAACCTGTTCATTCTCTTGGCAGTCCATGGTATATTCAATACCCTTCTCCAGCACCACAGCTCAAAGGCATCATTTCTCCTTCTATCATCCCTAGTCATTGTCCAGCTCTCTGAATGCATAGCAAGTTATTGCAAAGACCATGGCCTATATCAGGCGCAACTTATTCTCCAGACTGACATCATTGTTCTTCAGTACTCTGGAGAGATCTCTGACAGTGGACTTTCCCAGTGCAATACATCTTTTAATTTCCTGGCTGTTGGTACCGAGAATGTTGATTGTGGAGCCAAGCAAACTAAAACTGTTTATAATCTCACCATTCATCATAATGCTGCCAATTGGCCCAGTGGTGAGAATCTTTGTTTTCTTGACATTGAGCCTCAATCCATACTAAAGACTACAGTCCCTGATCTTCCACAGCAAGTGCTTCAGGTCCTCTTCAGTTTCAGCAAACAGGGTTGTGTTACCTGTATAGTGCAGCTTGTTGATGATTCTTCCTCCAGTCCTGATGCCACATTTCTCCTCATAGAGCCCAGCCTCCCAGATAATCTG
>NW_006399755.1:22682345-22683616 GCF_000299155.1 Elephantulus edwardii
GGATAATATTCAGCATAATCTTGCTTGTATGTGATACTAATGATATTGTTTGATAATTTCCACACTCTGACACATCACCTTTCTTTGGAATGGGAACAAATATAGATCTTTTCCAGTCTGTTGACCAGGTAGTTTTCCTCCAGATTTCTTGGCACAACTTGGTGAACACATCTAGAGCAGCATCTGTTTGTTGAAATATATCAATTGAAATATTGTCATTCCCGGGGCCTTGCTTTGCCAATTCCTTCAGAGCAGCTTGAACTTCCTCCTTTATCACCACAGACTCTTGCTCATACATTGTCCACCAATTCCTTTTGGTATAATGACTCTGTATACTCTTTCCATCTTCTTTTTATACCTCCTAGATCATATAATATTCTGCCCAAATCATCCTTAAGTGTAGCAACTTGAGGCTTGAATTTTTTCTTCAGTTCCTTCAGCTTAAAAAATGCTGAGCAAGTTTGGCCCCATTGATTTTCTGACTCCAGTCATTTGCACATTTCATTACAATACTTTATTTTGTCTACTCACGCTGACCTTTGAAATCTTCTGTTAAGTTTGTTGTATTAGGTAGGCAAGAAAAAAACTCAGTGAAAGAAATGCAATATATAAAGAAATTCCATTGACCTAGCTATTCCATTTCTTGGAATATACTCCAAGAAAATGAGAACTGAAGCTCAAATGGAATCTTGTTCACCAATGTTCATAGCAGCATTATTCACCATCAAAAGAACATGGAAACAGCTCAAAAGTTCAGCATTATGTTGAGTGAACTAACTCAGTCTGATAAGGACAAATTCTGTATAAAACCATTATTTTAGAATGAGAATCCAAGGTGAGGGAGAGGATGGAAATAGACAGGTGACAATGGTGCTGGTAGGTGTTAATCATAGGGTTGCACAATTCAATGGGTGGGTGGAGTGAAGGAAATTGGAAGGATCATTTGTAAAAAACAATATATTCAAACTTTATAAAAAAATCGGAATGAAATAAAAAAAACAAATGTAATATAGCTTAATATGAATGGATATGGGCATATATGATGAGAATAAGAGAAAAGAAAGAAGACACAAATAACTTGAATAAGAAGTGAAAGAGGTGATATCACAACAGAATCAGCTGAAATTAAATCAATATTATGGAAAGCTATATTCCAATGAAATGTGCAAGGAGTTGGAGTCAGAAAATCAAAAGGGCTGAATTCACTCAGCATTTCTTAAGCTCAAGGAACTGAAGAACAAATTCAAACCTAGAGTTGCTATAATCAAGGA
>NW_006399755.1:22685146-22687212 GCF_000299155.1 Elephantulus edwardii
GACTGGCACACGGTAGAGCAGAGTTTAGGGCTATTGTACATAGAGTCACTGTGAGTCACAAGCGACTCAACTGCACATAATAACAACAACATATTCCAATAAATTTTAAAGTATAAAGGAAGTGGAAAAATGCCTAGAAACCCATGCCCTACCCAGACTGACACAGACAGATGTAGAACACTTGAAGAAACCCAATCACAAAAGAAGAAATTGAACAGTTCATAAAAAGACTATTCCAAGAATAGTTCTGGTCCCAATGGCTTCATGGTTGACTTCTACCAAACATTCTGAGGATAACTATTATCAATTCTTCTTAAATTATTTCAAATAGTAGAAAAATAAGGAACACTTCTAGAGTTATTCTATAAGACAAGCATAACCTAATACTAAAACCAGGCAATGACATTACCAAAAAAGAAAACTACAGACCACTAATGCTAAAGAATATAGATGCAAAATCCTTAACATAACCCTGGCCAATAAAATTCAATGGTACATAAAAACAGATAATTCATCATGACCAAGTGGGATTCATAATAGGTATGCAAGAATGGTTTAACATTGGAAAAATACAACTTATCATATCATATTAACAAAGCAAAGAACAAAATCCACACGATTATATCACTTGCAGAAAAGGTCTTTAACAAAATCCAACACCCCGTTCTGATTAAAACATTCAACAGAATAGGAATAGAATGGAATTTCCTCAACATAGTGAAAAGTATATATGTAAAACCGAGAACCAACGTCGTTCTCAATGGAGAAAGACTACAGGCATTTCCCTTATAAAGAGGGGCCAAATAAAGCTGTCCACTATCACCACTCCTATTTAATATCATACTGCAGGTACTGTTGTTTTTTAGGTGCCATTGGACTGAGTATGGCTCACAGTGACTCTATAAACAAAAGATCTGAACTCTGTTCTCTCCTGTGCCGTCCTCACACTTCCTCACACAAGAGCCCATTGCAGGAGTGACTGTGTCAATCCACCTAGTTGAGGGTCTTCCTCTCCTTCACTGATCCTCCACCCTTCCCAGCATCATATCCAAGGAATATCCCCTCCTAGCAAACATGCCCAAAGTATGTGAGGTGAAGCCTCATCATTCCTGCCTCCAAAGAGTATTCTGGCTACACCCTCTCCAAGACATACCTGATTAATCCTTTTTCTGTCATCCTTATTCATTGTGCAGCTCTCAGATGCATTGCAAGTAATTGGAAAGACCATTACCTGAATCAGACACATCTTAGTCCTCAATAATTTGGAAAGTCCTTAACTGAAGATTTCCCCAATGCAATGTGTCTCCTTATTCCTTGACTGCTGGTACCAAGGATGTTAATTGTGAATTCAAGCAATATGAAGCTGTTGACAGTTTCAGTCTCCTTTCCATCCATCATGATGCTGCCAGTGGTAACAATCAATGTCTCTTGATACTGAGATGCAATCCATATTGAAGGCTGCATTCCAAGACCCCCTGCAATAATACTTCAACTCCTCCTCACTTTCAGCAAGCAATGTTGTATCATCTGCATAATTCAGGTTATTAATGAGTTTCCCTCTAATCTGGAAGTCACACTCCTTTTCATAGAGTCTAGCTTTTTGGATAATCTTCTCAGCATACAGATTGAATAAGTATAGAGAGATAATACAGCCCTGACACACTCCCTTCTCAATTTTATAACATGCATTGTTCTCCTGCTCTGTTTGTACAACAGCCTCCTGGTCCAGATATATCTTACTCATGAGCACAATTAAGTGCTCTGGGATGGGCTACATAGGAATCAGATTGACTCCATTTGTGGAAGAAATCGTTGGAGATGCTCAATATCAGCAGTCAAAAGTAGGCCAGGGGTGGACTGTTGTTCAGATCATTAATTACTCATTGTTGTTGTTGTTGTTGTTATGTGCCGTCGAGTCTTTTGCAACTCATAGCGACCCTATGTACAACAGCCCTATACCCTGCTCTATCCTGTGCCAATCACATGGCCTCTGACACACCCATCCCGATTACCCCAGTCACTGACTCAATCCACCTCATAGAGGGTCTTCCCCTCCTGCACTGTCC
>NW_006399755.1:22687649-22689882 GCF_000299155.1 Elephantulus edwardii
AATCTCTTCGCCATCCATCCTGATGCTACCAATTGGTCCAGTGGTGAGAATCTTTGTCTTCTTGACATTGAGCCTCACTCAGTCCATACTGAAGGCAGCAGTCCTTGACCCTCTGCAGCAAGTGCATGAGGTCCTTCTCAGTTTCAGCAAGCAGGGTTGTGTCATCTGCATGACGCAGATTGTTACTAGATCTTCCACCAATCCTGATGCCACACTTCTCCTCATAGAGCCCAGCCTCTTGGATAATCTGCTCTGCATACAGGTTGCAAAGGTATGGAGATAGGAAACATCCCTGGCATACACCCTTCCCAATTTTGAACCATGCAGTGTTACCCTGCTCTGTTCTCATGACTGCTTCTTAAAATTGAAGCCGAAGAAAATTAAAATAAGTCCACAGGAACCAAGATATTATCTTTAATAAATTCCATCTGTATTTTAAGATCATCTTAAGAGTAGGTTTGAGGCATTGAACACCAATGATTGAAGACCAGATGAGTTGTGGGATGATATAAAGAATATCATACATGAAGAAAGTAAAATGTCATTACAAAAATGGAGGAGAAAGAAAAAACTAAAAAAGGTTGTCAGAAGAGACTCTAAAGATTACATGGGAATGCCGAGAAGCTAAAAAAAGAGGAAAACATGTTGAAGTGAAAGAACTGACCAGAAGATTTCAAAAGACAACTTGGGAGGACAAAACAAAATATTTTAATGGAATGTGCGGAGAGCTGGAATTAGAGAATAAAAAGGGATGAACTCACTCTGCATTTCTCAAGCTAAAAGAACTGAAAAACAAATTTAAGCAACCCATCCCACTATGGAAACATGCTATGCTATGGGGCAATATATTGAACGACCCAGAAAGCATCAAAAGAAGACGGAGGGGAATACACAGAATTACTTTACCAGAAAGACCTGATTGACACTGAAAAATATCAATACGATGTGAACAGGAGCCAACGGTAGAGAAGGAGGAAGTGGAAGCTGCATTGAAGGCACTGAAAAAAAACCAACACAAATAAGCAAGACCTGAGGAATTTATGGGATTCCAATTATTTAAATGAACAGATGCAGTCTTGGATGTGCTTAACAATCTGTCAGAAAATTTGGAGGACAGCTGTCTGACCAACGAATTGGAAGAGGTCCATATATTTCTCTATTCCCAAGAAAGGTGATCCAACTGAATGTGAAAACTATTAAACAGTATCATTAATATCACTAGACATACTGGCTAGGTAAATAAGACAAGAAAAGGAAATAAGAGGCATATAAATTATTTAAAAACTTGTCTCTGTGGATGTGTTTATCATTCACAGATACTCAGGAATGCATTCATATGCACATAAATTCATACACCCATGTAGCCACATCAACTTTTAGTGTCCTCGAGTAATACAGCTTTGTGTTCATGTTGTCTCTTTATAAGAGAGAAATGAGTGAAATGAGTGACAATTGAAATAAAATTGATGGCTGTTGTTAGGTTCCATGGAGTTGATTTTAGCTTCCTTCCCTATCCTGGGCCATCCTCATCATCTCTGCTATATTTCAGACCATTATTACAGTTACTGTGTCAATTTATTTGGTTGAGAATTTTCTGCTCTTTCCCTGACCTTTCTAAGCATAATGTCTTTCTCCAAGGACTGGCCCCTCCTAACAATATGCTCAAAGAATATGATGAAGCTTTACTATTTTTGCCTCTATGGAACACCCTGGCTGCACGTCCTCAAAGACAGGCTTATTTGCTTTTTTGGAGGCCAGGGAATATTAAGTACTCTTTTCTAACTCCACAACTCAAAGGCACTGAATGATTCTTCATTTGTTATCCTTAGTCATTGTCCAACTTTTCAGAAGCATAGCAAGAAATTGAAAAGTTCATGACTTGTATCAGATGCACTTTAATCTTTAAACTGACACCATTGCTCCTTAGCACTTTGGAGAAGTTCATAATAGCAGAATTTCCCAATGCAACATGTCTTTTGATTTCTTGACTGCTAGTACCAAGAGGGGAGGTGCATTGTTTGAATCCACCAGCTGTTCTGAAGGAGAAAAATGAGAAATATTTTCCTGTGGGACTTACAGCCTCTTTCTGGAAGATTACCTATGAGTCAATGGTGGCTTAACAGCAACAAGAGTACAAATTGATAATAATTATTAACACAACTCCAGCATTTTCTTCTTACTTGGATCCACAATCAACACCTTTCATACCAGCAGTCAGATTAGAAGGCATGTT
>NW_006399755.1:22690167-22696390 GCF_000299155.1 Elephantulus edwardii
TCGGAGAGATACGTTAGAGGGTCAGTGAAAGAGAAGAAGACCCTCAACCAGATGGATTGAGAGAGTGACTACTGCTATGGGCTCGAGTGTGTCAGAGAGTGCCAGAATGGCACAGGATAGGAGAAGCTTCATATCTGTTATTCCTGAGGTCACTATGGGTCATACTTGACTCAATAGCACCTAACAAAAGCAACAGCAGCAGCAGTTGCAGCATTACTACAAAGCACCTTCTCTCATGCTCATTTCAGAGTCGGTTCGCTCAAGTTCAGACTCAAAAATTCATTGCAAGATAATGATACAGCTTTTAAACTAAAGGTTATTTTAATGCTTAGGTGGTCTAGTTATCATTATTCCCTTCTACATCCATAGGATTTTGCAATAAGTATTATTTTCTTTCTATTCATTGTCCCAAAATCTATACAATGTAATGCTTGGTTCAAACTCATCAAAGATTCAGTTGAATTTGTGATTCAACATTGCATACCCGAGAGTGTACTTTAGTATGCTTCCCATGCATTTTTGATGAAAGAGACCTCATGAAAACATTGTACAGCATCACTTTGGTTTTCTAATTCCATTCTTGTTGTAAACATTTTTATAAATAGGGGAAAATAATACAAAACTTTTCAGTAATCCTGCCTAGAGGTAAATATCGTTTATATTCTGATATGAACACACATATGTATTTATTTAGGAGGCGGAAAACATATTATTGAAAAGAAAATCTTATGTAGAAGCTTTTGCCTTCCAGAATAATGATGAAATTTTATCTCTCCTAGACACTCTTTCAGTTTTATATGGAGAATGGGGAAGGAAAACATATTATAAACAGTTTTAGTTTCAGTAGATGAATTTGTTATCACAACCTCCTGTACCTTTATGCAGAGTACGAATAGCACAAGAAAGGGCAAAACAAATAAATGGTAAATTCTATGTCCTTGATAAATAAAATCATAGAGAGTTACAGTCACTCAATATTTCATGGAGGCCTTATAATATGTTGGGATACTGGAGGTCCACAGAGCAACACAGTCAGTGGGAGCCTGGGCGCGGGAAACTTGACACTAACTAGATTTTTAGGGAATGTTGATATCTTCCTGTGAACTGTAAATATCTTACTATCCTTCCATTTGTCTACAGCCAGAGGCACTACTTGTAAACAGGGCAGTCTGAAAACAAAACTTTAACTCCATTTAAAGTCTTGATTTGAGTTTGAAATCCATGTTGGGTTTAAAAAACTGCCTTCCCAAATGACAGTCCCTTTAAATTCACTTGCTGACTTGGCAATATATGCAAAATATGGCATTTCTTTTCTCTAATGTCTGTTCTATGCAAGATATCATAATCTGTTCGCAAAGGAATTTGTTTTGGGGATTTCTCCCCCCCTCCCCACATTATACTCTAGCAGATTTAAGATTGAAGAGCTTGTGCTTGTAGGGTCTTTGTAAAAAAGTAGTAATTATGGATAGATTTTTTACAAGGATTCTTTAGAAGCAAATTATTTAGGAAGTGATTGCAGAATAGATTACCTGAAAAACCTACCTGTGACAAGCCTGTCACATAATGAATGGCATGTCTCTGAGTAATCTATTCATGCAATTTATGTATTTTTCACCTATTCCTGCCAAACTCTCCCTTTTAGAAATTTTGCGTTTTGCTTCATTGATGATCTTTAAATCAATTGTGAATATTGTAATCTTTTAGTTTCCTCTCCAACATTACAAGAAAGTACCACTTTCTTTGTCCAATGGAGTGGTCATTTTCACTCTGTAGCATTGAGTATTTCTCAAGTCGAGACTGTCTCTATCCCTCAATAAACATATTTGTTTTTATTTAAGTAGGCTCCTCAATGTTTCTCTGTGACAGCTTCATTATTTGTTCTTGGCCAAACCCGTTATGCAACAAAATGTCAGTAAAATTCTATTATACACAAGAGCTTCACACTTATGGCTCTTTAGGAAAAATATATGTAGAATGCATTTAAAATTTGAGATGACATTGTATGTGAGTCTGAATCTAAATACGTCACTTTCATACATACAATTTTTCCATAACAATTAACAAGAGGACTTACAATTGTTGCTTAGAAACTTTTGATATTGAAGTGCTAACTTTGTACAATGAGTTCTTGTATATATATATATGAATTTCTGTTTTGCACACACACACACACACACACACACACACACACACAATGTATTGGTTATTTCTGTAAGGGAAGTATCTTTCATCTTTTTGGTAAAATGCATGTCTGTCAGGTATTATCCTAACGCTAAGCATCCAGATTAAGACAGACTAGGAAGAAGGACTGGCCATCCACTTCTGAAATATAAACAGGCTTTCAAAAGCCCTTTATACCTCAGAGCACACTTAGAGTAGACTAACAGATATGGCAACAGGGTGAGACTTCAAATTTGGAAACACAAAGGAGGAGAAACAATTGTAAGAAGAAATTAACAGTTGATACATGGAATGTGAGAAGCAATAATGTAGGAAAACTAGACATTGTTAAGAAAGTAATGGAATGCATAAATATTGCCATATTAGGTACTGTGAAATAGGATGGATTTGCATGAGACATTTGAGTCAGATGATCATATGATTTACTATGCTGGAGATGAAAAGGTGAGAAAAAACGGGGTCACTTTCATAGTTAAAAAAGACCTTTCTACATACATCTTGAAATACAATACTGTGAGGGACAGGATAAAATTCATACCCATTCAAGGAAGACATGCTAATAACACTATAATTCAAATTTATGTGCCAACAATCAGAGGCAAAGATGAGGAAATAGATGATTTCTATCAACTGTTGAAGTCAGAAATAGAACATATAACCAAGATGCAGTAATAATAATGGGCAACTGGAATGCAAAAGTTGGGAACAGGGAAGAAGGATCAGTAGCTGGAAAATGTGGGCTTGGTGAGAGAAGTGATGCTGGAGATAGATTGATAGAGTTCTGCACATTCAATGATTTATTCATTGCAAATACCTTTTATAAGAAACATAAATGCAGGCTATACATATGGATTTCACCTGATGGTATGCATAGGAATCAAATAAATTACATTTGTGGAAAAATTCACTGAAGAAGCTCAATATCAGCAGTGAAAACCAGGTTGGGTGCTGATTGTGGGAGAGACCACCAACTGCTCATATACAAATTCAAGCTGAAGTTGAGGAAAATTAAGTCAAGTCCACAGGAACCAAGATTTGACCTTATTATGTCCCACTCGAATTTCAAAACCATCTCAGGAACAGGTTTGAGGACTTGAGCACCAATGAGCGTAGACCAAATGAGTTCTGGGAGGATATCAAGAAAATCATCCATGAAGAATGCAAAAGATCATTACAGAGGTTAAAGAAGAAGAAAAGACTAAGATGGATGTCAGATGAGACTCTGAGTATTGCATTAGAACACCGAGAAGCCAAAGCTAAAGGAAGAAATCAAAGAGCTGAATAGAAAATTTCAAAGGAAGCTCGGGACGACAAGCAAGATACTATAATGAAATGTGAAGAGAGCTGCAGTCAGAAAATCAAAAGGGCCAGACTCGCTTAGCGTTTCTTAGGCTGAAGGAGCTGAAAAACAAATTCAAGCCAGGGGTGGCAATACTTAAAGATAGCTTGGGTAGAATATTGAATGATCCAGGAAGTATCAAAAGAGATGGAAGGAGTACACAGAGTCACTGTATCAGAAGGAATTGGCTGACACAAAGGAATTTCATGAAGTAATATATGAGCAAGAGCCTATGGTGATGAAGTAGGAAGTTCAAGTTGCTATGAAGGAATTGGCAAAGAACAAGGCTCCAGGAGTTGACGGCATATCAATTGATTTATTTCAACAAACAGACACTGCCCTGGATGTGCTCACTAAGTTGTGCCAGGAAATCTGGAGGACAGCCAGCTGGCCAACTGACTGGAAGAGATCGATATTTGTTCCCATTCCAAGGAAACGTGACCCAACAGAGTGTGGAAATTATCGAACAATGTCATTGATATCACATGCAAGCAAGATTCTGCTGAAAATGATCCAAAAACGTTTGGAACAATTATGTCAACAGAGAACTGCCAGATGTGCAGGCTGGATTTAGAAGAGGTCATGGTATTAGGGATATTATAGCTAATGTAAGATGGATCTTGGCAGAAAGCAGAGAATACCGGAAGAATGTCTGTCTGTGCTTCATTGACTATGCAAAGGCTTTTGATTGTGTGGATCACAACAAGCTATGGCTGGCTCTGAGAAGAATGGGAATCCCAGAACATTTGATTGTGCTAATGTGAAACCTATACTTGGACCAAGAGGCAGTCTTCAGAACAGAGCAGGGAGACACTTGGTAGTTAAAAATCAAGCAAGGGGTCCATCAGGGATGTATTTTGTCTCCATATCTTTTCAATCTGTATGCAGAACAGATCATCCGAGATGCTGGGCTGTACGAAGAGGAATGTGGCATCAGGATTGGTGGAAGAATCATCAACAACCTGCATTATGCAGATGACACAACCCTGCTTGCTGAAACTGAGGAGGACTTGCTGCAGAAGGTCAAGGACTGCAGTCTTCAATATGGATTGAAGCTCAACATCAAGAAAACAAAGATTCTCACCACTGGGCCAATTGGCAGCATCAGTATGGATGGTGAAGAGATTGAGATAGTCAATAGTTTTCGTTTACTTGGTTCCACAGTCAACACTCTTAGCAACAGCAGCCAGGAAATCAGGAGACAAATTGTATTGGGAAAGTCAGCTGTAAGGGACTTCTCAAGAGTACTGAAGTACAACGACGTCAGGCTGGAGACTAAGGTGCGCCTGATCCAGGCTATAGTCTTTGCAATTACGTGCTATGCATTGGAGAATTAGACAGTGACTAGGGATGATAGAAAGAGAATTGATGCCTTTGAGTTGTGGTGCTGGAGAAGAGTGTTGAATATACCATGGACTGCTAGGAGAACAGGTTTGTCCTGGAGAGGGTGAAGTCAGAATGTTCCCTGGAGTGAAGGATTCTGAAGCTTCATCTGACATACTTTGGGCATGTTGCAAGGAGGGATTGTATAACAATGAAAAATTTTTCTTTTAACTTTTCAAAGAGAAGATTGACCTGGGGCGGGGGGCTGGGGAGAGGTGGGCAGGGAGAAAAGTGCAACAATGAATGAATGGAAATTCAAAATCTCTGTAAACTTTCATTAAAATCAATGATTTAGAAAAAGGGGAAAAAAGAAACATGTCAATTGACATTTCATCGATTCCTGGGGTTTTATGTTTTGCCAATTCCTTCAGAGCAGCCTGAACTTCCTCCTTCATCACCATTGTCTTTTTAAAAAAAATTTATTTTATTATTTTTTGTGTGTACCATCAAATTGGATCTGACTGGTACAGCAGAACACTGCCCCACTTTCTCCAGCAGAACATCTAGTGGATTCAAACCTCATACATATGGAATTGCAGTTTCTTGCCACTAAGCTACCAGAGTTCCCTCCTTGCCTCTTGATCATAACGTTTTTTCTTGAAAATTCTTCTGTGTCAGCAAGGTTTTTTTGGTACAGTGACTCTTTGTACTCCTTCCATCTTTTTAAAAATGCTTTTTGGATCATTCAACATTTGCCCACGGCATCCTTAAGTATCACAACTCATTGCTTAAATTTGTTCTTGAGTTCCTTCAGTTTAAGAAATGCTGAGCAAGTTCAGCCCTTTCAATTCTCCGACTCCAGCTCCTTTACTTGTAATAATTTTCTCTGTCTTCCCAAGCTGCCCTTGGAAGTATTCTATTCAGCTCCTTGACTTCTTATTTCTTCCATTTGCTTTGGCTTCTCAGCACTCTAGTGCAATATTCAGTGTCTCTTCTGACATCCATTTTTGTCTTTTCTTCTTCCTCTGTCTTTGTAATAACCGTTTGCATTCTTCATGGATGATATTCTTAATATTTTTCCACAGTTTGTCTGGTCTTCAGTCATTAGTGTTCAAGGCCTCAAACTTGTTTCTAAGTTAGTTTTTAAATTCACAGGGATAGAATCAAAGTGAAATTTTTATTCTTATGGATATTATTTGGACTTCTTTAGTTTTAAGTTGAATTTGCATATGAGCAGTTGATGTTCTACAGCACCTGGTATTCCCATGTGATATCCCATCCATGTAAAAACCAAGACCAAGCCTGCTTAGCTTCTAATATCAGATGAGATCAGCTGTGTTCAGGATGGTATTACAATGCTGAAAACAAGGAAAGGAGTAT
>NW_006399755.1:22698371-22708618 GCF_000299155.1 Elephantulus edwardii
TATCAATGGATTCTGTATACATTCTAGAACTGACCAAGTCAAAATTTAGACCAGAACAACTGTTAAATAAATGCTAGCTCTGTAAAATGTCAAGTGTGGGGACCAAAACAAAACTTACTGTGAATTTGAGACTTTCCCCCTTTGTTTCGAAGAAACAAAAATTTTCTGTAAAAATATACACTATTTTTACAGACAGCTGGCATTTACAAGTTTCCTGTAAAAAAATTGAAGATATCCCATTTTTGCAATTATTACTGAGCCTAAAGACAAGTATTCTCGGCCATAACTAGGCTATTAAATCAAGCCAAAGTAGAATAGGTACAAAGTCCTGAAAAACATATGAACATATTCATCAAGAACAAGTATACCTGGGAAAGCTAATCAACGAGGAAATGCTTCCCTTCACACTGTTGTACAGTACATTGAAGCTTCTAGCAATAGTTCTTACTACTTGCAGCTTAAATCCATTTTACATAAGTCCCTGGTATTGATAATGATTTGTTTTTCAACACTAAGCCAAGTCAATGAATTCAGTGGGCATGTTTAATGAACTCTATGACTAGCCGGCTACTGGAATTCCTTTCCACCCTACAGTCTTCACTAAAAGTCCTCCTTGGCCTCTCAAAGATGGCCTGATGTTGAAAATGAACTTTGCTCCTTCCTTTCAGACAATGACTCTTCAAGGAAGCAGGGCTGCTTTTCCCATGTATTTATTCCTGTTAGCCAAAATCCTCTTGCCGCTTCCTTTTCTGGCTAGGATGCTAGAGTAGGACTCTTGGAAGTTACAGCTTGTGAAGCTTGATGTCCAACTTCATAAATACATTTAATTTCACAGCAGAAGTCTATGGTTTTGGTGGCTGGAGTTGGTTAAAAGTCATTTATTGCACTTACAAGGCTATCTAATTAGATATGCCAAACCAGCTCCAACTCCAGCAACACCTGCAAAAGCCAGCAGCACATTTCTGATGCCGCCTTCTAGGTCCTCTACATGGAAGAACTCCACAAACCCATCCCAGCCTCTTTGTTTGACTAACCAGGTCCCGTTTTGTCCTTACGAGAATATCTGTGATACTTTCTGCTAATGGTTCGATGCAGCTTTCTTGGTTTATACTTCTTAAATGTTTAGCCACAAAGGCACCAAAAGATATGAGAGTCACAATTCTGCCCCAGTTTGTTACTCCGTCATTGAAAACATGGACCATGACTCGAGAGAAAGATTTGACATCATCTTCGTTTTTGATGTCCAGTTTGCGAAGCCCTGGAAGGCCGTTGCGCTGCACCCCGTCGCCGACCCACCGGAGGGTGTCCAGCGCCTTCCTGCTGGCGGCTCCGGGAGTGCCCAGGGGCTTCGCGTTCTTGGCGCCGGTTGCCTGTTCGCGAAGGTACCGAGTGATGATTTCTAGAGATTGCCGCTGGGGGCGGCGTCGAAGGCAAGGAGCCGTCCGTGGAGAGGCTATTACTGCTCTCCTCGACCAGCCCCAGCAGAGGGAGGGAGGCCGGCCACTTCCCGAGAGGCTCCGGTTCGTACCCGTCCAGCTCCTCTTTGGGCGACATGATGGCGTCAGCGGCCAAGGCTTCCCTAAATTTTTTTAAAGTACCAAAAAGCCCCTCCACCTTTTTCCAACCGGTTGAAAAGAAAACAAATAGACTGAGAACAAACATTTGGTAATACCATCTCAGACAAGAGTCTCGTTACTAAAGTTTACAGAATACTCCTGGGCCTCCAAAATCAAAAGATTGATAACCCAATTACAAAATGGGCAAAAGGCATAGAAAGAATCTTCACAGAGGAAGATATTCAAATGGCAAACAGACACATGAAGAAATGCTCAAAATCACTGGCAATAAGAGAGATGATGCACATCAAAATCACAATGGGGTACCATCTCACTCCAATAACAGTGGCAAAGTTTAACAGGGCAGCAAGTAATAAATGTTGGAGAGGATATGGTGAGAAAGGAACTCTTATACATTGTTGGTGGGATTGTAAAATGATATAACCATTCTGGAAGGCAGTTTGACACTACCTCAAAAGCCTGAACATAGACATTCCATATGATCCAACTATTCCACTACTTGGAATATATCCTGAGAAAATGAGAACTGAGGCATAAACGGAGATTTGCATACCAATGTTCATAGCAGCATTATTCACCATCACAAGAACATGGAGACATTCCAAATGTCCAACTACAAAAAAATGGGTTGAGAAATTGTGGTCCATTCACACAATGGAATACTATGCAGCATACAGAAGCAACGATTTTGAAAATTTTTATCCAATTTGGGATTGACTGGAGAGCTTTATACTGAGTGAACGAACTCAGTCCCACAAGGATAAATATTGTATAAAACCATTATTGTAGAACGGGTATAAAGATCCAAGGGGAGTGGGGAACGATGGAAGCAGAGGGATGAGAATGTGTAGGGGGAGGGGGGATTAATCATGGAGTTGTACAATTTGATAAGTGGGAGGGTGAGGGAAATTGGAAGAATCTGTTCTTAAAATCAATGTATTTGAAATCTGTAAATAAACTAGTATTTTTAAAAAATTGCATCATATAAGCAAAGGTACTTTTCAGCCAGATGTTGGCAAAAATTACTCCAAATCTGACTTGGTTCTAATTCAACAAAAGCAACACAGAACTGAGTAGCTTGCAAATTCATGTCATAGCATTTAATTTGGGAACTTGAGAGCCAATTCAGCTGTTCTTGACTGCATGCTAATAGTGTTCCTTTTTGATGGAATGAATCTTAAGTGTTGCTGGCTATGTTTTTGAGTGTTTTCTTGAGTGTTCTTAAGACTTGTAGAGCAGTACTCAGAAAATTGTCTTTTAATAAGCTAGGACACTAAATGAAAAAAGTTGATAAACTTAGATTATATTCATTAAAATTTAATAAGGTTGAAAACATTCAACAAGTGGAGTATTATATTCAGTTCTGGTGTTTCAACAGAAATACTGACAATTAAAAAATTTGAAGTGCAAGAAGTACTAGCCAGGAAGATATCAAGGAGGAAGCTCTTACAAATTAAGAATAATGAATATTTTCCCTCAAGAAGTGAGTACTCCAGGATTAGGAAAGTTGATAGGAAACTGATGTATAGTATTTTTATCACAGACTTGTGAGTGTGCTCAATTTAAGATTGTCTATCTTCGTTTTGTTTTTAGTAATGGAAAACAATATTTTACTATCACTAATCTGTAACTTTGATGTTCTATGGTGGCTTTCTTGTTAATATGACACTAGTAGTTATGTCATAAATATTTAAAATTTCACCTATGGTAGACAGGGTTCAGTGGAGCTTTCAGAAGAAGATAGACTAGGGAATAGAATTGGTGATACACTTCTGTAATAACTGGCCATAAAGACCTTATAAATCCCTATGGGACTTTTTTCTGATATAGTGATAAAAGATGAAGCCCTCAGTTTGGAAGATACTCAAAATATGGCTGGAAAAGAGCTTCCATCTCCAAGTAGAGTCTACTTTAATGATATAAATGCAAAATAATGTAAAGTTTTCAGTCAATGAAGGACTTTTGCTGACATTGTTGTTGTGTGCTATCGAGTTTGAACTGACTCAGAGTGGACTATCAGAGGCAGTAAATGACACGGGAGGAGACTGCCGATCTTTCTTCCAGTAATTATCTGGTGAATTCAAACCATGTGCCTTTGGGATTGCAGTGCAATTTCTTTTCATATGGATGCAATGACACTTTCAATCCATGAAGAACATTTACTCAAGCAGTAAGACTCAAAAATGAAAAGAAATAGCTGCACACATCCATTGATAACTGGGGCAGAGTATGTTAGAAATACGAATCTAGGAAAATTAGAAGTAATAATAAATAAAATGGAATATATCAAGATTGGCATTCTAGGCATTAGTAGGATGAGATAAACCAGAATTAACCATTTTGAATCATACAGTCTTCTATGCTGGAAATGAGAAAGTAAAGAAAATCTGCTGTCATGGTTCTCTCTAGTATAATTAAAATATACCAACTAAACATAGATAAGAAAATAAATAAAAATATAATACAAAGGAAGTATAATGGGTCATGGGAGATCCAGCTCTTACATATGAGAGACAGTCAAGCTTTCAAGAACAATCTTTTTCTTATAGTTGTTGTTTCTACAAACCACTGAGTTGGAACCATCTCATAGCTTACCAGGCACAGGAGATTGTTCAGAAGGAGATTGTTTAGCTTTCTCCTGTGGAACAGCTAGTAGATTCAAACTGTGTGGTTTTGGACTGGCAGTGCAAATTCTATCCCTGAGCCGTCAGAACTCTCTTTCCTGATAAATGAAGAGGAATTTGCTATACAGACCAGGAGAGAGGACATTAAGGGATCAGGCCTGTGTGTATGTGTATCAGTACTTTAGAAGTAGCAATTGGAAATATGAAATATCCTCTATCTCAGTTATTTATCAAAGAATAACAAGAGATAAGTTGAAAGAAGTATAAAGGAAATCAGTTTCTGAAAATAAGTCTGATTTCCAGTCACACTGGAGAGGTGAATAGAAATATTTTGACATGTAACTTTTATCATCCTAATATTTTCAGACATTTATGAGTGTGCAATTATCCATGTTGAATGAAAAAAAATAGGGAGATTGTCAATGTTATCAATGATTTTCTTTCATTAGGATCAACAATGTCCATAGAAGCTGCAATCAGGAAATCAACAGAGTACACTGGGCAAATTTAATACAAAGTACCTCATTAACGGATTTAAAAGTGAAAATGCCATTTTGATAACTAACTTGCCCTGACCCAAATCACAGTATTTTCCAGTCACTTTATGTGTATTCACAATCTGTACACTTAAAAAGAATTTATTAATTCCCTTACATTATGCCATTATCTAATAATATTGAATATATACCATGGCCAGCCAGAAAAATGGGGCAAGTCTGTCTTTGAGGAAGTATATCCAGGTTTCTCCTTTTAAGCATGGATAATGAAACTTTATCTCATGTTCTTTGGACATCTTATCAGGATTGACTAGCCCTGGAGGATATCATATTTAGAAGGCTGTCAGTGAAAATAAAGACATGGCTTGATACAGTGATTTTATAGTAGATTCAAACGTAACAATGATTGTGAGCATAGTGAGAATCATTCTTCTTACTACTAGGTCCTAGTGGTAAGAAGCTGTACTGCAATCTCAAAGGCACCTAGTTCAAATCCATCAGTTACTCTGTGGGAGGATAGGTGACCACTTCCTTTGTGATTTACTCCCTTTGAAAAACCACTGGTGGGTCAGCTATGGACTGATTTTGACTCGTACTATTCAGCAGCAGCAGCAGCAACAACATATATCAATTATTGAACTCTGGTGGCTTAGTGGTAAGGAGTTGCACTGCTAACATGAAGGCATACTGTTTGAATTCATTAGCTGGAGAAAGCTTTCTCCATTAGCTTTCTTCACAGGAGAAAGATCAGTAATCTCTCCCAGTGCAATTTACCATCTTTGAAAACCCATTGGAAGTTCAGCTGTTACTTGGTTGTACATTACAACAACAACAACAACATACATACATAAGTTAGGGAGCTTTGTTGGCATAGACTATCGGGAGTTTTGCTGCCTACTCAACTCACTGGACTATCAGCTATGAGTTGGTTCTGACTTAACAACACTTTGAGTGATACAGAGGTGGCTAAGGGCTGAATATAATCTGGCAGCACCCAACAGAAGATAACAGTTACAGAGAGAACTATGTTAAATTTTTCATGACAATAATTCCAGTTCAACTCTCTGCTGAGAATTTGTATTTCCATCCTAGAAATACTAAGTCAGTACCTACATTTTAGCAAGATCCTTGAGTGATTCTCATGTATACAAGAATTACCTTGTTATACAGACTATTTCAATTTATTACCTTATTTCCCAATAAGTCATTCCACTCTGCTTATTCCCTTAGTTCAGTAAGTGGCCCAGATTAAGATCAACAACCTTTCCTGGTGCCACAACAGTTATCTCACTATCCTCAGGATAGCCTGCTTCAATCTGAACCCATTATCATTGCTATTCTACAATTTTCTCTTCCCCCATCAGGGTGCTAAAAGAGACAGATAAGCCACTAGACAGTCAGATTTCTGCCTCTCAAAAGCTCATTGCCAATGATCTGGCGAGTTTTTAGAGGCTATAACTCACAAGTGAGGAAACTGCCCATCTTTCTCTTTTAGAGCAGCTGGTGTATCTGAACCAGCAAAGACATGCCACCTTGAGGTTAGAAGTACAACTCCTTATCCACTAGGCCACCAGATATTTCTGAATAAGGCATATATTAATTTCTCCCCTTTGTTACAAGTTTCCAATCCTAACTGTCCCCTAGTCTCTATAACTGATTTCCTGGAGCTTCCTTGTTTCGGATGAAGGGAAGCACAGGCCGCCCTTCTTTCACCAGGGTATAATGAAGGAGGAAACAGCTTCTCATTTCAGAAGGTTGATTAACTTTCTTCCTGTCAATTTTTCTTACAGATGTACACTTCATTGTTCCATTGTTCTTTGCTTTGTTGTGTTTCACTGAACCTTTATTTTTGTACAGATTGAAGGTTTGTGGTAACCTCAGGTGGAGCAAGTCTATTGGATCTGTTTTTCAAACACTGTGTGCTCAGTTAATTTTTCTGTGTGACATCTTAGAGATCCTTACACTATTTCAATTATCTTGGGCTTCCAAATTGTACAAATGAGCATACCTTGGGAAAGGTGCAGCCAGGTTGCTCCTGGGGGCAATCAAAGTAAAACTTCCTTTCATATACTTTGGGTATGTTGTAAGGAAAGGCCAGTCCTTGGCAAAGAACATTAGTCTTGCAAAGACGGAGGATCAGAGAAGAGGAAGACTCTCAATGAGATAGACTGACACAATGATTGTTTAATGGTGGACTCAAATGTAACAGAGATGATGAGGATGGGACAGTATAAGGAAACGTTCAGATCCATCGTTCACAGGATTGTTATAAATTGTAGTCAATTTGGTGACCCTTAATATTCCACACTTAACAGAATGCCCAAACCAAATGAATCTCAGTGCTGTAAAATTCCAACTTCTAGTGGCTCTCCATGGCTGTGACTCTTTATGAGTGGAGACAGCACTCAAAATTTGTCTGGGAAATTTGTTTTGGAGGAAGTAGAATTTGAACTGCTGACCTTTTGGTTAGAGGTTCAACATATAATACATTACACCACCAGAGCACCTGAATAGACTTCCGCATACACTGTCATCCAGTCAATTTCAACTTCTAGCAATATTCTCTTGATTTCTGAGGCCTTTGTTTTTCCTGGGAAGAGGCTTGTCCACCCTTTTCCCGTTGAGCAACTGGTGAGTTCTAATTGCTGACCTCCTGGTTACCAGAACTATGAGCCCAGAACTCCTTTTATATGCACTGGGAAATGAAAAATCATATGATGTGTTCTATTTCAGTATTAACTTAATTGCAGTGACCAGGAATCGAGTCTAAACTCTCTGTGAGGTATTCCTGTATGTGTTAGAGACTCAGCTGGTGAGGGCCTTTCAGTAAACCCTATGGTTATACACGGCTCATCCAAACTTCCTCGGTACCCATTGTTCTGAAAACATTTCTTATCATAAGCTTAGATCCTTAACTATTCACTTGATTATGTTGTTGTTGACTGCCTTAGAGTCAAGCATGACTCATAGCAACTCTAAGAACAAAAGGCCTGAAGCCCTTTTATCAAAGTTCATAGAGTTTCTGGGGGCAAATTGTTTAGGAAGTGGGTGCCACTTCTGCTCTTTTGAAAACATGGTCTCTAGAATTGTGATTTACTTTATAAGCCATGTTGCTGTTGTTGTTACGGGCTGTCGAGTCGCAGGTGACTCATAGCGACCCTATGAAGGAGAGTTCTCAATGTTTTATAAGCCATAGAAGTTGATGATATGAAAAAGACTATTCAGAAGATACTAACCCATTGCTCTTCCCGGGGGAAGAACTCTTGAATGTGTTAAAAAAATACCTTCTAATAGTTAAAAATGCAAAGATGGATATAAGGATAAAGGTGTGTTTGATTTAAACCAAAATATTTTCAATAACTTCATTTGAGTCTGAAAGCTGGACATCTTCATTAAGTGTCATATACCTCATAGCAGTATTGGCTCAAATATATTTGCAGTACTTCAGGTCCAAATCCATGAAGGAGTTTTTTCAAGATGACATGTTTGTTATTAGATACTGTATCAGTTAGGATGCTTATGTCTGCAAGAAACAGGACATCTTGAATTTCAACTGTGTTAAACAATGATAAAACATTACACAATGGGAAGTTCAGAGCTGGGACAGTCTAGTCTCCACTATCGGTCAAATGTTCTGACCTCTTGCTTCTGCCACATGTTCTGTTGTTGTTAGGTGCCACTGAGTCAAGTACTACTCATAGCGACCCTATGGATAAACCATCTGGACCCTGTTCTATCCTGTGCCATCTTCGCATTTCCTGACACACAAGAGGCCATTGCAGCTGTCACCAGATCGATTCACTTAGTGGAGGGTCTTCCTCTCTTTTGCTGACCCTACACTCTTCTTAACATCATGACCTTCTCCAAGGACTAGCCCCCTTGGAATAGCTACAAAGCCTCATCGTTCTTGCCTCCAAAGAGCACTCCAGCTGCACCCTCTCCAGAACATATTTGTTAGTTCTTGTGGCCGTCTGAGATGTTCAGTGCTCTTCTCCAACACCACAGCTCAAAGACATCAATAATTCTGTCATACTTACTCATTGTCCAGCTCTTAGATGCATGTTGTTGTTGTTAGATGCCATCGAGTGGCCTGCAATTCAAATCAACCCTATGTGCTACAGCCCTAAACCCTGCTCTATCCCCTGTCAATCTTATTGTCTCTGACACACCTACCCCATTACCCCAATGTCTGAATCAATCCATCTCATTGAGGGTCTTCCTCTCCTGCACTGTCCCTTCATCCTCCCAAGCATGACGACTCTCTCCAAGGAATGATCACACCTTGTAACATGTCCAGTGTATGTCAGACAGAGCTTCAGAATCCTTGCCTACAAGGAGCAGCCTGGTCTCCCCCTCTCCAGAACGAATTTTTCTTTTTGTTCTTCTAGCATATTCAATACTCTTCTCCATTACCACAGCTCAAAGGCATCAACTCTCCTTCTATTATCCCTAGTCATTGCCCAGCTCTCTGATGCATGGTAAGTAATTGCAAAGACCATGGCCTGTATCAGGCGCACCTTAGTCTCCAGACTGACATCATTGCTCTTCATTACTTAGGAGAGGTCTCTGACAGCAGACTTTCCCAATTTAATCTGTCTTTTCATTTCCTGGCTGCTGGTAGCAAGAGTGTTGACTGTAGAGCCAAGTAAACTGAAACTGTCGACAATCTTAATCTCTTCATCATCTGCCTTGATTCTGGCAATCGGCCCAGTGGTGAGAATCTTTGCTTTTTTGATGTTAAGCTTCAATCCTTATTGAAGGCTACAGTCCTTGACCTTCTGCAGCAAGCGCTTCAGGTCTTCCTCAGTTTCAGCAAGCAGAGCTGTGTCATCTGCATAACACAGATTGTTAATAAATCTACCTCCAATCCTGATGCCAGACTTCTCATAGAGCCCAGCCTCCCTGATAATCTGTTCTGCATATAGATTGAAAAGATACGGATATAGGACACATCCTTGACGCACACCCATCCCACGTAATAAAAAAGACTGTGCCCTAAATCAGACTCACCTTAGTCCTCAAACTGACATCATTACTCCTCAATAATCTGTAGATCCCTAACTGCAGATTATGTGCTCTACTCAATGCAATCTCAGGTATCAGCTTTGACCTCTGGTTTGCATCCCTTGTATTCTCAGGATAACTGCTCCCTAGAACTGGGGCACAGTAATTCATTCCACTCCTCCTTCCACTGTTTTCTGACTGATGAACCGTTATTTCCTCCAATCATGGAAGGGTTTTTATTTCCATCTGAATGGGTCATATTGGTGATGTGGTCAATCCTCCAGGAGAATGTCCTGCACTTATCAGTTTAAAACTAGTTCATTGTCTGATACCTGAGATTACAGGAACTGAGGAACGTTGTAATGCCCAAATGACACGAAGGGATAAAAATAAGGCATTCTTGAGCAATGTGACGTTCTAAACCTTTTCTTTTAAATGCTTGCTTTGGGTCATCTCTGACTCTTGCTTCTCCATGTGTGTTAGATTAAAACTGATCCCTAAAGTTTCAATGACTGACATTTTAGGAATATATCACCAAGCCTTTC
>NW_006399755.1:22709923-22711885 GCF_000299155.1 Elephantulus edwardii
TCATGTCAATCCTTCAAGTCAAGGGTCTTTCTCCCCTTTGCCAACCCTCCACCTTCCTGAGGATCAGGTCCCTCTCCAAGGAATAGCCCCTTCTAGCAACATGCCTGAAGTATGTGAGGTGAAGCCTCATCATCCTTGCCTCCAAAGAACACTATGGCTGAACCCTCTCCAAGACCTATTTGTTTGTTCTCTTGGTAGTCCATGGGATGTTCAGTGTTCTTCTTTAACATCACAGCTCAAAGGCATCAACTATTCTTCTGTCATCCTTAGTCATTGTCTAACTCTCAGATGATTGGAAGTGATTGGAAAGACCATGGTATGAATGAGACCCATCTTATTCTCAAACTGATATCATTACTCCTCAATAATTTGGAGAGGTTCCTAACTGCAAAGTTCCCAGTGGAATATGTCTCCTGATTTCCTGACTGCTTGTCCCAAGAGTGTTAAATGTGGATCCAAGAAAGGTGAAGTTGTTGGCAGTTTTCAATCTTTCCCCCCATCTATCCAGTGGTAAGAATCTTTGTTTTCTTGACTATGAGATGCAATCTATGTTGAAGGCCGTATTCTTTGATCTTCTGCAACAAGTGCATCAAGGCCTTCTCACTTTCAGCAAGCAAGGTTGTGTGATATGCATGATGCAGGTTATTGATGAATCTCCCTGGAGCCTGATACCACATACTTCTTCATAGAGCCAAATTTTTCTAATAATTTGTTCAGCATACAGATTGAATTGGTATGGAGGGAGATTACAACCCTGACACCTCCCTTCTTGAACATACTGTGGATTGCCAGGAGAACAAATAAGTCTGTCCTGGAGAGGGTGAAATTAGTTTGCTCCCTGAAGGCAAGGATTTTGAGGCTCTGTCTCACATACTTTTGAGCAAGTGGCCAGAAGACACCAGTCCCTGGAGAGGGGAGGGACAGCACAGAAGAGAAAGATGCAGAATGAGATGGATTGACTCAGCGAGAGGAGTAAAGGGATTAGGTCTGCTAGAGAGGATGAGATTGGCATTGGTGCTGGATAGGGCAGCTTTCAGAGCTAATGCAGATAAGGTCACTATAAAATTGCAGGTGACTGGAAGGCACATAACAACTATATTCCTCTGTTCTATTTGCACAACAGCCTCTTGGTCTAGGTATAGATTTCACATGAGCACAATTAAGTGCTTTGGGATTCCCATTCTTCTCAATGTTAGCCATAATTTGTTATGATCCACATAGTCAAATGTCTTTGCATAGTCAATAAATCATAAATAGAAATTCTTCTGGTATTCTTTACTTTTAGCCAGGACCTGTCTGAAGTCAGAAATTATATCCCTTGTGCCACAGTCTCTTTTAAACTGTGTACTATTCTAGCCATTCGTAAAATAATCTTCAATAGTATTTTTGTTGCATGTAATATTAATGCTATTGTTTGATAGTTACTACGTTTTGTTGGAATGCCTTTCTTGGGAATGGAAATCAATATGGAAAACTTCCAATCTAAGACAGTTGTACCCAAATCTTCTGGCACAGACTGGTACTCTCTCTATGCCTTCGCTGTTGTTGAGTTGACTATGACTCATAGTGACCTTATGAACAAAAGAACTCAATCCTGTTCTATCCTGCGCCATCCTCACACTTCCTGACACATAAGAGCCCATTGCAACATTTACTGTATTAATCCCCCTGGGTGAGGGTCTCTCCTTTGCCAACCCTCCACCTTTCTCAGCGTCATGTACTTCTCCAAGGACATGAACCCCACCCCCCACCCCTCCCCCACTTAGCAACATGCCCTAAGTATGTGAAGTGAAGCCTCCTCATTCTTACCTCTGAAGAGCACTCTGACTGCTTTTAGGTAAATGCAAATTTCCAAACTTGCAGTTCACATTCAAACACACTATCCATTGTCACCATTCAGAGACTCCTAACTACCTGCTGTGGAATAGATTATAACTGAGCATGTCCTCAAATTCACTGCCA
>NW_006399755.1:22712145-22714875 GCF_000299155.1 Elephantulus edwardii
AAAAAAAAATGAAAAAAAGGAGAACATGTTCAAAATAGACATTGTATCATCCTTCCTATTAATAATAGTGCAGAAACAGTATGTACAGAAAATATCTATCCAGGGAGCAATCACTTTATTCCGCTGCCGGGGCAAGGCCATCTGCTACGACATCATAGGTGGATGTAGAGGCACTCTTCATCTGGTGAAGTTGCCACAGCAACAATCTGAATGAATATGTCAATAGGGTAAGGTAGTAGCACAGAAATGTTTCTCTCTCTCTCTCTCTCTCTCTCTTTTAATGTAAAATGCATTTCAGACTAAAACTGAGCTTATAATCTAAAAGTTTAGTTCTGTACTTAGACTTAGAGTTTCAACCATTTTTATTTCTTAGTTTTAATGAATTATTAATGATCACATAAAATGTTAATGTAAGAAGAAGCTGGAGAAACAGTTGATAGGCACTTTCTCCTCTATTTTGCACTAGTTTCCAAGTCTTCTGTATGGCTGAAATGATATAAAAACATTAACTAGCAAAAAGCTTTGATAATCAGAAAGATGGTAGAATCCGGAAAGATATTTCTTAATTTAAGTGTATTTTTTTCAAACAGTAAACTGCGTGAAAACCAGAGAAAACCAGATTTTAAAAACAAAACACAAATGTTTGGTGCTGGTACCATTGAAGGCAATCTGTCCACCACCCACCACTGGCCATCTCTCAAGTTGACTTGTTTATTGAAGCAAAGGAAACAAGACAGGAAAGACAGACGTGCTCCTGGATGTGTGCAGGCTCTCTTGCTTCTCCTGGCTCTGACTCCTGGGATATGTGATCTCCACTATTCAGCAAGCCACTCAAAGCCTCTCCGGAAAACAATGGGAAGTCAGAAGGCTTTCACCTCAAAGTTGTTTCACAGACCGTCTTAACAAAGCCTGTTGTGTGCTAATAGCAATGAATCTGAAATGTTTTGTGTTGGTATTTTTTTTAAACAACTGTCACCAACTTCCACAATTTATTACATTCCATTTTTAAAGTTTTGTTTATGACAGCTCTTTGTTGCTGAACAAAATGTTTCCTGAGCAGGCCCAGGGTTGCTTGTGAACTTCTGGGATTAATCCCCACCCTGCTTTTGCAATGCTGTTTTCACTGAACAAATTGGCTTTCACGAAACAGAGAACATCTGAACCTTTTCTTTTTAGAGATTATCTCAAATGTATCTATCTGGCATTGGTACCCTCAATCTTCTAGGATTTCTGCATAGTTCAGACCAGATCATAAATATTTTAAAGAAGTGAATTCCCTTGTGTATACTTAATAAGGTAATTCATCTCTGGCAGAAAGAGTTGGAAAGAATCATCTCTATGACCCCGAACTCAATAAAAAGTGAGCACAACACTGAATTGAAAGAATTTCATGTAGAATCTGTCTTTTGCAAACAAAGAGAACATCTAAAAGAAATTAATATTTTTCTTTATGATTTTGATAACCTTTTGGTAAATATTTCTCTCATTTACTACAAACTCACTTATTGCAGTCAAGTTGGAAACAACACATAGCTGACCCACCACTGGGTTTTCATTCACAGTAAATCACACAAGACCGAGATAATCTATATTCCTCCCTTGGAGGCACTGACAGATTTGAACCAGAGAGGTCAGCAGTGCAGACTGATTAGTAAGCAAGGTAACCTCCATCTTTGGGGTAACCGTCTAGAGACTAGACTACTAGAGCTTCAATTTACTACAAGTAAGATTCCTTCTAAATTGAAAATATTTCCTCTCTCAAGATTGGTTTAGACTATATTTCTATAGTAGCTTAATGGTAAGGAGTTGCACTGCCAACCCAAAGGCAGGCAGATGGATCCACCAGCTTCTCCATGGGAGAAAGTTGGGAAATAACTTTCTGTGTGATTTATAGCCTCTGACTAAATGATACACCACCACAACACTAAAATTTCCTATCTTTTGAGGATATATATTAATAGTTGTTGTTGTTAGTGCCGTTGAATATGAATCACAGTGACGCTGAACAATAGATCTGACCCCTGTCCTCTCTAGTGTCATCTTCACAATCTTTGATATGCTTGAGTTTATTGCTGCAGTCACTATGTCAATCCATCTGTTTGAGGGTCTTCCTTTTTTTCACCAAGTCTCCACCTTTCCAAGCATGATGTCTGTAGAAGGAGCAGATACAACATAGGGATGGCTAAGTGGGACTTGTACCTGCTTTATAAATGGGAACTATCCCTATCAACAATGCCCATTGCACCATGCAAATAGCTACATAGATATGGCACATAACATGCTCAGTATTTCTACCAATCATTATGTCTTATGTTTGTTGCAAGACTCACAGACTTTACTCAGTGCTGTGTGGTTTTTTTAGAGAGAAAGTTTGGAGAGTAAAGGAGGCAACATATAGTACACAATGCAAGTCCAGGTTTAGTCCAACAGTCCCAAGCCAGAGTAAAAATAAGAAATAATTTCTCAATTAATGTAAGTTCAGGTTCAGTTCAACAGTACAAATAAACATCTGCTTTTCTCAGTCATCTGTTGTTATGTGCCATCGAGTCGCTTGCAACTCATAGCAACCCTATGTACAACAGCCCTAAACTCTGTTCTGCCCTGTGCCAATCACATTGTCTCTGACATTCCCATCCTCATTACCCCAGTCACTGAATCAATCCATCTCATAGAGGGCCTTCCTCTCCTGCACTTTCCCTCCACCCTATCAAGCATGATGTCCCTCTCCAA
>NW_006399755.1:22716310-22718306 GCF_000299155.1 Elephantulus edwardii
AGCACTGTGGCCTTTATCTCCAGGGTTCCTCTGGTTACATCTTTCCAAAATCTCTTTACAGCAGAGCCACAGTCTCTTCATTATCTCTCCACATCACTGCTGTTTTTCACAGTGTGGAAAGCACTCTCTTATATTGACTCTACAGCTGTTGATGATTTGCAAGACCATGTGTGGGCAGTTTAGATAGTTGGGAAAAAGTTCTTCTCAAGAAGGGCTAACACATGGCTAAAAAAGCCAATTTTTAAGGGTCTGACACCCCAAGGACTAACCTCTCTTAGCCACATGCCCAAAATATGTGAGATAAAGCTTTGCTATTTTTGCTTCCAAGGAGCTTTCTAGGGGTACCTTCTTCAATACATAAGTGTTTGTTCTTTGACAGTCCATGGGCCATTCAATAAATTAATAAAGCAGGTAAGAATTGTTAATCTACAGTCTTGTACTATGTATCATATGTAGTTACTATCATTTTCCCCCTTAAAGATAAACTTTGTTTCTTTCTTAAATTTTCACTCCATCAGTAGTGGAAATCAGCATTAGTAATTCAGAATAAACTTTGTCATTTTGACTTTCTCAGGGGAAACATTCTACCCCTTTACCTTTCACCCTATGTTTTTTTCTTTGTTATGATATTGAAGTGTCTAGATTTAAGCCAGCAAGGGTGTGTCATTTGCACTTGCAATAGTTACTGACAAATCTTCCTCTAATCCTAATGCCACATTCTTCTCAGCATAAAAAGACTGAGTAATTTGCTCAGCATAAAGATTGAGAAAGTTTGGAGAAAGGATACAATCCTGATGTTTTTCTTTAGTTTAAAGCTATTGTGTTATCTTGCTTTGTTCACACAACAGCTTCTAGGTATAGATTTTGCACAAGCAACATTATTATTCCTTGGAGAAGGACATCATGCTTGGAAAAGTGAAGAGACATCAAATGAGAGGAAGACCCTTAACCTGGTGGGTTAGCATAGTGACTGCAGCAATGGCTTTGAGAGTGTCAGAGATTGTGATGTTGGCACAGGATAAGACAGGGTTCACATTTGTTCTTCATAGGGTGGCTATTAGTTCTACTCAACTCAACAACACTTAACAACAACAGAGCCTCCTAACAATGATACAATAAGGAAATTGTCTTCAACTCCACACCAATTCCTATATCTTACACTGTCACACTCACCATCTCTTGGCTCTTCTTGAAACATTTTGAGGTTCAAAACGCTCTATTGATGGGCTAAGGAGCTTGGTAAGTCCATCACTGACCCATCAACCTGGCTGCCTCACTAAGTAACTCTACTCTGTGCTCCTAACCCTGCTATTTTGGGAATTTCCACCCACGTCTGTCATCCTCCAGACAGTTGGGAAGCAGAGAAGTGACCTCCACTGTTCTTTCATTAAGTCTTAGCTGCTGAGTTGAAACCAACTCGTAGCTGACCCTGAAACTGTAAATCACAAAGGAGTAGATTGTCGAACTTTATCTTTGTCCTATATAGCTCCTGACAGATTCAAACCACTAGAAAGGCCTGGTGTTTGGATTAGTAGTACAATGCCCTACAGAATATGCCATAAAAATTCCCCTACTGTTCTAGACCCTCCAGTTTAACTTAGCATGTTATTAACCTCCTGCATTCATTACTTTGGAGAAGTTCATGTAGGATAGGAATGAATGCCCTCTTAAAGATCCTCACTACTTTCTTTTTTTAAAATTCTTCAGAACTCTCATCTCAGTTCAGAAATAATCTAACATCTCTTGGGAAAGTCTCTCTCTCTCTCTTCTCCTCTCCGTATGTGTGTGTGTGTGTGTGTGTGTGTGTGTTTGTGTGCATATTTATTTTGTTGTTGTTGTTAAATGCCATCAAGTGCAGTACAACTCGGTGATATTATGAACAACGGATCTGAACCCTACCCTCTGTTGTGTCATTAGTGGGAGCAAAAGGATGAAACATTGGGGTAGAGAAAACTAATTGATCAAATATTTTACATTTACGAAAACCTCAGTTTTT
>NW_006399755.1:22723410-22726250 GCF_000299155.1 Elephantulus edwardii
AGTCGCAAGCGACTTGATGGCACATAGCAACAACATGTCATTCTATCTCAGTCAGACTCCAAGAAAGATGTGCCAACACTGATAGGAAGGAACAATGAGTTGAATATGGCTTGGGTAAGGAAAAACCTTCAATTCCAATAAAGCTGACAAGAACCGACTTTAGAAAGGCAATGAGACCTGGACTTTCTAACTGGAAAGAGGCTTGGCAGAAACCCCTTACTCATTCATTAATTTATCAACCTGTTCTAAGTATTATGCTATTACCGGCAGGTGGCATTGTGAAAATAATAAAAGAGGTGACTTGTCATGTTCAGAATGCAGACTGGGTAAAGAAAACAAAAGGGAAGCACCGTTCTTCCAAGCAATTGGGAAATACTGATGAGTGTTTACTGAAGGTTTGTTGTTTCCAGGAATGATTCTAAAAGCTTCACCTATATTTTCTTGAAAGTGAGACACTTCCTTAGTTAGGTTCATTATTATTTTATAAACCAGCAGGAAGGAAAAAATATGCTGCCAGTTAAATATGAACATGTTTTGTTGTCACTTTGAATTTTTATTTTATACTTATTGAAGATGACTTAAGGCTTGTTTAGCTATTGGATTTTTTTTTTGTTAGTTTTTGATCAGTGATTACTCTTGTTTACCCAAAAAGGAAGAGAAAATTGAAATAAATTATTTAATATATTTATAAAACTATTCTCGAAAACAATGTATACAAATTTTGCAAATAAACTAGTATAATTAAAAAATGAAAATGAAATTTAAAAACAAGTCAAAATAGTTCACTTGGAATCTGTTTATTCTGATTGTTGGATTTGAATGTTTTGAGTTTTATTTATTCAAATCTACTTAAGCTCAGATTTTCCCACAAAGTAAGAGTATTAGAGCCATAAAGAAAACAATTAAAAAAATACTTGGAAAAAAAGCTCTCGAGCATTTCCCTCCAACTTACGGAGACCCATTTTCAAGTTTTGAGGCTGGAACATTCTTGAACCTACCAGATGGTGCCAAAAGAACATTTTTTTTTAGAAAAACACAACTTCAGAACTCATATTCCTTTCCAAAATAGTCTTTAAGTGATCTGTGGCTTGAAACAGGTGCAGACGTTCTGTCACACCCTCAGAAGTAGTGATAATCTGAATCCATAAGTGGTCAATGACAACTTCCCAGGACTGCTGCAAGGCCATCATGGTGTAAGTCTCATTCATTACAAGATTGAGAATTGAAATACTGTGAAAAATAATTCTTACCATTGATAACATGTGAAGTATTTGTCACAATACTATACTAGGACAATTGCTATCATTATCTCTTTTTTATAACATATTTAAAGCAATGAGAACTCTAGAAATAGAAAAGTCACATTAAACAAAGACATTGATGCAAACATCCTGGGTCTAGAGTCTCTCTCATTTCCTCACATCTGTGACCAAGAGCACTGACCACTCCAACTAGAAAAGCCCCATGACATCCTCTCTCTTCACATTGTTTTCTCCAAAGTACGTGCCATGACTATATATTATAGCAGATTGCTATTTAGCTGCTACGAGATCGGTCCCAACTCTTTAGGATTCTATGTTATGGAGTAGAACTGCTCCAATGGGTAATGTGCCAGGTTTACCTTAAAGGTCAGTGGTTGGAATCTATCTGTTGCCTCACAGATGTAAGATGTGCACTCTCCTTCCATAAAGATTTACAGCCTCAGAAACCAGATTGAGGTTTACTGTGATTTGGAATTGACTTGATGGCAGTCAGTATAATCTTAATGGAAGCAGATCACTATGGCCTCCCGAGCACTGCTGGGTGGGTTTAAACTGTCAACTTTCAAGTTAGCAGTGGAGTAAAAACTATGCTTATAGTTGACACTGAAGCCCAAATAAAATTCATGATCAACAGATTGATTCTGGCTCATGGGGTACAATGCTTAGCAGTCCATTCTAACAGAAAGATCTGCAGTTTAAAGTTTCCAGCCACTTAATGGGATAAAGAGGTGGTAGGCAGCTTCTGTACTGCTTTGAAAGTCCTATGGGGCAGTCCTACTTTATACTATGAGTTATTGTGGATAGTAATTAATTTATACCAAAAAAAAAATCAGAACCAAGCAGACATTATTGGTTTAGGATGACAAAAACACTTAAATTTTAATATACCCCAAAGAAGTGATAAAATACTGAATGATGATTGAGTCTAATTTTAGTGTAACAAAATAAAAACAAATGCAATGGAATTTTCATGTTTCCATTACATATACAATAACCTACCTTTTGCAGATGACACAACCTTGCTTGCCTAAAGTGAGGAGGACTTGAAGCACTTGTTGAAAAAGATCAAAGAATACAGCCTTCAGTATGAATTGCATCCCAGTATCAAGAAAACAAAGATTCTTACCACTAGACCAATAGGCAGTGTCATGATGGAGTGAGAAGAGACTGAAACTGTCAACGGCTTCATCTTGCATGGATCCACAATTAACACCCTTGTATAAGCAGTCAAGAAATAAGGAGATGAATTGCACTGGGAAAATCTGCAGTTAGGTACCTTTACAAATTATTGAGGAATAGTCATGTCAGTTTGAGGAGTAAGGTGCATCTGATTCAGGACTTGGTCTTTCTGATTACTGGCTAGGCATCTGAGACCTGGACAATGAATAAAGAAGGATGACAGAAAAAGAATTGATACCTTTGAGCTGCGGTGTTAGAGAAGAGTACTGAACATTCCATGGATGGCCAAGAGAACAAACATATATATCTTGAGATGGTGCAGTAGAAGTGCTCTTTGGAGGCAAGAATGATGAGACTTTGTCTCACATACTTTGGACATGTTGCTAGGAGGGCCTGTTC
>NW_006399755.1:22726976-22728714 GCF_000299155.1 Elephantulus edwardii
TTGCTGTATACTGTCTGTTTGGAACCAACTTATAGGTGACCCTTCAGCAGGATTTTAGAGGAAGTTTAATCGCATAGGAGCAAATTGCCCATCTTTCTCTCACAGAGTAGTTGGAGGATCGAAACCTTGTGCTTTTGGGTTGGCAGCACAATTACTTATCACTGGGCCACCAGAGCTCCCTAAAAGACAGAATAGAACTGACATACAGGCTTTCCAAGGCTGCAACTCTTCACTGAGGTCAAACGTTTCATCTTTCGCTCACAAAGCAGCTGGTGATTTCAAACCCCTGATCTTTCAGTTAGCATCTGAAGGCTTACCCATTGCCCTATTAAAACTTAACTCATTGGCTTATTTACTTACTGCTAATCTTCCCCTCTAGATTATAAATTCCATACAGACAGACATCCTCATTGCTGTATCTTGAATATCTGAAATAGTGCCTGATCCACAGCAGATAATTGTTTTGATAAACTGAAAAAGTAGATTTAGAGCTCTCAATCACACACGTTTTCTTCCATAAGATGCAGTGGATTTTTTTTTTATATGTTAGAATATGGCAAGTGGGAATATGTTCACTAGTGTTCCAGCCCATCACTGCCACCAAGAGGTGGAGTAATGTAATGATTAAGACCTCAGATTTCGGCAACAGTCTGCAGTCAACAAATGTGTCTACATGGGGTTGCAGGAGTCCTGATTCCATAGCTGGTTTTGTGTTTGAGCTGCTAACTGAAAGGTGAGAAGTTTGAACCCACTAATTGTGGTGGCCAAGTGGTAAGGCATTGCACTACTAAATCAAAGGCATGTGGTCCCACACCATGAGCTATTCCATAGGAGAAGGATGGGCAATCTCCTCTATGCAATTTTCTGCCTTTGAAAACCCAGTAAGGGTCACTTCTGAGTTGATTTTGACTCAAGGGCACACAAAACAACTGTTCTGTGGGAGAAAGATGAAGTCATCCACTTCTATTACATGTCTGGAACTGGATGGAAAGTTGCATGGATTGGAATCCACCTGGTAACAGTGAATTTGGAGAGTTTACACAGGCCTGCCGTGGGGTGTATACATGTAAATGGCTTAGAACAGTGTTTAGAATTTCAATCATAATGCAAATTCTTCCTATTATTTTTATTAACACTGCCACCAATGTAATGATTTCATGTTATTTTAACAAAATATTGGGGTTTTTAAGTTCTTTTTTTATTATGACAGTGATGATTCTTAATTACTCATTAATATATGTTTATATGAATACTGGTGCTTCCCCCCACTCCTTTAAGAGCTAACCCAAACCTAATTCAATATCATGGAGTTGATGTCTACTTGTGGTGACCATCCATCCGTTTTTCAAGGCTATTAAGTCTTACCAAGAGCAGACCACTTCTTCTTTCTCCCACAGAGTGACTTGTGAGTTGACGTTGCCTACCTTTTTTATTAGCAGCTCAACATGTAACCTGCTCCATCACCAGGGCTCCTACAACTCTCAGTAGATACAGCTGTATTTTACTGCAGAATTTTACCAGAATCTATGGTGTTAACCAATACAGGATACTTACCACTTGTTAGTGAATTCTAACTGCCAACTTTTTGGTTAGCAGCCCAACATTTAACCTAACTATGTTAGCAGGACTCCTTCTAAGAGACATGTCTCTATATATCCTAGAGGGAGAAAATGACTGACAATAGAGACAATAGAGCTCATGGTATATATATATGTGTGTATATATATATACACACACA
>NW_006399755.1:22729511-22743437 GCF_000299155.1 Elephantulus edwardii
TCCTCTGTTTCAGGGCAGTGTACAGTATTGAACCCATCTTACTCAGTCTCTCCCCAACCCCGAGGTTAGTCCCATTCTACAACAGTGGCATCATGCAATATTTGTCCTTTTGTGACTGGGATGAGTACTGTGATTCTTGTGTCATGAGCTCATAGCGTTGGATCTACTGCTGAAAACATGATGACTTTAAGATTATGCTTTTTCTTGTGGTCAGACTCAAATTAACCTTTGAAATTACTCATTTTATCGATATAGTATCATCTTTGAGGGAACTTTCTACTTCTTAAGAGATAAAAGAAAAAACCCTTTTGAATGAAATATATTTGATGAAATGGTTATCAAAAGTTAAATTCCACCTATATTATATGCCTCCTTTCAATATTAAAATAAACAAGATAGTGCATTTTTATTACTGTTTATCTAATAACCCACTATCCTTGAGTCTATTCTGACTTACAGCATTCCTCCATCAGGTTTCTGAGGCTATAAATTTTGATAGTAAGATATTGTCAATCTTTGCATGTATATACATATAAATATATATATAGGGAGACAGACATAAAATACATTATACTCACACACATACACACATACATCTCTACATCTAGAAAAAAAATACCTGGGCTAATGGGTAACATCAAGGTGGATGGAGATATGATTGAAACTTTTCACAATTTTATCTTACTTGGATACACAATTGGTATTGGTACCAGCTTTTAGGAGGTCAGTAGATGTATTGTTTTGGGCAAAGCTGCTATTTAGGGACCTCTCTAAAGTACTGAAGAGCACAGATGTCAGTTTGAAGACTACGGTGCACCCGATTCAGACCATGGTCTTTGCAATTACTTGCTATGCATCTAAGAGCAGGACAATGACTAAGGATGACAGAAGAAGAATTGATGGCTTTGAGTTGTGATATTGGAGAAGAATACTGAATATTCCATGGACTGCCAAAAGAATGAATAGGTATAACTTAGAAAAGGTGCAGATAATATGCTCCTTGGAGGCAAGGATAGAAGAGCTGCATCTCTTATACTTTGGATATGTCACTAAGAAAGACTATTCCTTGAAAGGAATATCATGCTTGGAAAGGTGAAGAGTCACTAAAGGACAGGAAGACACCCCCCCCTTCCCACCACCACTACAAGATGTATTGACATGTTGACTGCAGCAATAGGTTCAAGTATGTCAGAAAAGGCAAGGATGGCACATTCAGATCTGTTGTTCATAGTGTTGCTATCATTTGTACTCAACTCAACAGTACTTAACAACAACAAATAAATACATATCTAGGATTTCTGCAGGGATAGTAAGAATTTGCACCGCAAACCCTAAGGCAGTTTGAACCCACCAGATGTTCCATGGGAGAAAGATGGGCAATCTGCTCCCATGTGCCTCTGAAAGTCCACTGAAGGGTCAGCTCCAACTCAACTTGACAACAAACAACATATATAGGCAGGGTTAACTTTACAATGAGTCATAGCAACCTGATGAACAGCATTTCTGAACCTTGTCCATGTGGCCCATGCTCTATCTAGTGTTCTTGGATTCCCATTCTTCCATGGCTAAACGATGGATTAGCCATCATTTGTCAAATGTCTTTGGTAGTCAACGAGATGCAAGTAAACATCTCTCTAGTATTGTCTGCTTTCAATCAAGATCCATTTAACATCAGTAATAATATCCCTTGTGCCACAGCTTCTTCCAAATCCAGCTTGAATTTCTGAAAGTTCCCTGTAGATATACTACTCTAGCTGTATTATAATAATCTTCAGCAATATTTACTTGCATGTGATATTAATGATATTGTTCTACAGTTCCTGCACTCTATTGAATTAGGTTTATTTGGAATAGGAACAAATATGGATCTCTTACAGTCTGTTGGCCAGAGACTTGTCTTCTATTAACCATTGAGCAGGTCCAGGATCACGTGTGTTTGCTGAGACACATCAGCTGCTATTATTTCATTTTCTGGGGTCTTATCTTTTGCCAATGACTTCAGTGCAGTTTGAACTTATTTATTCAGTACCGTTAGTTATGCTGCTTCCTGAAAAATGTTAGTGTTCACCAATTACAGTGACTCTGTATATTCCCTATGTCTTCTTTTAATACTTCCTGCATAATTTATGATTTTGCAAATACAAATCTTCAGTATTGCAACTTGAGACTTGAATTGGTTCTTAAAATTTGAAGAATCCAAAGTGTGCTCTTCCCTTTTGTTTCCCTAAAGTCTTTGCAAATTTTGCTACAGTACATTGCTTTGTCTTGTTGAGTTGCCTTTGAAATCATCAATTTAACTCTCTTACTTTAGCATTTCCTCCTTTTGTTTTGATCTCTCTTTGTGTTGTACAAAAAGAGCAAAGGAATGCTACATAATTTAAAAAAGGCATGTGCCAGTGTTGTATCCTCTTTCCATACCTGTTTAATCTGTCTGCTAAGCAAATTATTTGAGAAGTTGGAATCTATGAAGAAGAATGTGGGATCAAGATTAGAGGAAGACCTAACAATAACCTGCATTATGCAGCTTACATAACCTTGTTTGCTTAAAGAAAGGAGGATTTGAAATATTTGTTGAAGATCAAAGAATGCAGCCTTCAATATAGTTTGCATCTCAACATCAAGAAAACAAAAATTCTTGTCATTGTACCAAGAGGCAAAATAATGATAGATTGAGAAAAGCTTGAAACTATCAACTACTTCATCTTACGGGATCTTCAGTCAACACCCTTGGTGCCAACAATCAAGAAATCAAGGGACATATTGCACTGGCAAAATCTGCAGAGACCTCGCGAAATTAATGAGGAACACTGATGTTAGGTTGAAGACTAAGATGCATCTGATTCAGGCCATAATCTTTCAAATTACTTGCTGTGCATCTGAAAGCTGGGCAATGACTAAGGTTGTCTTTGAGCTGTGGTGTTGGAAAAGAGTACCGAATATCCAATGGACCGCCAAAAGAGCAAAGGAATGTCTTGGAGAAAGTGTAGCCACAGTGTTCCTTAGTGGTGAAGATGATAAAAGAGGCTATTACTTGGGAAGAGTTGACATGCTTGAGAAAATGGAGGGTCAGCAAAAAGAGGAAGACACTCAACCAGGTAGAATGACATAGTGGTTGCAGCAATGGGCTCTAGTGTATCAGGAAGTGTGAGAATAACTTGGGATAGGACAAGGTTCATGTCAGAGGCCTGACTTACTTGCAAAGCAAGATTAGCCCTGTACTGTGAAACCAACAAGACTAACTCCATCTTGGCTAGAAAATCTGCTTGGTAATATACAACTCAAGGAAGCAGGATGTTAATGAATAAGAGTGACCAAAGGTCTCAGACCTTAGGGAATGTTATCTACCGAAACTCTCTGTTTCTTAGAGCACTCAATAAGACATGCTGGAAAACATCTTTGTATTGTGCTGAGGTCTGTGAGAGTTAATGTTTGACCTGAGAGTCAACATCTCTGACGGAAAGAGATAATGCGATGACTACTGCAGAGGTGCTTCTAAAAACCTATGTAAGCTTTTCAAAAATTAAAGTCTTTTGCTATTCGTCATCAATGGGTAGTATCTCTGAGTCTTCATTCAATCCTCGTCCCTCCTCTGGCGGAACCATTTAGATATACTGAGGCTGGACCCCGAAAGGTTCAGATCTGTCTTTCATATAGTCAGTACAGGTTTTGTACTTAGCTCGACGGCATCTAACAGCAACGATATGTTCAAATGCAAGTTTCAGCATCTCCTCTGACATCCATTTTGGCATCTTTTTTCTTTCTTGTCTTTGTAAAGATAAGATACTTTTTGATAAGCAATATATATCCCTAATGTCATTTTACAACTCATCTGGTTTTCAATAATTAGTGTTCAATGTATTAAATCTATCTTGGGATGGTTTTTAAATTCAGTTGAGATAGGGCTAAGGTCATATTTTTGTTCTCTTCAATTTGTTTTAATTTTCTTTATCTTCAATTTGAACTTGCATATGAGTAATTGATGGTTCCACAATCTTTGACCTAGGTTCCACAGTCCTTGATGTTGTTATGGCTACTGACATTGAGCCTCTCCATCTGCTCTTGCTACAAATGGAGTCAATTTGACTCCTTCCCCCTGTGTTTGTATCCTTATAAAAACTGTATATGGCCCTTAAAACATGGAAATGTGTTTTATTTATTATTCTGTTGGGCACTGCCATCTTTTCAAGCCCTGCCAAAATTCTGTAACTTTAATTAGTAAATATCAGTGATTTTCACCTTTTAATTTGTTCTTTTTTTATATTTAGCTGTAAATTAATTAGCTTGAACCTGGCCATCATTTCCAAAGGGAGACTAAGTGACTGTAGCCAACTGTTTCAAAGCAGAACTCATAATAATATTCTGAAGATGTGTAGAAGTATGGAATCTTCATGATTTTGGTTGAAAAGAAAGTGAATTACTGGGCAGAATTTTCTTACTTTTAACCTGGACTTGAGCATGGTGGAGATCTTAAGAATGGCAAAGGATATGGCAAGGTTTCTATCTATTGGTAAAAGGGTTGCTGTGCTTTGTAGCTGATTTGACAACACCTAACACTAACAGAGAGCTCTGGTGGCTTAGTAGTGAGGGACTGCAGTGCCAACACAAAGGTACACAGTTCAAATCCAGCAGCTTCTCTCCAAGAGAAAGAGAATCAATCTCTTTCTGTGTGATTTATTGCCTTTGAAAACCCACTGTAAAGTCAAATATGAGTTGGTTCTGACTCAATGGTACACAACAATAACAATCATATAAGCAATTTCCCCAGGTATATTTAATGCATATTAACTAATTTGATTATTGTAACTACCACAGAGGCCTTTGTTATACCATAATAACTGTACAGAGCTTATACAACTTTCCCAAAATAACACAACGAAATGAGGAAGAACAAGAGTGTGAACACGAGTAGTCATCTGCCCTCTTAATCACTATTCTGAGAGGCTGCTTCCTGCTTCTGCAGCAATATATCTGGGAATACAATAAGTTCTGCCAGAATGGTTTTCCTTCACCTATGTCTCTTGATCAACTATTCATATACAGTTATGTACCACATAATATTGAGGCAATCTCTGGCCACATCTATGTCCATGGTTCCATAAGGTGAGTACAACATTCAGAAATTTCATTTTGAGAATAAAGTGTAATGAGTACAACCGATTTCCCCATATGGCATGTACAACCCATTTCTCTTGTATACAAAGTGACTGAGCTATGAGATGTATGATGGTACAATATATATAAACTATAATATATATGTCCTGATACTCACAAGAAATGCTTATGTTAGTGACTTACTTAAGTACTGTACTCTCTATTGAAAACATTTGCTGTATAACAGTGTATAATAATGCTTCAACTTGCACGCAGCAGCATCCAATCCCATGTATTATTGTACATCTCTTGAGTGTCGTAACACTATTATATTTAGAAAATACCACGGAGTACATTGTGGAACTCAAATGCAATAAAACTAGGATTAGTGATAACAGCAGGATGAGGCCAATGAGAAATATCAATTAGGAAGTGAATTAAGTGTTATCAAACAATAAAAGTGGAAAATCAGTGAATGCTATTGTTCTCTATTTAGGCATATCAAACTTGACAATCACAGCAGTCCTCAAAAACACCAAAAAATTATCCAGGGTGTTAAGGAATTATCTCCACTAAAGCTGAAAGGCTAATTAAGATGTGAGTCTTCTATGGTAGTGCTTATCTGAAACACATAAAGAAAAAGCAGTTTTCACAATGATGTTCAAATCACATACCTTTCTATTTTAGAGGATGTACTATGGATAATGGTGGCAAGGCAGGAGTGGTGTAGACCCACAAGTCTGGAACCTCATCTTATGGACTACATAGGAATCATATTGACTACCTTTGTGGGAAGAATCAGTGGAGACTCAGTATCAGCAGTCAAAACCAGGTCAGGTGTTGAGGGTGGAAGAGATAATTAACTCTTCAAGTGCAACTTAAAACTGAAGCTGAGAAGAATGAAAACAAATCCATGAGAACTAAATGCTACTTTGAGTCTATCCAATCTGAATTTAAAAAAAAAATAAGCAACCCACAATAAAAACATCTGAAGATATGTTTGAGGCATTGATTGCTAATGATCAAAGACCAGTGAAGCTGTGGGGAGACATTAAGGACAACATCCATGAAGCAAAAGCTCATTACAAAGACAAGGAGGAAAGAAGAGAAAATGTATATCAGAAAAGACTCTGGAAATTACACTAGAATGCTGAGAAGCGAAAACAAAGGAAGATAGGAAGAAGAACGATGGGCACAGAATTTCAAAGGGCAAGCTAGAAAAGAAAAAGCAAAGTATTATAAGGAAAATGCAAAGAGTTGGAGTCAGAAAATAAGGGAAGAATTTGCTCAGCATTTCAGTTGAGAAAACGGAAAAAAAGAAAATTCAAGTCTCAAGTTGCCATACTGAAGGTTGCTATAGGAAAAACTTTTTAATGCTCCAGGAAGCATCAAAAGATGACGGAAGGAATACTAGAGTCACTGTACTAAAAATAATTGACTGGATTGGAATCATTTCAGGAAATAGTACTTGTTCCACAATCAACACTCTTGGTACCAGCATCCAGGAAATCAATAGATGAATTGCATCAGAAAAGTCAGCTGCCAGGGACCTCTCCAGAGTACTGAAGAGCAATGATGTCAGGCTGGAGACTAAGGTGCACCTAATCTGGGCCATAGTCTTCGCAATTGTGTGTTATGCATCAGACAGTGACAGTGAAAGCTGGACAGTGACTAGGGATAATAGAAAAAATAATTTATGCCTTTGAACTGTGGTACTGGAGAAGAGTGTTGAATATACCATGGACTGCTAGGATAAGAAACAGGTTTGTCCTGGAGAGGGTGAGACAGGGCTGTTCCTTGAAAGCAAGGATTCTGAAGCTTTGTCTGACATATTTTGGGCATGTTGCAAGAGGGGCCAGTCCAGTCCTTAGAGAGGACCATCATGTTTGGAAGGGTGGACGGACAGTATAAGAGAGGAAGACGCTCAATGAGATGGATCAATTCAGTGATTGGTGTGATGGGCGTAGGTGTGTTGGAAACAGTGAGGTTGGCACAGGATAGAGCAGGGTTTAGGGATATTGTGCATAGAGTTGCTATGATGTGCAAGTGATTCTTTGGCATCTAACAACAACAACAACAACAACAACAACAACAACAACAATATATGATCAAGAACCAATGGTAATAAATTAAGAAATTGAAAGTGCACTAAAAGCCCTGACAAAAAATAAAATATAGAGTATCAATTGACATATTCCAACAAACATGAAACCCTGGAAGTGCTCACCAGGCTGTGTGAAGAGATCTGGATGACAGTTACCTGACCAATTGTCTGGAATAAATCCACATTTATTCCCATTCCAAAAAAAAAGATAATCCAATAGAAAGTAGAAATTATAGAATAATATTATTAATATCACTTGCAAGCAAAACTTTGCTGAAGATTATTAAAAAATGGTTAGACCAGTCTATCAAAAGAAAACTGTTAGAAATTCAAGCCAGGTTTAGAAGAGGCTGTGACACCATGGATATCATTGCTGATGTCAAATGTATCTTGACAGAAAACAGGGAATACTAGAAGGATATCTACATATGTTTTATTGATTATGCATAGAAATTTGACTGTGTGAATCACAACAAATTATTACTAACATTGAGAAGAATGGGAATCTCAGAACAATTGATTATGCTGATTAAAAAATCTACACCTAGACCAAGAGTCTGTTGTGGGAATAGTGTAAAGGAACACTACATTGCTTAAAATCAAGGAAGGTAAGTATCAGAGTTCTATTCTTTCTCCATACCTATTTAATCTGTATGCTGAACAAATGATTTGGGAATGTAGACTTTATGAAAAAGAAAATAGTGTCAAGATTGGAAGGAAAACTGATCATCATCTTGTGTTTCATAAATGGCACAATCTTATTTGCTGAGAGCGAGGAGGAGGACTTGAAATATTTGTTGTAGAAGATCAAGGACTACAGCCTTCAATATGGATTACATCTCAACTTCAAGAAAACATGAGTCCTTACTATTAGACAAATAGGCAACATTACTATTGAGAAGAGCGTGAAGTTTTCAACAATTTCATCTTGCTTGGATCCACAATCAACACTCTTGGTATCAGCAGCCAATAAATAAAAATAAATGTCAATTGAGACATCTGCTGTTAAGGACCTCTCCAGAGTACTGAAGAATAGGATGTCAGCTTAAAGACTAAGGCTCTCCTGATCCAAGCCATGGTCTTCTCAATTATTCACTATGCATCTGAAAGTTGGACAACAACAAAGGACAGCAGTTGAATAATTGATGGCTTTGAGTTGCAGTGTTGGAGAAGAGAACTGAATATTTCATGGACTGCCAAGAGAACAAATAGGTGTGTTTGAGACAAAGTGAAACTAGAGTGCTCTTTGGAAGCAAGGATGGTTCAACTGTTGTGAGGATGGGCCAGCTTTTGGAGACAGACATCTTGCTTGGAAAGATCAAGGATCAGCTTAAAAGTGGAAGACCCTTGACAAGCTAGATTGATACAGTGAATGGAGCTGTGGGCTTAAGTGATGAGGTGGTGAGGGTGGCACAGGATAGGGCAAAGATCCATTGTTCATGGGTTGTTATGAGTTGTACTTAACCTTATAACATATAACAACAAAATCAGCAACATGTGGAAAATACCTTCCACATAATTGCTGAAAGTGAAGAGAACTTGAAACACTTGCTGGAGAAGATCAAAGACCACAAATTGATAATATGCAAGATGGAGAAAAGTTTGAAAGTGTCAATAATTTCAATTTATTGGATCCATGATCAATGCTCATGGTAACAGCAGTCAAAAAAATCAAAAGACATTGCGTTGGGTAAGTCTATTATCAAGGACCTCTGTAAATTACTAAAGAGCAATTAACATCAGTTTAAAGACTAAGGTACACCTTATCTAAGCCACAGTCTTTTAAATTACTTCTCATGCAACTGAAAGTTGGACAAGAATAAGAATGGCAAAAGAATAGATGCCTTTGAATTGTGGTATTGGGGAAGCATACTGAATATCCCATGGACTGCCAAAAGAACAAAGTTTTGTCTTGGAGGAAGTGTAACCAGGTTGCTGCTTTTAAGCAAGGGTGGGGAAAACTTCCTCTCACATACTCTGAGCATGTTGTCAGGAGAAATTAAGTCTTTGCAAAAAGATATTATCCTGAGAAAGGTGGATGGTCAGAGAAGGAGAAGACCTTTACCTAGAAGAATTGACACAGTGACTGTAACAATGGGCTCAAGTATATCAGAGATAGTAAGGATAGCATGAGAAGCGATAAACTTTAGATCTATTATTTATAGAGTCTGTATGAGTCGTACTCGACTTGATGGCACTTAACAACAACAACAACAACAGTATTATGAACATTAAGCAACACAAGAGTGTATACTGCCTCCTTATCTCTCCGAGTTGCATTGTAAGTGATTTCTCCAGTTTTATTATCCAAGTCACTAATTACCTCTTTAACTTGGATTTGCCATTCACTCAGCTATTGAGCTGTGTATCTACCTTTAACATTTATAAGTTTGTTAATTAATTTAAAACTTTACATACCTTTTATTATCCTTCTTGATTTTTTCTTTACTTTTTTAGTTTTTTAGACTTTTAAACAAAGTTATTCCCTATTATTTGCCATATAATTTTAATAACTGGGATCTAAATCATCCACCTTCATCTGCAGACTGATATTCTTTAGCAGTTTAAAGAGAGCCTCAACAGCAGATTTTTCCAATGCAAACATATCTTTTGATTTCTTGACTCTGCTAACATTAGTGTTGATAACAGTTGAAAGATTAAGTTGTACCTGATCCAAACGATGTAGTTTTTAATTGCTTTGCACCAGTAAGCAATAGTCAGAACAGAGCAGGGAAACACTACCTCCAAACCTTTTCCATCTATACGTAGAGCAGATCATTCAGGAAGCTGGACTTTATGAGGTATGTGGCACCAGGTTTGGAGGAAGACTCATCAACAACCTGCATTATATACAACCTTGCTTGCTGAAGAGGACATGAGGCATTTGTTGCAAAAGGTCAAGGACTGTAGTCTTTAATATGGATTGAAGCTTAATATTAACAAAATAAAGGTTTTTACCACTGAGCCAATTATCAGTTTTCTGATAGATAGAGAAGAGATTGAGATTGTTGATAAACTTCAGCTGGCTTGGTTCCACAATCAACAAACTTGGCATCAGCAGTCAGGAAATCAAAAGATAAATTCCTTCAGGAAAGTCTGCTGTCAGGGACCTCTCCAGAATGCTGAAGAGTAACAATGTCAGTCTAGAGAATGAGGTGTGCTTGTTCCAGGCCATGGTCTTCACAATTACTTGCTATGCATCAGAGAGCAGGACAATAACTAAGATGATAGAAGAAGGATTGATGCCTTTGAGTTGTGGTGCTGGAAAAGAGTGTTTAACATACCATGGACTACCAGGAGAACAAATGGTCTTTCCTAGAGGGGATGAAACCAGGCTGCTCCCTGGAGGCAAGGATTTTGAGGCTCTGTATCACAGACTTTGGGCACATGGCCAGGAGTGACCAGACCTTGAAGAGGGACATCATGTCTTGGAAGGGTGAAGTGACAGCACAGGAGAGGATGTTCCAGGCTGAGAGAGATTGACTCAGTGACTGAAGAAATGTCATTAAGTCTGTCATAGATGATGAGATTTGCTCAGGATAGGGCAGGGTTCAGAGCTAATGTACATAGGGTCGCTATGATTCACAGGTGATTCAATGACACATAACAACAACATGCATCTGAAAGTTATACAAAGAATAAAGAATACTGAAGAATAGATGCCTTTGATTTGTGATGTTGGCAGAGTATTGAATATACCGTGGACTGCAAAGAGAATAAACAAATCAGTCTTGAAGGACGTGTAACTAGGGTACTATTTAGAGGCAAGGACGGTGAAACTTTTTCTCACATACTTTGGACATGTATCCAGGAGTGGCCAATCTTGAAAAAAAGATATGTAGGTAAAGTTAGAAAGTCAGCAAAAGAGAGGGAGACCCTCAACAAGATGAATTGAAACAGTGACTGTAACAATGGATTCAAGCATGGGGAAGGTGGTGGGGAAGGTAGAGAATAGAGCAATGTCCAAATCTATTGTCTGTAGGGTCACTGAAAATCATAGTCAACTTGATGGCACCTAAAAACAAGAACAATAAGTCTTCGACATATTCCTTTGTGTTGAACTATATTTCATTGTATAAACTCGGTGATAATTTTAAGGCCTCATGTTGGCGATGCTGATTTCAGCACTGATAGATTTATTTCCTTCAGGTGAATTTACCTTATAGATACTTTTGAAGCTTATTTACTGCTTACTAGTACCTGGACAGTTTTAAGTCACTGTTTTATTTTTTATTTAATTATAGGGTCTTTAGAAATTCTCCTAACTCTAATATGTACAATGATGCATTGAAATTATGTTTATGATGTTTATGCAATTAATGATCTAATATATTTTATTTGGAAGCATAACTTAGAGGTTATTATGGTGCTGTGATTAAGCATTCAGCTTCTAATTAAGAGGTTGGTGGTTCAAACCCACCGAGAAGAAAGATGTGATAGTCTGCTTCTGTACATGCTTAGAGCCTTGAAAACTTTATAGGATGACTCTGCTCTGTCCCATAGGCTCGCTATGATTTAGAATCAATGGCAAAGGACTTGTTTTTTTGCATTTACAGAGTAATTCACCTTTCATATTTTTCATAAAATGGACATCATTCAGCAATAAATATCTCATGTCAGGCTAAGAGTTTGAGGGGTTGAAATTGTAAGGAATTTTGCACATAATCTGCAAAAGGAAAGCATGCTTCCAATTATTCATGGCAAATTTGTATTCCCATGTTCTATCATTCCAAGTCTTTTTTTTTTTTTTCAGTAAGAGAAATTAAACACAGGGGATAAAATGGTAGTCCAAATTAATTTTGGAAATGAAAGATGAAAATAAATTCCACTAGAAATCGAGGCATTTTCAAGCTCAAGTAATCTATGAATAGAAATCATAAAAAATACCCAAATTCAACAGCAAATGAAGAGGTCTCTCAGCAACAGACTGACCTATACATATATTGACAGTAGTCCAGCATAAGTGCTTTCTCCTTCCAGTATTTGGATGTAAATCATTGCTTTCTTATCTTGAGTCTCTTTCACCCCCTTAGGTGGTTTCACAATAGGAAGGTAATTTTATATACTCATCAAGTACTTCTTGAATCCAGGAAATGGCAAGTTATCAGTTTTCAAGAGTCCAAAGGACAGACTCAAGTTCAGGTACCACACTCTCCAAGGCTCAAGAAAGGAGAGACATTCACATTCTCAAGTTAATAACAACTGGTTGCTAACATCTCAAGAGAGATTTTTGCAGAAGCCTCCTTTCCACTGAAATTCCCATATCAGGAGATTGGTTTTTGAGAAGTTGAGTCCTATTTTTTGACCCTGAGTAAACTGGAGGTCACTTTTCTACCATAAATTAGGGCCAGAGGGAAACTTTCAGTATCACTTTAAGTTCTAGATCACTTTTCTGGTAATAAGGACAACACTCCAATGCTGTTTAAAAATGACATGGAAAGAAAAGTTTCTGAATTATTAGGTGAGATTTTGAAAATACCATAGCTATTCCTCCAGTACCTAGACTAAGACTCAACTCACACTCAAACTCATTGCTTTTGACTTGGAACTCACTCATAGCTGACCTTCCAGTTGGGTTTTCCAAGACTGTAAATCACACGAGAGAAGATTGCCCATCTTTCTTCAGAGAAGCAGCTGTTGAATTTGAACCATCAGAGAGGTACAGCGTTTAGAGTTGGCAGCTCAACTTCCTGTTGGCCACGCCACCGGATCTCCCTCTAGCACAAGAGACATCAAAGACTCTTGTTGATTCAACTAAAATAAATGAGAGGAGGAATGAATCCTATTCTGGTGTTTTTGTAACAATAATAGCTTTATTCCACTGGATGGTGCTATTAAACCACTCCTACAAAATACAGTCTACATTCTGGTCACCTAAGCTAAAGTCGTTTCCTTTCCTTAGTTTTCCAAATCATTCTAATTTGGACACCATACATCCTTCTCTTTCAGAAAAAAAATTGATAATGATTGTAATTCATTGTTGGAAGGACTTATCATTCCAGCAATATTGCTATTAATATTACTATTGTGTCCAAATCAATATGTCTACAAGGCTTGATATTATTTATGGAGTATTTTATGGTTGTGTTTTGTCATGTGCACCCATGTGCATCAATTAATTAATGGAAAGAAGAGTAACAAGAATATTTTAGTATTTGGTTCCAAGCTCAATATCACTGTAAGATTTGCCTCAAAATGAAGGTGTTCACAATTTGACCAATGATTTTAATGTATTGCTTTTGTTCCTCAATGACTCAAATTCCTCATTAATTCTTTCTGCTTTTAAGGAATATGTAGATGGGTGTGCACATGTGTGTGCAGGTGCATTTGTGTGAGTGTGTCTGAAGGATAAAGGGAGTTTGAAACAGAATGAGAATAGAACTCTCTCCTCCAACCCTTCATTCAGAATAACTCCTTATGGAGGTAGGAGTAATAGGCTTGGTCTGGTTTTGAGAAATTTTATAGCTTGCTAGAATAAAGTTTTAAAACTGCAAAGTTCTCACTGTGATATTTTTATCCCTGATATTCTACAGTCATAAGTTCTTTAAAAGAGTCTAAATATACCATGAACTGCTAAATAAACAAACAGATATGTCTTAGAGAAAGTGCAGCCAGAATGTTCCCTGGAGGCAAAGTTGACAAAGCTTTGTCTCACATACTTTGGTCGTGTTGTTAGGAGAGACTATTCCTTGAGAGAAACATCATGCTTGGAAAAGTGGAGGGTCAGAGAA
>NW_006399755.1:22745079-22746392 GCF_000299155.1 Elephantulus edwardii
CATCCATCTTGATGCTGCCAATTGGTCCAGTGGTGAGAATTTTTGTCTTCTTGACATTGAGCCTCAATCCATAGTGAAGGCTGCAGTCCTTGACCCTCTGCAGCAAGCGCTTCAGGTTCTCCTCAGTTTCAGCAAGCAGGGTTGTGTCATCTGCATAACATAGATTGTTGACAGATCTTCCACCAATCCTGTTACCACGCTTCTCCTCATAGAGCCCAGCCTCCTGGATAATCTGTTCAGCACATTGGTTGAAAAGGTATTGAGACAGGACACATCCCTGGTGTTTGCTCTTCCCAATTTTGAACCATTCAGTGTTTCCTTGCTCTGTTTTGATGATTGCCTCTGGGTCCAAGTATAGGTTTTACATTAGCACGATCAAGTGTTTTGGGATTCCCATTCTTCTCAGAGTCAGCCACAGTTTGTCATGATCCACACAGTCAAATGCCTTTATATAATCAGTGAAACACAGATAGACATTCCTCTGGTATTGCCTGCTTTAGGCTAAGATCCATCTAACATTAGCTACAATATCCCTAGTACCAAGACTCCTTCTAAACTCAGCCTGGACTTCCGGCAATTCTCTGCTGATGTGCTGTTCTAGTCGTTTTTGGATAATCTTCAGTAAAAACTTGCTTGCATATGAAATCAATGATATTGTTCTATAGTTTCCGCAATCTTTTGGACCACCCTTCTTTGGAATGGGAACAAATATAGATCTCTTCCAGTCAGTTGGCCAACTGGTTGTTCTCCTGATTTCTTGGCACAACTTGGTGAGCACATCCAGGGCAGCATCTGTGAGCTGAATATATCAATTGGTATACAATCTATTCCTGGGGCCTTATTTTTTGCTATTTCCTTCAAAGCAGCCTCAACTTCTTCCATCATTACCATAGGCTCTTGCTCATATGTTGTTTCATGAAATTCTTCTGTATCTGCCAATTCCTTTCGATACAGTGACTCAGTATATTCCTTCCATTTCATTTAATATTTTGCCTAAAGCATCCTTGATTATAGCAACTCGAGGTTTGAATTTGTTCTTCAGTTCCTTGAGCTTAAGAAATGCTGAGCAAGATCAGCCCTTTTGATTTTTCTGACTCCAGCTACTTGCACATTTCATTGTAATACTTTACTTTATTTTCCCATGCTGCCTTTTGAAACCTTCTGTTCAGCTCTTTAGTATCTTGAATTCTTTCTCCTGCTTTGGCTTCTCTGTGCTCCAGTGCAATATTCAGAGTTTCTTCTGACATCCATTTTGGTTTTTTCTTTCTCCTCTGTCTTTATAATGAACGTTTGCAGTTTTTCTGGATAATACC
>NW_006399755.1:22746492-22748458 GCF_000299155.1 Elephantulus edwardii
TAATCAAGGATGTTTTAGGCAGAATATTAAATGATCCAGGAAGTATTAAAAGAAGATGGAAAGAGTATACTGAGTCATTGTATCGAAAGGAATTGGCAGACACAGAAGAATTTCATGAAACAACATATGAGCAAGAGCCTATGGTGATGATGGAAGAAGTTGAGGCTGCTTTGAAGGAAATGGCAAAAAGTAAGGCCTCAGGAATAGACGGTATACCAATTGACAGATTCAGCTCACAGATGCTGCCCTGGATGTGTTCACCAAGTTGTGCCAAGAAATCAGGAGAACAACCAGTTGGCCAACTGACTGGAAGAGATCTATATTTGTTCCCATTCCAAAGAAGGGTGATCCAACAGAGTGTGGAAACTATAGAACAATATCATTAATTTCACATGCAAGGAAGGTTCTACTGAAGATTGTCCAAAAATGACTGGAACAATACAGGCTGGGTTTAGAAGGAGTCGTGGTACTAGGGATATTGTAGCTAATGTTAGATGTATCTTAGCCTAAGCCAGGGAATACCAGAGGAATGTATATCTGTGGTTCATTGACTATGCAAAGGTGTTTAACTGTGTGTATCATAACAAACTGTAGCTGACTCTGAGAAGAATGGGAATCCCAGAACACTTGATCTTGATAATGCAAAACCTATACTTGGACCAAGAGGCATCGTCAGAACAGAGCAAGGAAACTCTGCATGGTTCAAAATTGTGAAGGGCATACCCCAGGGATGTGTCCTGTCTCCATACCTTTTCAACCTGTATCCTGAACAGATTATCCAGGAGGCTAGGCTCTATAAGGAGAAATGTGGGGTCAAGATTGCAGGAATATCTATCAACAATCTGTGTTATGCAGATAACATAACCCTGCTTGCTGAAACTGAGGAGGACCTAAATCACTTGCTGCAGAGGGTGAAGGACTGTGGCCTCCAACATGAATTGAGGCTCAATGTCAAGAAGACAAAGATTCTCACCACTGGGCCAATTGGCAGCATCAGGATGGATAGTGAAGAAATTGAGATTGTTCACAGCTTTAATTTTCTTGGTTCCATAGTCGACACTCTTGGCACCAGTAGCCAGGAAATTAAAAGACGTATTGCCATAGGAAAGTCTGCTGTTAGGGACCTCTCCAAAGTACTGAAGAGCAATGGTGTCTCCCTGGAGACTAAGGTGTGTTTGATACAGGCCATGGTCTTTGCTATCACTTGTTGTGCATCAGAGAGTTGGAAAATGACCAAGGAGGATAGAAAGAGAATTGATGCCTTTGAACTGTGGTGCTGGAGAAGAGTATTGACGGTACCATGGACTGCTAGGAAAACAGATTCATCCTGGAGAGGGTCAAACCGGGCTGCTTCTTGGAGGCAAGGATTCTGAGACTCCATCTAAATACTTTGGACATGTAAGGAGGGACCTGTCCTTGGAGAGGGACATCATGGTTGGTAGGGTGGAGGGACAGCGCAGGAGGGGAAGGCACTCTATGAGGTGGATTGATTCAGTGACTGGGGTAATCAGGATGGGTGTATTGGAGATGGTGCGATTGGCACAGGACAGAGCAGAGTATAGGGCTGTTGCTATGAGTATCAAGTTACTCGACGGCACATAATAACAACAACAACAACAACAGTGACTGAAAATAGAACAAAGGTTACCTGAGAAGAAGGGTGTGGAATGGCAACAAGAATGGATTTGATAGCAAAGAATATGTTATGAAATTTATTTGTTCCCTATCTCGATTGTGGCAATGGCTTCAACAGTTTATGTATGTGTAGAAATTTAACAAAATGTACACTTTAACATATGCAGCTTATTATCTGTATTTCATTGATTATGCAAAGGCATTTGACTGCGCGGATCATAACAATCCCAGAATATTTAATCGTGCTAATGCGAAACCTATACTTGGACCAAGAGGCAGTCGTCAGAACAGAGCAGGGCAACACTGCATGGTTCAAAATTGGGAAGGGTGT
>NW_006399755.1:22748558-22749971 GCF_000299155.1 Elephantulus edwardii
CTGCTTTGGCTTCTCTGTGCTCCAGTGCAATATTCAGAGTTTCTTCTGACATCCATTTTGGTTTTTTCTTTCTCCTCTGTCTTTATAATGAACGTTTGCAGTTTTTCTGGATAATACCCTTGATATCCTCCCACAACTCATCTGGTCTTCACTCATTTTTGTTCAAGGCCTCAAACCTGTTCCTCATATGGTTCTGAAATTCAGGTGGGATAGACTAGAGTACTAAAAAGCAATGATGTCAGTCTAGACATGAAAGTACACCTAATCCAGGCCATGATCTTTGCCATTACTTGCTATGCATCTCAAAGCTGAAAAATTACTAAAGATGACAGAAGAAGAAATTACACCTTTGAGTTTTGGTGATAGAGAAGAGTCTTGAACATACCATGGACCACTAAGAAAAAATAATTCTACCTTGGAGAATGTGAACCCTAGTTTCTCCGAGGAGGCTAGGATTTTGAAACTCTTCCTCACATACTTTGAGCATGAGGCCTTGTAGAAGGACATCATGCTTGGAAGAATGGAGAGACAACACAGGAAAGGAAGAACCCGGATGAGATGGATTGATACAGTAACTGGAGAAATGGGGTTAGGCATATCAGAATCAGTGAGACTGGCTTAAGACAGGGCAAGCTTCCGAACAGCAATACGTAGGGTTGCTATGGGTCGCAGGTGACTCAAGAATGCACACAAAACCAACAACAAGAACAATATTGAAGAGACATAGAACTTCAATAGCAAAATAAGTCATTAAAGAAGAAAAAATTCCCAGTGCTGACAATAAACTTAAAGGAAAATATAGGCAGAAATCTCATTTTAAAGCCCTCAAATAGGAAATAAATTCAGGGCAGACAGCTGAGGAGTAGGAATAGAATGTGCACAGAGGAGAGAGTTGGAAGAGGTGGATAAAGTGAGAAAACCATATAACTCAATTCAACAAGCTTTTTAAAAGTGTCCATATGTGCTGAGTTCTACCAATGACAAGTGGATAAATGTAAGACTTTCTCTACAGAGGCAGACACAAGATTGGATAACTTGTAGGTCATTCTAGGTACTTTTCAACTTGAATATATATGGTATTAGGGGAATTTAGAGGAAAGTCACCAAATCTAGTGTTGGAAGTTGGAAAGATTTCCTGGAAGAGATGCCACTCAAAACATATCTTGATTAACTCAAACATCATTGCTGCAATCAAAGATTTTCATCAATTCTTGTTTGGTTTTCTCAGAATCCTTCTTTAACTTTGATAAACAAAAAATAAAATACAACACAACAAAAAACCTACTGTAATCTAATTGATTCTGATTCACAGTAACACTTCATCAGGTTTTTAGGATGTAAATATTTATTGGAAGGTTGTTGTTATTGTTATGTGCCGTCGAGTCGTTTCCGACTCATAGCAACCCTACGCAC
>NW_006399755.1:22750471-22753835 GCF_000299155.1 Elephantulus edwardii
ATACGCTTTTTGATTTCCTGACTGCTGGTACCAAGAGTGTTGATTGTGGAGCCGAGCAAACTGAAGCTGTGAGGTAGACTGTTCAGTATTTCTTCCTTGGAATGGCTTGTCATTTGAACCTTTAAGTTAGCAACATTATATAAGTTAGTGTTATACATTATATCACCAGAATTTCTATACCATTGAGAGTTATTTTTATATAATTTTGTAATATTAATAGCTATTATATTTTCAGTTATGAGTACACTATATTTTACATATAATTCCACCTTTCATCCTTACAACATTCTCATAAGATAGATAGCTATGCCGCTGTTTTTGTTGCTGTAGTTATGTATAATCAAGCCTGATCTTCAAGAATAATTGAAGAGAATTCTCGAAGATCAGATGACTTGTGAGTTGGCATCAAGGATATCGACCATGAAAAGAGCAAAAGGTCATTTTAATGACAGAGGGGAATAAACCAAAATAGACTCCAGAAAAGACACTGAGTTACGTTGGGCATTGAGAAGCTAAAACAAAGGAAAGAGATGATTAAATAAAAGAGCTAAACAGAAAATTTTAAAAAGAAGCTCAAAGAAAAGAAAAGCAAAATATTATAGCAAAATGTACAGAAAACAAGTTGAAATTGGGCAAGAAAAAGAGAACTCAGCTTTTCTCAAGCTGACAGAACGGGGGAAAAAAAATAAGTCTTAAGTTGCAATACCGAGAGATGCTATGGACAAAATCTTGAATGATTCAGAAAGCATGAAAAGAAGATGGAGGGAATACACAGAATCAGTGGGCCAAAAATAATTGTCCAACACTAAAATATTTCAGCAAGTACCATATAATTAAGAGCCAATGATAATGAAGGAAGAAGTTCAAGCTGCATTGGCAAAAAATAAGGTCTCAGGAAATGATGAGATACTAGTTGACTTGTTTTCAACTAACAGTGCAGCCCTGGATGTAATTGACAGCCTATGCCAGGAACTTAGAGAAAAGTTGCCTGGCTGCCTGACTGGAAGAGATCCATATTTGTTCCCTTTCCCAGTAAAGGTGGTCCAACAACTGTGTATATTATAATATCACATACAAGCAAAATATTGCTGAAGATCATTAAAAAAATGGTTAGAATAGTAAATTGAGAGGGAACTGCCAGAAGTTCAAGCTGTATTTAGAAGTGGAATATCGTTGCTGATGTCAGATAGAAACTGGCTGAAAGCAAAGAATACCAGAAGAATGTCTATTTGTGTTTCATTGACTTTGCAAAGGCATTTGACTCTGTGGTTCACAACAAATTATGGCTAACATTCTGATGAATGGGAATCCATGACACTCAGTTGTGCTCATGCAAAACCTATACTTGGATCCTGTTGTGTAAACAGAACAAGAAAATACAACATGGTTTAAAATTAAGAAATGTTTGCATCAGGGTTGTATCTCTTCTCCATACCTTTTTAATCTGTATGCTGAGAAAATTATTCAAGAAGCTGGACCCTGTGAACAATGTGACATCAGGATTGGAGGATGCCTCATCAAAAACCTATGTTGTGCACACCTTTGATAGTTGAAAGTGATGAGGGCTAGAAGTTCTTGCAGCAGGAGATATGGATTGCATCTTAATATCAAGAAAACAAAAATTTTCACCACTAACTTCATAGAGAGCATGATGCTGTGTACATGGGAGTTGCGTTGTGTTGTGTTGTGTTGTGGCGGTCTCTGGAGAAAGGCGACTCTGCCTCCAGCAGCCAGGGAAGCCACGCTTGGCCTTGGGTTGAAGGCAGCAGTGGGTTCAAGCCCAAAAGGAGAAGAAGAGGAGGGAGGAGACGGCCATAATCGCCCAGGTTTGCCCCACCCAGGGTGGCTGTGATCCTTTGGCCAGAGAGCATGATTAAACAAGTGTGGAAGGAGGAGTGGCATCCACTTCCATAATAGCTTGCCTCCGGAAATCCTATGAACCTGGAGAGAGGATGAAAGGCACCCAAGCCTGAGGACTCTCCTTCATAGGGTCGCTATGAGTCACCTGCGACTCGACGACACTTAACAACAACATCACAACAACTTCATAGACAACATCATGATAGATGGAGAAAAGATTGAAACTGTTAATGACTTCATCTTTCTTAGGTCAACAACTAACACCCTTGACAACAGCAGTCAGTAAATTAGAAGACATATTTCACTGGGAAAGTTCATCATTAGAGACCCCTCCAAATTATTGAGGAACAATGATGCCAGTTTGAAGATAATACTGAGAGTCTTTGCAATTACTTGCTTTACATTTGAGAGCTAGACAATGACAAGAGAAGAATTGATGCCTTTGAGTTGTAGTTTTGAAGAAACAGATAGGTCTTAGAGAAGTTACAGCCAGAGTGCTCCTTGGAGACATGATTGACAAAACTTTGTCTCGCATATTTTGAGTACGTTGCTAGGAGAGACTATTCTTTGGAGTGGGACATCAAGCTTTGAAGGATGGAAGACTGGCAAAAGAAGGGAGGACCTTTCTGATATTAAGGGTTCAAAAAGAGATTCCTAGACGTTGACTTTGACTTTGTCATGTGGATGCGTAAGAATATGTGAATAAGGCATGTTAGTCTATCCATGAGAAGATAGGCTAGTCTTGCCATGAAACTGAGCAGGTGCAGCAGCAGCATTTGAGAATCTCATCACCAGCAAAGAAGAAGCACATGAAGCACGCCCTTTTGGGCCAAAGATTCTTGTGTTAGCCAGACGAGAGCAGCAGCAACTGTAGTAGAGACCCAGAGAGCTTATATGAGTCAGAGATGATCTTGGGACTGCTACCTGATAGAACCAGAGTGAGGAGTCTTTAGCCAAGTTTGTTGGAAGACTTGGGCAGAGGGCAGATGACCTAATTGGTAGAAATAAGAGCTTTGTAACACTGGCCTAAAGCCAAGAAGCTGGTGACTGATGGACTGTGAACATACTTTGAAAGCTGTCCTGACTGAGAAATTGTATCCTGTTATCAGTTAAAACTGCAACCTCTTAACTTCCCTAATTGTTGTTATTATTATGTGCCGTTGAGTTTCCTGTGACCCATAGTGATTATATAGCAGCTCTGAGCCCTGCCCTGAACCGAGCCAGTTTCATTAATTCCAACACACCAACCCCTATTGCCCCAGTTACTGTATCAATCCATCTCATCTGAGGTCTTTCTCTCCTGTGTCATACCTCCATCCTTCCAAGCATAGGTTCTTCTCTAAGGACTGGTCCCTCCTGCCATGTGCCCAAAGTATGTGAGACAGAGCTTCAAAGTTCTGGCCTCCATAGCTGACATCCAAGCAGATATATGCACACCCATGTTTATTGCAGCTTTGTTCACAATAGCAAGGAGTTGGAAACAACCTAAGTGCCCATCAACAAA
>NW_006399755.1:22758725-22763918 GCF_000299155.1 Elephantulus edwardii
CCTCCAAGGAGCAGCTTGGTTTAAACCTCTCTACGATGAATCTGTTTGTTTTCTTGGCAGAGTAGAGGGACAGCGCAGGAGGGGAAGATCCTCTATGAGGTGGATTGATTCAGTGACTGGGGTAATCGGGATGGGTGTGTCAGAGGCAATGAGATTGGCACAGGATAGAGCACAGTTTAGGGCTGTTGTACGAGTCGCAGATGACTCGACGGCATTATTTACAACATTGTAAAGCAATTAAACTTCTGCTAAGCTTCTATAAAAGAAAACCACAATAAAATCATAATAATTAAGATAATAATTTCAGTCCCTTAATAATATGAAAAGGAACTCTCTTAGCATAGTACAGTATGTTCCCAGCTGCTAATCAAAAGTTGGCAGTTTGATTCTCCCTGACATTTTACAGGAAAAATATGAGCAATCTTCTTCCATAAGACTTTGTCTTTGAAACTCAGTGGACAGTACGCCTCTTTGGAATTGACTTGGTGATTGTGGATTTGATTTGGTTGTTTAATACTAGGAAAAAAGAGTCATAGTGGTGCTCAACGGCTAACAGGTTGGCAGTTCAAACCTACCTAGTGGTTGTGGAGGAGAAAGAGTCAGTATTCAGCTGTAATAAAAATTTCAACACAGAAAACCAGAGGGGGTAATTTTACTTTAGTGGGTGGAGTCTTCATGAGTTAAAATTAACTGCCCAATCCATGATAATAACACAATATAATGAAATAGAAAATCAGTGTTTGATACAGATGTTTAAAAAAATGTTTTTTTCATTTCACATGTTGGTTTGCATCTCAATTCAAATAAAGTTCTAAATTGAAATTTGTCATTGTCCTTTTATTATCTTTGCCTCTATGGATTTATCCTTCTCCCATACCCTGCAACGTATTTGTTTAAGAAACTGAGTCACACTGCCCTGTAAAACTTGTCCACCTTCTGAATATTGTTGATTGAATTCTCATGTTGGTTATTAAGTTATTCCCCTGTGCTCTCTACTTTCCAACAACTAGTAGTTAAATAATCTATGTATGATCAGATACAAGTTTATCTTTTTTTCTTAAAAATAAAATATTACCATTTTATATTCAGGGGGCGGGGACGGAAGAACAGAGAGGACCCTTGAACAGTGTTCTATTGCATTTGAACCACATCTGTTGGTTCCTAAAACTATACTTAACCTCTGTAACTACGTTTCAATGTAATTTTCATTTCATATTGTAGGTTCAATCTTTCTTATGCTATAGTTTCTATGTTTAATAAAGTAAACGAATCACTGTCTGTGTTTATATAAATTCATCTTTGGAATGGACTGTCGTTATTGTTATGTGCTGTCGAGTCCACTGCAAGTCATATTCTCTGCAACTCAATTCAGCTTATTAACAATATTTCTGAGCGCTGCCCTATCCTGAGACAATCTCACGGTTTTTGACATCCCTATATCCATTACCCCAGTTACTGTTTCAATCTATCTCATTCAGGGTCTTCTACTCCTGTGTTGACCCTCCATCCTTCCAATCATGATATTCTTTTTGAAGGACTGATTCCTCCTGGCAAGCTTCAGAATCCTTGCCTCCAAGGTACAACTTGGCTTCACACTCTCCAGGAGAAACCTGTTTGTTCTCTTGGCAGTTCATAGTAAGTTCAACTCAAACCACAACTCAAAGGCATCAATTCTTCTTCAGTCATCCTTAGTCATTGTCCAGCTCTCTGATGCACAGCAGGTAATTGCAAAAACCATGGCCTGGATCAGACACACCGTAGTCTCCAGACTGACATCATTGCACTTTAGCACTCTGTATTGTTCCCTGGGAGCAGATTTTCCTCGTGCAATTCATCTTTTGATTTTCTGACTGCTGGTGTCAAGAGTGTTGATTGTGGATCTGAGCAAGATTGGGGTGGGGGGGGGAATAGTGTTTATCACTTCTAATATTCCAAACCTGACAGAATGAATGCCCAAAGAATGACAGTAATATGCGATATTTAATAGATTGGAGTCTTGGTTTGAATCTTGATCCTGCCTTTGACCTTGGACTGCTTACTTAACTACTCTGGTTTCTGCTGACTTGCTCTTAAAACAGAGTTTATATTTGCATAAGTAGCTCCATGGAATGGGTAACTAATACTTTTTGTTGAGTGGGCAAAAGCCAGTAAGAAACAACTTAAAGAAATCTGCCTAGACAGCCAAAATATATTAACTGTGAGGTCAGCCCAACAGAGGTTTAAATGCCGAGTACCTGATGACCTAGTGGTAAGGAGTTGCATGGCCAACCCAGATGCAGGTGGTTTAAATCTACCAGGAGAAAGATGGTCAATCTCCTTTCATGCAATTTACAGCCATTGAAAACTCACTGGAGGGTCAGCTATGTGTCGCTTCTGACTTGGTGGCACACTACCTCCACCAAAACATGTACCATTTTCTTCCTTCCAGCTCCACCCTGCTCCCAACACCAGAAATTCTCCTAGGACCTTTGTACTTGTTTTTCCCCTCTTCACAGATATTCCGCCAGACCTTTGGATGGTTTGGACCTTCTCATAATTTAAAATGCAGTTAAAATGTTACCTTCACAGCAATGCTTTCTCTGAGTGTCCCAAATGTAACCTGCTTTCACGGTTAATCTTTATCACTCTCATATTCCTCTTTTACAGAAACCGTCTGGTATAATTTTGCCCATTAAAAAGAAAAATTAGTATTTACTACCCCTAATATCCATATTATCCCAGAATACCCAAGTAATAACAGTAATATGTGATAGTTAATAGATTGGAGTCTGGTTGATTGCAGTCTTGAGCCTGCCTTTGACCTTGGGGTGTTTACTTAACTACTCTGGGCTTCTCCTGACTTGCTCTTAAAACAGGCTTTATATTTTCATTGCTACATCATCATTTTAGTGGCTATCCTACCCAGGCCAGGCTAGTACATAAGTTTGAAGAGGTGTGATAGGTTTCTAGAATTCTCTGTTTTGGTGCAAGTGCAGCCAGAAAAACCCCCCCCAGAAGCAAAGATTGTGGCACTTTGGTTCATGCCCCTTGGGAGTGTTTTCTTTAGGGATCAGTCCTTGGAAAAGGAAATCATGCTTAGAAAGATGGAGTTTCAGTGAAAGAGAGGAGACCTACAATGAGGTAGACAGACATGATGAATGCTGCAATAAACAATGAATATTGGGAGGATGGCGTCGGATAGGGTAGGGTTTATATCAGTTGTGTTTAGGGCCATCGAGAATTCAGCTCAATACCACTTTACACTAGCAATAACTCATGTGCAGGACCCAAGCTGTACTGACTCTGTGTAGAAAAAATTAAACAGTTCAGGGTAAAAGGAATGATCCCAACATCCTCTGTCTCTGTGACTTTGGACAAATCACTGCACTTCTCTCAGTGTCCTCAGCTGGAAAATGAAATGAATTACACAGCTTCTGTATTTATTTTCTGTTGCTGGTGTAACAAATTATCATAAACATGGTGGCTTAAGTAATACATATTTGTTCTTTTAATAATTCTGGAGGACAGAAGTCTGAAATTTATTTTATTGGGACAAAATGTAAGCAGAGGAGGTCATTATTGAATCATGGAGAAATAAGGGATATTTTTCACCTGGTGAGGGTGACTTAGAAATGTGATTGGGGAAAAAAATAAGCAACATTTTAAACAATCGAGACAATCGATCAATTATTACTAAAAATAACATTAACTTAAGCTCTTGTTTCTGATAAACAACCTAATATTGTCATTTGACAAAGCAGTAAACAATGAGTGTTCCACTTAACCAATTGCATTTTTAGCCAGAAAAGCACACAAGCATGAAGTCACGTAACCGAGAATTTGTAACTGTAGTCAAATCGATTACCCAGTGAATAAACTAAACACAGGCTTACTTGTGTTTACATACTATTCTGTAGTGAACAATTTCACATGGGTTTCAGTGCGTTTAGTTGTGCTGCAATCTTGAAAGCATGAGGTTTGAATCCATCAGCTGCTCTGTGGAAGAAGGATGGGCGATCTCCTCCTGTGTGATTAACTGCATCTGAAAACCTGCTGGAAGGTCAGCTGGGGCTTAGTTGTGACTTAATGGTTCACAACAACACAACAACAACACCCACTCCTTTTGAATGGAATCTCACTCAGTGACCCTGAAGGATAGAGTAGACCACCTGCCCACAGTGTTTTCAATGATTTATCTTTTACTGCCTCATCATTCTCCCTTGGAGAGAACAAAAGGTTCAAACCACTGACTTTTCAATTAACAACCAACCTCTCAACCACTGCACCAACAAGTTTTCTTTTAAAGAAATGATTAGAGACCTAGTATATATTTCTTGAATTAATAACTAGATTAGTTTAGCCTACCTGAAAGTGCTATCATAGGGTAACATCAGTGGCCATAATCTTCTAGGGACTCTAAACCCACTAGAGGTTGTAAACAATTTCTTGATTCCAAACATAACAAAGCCAACTTTGTCATTTCAATAGAAATGGCACTATTAGCAACAAATCAATACCACCAAGGTATGCGTTTCCTAATACTGATGTATTTCTCAGAGTTTTCTTCCTTTCTTTTTTTAATTAAATGTAGCTGGAGAAAATCTCAGCACTATTCTAACAATAAAGTCTTTTATATAGGAGCAAAGTAAAGCTCTAAATGACTGAGTGACTTAAGTTTGTATAGCAAAGAACTGGGCCTATTGATCTTTCTTCTTTTTAAGAGCAAGTCCTAGTAGATTCACTCCTCTTTAGCTAAGCTCCCGGGTAAATGGAAGTATGTAATGTCCCATTAAGTCTGTTCTTGGTACCAGGTGGCAGGTGCGATCTGTTGTAAAAATTGACTGGCGGTGTGGCAGGAGCCATGGTAATGAAGGTCAGTGTATGGACACCAGTCGTGGAAGAAAAACTCAGTCGTCTCAGTCACACTGAAGTGCGAAGAGTAAGGTGAATACCTCAGAGACAAGATGAGAGAGTTTATTTAAGCCTAAAGGTAGGCCTTATTGTCTTCCTGTCAAACATTCTTCTAGGTGGTATAGCACTGGTCTGTGCGTTGCTGTACAGTGGTAACTCATGGTTAATGTGATGCTGAGGACTGTGACAGTGATGTGCCAATCGTGGTAATGGGTACCCATGGTGGACAGTGTTGGCTGGAGCTTCCCGACTAAATCAAGCCTGGAAGCAGGAGCGGCATCCACTTCCGAAATGGCTTGCCTC
>NW_006399755.1:22764018-22764975 GCF_000299155.1 Elephantulus edwardii
GCTTTGACAAGCACTGTGGCATTTGGACAAGAACAAACTGGGAGGAGGGTAGAGAGACTGGTGCAGCGGTGAATGAATGGAAACCCAAAATCTCTGTAAATGTTTATGAAAATTAATAAAATATGATTATAGGAAAAAAAGTTCTGGCCTCCAAGGAGAAAATTGGTTTCACCCTCTCCAAGACAGACCTATTTGTTTTCTTGGTAATCCATGATATGTTCAAGACTCTTTTCCAACACCATAATGCAAAGGCATAATTTCTTCTTCTGTCATCTTTAGTAATTTTCCAGATTTCTGATGCATAGCAAGTAATTACAAAGACCATGGCCTCGATTAGGTGCACTTAATATTGAGCAAGTTTCCATATGCTTTGTGAGCTATTGCAACAGAATTTGGATCCAGTAGAGCAGTCAGATTAGCCTTGAAAACAGTATAGAGAGGTGCAGAAGCATAGGGAATTTTGTCTTACCAAGGTGTTAATTTTATAAAGTGGACATTATTTATGAACACAGTTTTCCTTTATGGAGTTAATAGAAGTCAGACTTGGCGATACCTATGTTACTCTTGCTCCTTTCATAATTTTCAACAAGGTGGATTGACATGGTAATTGCAGCAATGGACTCAAGTATGTCAGAAATGATAAGGATGTCACAAGATAGGACAACATTCAGATTGTTATTCATAGGATCACTATGGGTCATACTCAATAGCACCTAATGATAACAACTGTATGACTTTATAGTTATATAAAACCCTCATGGACTTGGTGACAGAAATGGAGCTGGAGAGAAGATGATTGAATTTTGCACAATCAATGACTTATTCATTGCAAACATGTTTTTAAAGAGACATAAATGAAGGTTATATACATGGATTTCACCTAATGGTATGCATAGGAATCAGATTGATTACATCTCTGGAAAGAACCACTGGAGAAACTCAATATCAGCTGTGAAA
>NW_006399755.1:22770345-22771923 GCF_000299155.1 Elephantulus edwardii
GCTGTTCGTTCATAGGGTCACTATGAGTCGTCTACGACTAGACGGCATCAAACAACAACAACAACAACAAAGGTAGGCCTTAAGGAGCCCTGGTGATGTATTGAGCTTCATAGGTTGTATTCAACGTGTTGGGCTGTTAGCTAAGCAAAGATGAGAGGCTCAACTCTACCAACTGCTCTGTGAAAGAAGATGGTTAGTCCCCTCCTTTAAAGATTTACAGAGTTAGTACCATGGTAGAGAGTGGCCATACATTGAACTCAACAACTGTGGGTTTGGTTTGAGTTTTGGTAGACATTAGCACCAGAACACAAGATGGTCTCAACTTTCAAACTGTGAGGGCGGTCGGTATTGGATTGCCTGGTAAGTAAGCAAGGGCTTCCTTACTTGTCTGTAGTGAAAAAATTACACAGTTTTTTCACTTGTTGTTATGTGCCATTGAGTTGCTTGAGACTCATAGCAACCCTTTATACAACAGCTCTGAACCCTGCTCTGTCCTGAGCCAACCTTATTGTCTCTGACACACCTACCTCCATTACCACAGTCACTGAATCTATTCATCTCATCGATGGTCATTGCCTCTTGATATGACTGACCTCTATCCCTTTCCCAACCCCATAGCACCTTCTTATAGAAAGTCTGTTTCCAAAATCTCTTGAAATTTACAATAATCATTCAGTAAACAAGGTAAACACAGACTTACTTGTTTTCTAGTCTGTAGTGAACATTTTCACATGACGAAACTTCAGGAAATTATTCCAGTCTGATTTTCACAGGGCTGCAGAAAGTCCTGCCCCATATTTTACTTGCTTATTGGCTCTACATACCGTCCTTAGTAGTGCTGTAGGCTAAGCTCACCAAAAGGTTAATGGTTCAAACACTTCATGGGAGATTAGGCAATCTCTTCCTGCAAAGATTTGCATACTCAGAAACCCTATGGAATAGTTTTATCTGATCCTTCAGGATTTCTATTGATTAGAAACAACCCAACAGCTCTGGTAGCTGAACTGTAAGTGCAGTTAGGGAGCCCTGGGGGTGTAGTCCCTAGGGAGTTGTGCTGCTCACGTGTTCTGGCAGTTTGAATTGAGAAGCTGGCCTGTCAGAGTAAGATGGGCAGTCTACGCCTGTGTGCTTTACAGCCTCTGCAAACCCACCAGAGGGTCAGCTGTGAGTCAGTTGTTTTTTACTTCAATGTGTTTGAATTGAAAAGCAGCTAGGAAATTTGAAAAAGCCATCCCTGGTCATATCCATTATCTTTCTTTCATTTGAAACACTTGATGTTGTTGCTATGTGCTGTTGAGTCACCTGCGACTCACTCATAGTGACCCTATGTGCAACAGCTTTAAACCCTGCTCTGTCCTGTGCCAATCTCACTGTCTCCAAAACACCTACCCTGATTAGCCCAGTCACTGAATCAATTCACCTCATAGAGGGTCTTCTTCTCCTGTGCTTGTCCTTCCACCCTCCCAAGCATAACGTCCCTTTCCAAGGACTGGTCCCTCCTTGCAACGTCACAAGAAGCTTCAGAATCCTTGTCTCCAAGGAGCAGCCTGGTTTAACCCTCTCCAGGATGAACCTGTT
>NW_006399755.1:22773348-22800930 GCF_000299155.1 Elephantulus edwardii
ACCATCCATCCTGATGCTGCCGATTGGTCCAGTGGTGAGAATCTTTGTCTTCTTGAGATTGAGCCTCAGTCCATACTGAGTGGCATACACTTCCTAAATAACATGTCTCTGAAAACTCTATGAATTTTAATAAATGTCAATAGTTGTAGAGGGGCTTCAGGCCTTTTATTCATAGAGTCACTCTGAGTTGTGCTCAACTCAAAGGCAGCCAACAGCAACAGCAACAAGCGTATAAGGACACCAAGAACTGGTTTATATTGGCATTTTGGTTCAATAATCCTTTTTGGGGGAGAGGGGAAGAAATTGATAGCATTCACAGGATCCTCACAGTACCCATGAGCTCTATGCACCAGTCCCCAGAAGCAGCTGCCCAGTGGTGACAACCAAAAATATCCTCACACATTACCAAATATTCCCTGAGAGATCCCAAGCCTAGATTATCTTCAGTTGAAGACCACTGCTTTAGAGCACTATCACCCAACCATTGCCATATGTTTTGCACATGTTGTTGTTATGTGCCATCGGGTCGTAGGCAACTATAGTGACCCTATGAACAAAAGACCTGTACACCTGTATAACTTCCGTCCTTTCTCCAGGTTCATAGGGGTTTCCAGAGACAAGGTATTACGGAAGTGGTTGCCACTCCTGCTTCCAAGCTTGTTTTAATAGGGGAGCTACACTAAACACTGTCCACCATGGGTAACCATTCTCGCATTTGACTCATCAGTGTCACAGTGTTCGGCTTCACGGCAACCACGAGTTATCTCTGTACAGCAATGCACAGACCAGGGTTACATGACCTAGAAGAATGGTTCACCAAAAACAATTAAATAGAAAATAAAAATATTTGTGTACAACAAGATATAGATTGGAGGGAATCTGCTGTTGTTGCTTTGTGCCTTTGGGTTGATTGTGACTCAATGACCAATAGATCTGAAACTTGCCCTATCCTGTGTCATCCTCACTAGTCTCTGATGTTCTCAGCTCCATTGTTAGAGTTTATCTTGTTGAGGGTCTTCATCTTTCCCCTGACAACAAGTCAAGATATGTGAGATGAATTTTCACGTCCTTCCTTGCCTCTAAGAAACATCCTGGTTGCACTTCCTCTAAGACAGACTTATATGTTCTTTTGGCAGTCCAAGATGCTCAGTACTCTACCACCACAATTCAAAGGCATCAATTCTTCTTCAATCTTCCTTATTCATTGCCTTACTTTCTGATGAAATGAAGCATTTGAAAATACTTGACTTGAAATCATTGTATTTTAGTACTTGGGAGAAATCATTGACAGCAGATTTTCCCAAGGCAACATGTCTTCTGATTTATTGAATCTAGCGCTGTGAGACTTGGCACAAAAATCCATCACATTTTATATTTCTAGACTTAAGACAAGAAAATACAAAATATTTAAAAATATATTAAAGCAAAATTTCGAAATAATTTTCTTAGTTTTGGGTGAGAAGTTTGTGATAATTTCCATCAATACTACTTTTGACTAGTAGGTAATACATTTGAAATGGTTATTATTGTACAATGATGAGTAAAGATTTTTGGTGATTATGGCTTCAAACTCATCAACAATAAATAAGGAAAACTATCTTGCTGACTTTGAGCATGTTGTCAGGAGGTAGCAGTCTCTGAAGAAAACTATCAAGCATGACAAAAGAGAGGTTCAGTGTAAAAAGGACTTACAGTCTGCAATGTGGATTGAATATCTATCTATCTATCTATCTATCTATCTATCTATCTATCTATCTATCAGATTTTCACGACTTAGCCAATCAGGGAGCACTGCTATAGATGAAGAAGAGATTGAGAGTCCTAAAAATTTCAGCTTGTTTGGTTCCACAATCAACACTCTTGGCACCAGCAGTCAGAAAATTAAAAGAAGAATTGAATCAGAAAAATCTGCTTTCAGCAACCTCTCCAGAGTTAAAGAGCAACAGTGACAGTCTGGAGACTAAGGTGCACCTGATCCAGGTATGGTCTCTGCAGTTACTTGCTTTGTATCAGAGAACTGGACAATAACTAAGGATGATAGAAGAAGAATCAATTCCTTTGAGTTGTGGTGCTAGAGAAGAGTATTGAACATACCATGGACTGCCAAGAGAATAAACAGGCCTTTCCTGGAGAGGATGAAACCAAGCTACTCCTTGGAGGAAGGATTTTGAGGCTCCATTTCACATACTTTGGGCATGTTTCCAGGAGAGATCTGCCCTTGGACATCATGTTTGGAAGACTGGAGACACAGAGCAAGAGAGGAAGATGCTTGATAAAATGGATTGACACAGTAACTGGGATAGTGGGGGTTTCAGAGACAGTGAAATTGGCTCAGAATAGAGCAGAGTTTAGAGCTATTGTGTAGGGGGTCCCTATGAGTCTCATTTGACTCAATTGCACACAAAAATAACAACAGTCAAAAGGACTTTCATCACAGAATCCTTGAGTAGTTATTAAGTAGCACACAAATGTTCAGCCTCATTAATGCTAGAGAAGGCAACTATCGCAGTAAGCTGCATTTGCCAGACCCTAGTCCACCATAATACCCACAATGAAGCTAGCAAGGTGCTTCTCATCTTCATTTTCATCAGTCAGCTTGAAAGTACGCCGCTGACCACCCTACATGAAGCCTGGCAGTTAGTGTTCCAGGTGTTCCGAAGTTGAGAACACACAAGTTGGGGATGGATATATGTGGGTATACGATGGCTTCTTCTAGTCTCTCACCAGCAAATGGACTAGAATCTGTCTTTACACATATCTGATACTCTTGTTCATCTGCAGTTATGAACAAGTAATTAGTATCTTCTAAACTATCCGCGATGTAACCACTCTTACAAACAGTTGTTGTTGCTGCTGTATATAGTTGAGTTAGAACCAACCCATAGCTGGCCATCCAGCAGGCTTTCAGTGGCAATTAATTGCATGGGAGGGATTTTCTGTGCTTCTTTCATGGTACAACTGGTGGATTCGAACCTTGTGCCTTCAGGATTACAGCACAGCTTGCTACCACTAGGCCACCAATTGAACATTAGAAATTTACCATTATTTTAAACCACAAGATAAGTCAATATTTTAGTCAATTACAAATTTTGTTTATCATTAGAAATACAAACAATGATTCACTAGCATAAGCTATTAAGTTCTTTAAGAAGCCCTATTTAAACAGTAGTTAATTGTTCAATTGTGAATAATAAGATAAGAACATTAAAAGACCAAATATCTGAACCCATCAGTTACTCTACAGGCGAAAGATGCACCACTCTGCTTCTGTAAAGGCCAGAGCCTTAGAAACCCAATGGGCAGTTCTATTCTGTATAATGTGAGTTAAAATCAACATCATGGTAATGTCTTTTTTTTCCTTCCAATTAATTTCTTCAATTTTTTTTTCATTGCAGCAAATGCTTCAAGCCCTCCTCAGTTTCAGCAAGCAATGTTGTGTCATCTGCATAAAGCAAGTTGTTGATGAGTCTTCCTCCAATCCTGATTCCACATTCCTCCTTATATAATCCAGGCTCCCGAATGATCTGTTCCACATTTAGATTGAACAGCTATGGAGACAGGATGCATCCCTGACACACTCCTTTCCTGATTTTGAACCATGTCATTTTGGAGCACACTGTGTTATGGGGGACTCAGTAGTTTATAGCACGCTTGCCATCCACTTGTGGCACATATATGATTAAGCATTTAGGCTCAGAAACTCTACCCTGACAATTTTTCCTCGTCTTCGAGTTTGTGTTGGTGCAGAGAGGGTCATGATTCACCCTAGGTCACATACTATATAAATTACAAGCTGGGACCAGAGCCTAACTCTTGCAGCTCCTACTACTGTACCATGCAGATTCTTCATCTCTTGTCTTTATTCTCCCGTCTTCCTTCTTCCTATTGACTCACTCACCACAAATTCATCATCTTCCTAGTCTACTAGTCAAAGAGTCTGGCTAACATAGTGACTATAACAGGGCAAGCACTCTTTCTTAAACTTTGATTTGCATAAGAATAGAACTTTAAAAATTAGATGTGTTTTGTTGCAATGTATTTGAGAATATAATCAAAGCAAGAACAGAGAGGAGTATAGATTTATGGTAGAAAACACAGGACTGTGTTCCATCTAAATTCCTTTGATCATATTCTATGATGAAAGCTAGATTTGAGTGACCTGGAAAGATATCCAGAGACTGTAAGTAAGAGTTCTCACATATAGAGAAGACTGGGAAAGAAATGATTATTAAATGGTAAGGAATTGCAATGCCAATCCAACAGCATGTAGTACAAAGTCATCAGCTGCTCCGCAAAAGAAAGACAGTCAATCTCCTCCCATGTGATTTGTTGTTGTTGCTGTTGTTTATTGTTGTTAGGTGCCACCGAGTAGAGTACCACTCATAATGACCTATGAACAAAAGATCTGAAGCCCATCCTATCCTGTGCCATCCACACACTTCTGGAAACACTAGAGCACACTGCGGCTGTCACAGTGTCAATCCACCTGGTTGAGGGTCTTCCTCTCCTTCATCAACATTCCACTTTTCCCAGCACCATCTCCTTCTCCAAGGAATAGCCCCTCCTAGCAACATGCCTAAAGTATGTGAGGCGAACTGCCTCTGAAAACCCTTTGGAGGGTCAGTTATGAGTCAGTTCTCACTGAACAGCACATAAGAACAACAAGGTAGCTTTTGTTTAGAGAATTGTTGTAACTTTTTTGCTGTAGTTGAAAAAAAATTCCTTCTTCTCTTCCTCTTTGTTTTCCTTCACTTATTTTATTTATTTTGAAGCTAAGAGATGATTTAGTTTTGGTGTTTGACTGGGAAGGAATTCAAGGCACTTACAAAAATAAAAAGCAAAATGGCCAAGTCACAAGCTTTCCCGACCTTCTGAGTCTTTGACCTTTAGTCCTCACCCATCTTCCAATGGCAGCAAAGACACTAGCCTTTCTGGGTAATCTGATGACAAGAAGACATTTCTGCTAGTTCCTCTATTCTCTGGAAAAGGCAAAGTAGATAGTGGAAAGAGATAATGTTATATTGATAAGATAGCCTGAATTTATGAGTGTGGCATGTTTTGGAGTACCACGTAACCAGTGATGGTAGAGGTGTGGTCCTAGGAAACTATGTAGAAGAATCCAGTTTAGGGCCAGAAATGGGTTCAATACATTTTCACCCTGAGTTAATCCATGTAATTCCAAATCTTAAATCTGATGTGTGTGTGCTAAATGTCATATATGTTGCATAGAAGTCATTCAGAGACAGTTAATTACATGAGAGGAGATTGCCCATCTCCCCCCCCCCCCCCAGAGCGTCTGGTTGTCTTTTGATTGCAGGACAGCTTCTTGCCACTAGGCTTCTACATAGTTGTTCTTGCTGCTGCTGGTACTTGCACTGAGTGGACTATGATTCATGGTGACCCTATGAACAACAGCTCTGAACCTTGCCCTGTCCTGAATCAACTTCATCATCTCTGACACATCTGACCCCTTTGCCACTGTCAGTCCTTCAGTTCAAGTCATCCAGGGTCTTCCTTTCTTGCACTGACCCCCCAGCCTTCCAAGTCAGATAGATGTCTTTATTCAAGAACTGGCCCCTCCTGGCAACATACCCAAAGTATGTAAGATGGAATTAAAAAATCCTTGCTTCCAAAGAACAAACAAATTTTACTTTCTCCAGGACAAAACTGTTCAATACTCTTCTTCAGCACAACTCAAAGACATCAATTCATCTACCATCTTTACTTATAGTCCAACTCTCAGATGCAGAGCAAGCAATTAAAAAGACCATGCCTTGGACCAGGTACACCTTCGTCTTTAGACTGACATTGTTGCTTTTTAGCATTATGGACAAGTCCTTGAAAGTGTATTTTCCCAATGCAATCTGTCTTTTGATTTCCTGACTGCTGATGCCAAAGGTGTTGACTATGAATCCAAACAAGATGAAATCATTAATAGCTTCAATCTTTACTCCATCTATCATGATACTGGATATTGGCCCAGTGGTAAGGATATTTGGTTTTTTGATGTTGAGATGCTGTCCATACTGAAGGCTGAAGTCCTTGATTTTCTGCAGCATGTGCTTCAAGTCCTCCTCAGTTTCAGCGAGCAAGGTTGTGTCATCTTCAAAATGCAGGCTCTTCCAATCCTGATGCCACAATTTTCTTCAGAAGCCCATACTCGCTAATGATCTGATCAGCTTATAGATTGAAGAGGTACCAAGAAAGGATATACCTCTGACTCACTCCTTTCTACATAAGTAGTATTATATGTTATATGAGAAAGATGAAGAATCTCCTCCTTTGTGATTATTTGCCTTTGAAAACCCATGGGAGGGTCAGTTGGTTCCTACTTGATGGTATATACAACACAGCAAGCATACATACAAAAACACAACAAACAAACTCAGTATATTTTTGGCAATAACTCACATGAGCTGAAAATTTGCCAAATTACATGAATCATAACTAGGTAAATATGACCAATCAGCCTTGGAAACTATCTTTAGGGCCAAGACAAATCTGTGTGACTGACTCCCTCCATTCAATGATATGGAACGCTGTCTTGAGGTGGTCCTCTGACCCTCAACACTATAGTAAATCCATAGGCTCAGAGTCAGAGCATCAGGTTGAGGGAACTAGACTAGGAGCAGCCTCCCTATAGGGCAATCCTATTTTGCCACAGCAGGTAGACATCAACCTACTCAAATTTTAAGTCAATGGCATCCTCATCCACTAGGCCTTAGTTCCAGATTTTGTGCATTGCCACTTTGAAAGTGAAGAAATGGTGCTTTTCTTGCATCACTCCGCCATTAGAGAGATCTTGCAATGTGTAGCAAAACAAGTCTAGTCTTCAAGTTGGATGACCTCATCCTAGTCCCAGGTAACTTTATGACCTTGAGGAAGTCACTTGACTTATTTAAATCTCAGTTTTCACATCCTTTAAATGAATTCAGTACATCAAATCATATCTAAGATGGTGATTCTCAAACTTTTAATAGGCATTAAGAATTATCTGGGAAGTTTATTAAAGTGCATATTTATAAGGAGCCTAAATATTTTTATTTGGATCCAGCAGACTGACAGAAATCTGATTCTTTAACCAACACCCTAGATGATTCAGCTCAAGGCACATTTATGTCTTATCTATAGGTCCCATTTATGAAATCTTGAAAGGTTAAGATCTCTTCTAGTTTACCCTGTTCAAATTTTCTCTCTCTCTAGTTAACCAGTCTCTAAGTTCTGGTGATTATTAAGGCAAAATCTCTTCCTCACTACCTCTTCCACTTTAATTTCATCACAATGCCAAGGTTATGGCAAAATAATGGCAATGATTTCTGATTAAGGTTCCTGTATTAGTTCTAATCACCAGGCTTTTCCATTTAACTTAATAAGTTCTTCCTAGAATAACCTCTACTTCAATCTTCTCATCAAAGCCATACAAAAGTCACTGGAAGACCTGAAGCATTTGCTGCAGAAGGACAAGGACTTAGTCTTCAATATGGATTAGAGACAAACTGGGATTAATCTTAGAAGGCCTAGTCTACAGCATAAAGAGACAGCCAAATACAACTAGAAGTGCACAATCTGAAGAGGATAAAACTGATAAATGGGACTTTCTAAAGATTAAATCCCTGTGTGCATCAAAACCTTTTCCCAACAAGATGCAAAGAAAACCTACTGACTGCTAACAAACATTTGGCAATACCATCTCAGACAAGAGCCTCATAACAAAGGTTTGTAGAATACTCCTGGGCCTCCACAAGAAATAGTCTGATAACAAAATGAGCAAAAGACATGGAAAGAGTTTTCACAGAGGAAGATATTCAAATGGCAACAGACTTATGAAGAAATGTTCCAGATCAACAAGAGAGATGCAAATCAAAATCACAATGAGATATGATCTCACTCCAGTAGCAGTGGCAAAGGTTAACAGGACAGCAAATAATAAATGTTAGGGAGGATGTGGTGAGATAGGAACTCTGTTACATTGTGGATGAGATTGTATAGTGGTACAACCACTCTGGAAGGCATTTTGGTGTTTCCTCAAAAAGCTGAACATAGAAATTTCCTATGACCCAGGATTCCATTGCTTGGAATACACCCCCCCCCCCAAAAAATGAGAACTAAGGCTCAAATGGAAGCTTGTATACCAATGTTCATAGCAGCTTTATTCGCCATCACAAGAAAATGGAAATAACTCAGATGTCCAACAACAAACGAATGGATTAAGAAGTTGTGGCACACCCAAGAAAAATGATTTTTTTTAATCACTACCTAACTTAGGAAGGACTGAAATGAATTATACTGAGTGACCTAAGTCAGTCCCACAAGGACAAATACTGTATAAAACCATTATTGTAGAATGAGTATGAGGATCCTTGGTGAGGGCAGGGAGGGTGGAAATAGAGAAAATGTGGCTGGATGGAGGCATAGGGTGTTAATCATAGGGCTCCACAATTCAATGGGTGAGTGGGGTGAAGGAAGTGGGAAGGATCTTTTGTGAAAAACAATGGATTAAAACTTTAGAAAGAAATCGGACTTTTTTATTTTTTTTTAAGAAGACAGATTCTCACTCATGGGCCAATTGGCAGCACCATGATAGATGGAGAAGAGATTGAGGTTGTCAACAATTACAGCTTACTTGGCTCCACAATCAACACTTAACACCAACAGTCAGGAAATCAAAAGACAAATTGCACTAGGGAAAATCTGCTGTTAGGTCCTCTCCAGAGTGCTAAAAAGCAATGATGTCAGTTTAGAGACTAAGGTGCGCCTAATATAGACCATGATCTTAGCAATTACTTGCTATGTGTCAGAGAGCTGGACAATAACTAAGGATGATAGAAGAAGAACTGATGCCTTCAAACTGTGTTGTTGGTTAAGAGTCTTGAACATACCATGGACTGACAAGAAAACAAATAGGTCCTCTTGGAGAGGGTAAAACCACATTTCTCCTTTAAGGCTAGGATTCTGTAGCTCCATCTCAGATGCTGTGGGCACAGGCCAGGAGAGACCAGTCCTTGGAGAAGGTCATCGTGTTTGGAAGAGTGGAGGGACAGCGCAAAAGAGCAAGACCCCAGATGAGATGGACTAATATAATAACTGTGGCAATGGGGGTTTGTGTGTCAGAAGACTGGCTCAGGACAGGGCCCCTAGGGTTCAGACCTATTGTACATAGGGTCACTATGGGTTGCAGGCAACTCGATGGCACATAATAACAATAATAACAACAACAATGACAACAAAAACAGTCTATAAAATGAAATCCAAATTTTATCACCTAACAGTTGTACTTATCTTCCACACCTTCCTTAACTTTCTGTAGTGAAAGAATTTGACTGCTTAGTGTCCCTTGAGTTAATGCTTTATGCCTTTACCACCACGGCCTTTGCTCACATTCTGTCCTGGAAATGCTATCCTCCTTCCTTGCTGCCCATTGTCTGAATTCTGTTTGTGAAACCCCAGGTTTGAAAGTTCACCTTTTCTAATGAATTTCTTTTAATCACACTTTCTGACTCTAATTTGTTTATTCTTATAAACCTATTCCAGCACTATGATGTGACCAATCTAACTTTTCTGACCATTTTGAATGTTTATTTTCATTTCCTCACTCACCTCTAGCATAGCAGTATCTCTTGAGGAATTGTACATTTCTGCTTCCTCCAACAGACTTTGTGTGGAAATGTGCTCAGTTATCTTCATTTCTCACTGAAGACTTTTCCTATTTTCCAAGACTCCGTTTTGGTGACAATATAAACAATTCAACGAACATCTGTTAACAACTACTAAATCTAGATTTCAATGACACTGGTTGCAGATTTCACCATGTGTCACCATTCTTACTATTTGCTTATATAATTATATCACCATTAATTAGACTACAATAATTGATGTCATCATCTATTCTTTAGATTAACTGTTGCCAGGATGAATAGATAATTATTTCTAGGGAAACAAGGCTAGAGAGAAATATTCTTTAGCACGTGAGCAATATGGGATAGTTTGGTTTCAAGGTTAAAGATTATCTTCAGGCAATAGATTCAGGTTCCCTAACTTTTGATGGATCCAGTTAAGCCTGGTTTCCACAAGATTTTGAAGTTGTGTTCACTAATTTTCCTTTTATAATCAAAGCTATTGCTATTTAAAAACAGAACTAACATACACTTAAGTGGGCTAATTAATGAGTGATTTTTCTCTATGGAGCCCTGCTTATGTTATGAGACTTAGCACTGGACTGCTAAATGAACTATCAGTGGCTTGAACCCACCAGACTCTCTGAGGGAGAAAGGCTTGCCCATCTGCTCCCCTACAAATTCACAAGCTTGGAAATCCTAGGGGGCATTTCTAGTCTGTCTCATAAGTTCACTATTAATCAGAACAAACTTGAGGGCAGTGGGTTAGGATTCAGTTTAATTTGTCTCTGTTTCCAAAAACAGAAGAATCAAAATAGAATATTTTCCATTCTAAGAAATTACAAGAAGCAATTTCTTAAAGCTGAGTAAGTGTTGACTAAGAAACATAGGGCACAAGTGTCCCTGTCTGAATTGATTAAGAATGCTTCAAAAAGTCATAATGTAAACAGGGTGGTTTTTTTTTCACCTCTTGGAAGGATTTCCTGACATGCTCAGAGAAAATCGTCATTAGTAGTATTTACATTTATTGGATGTTACGAAAACCCAGGAACTATTTTAAGTACTTCAATAATTACTTTTTTTGCGGATGAGATGTCACGTCGGCCCTGACTTGTAGTGACCCTATATACAAGAGAAGATGATGTTGCCTAATCCTGCACCATCTTCACAATTACTTCTGTGCTTGAGCCATTGTGACAGTTTATGTCACTGAGGGTCCTCCTCTCTCCGTCTGAACCTTTACTTTGCCAACAGTGTGCTGGTGGCCTGGTGTCTAAGAAGTTGCACTGCCAACCCAAAGGCAAAACGTTTGAATCCAACTGCTCCACAGAAGAAAGATAGGCGATTTCCTCCCACGAGATTTATAGCCCGTGAAAGCTCACTGAAGGTTAGCTATGAGTCGCTGCTGACTTGATAACAATGAAAGGATTCCAATACACTAGTTATTATTATGCTCATTTTACAGGTAATGAATCGAGGCTTAACTGGTTACATACTTTAATTAAAGTCACCAAATAGTAAGTGTCAGAGCTGGACTTTACACATGCACCTGGCCATTAGGTTAGCTTTCCTAATTACAGAAGACCTTGGATGGTAGGGCCTTCTGGTTCTTGTTTATAAACCAAACTTCTGAAGAGATGGTATATTCCTCAAAAGTCATGCTATTTAAATGTTTTGAACTTCAGTGTTTGGCACTTGTTGTTGTTAGGTGCCATGGAGTCAAGTATGATTCATAATGACCTTTCAAACAGTAGATCTGAATTTTGTCCTATCCTGTGCCATCCTCATAATTTCTAACATATTTGAGCCCATTGCTGCAGTCATTGTGTCAATCCATTTGGTTGGGGGTTTCCCTCTCTTTTGCCAACCCTCTACCTTTCCAAGGAATTGTCTTTTCTAACAAATTTCCCGGAGTATGTGAGGCAAAGCTTTGTCATCTTTGTCTCCAAGGAGCACTCTGGCTGCTCTTTTTGCAAGACATATCTGTTCTTTTGGCAGTCCATAGGATATTCTGTAGTACTCTCCAAAACCGCAGTTCAAAGGCATCAACTGTTGTTCTGTCATCCTTATTCATTGTTCATCTGCCATATGTATAGTAAGTGATTACACAATGGCAAGAATCAGGATCACCTTAATCTTCAAACTGAAATCTTTGCTCCTCAGTAATTTGGAGAGGTCCCTGACTACATGCTATTCCAATGCAGTATTGTTTTCTAATTTCTAATTTCTGCTGGTACCAAGTGTGGATTGATTGTGGATATAAGTGAGATGAAACAGTTGATAATTTCAGTCTTTCCACCATTGATCAAGATACTGTCTATAAGTCCAGTGGTGAGAATATTTTTCCCGTGATGTTGAGAAATAATCCATATTGAAGGTTGTAGCCTGTGATCTTCTGCAGCAAGCGCTTCAAGTCCTCCTCAATTTCAGCAAGCAAAGTGGTGTCAACTGCATAATGTAGGTTGTTGATGCGTCTTCCTTCAATCTTGATGCCATATTCTCCTTCATAGAGTCCAGCTTCTTGAATTTGCTCAGGATATAGATTGAATGGAGGGACAGTACAAGAAAGGAAGACCCTCAATGATATGGATTGAATCAGTGACTGGAGTTATGGGGGTAGGTGTGTCAGAGATAATAAGTTTGGCACAGGATAGAACAGGGTATAAGGGCTGTTGTATCTTGGGTTGCTATGAGCCACAAGTGACTCAAAGGCACATAACAACAACAATGATGCAGATTGGATAGGTATAGTGAAAGGATAATGCACAATTTTCTTAATTTATAACAACAACCGTGAAACATTCCTTTGCTCTGTTCAGACAACTTCTTGGTCTAGGTATAGGTTTCATGTGAGCATAATTAAGTGTTCTAGAATTCCCATTCTTCTCATTGTTTGCCATAATTTGTTATAATTCATACAGTCAAATGCACATAGTAAATAAAATGCAAATAGATATTCTTCTGGTATTCTCTGCTTTAAGGAAGGATCCATCTGACCCTCAGCAATGATATCCCTGGTTCCAGGTTTCTTTTAAACCCAGCTTGAACTTCTTGCAACTCTGTCAATATTATGTTTTAGCCATTTTTTTATGATCTTCAGTAATATTTTCCTTGAATGTGATACTAATTACATTGTTTAACAATGTCCACATTCTGTTGGATCATCTTTCTTTGGATGGGAACAGATATGGATCTCTTCCAGTCAATGTCCCAAGCAGCTGTCCTCCAAATTTCCTGACATAGTCTGGTGAGCACATTCAGACTTGCATTTGTTAGTTGAAACATGACAGTTGGTATCCCATTGATTCCTGGGGCCTTATTCTTTTCCCAGTGCCATCAGTGCAGCTTGAACTTCTGGTACTAAACGAAAACAGAATTAAGTTCAGACAAGAAGGGGAGATAAGAATGACACTAGGACAATGAGTCCCGGAAAAGGTAATTAGGAATTGTGCTACCAAACAAATAAACATAGTTCAAATCCCTCAGCTGCTTTGCAAGAGAAAGATTGGCAGTCTTCTCCCATGAGATTTACTGTCTCTGAAACCTGTTGGAGTATCAGCTATGAGTCCATTCTGACTCCACAGAACATAACAACAACAACATGAATGAAAGGGATCGAGGTGTGTATATACCTTTCCAGTTTTCACTAGGTAAATTTGCACAGAAGATAGCATCCTGAAGGTAGCAGTCTCTCCTCTCACTATGCACTGACACTAGGTTTTGAGGATACGGTGGGAACAAGATCACTTTCAGTGGAATTGACATTCTTTCTAAAGGGGACAGATAATAACCAAGTTGATAACACAACTGAAAGTCATAATTTCAAAGCTCTATGAACTCTTTGAAGAAGAATAAAGCAAAGGAAAGAATTAAGAGTAAAAGGGGAAATGGAGATAAGTAAGATGTCTTAGAAGAAATGGTATTTGATAGAACTGGTAACTCAAGAGAAGGATTTATATAAAGATCTAAAGGATCATAGCTGGTGAGAGCAGCAAGTGCAAATCCCTGAGATTAAAATGAGCATGGCCTATTAAAGTGACGATAAGACAACTAGTGTGCTTAGAAGACAGTGAATAATGGAAAAAATGAGTGTAGGTTAGTTGGGACAAATTATCAAAGACAACATCATGTACAATCTTGAAAACATTCCCTAATTGGCCAATTAAAAGGTCTTGAGCAAAGAAGTGTCATGATCTTGTTGTTGTTACTGTTATGTGCCATCCAGTCGACTCTTGACTCATAGCGACATTATGCACAATGGCTTTGAACCCTGCTCTCTCCTAAGCCAAATTCACTGCCTTTGAGACACCTACCCTCATTACCCTAGCTACTATGTCAGACCATTTCATCATCTTGGGGTCTTCATCTCTTATGCTATCTCTCCACCCTCTCAAGCATGAAACCCTTCTCAAGGACATGTCTCTCCTGGAAACATTCCCAAAGTATGTGAGATGGATCTTTATAAATCTTTGCCTCTAAGGAGAAAAGTGGTTTCACCCTCTCTGGCATAGACCTGTATGTCCTCTTGGCAGTCCATAGTATGTTCAATACTCTTGTCCAGCACCACAGTGCAAAGGCATCAGTTCTTGTTCCATCTTCTGTGGTCATTGTCCAGCTCTCTGATGCATAACAAGTCATTGCAAAGAACATGCCCTGGATCAAGTGTATCTTAGTATCTAGATTGACATCGTTGTTTTTCAGCACTCGGAAGCAGTCTCTGATGGCAGATTTTCTTAATGTAATTACTTTTTTGATTTCCTGGTGTCAAAAGTGTGTCAAAAGTGTTGATTGTGGAACTGAGCAAGTTGAAATTGCCAACATTCTCAATCTCTTCTCCATCTATCGTGATTCTGCCAATTGGGCCAGTGATCAGAATCTTTGCCTTATTGATGTAAAGTCTCAATCCATACTGCAAACTAGAATCCTTGATCTTCTGCAGAAAACACTTCTGGTCCTCCTCTGTTTTATCAAGCAAGGTTGTATCATCTGAAGAACGCAGGCTGTTGATGTCTTCCTCTGATCCTAATGCCACACTCTTCCTCACACTTCTGTCTAGTCTGTCTTAACTTGGACGCTCAGCTTTAGAGCAGCATCTGACAGACAAGCATTTTACTCAGATGAGCAAATGAAAAAAAATACTTCTCTGTTATGAAAATACCTGATTAGGTGTTGGTCTCCCCCCTTGGCATATGAGACTTGCTTCCTTCCCCCCTACCTGCTCTGCCAGCATCCACTTCCTCACCCTCGCTTCCCCAGCCTCGTTGGCCAGCACTCCCTTTCCTCTCCAACACTTTTGTATGGTTTCAAATCTACCCGCTGCTCTGAGAGAGAAAAATGAGCAATCTCTTCCTATGCAATTTATTGTGTTTGAAAATCCAATGAGTTTTCACAGCAATAGGTCATTTATGACTGGATGGTACTCAACAACAACAACAACAACAACAACAACATATTATCATGCTTGCCATGTAGACATTATCCTGAGAGTAAGTAAGACTGGAAACAGAGCTCATACAAGTGTGTATTTCAATGTGTACAAGGAGAACAATAACTGAAAGTATGGTAATGCATGTGGTAAGAAGTGATTTGGTTTTGAGGTCTATTTTAGAGGGGAAGCACATAAGTTTCCTAAAATATTAGATGGAGGTGGAGATCTCAGCAACTGAATGAATGTAAATGTAATTCTTGAGATGCAGGAGATTTGGCCAGAAGAAACTTTGAAGGAAAATCTTGAAGGCCATGCTACTTTGAGGGTAAATAATTTTGAGGTGCTATCAAAGATCTGAGTGAAGACATTAGTGACATTAGATGTGCGAATTGGGATCTTGGGGGAAATAAAGATCGTAAGTCTCATTTTGGGATTGTTAACAACTTTAGCTTGTTTGGTTTCATAATCAACACTCTTGCCATCAGCAGTTAGGAAATCAAAAGACAATTTGCAGTATGAGTCTGTTGTCAGGAATCTCTCTAGAGTACTGAAGAGCAATAATGCCATTCTGGAGACTAAGGTGCACCTAATCCAGGCCATAGTCTTTGCAATTAGTTGCTGTACATCCAAGAGCTGGACAGTGACTAGGGATGATCGAAGAAGAATCAATGCCTTTGAGATGTGGTGTTGAAGAATAGTGTTGAACATACCTTGGACTGCCAGGAGAACAAATAAGCCTGTCCTGGAGAGAGTGAAACCAAGCTGCTCCCTGGAGGAAAGGATTTTGAAGCTTCATCTCATATAATTTGTGTATGTTGTCAGGAAAGACAAGTCCTTGGAGAAGGACATGATGCTTGGAAGGGTGGAGAGACAGCACAGAAGAGGGAGACCCAGAATGAGATGGTTTGACTCAGTGACTAGACAAATGGGATTAGGTTTGTTGGAGATGATGAAGTCGGCTCAGGATAGGGGAAGGCTCAGAGCTATTGTGCATAGGTTTGCTATGAGATTCAGGCAACTCGATGACATAGAACACACACAAACAATTCTGGAATGCTTCCAATATCATGAGCAGCATTGTAGCATGTTACATTCCAACCCCATTTTATGCTGCTAAATATTTTTCTTTAAAACTTTTCTAATTTTTGTTGTGCTCCATTGAGTCTGAACTAACCCACAGCTGACCCTCCAGGGAGTTTTCAGAGGCAGTTAATCATGTAGATTAGATTGCCCACCTTCTTAAATTGCAGTGCAGCTTCTTGTCACTAGGCCACCAGAGCTCCACATTTTAAAAAATTGTTGTTGTTGTTAAGTGCTGTCGAGTTGTAGGCGACTCATAGCGACCCTGTAAATGAAAGTCCTCGACACTTGCATGACTTTCATCCTTTCTCCATATTCATAGGGTTTCCCGAGGCAAGTTATTTAAGGAAGTGGATGCCACTCCTGCTTCCAAGCTTGTTTTAACCGGGGAGCACCCCCTATACTGTTCACCGTGGGTAATCATATCACATTTGACACGTCAGTGTCACAGTGTTCAGCTTCACAGCGACCACAAGTTACCTCTGTACGGCAAATGCACACACCAGGGCTATACAATGTAGAAGAATGTTTCACCAAAAACAATTAAAGACAGGCCTTAGGGCCGCGGATTAGAGTCACCCACCTGTGGCTTGGTAGCATCGCTTTCGGTCCACTAGGCCAGCTGATCTCTCTCTATGTTGTTAAGTGCCGTCAAGTCGTAGGCGACTCATAGTGACCCTATATATATGATTATTACGTTATTGTTATTGTTTATTGTTATGTGTCGACGAGTCCCCTGCAATTCATAGCGACCCTATGTGCAACAGCCTTGAATCCTGCTCTATCCTATGCCAATATTATTGTCTCTGACACACCTATCCCCATTACCCCAGTCACTGAGTCAATCCATCTCATCAAGGGTCTTCCTCTCTTACACTGTCCCTCCACTCTCCCAGGCTTGACATCCCTCTCCAAGGACTAGTCCCTCCTTGCAACATGTTTAAAGAATGTCAGACGAAGCTACAGAATCCTTGCCTCCAAGGAGCAGCCTGGTCTCACCCTCTCTGGGACAAACCTGTTTATTCTTCTAGCAGTCAATGGTATATACAATACCCTTCTTCAGCACCACATCTCTATGGCATCAGTTCTCCTTTTATTATCCCTAGTCATTGTTCAGTTTTCTGATGCATATTATTATTATCATTATTTATATATATGTGTATATGTGTGTATGTATATATATATATTACATTTCCCTGCCATGTTTAAAATGGCTTGACTGCTATGCTAATGAGCAAGATAAGAAAGAAATAACAAAAGATGCATCTGAGTCTTCATTTCAAACAGCAAACAGAGATTGTTTTATAAACATACTTCTGGTAACATGTATCTCCACTTCTGGCTGAACAATTATGTCACTCAAATGATTGTCCACTAAGTGGACAACCACGTTTTTTATTTTCTTCTTCTTAGGGGAAATAATAGGTATCTTTCCTACAATCACTCAAGAGACCAAAGGGTAGGATTTCTTTAAATGTTTACAGAAAGAATAAAATAAATGTAAGGGTTAACCAGCATGCCTGCAGTTATCTCTCAGGTCAAATGAGACTGAGTCAGCTCCAGAAAGAAAACCAGTGAATTCCCTTCCTTTCTTAGGCTTGCAGAAGGTTCCAGCTTGGCAGTCAAATTTGGGCTTGTCTTGAGATAGGGTACTGATAGTTCAAAGCACATATGAAGACAGGTGTGGCGGACCTTCAAGAGTATGTCCACACAAAGGACTACTGTCTGAGCCAAAGTCAGTTTACGTCTGCAGTGGAGAAGTGGCAGGAAACGTCATCATCCTCCAGGAAACACAGTCATATCATTGAACTTTTGGCAAACCTCATGACAAGAAGATATCACTACTGCAAGCCTGAACGGGAAAAGAGGAAAATGGTAGCCAAGAAGGCTGCTTATGAGCCTACAGGAGAAAAACCACTCCCTGGGGACTCCCAGAACAAACAACGGAGGAGTTGGGGGGTGGGTGGCTAGAATTATGGCAACAGCACGCAGGGGAAGAGACAGAGAAATATTGTGTTGTTACTGAGCTACTGAGACCCAAGCTGATTTTTCCTGGGGAAACACTAGTTACAGACTATTTATAGAAAGAATTGAATCATTTAGGACATAGAAGGTGTTTGTTTAAATCTATGTCTGCTTGCTTCCACCAACACTAGAATACATTTCCCAGTAATACAGAATAATCCCTATGAACTCAACTCACTGTTGGGAAAAGCAAGTCATATACTAAACAAGGGAGAGAGAGTTCCAGTCATTAAGGAAATTTATTAAGAACTGATTCTAAACTTACACTGTGCTTGGGGCAGATCTACTTACAGGGGGAAAGAAATAAAACATGGTTGCCATGGTGACTGCAGATTGCTACAGTCCCTTCTGGAGCTAAATGAGGAGTTAAAAAAATCCTCTGACCAGATTACTTTCTCTATTCTAATAAACCAAGGAGCTTCAAGACTGTTTTATAACCAGACTTTGGTTTTCTGCATGACTCTTGCATTTCAGTTTTGAAATGTGCTGTGTAATCAGGGACATTCTTTTGAAGAAGGATATAATAATCCAAGCAGATGACACAGCCCTCTAGGTCTGTCCTGCTTTTTGGCACATGGTGAATTCATCCATAGCTTTGCATTAGCCTTACCCTGGTGTACGTTTCACAGAGAGCATTTTATGCACCAGAAAGTCTGTGATGAGGTGAATGCACCCGTTATTGGTCTGTTTCACAGAAGTTTTTGAACAGGCCTGGAATCCAAAAGACGATTTACTCAGACTAATGACAATTGGTTTGCCTTTCATTTGATGTACTGCTTACTCAAATTCCAACTCTATTAATTAATGACTTTTGGATTTTAGGCATTTTTTCTCAAACACTTCAAGCCTCAGTTGCTACTTCTGCTAAGTGGGGATATAGTAACTGTTAGATTAGGATACTTTTTTGAAACTCTATTGAGAAAATGAGTATGACAGGGTTTTCTTTTTTTAAGATATTAAGAATTAATGTTATTTTTATTTTATTTGGTGGAAAGAAGCTAGCACCTCATACAGGGTTATACTGCATCTTTCTCAACTTTGTGTGCTCAGATTTTGGCATGTTGCCTGGCTTAGCATAGGAGTTTTATAAATATTTGCTGTTGAAGAAATGAGAAAAAGTTGGAATTGCTTTGCCTGGAACCTCTTCGATCTTTGATTCTTAGAATTGAAAGGGAAATTTGTAGGTCATTTGATCCATGTCTCTGTCCCTGGGCAAGTTGCTATAGAGCTAAAGTGACTTCAAGGATATGAGGGTCCATATTTTTCCACAACCAATCAAGGGGGACTTGGAATAGAAGTTCCAACTAGACAAAAGATAAAACAGATGCGGGTCTGCCTTTGATAAAGCAGGCTAATTAATGTGCAGAAACCATATAGCCTACATCATCATATCATTCTGTAGTGGTATCTGTAACTCCACCATCTTTATTTTCCTGTTGGTTTAGGGGACAAAGGCTTTTACACTGACCCATAGCTCCAGTGAGTTTTCAGAGGCAATTAATTGCACAGAAGGAGATTGCCCATCCTTGTCCATATTAAACACACACACACACACACACACACACACACACACATAATTGTTGATTGTCATCAAGTCATGCATGACTTTTGTGACTTTCCATAACCATTGTCATTTCTCTAAGTTCAAAGAGTTTTCAAAAGTATGTGGTTTAGGAAGTGGATACCACTCCTGCTTCCAAACTTGTTTTACAATTGGGAGCTCCACCAAACACTGTCCACATTGGGAAACCATTCTGGTATTTGATACCTCAGTGGTACAAGGTTCAGCATCACAGCAAACCCAGGTTACTTCATACAGCACATTGACAAAGAGTGATGTGCAAAGTGAAAGAGTGTTCCTCCATATATAAGAGCACTAGTTTCACTTAGCAGTGGTTGTTGTTGTTATGTGCCGTCGAGTCGCCTGCTTTCTCTTCCCTTGTCAACTATCCTGTTATTCAGTAGCTTTCATTTATGATAATAGTAAAAAAATCTGGCCATTTTGTATCTCAATTATATGATTGACAGTAATGGATTTAAGATGATAGTAATTTTTTTCTGATGTCTAAGGTTATTTTGACTGGTGTGTGATTCTTAGTAGTATGACAGTTATGTAATGATATAATCTGGTAGATATGCAATAATATAATAATTTTCAATCTTGTAAGCTTATCTGTATACCCTAAAATTGTGCTGAATCCCAAAATCATAGAACATGCTGGTTTTTGTAACCTAAAAGATTATAATGAAATGTGCAGATAGCTGGAGTCGGTAAAATCAAAAGGACCGAACTTGCTTAGCATTTCTTAAGCTGAAAGAAAGAAAGGAGGAATAAATTAAAGCCACAAGTTGCAATGCTTAAAGATACTATGGGTAGAATGTTGAATGATGGAAGGAGTATACAGAGTCACTGTACCAAAAATAATTGGCTGACATAGAAGAATTTCAAGAAACAACATATGATTAAGAGGCAGTGGTGATGAAGGTGGTTAGGTGTCATCAAGTCGAATATGACTGAGAGTAAGTATTGCCCAAAAGACCTAACTTCTGTTCTATAACTAACATCATTTCTGTACAGAACTCTGTTCTAGAACTACCAAAATTTCTGTACATTTATAGAGTTTAGAGAGTTTGTAGAGTTTCCAGAGGCTTCGAGTTTAGGAAGTGGATGCCACTCCTGCTTCCCAGCATAAATCAATCTGGAAGCTCATCCAAACACGGCACATAATATGTAACCATTATGGTATTTGACAAGACTATGGAACAGTGTGGAGCATCACAGCAACACCAAGTTGTTCAGTTCAGCAAATAGACAAAAAGATTGCTATGTCATTCAAGAAATATTTATTAAAAAATTAATAAATTTGGCCCTTGGCACCTGCGGCTCTCAGGCCCTGTGGGGTTTTAAATCAATGCTTTTGAGCAGAATTCCACCCTAGGCAAAGGCTCAAGGACCTCCGCTCTTGGGGAGTAAAGAGCGGTAATACACATCAAACACTTTTTATAGTGTTGCCAAATTTTTTCTTTAAGAAGAATCTTAACAGTAAAGCAGGAGTTTTGATATTACAAAAAAGGTTAAGTACTCAGTGACTAGTCAAAAATTCTTCAGAAAATTACTGGCTCAGTCCAGCAGCAGGGATATGTATTCTTTACATATATAGTGTCATTAATTTTGTACTGCTAGAGAATGCAACCGAAGACACTGACAAATCAAGAAGTTATTAAATAAATATTCAGGATTTAAATAAGAATCAGCAAGCACATATGTGTTTACATTATTTTCTTACAAAAAAAATTTCCCCAAATGGCATAATGCTTTGATACCTTAAAAAAATTTTTCCAATACTATAAAAAAATGGGGTTCTTATAGGCCATTATATCTGATCTGGAAAACAGTTAATACATAGATTCACTTGTCAGTATAAAAAAACACTCTTTGAAATGGATACTGATAAAAAGGCAAATGACTTGACAAGCTACATAGAAATAAATACCACTTAATACACTTTATTTTAAATCCTTTGCGGTAAAGCTAGAATCACTGAAAGAATAACATTTATCATTTACTCATAATTACTTTTACTATTAAACAGAAAAAGTTAAAATTAACAAGCCAAGCATTTCATTTAGGGAACAAGAAAAACTAATATATAAGCAAAAGAAAATAAGTAGGATGTAATTGTTGTTATGTGCCATTGAGTTGGTTGTGACATATCAACAATGTAAATATGTATTTCAACAATATAAGCATATATTTCAACTATATATATTTAAATAATAAATATACATATTTAAACTATATATGCATTCCAACTCTATATGTGTATACATATGTATGTATATTTCAACTATATGCATATTTCAACTCTATATATTTCGACTCTCTCTTCAGAGGAAGTAGGAAGTCTTCAAAGGAAATCACACAAGAGGAGGTGGCCCATCTTTCTTTCATAGAGCAGCTGGTGGATTTGAACGGTGTGTTTTGGAATTGCAGCACAACTTCTTACCACTGTTGTTGATGTTTTTAGGTGCCATCAAGTAAAACTCATAGCAACCCTATGAACAACAGATCTGCATCCTGTTCTGTCTGTACCATTCTCATAATCTCTGATATCCTCAAACTCCTTGCTGCTGTCACTGTGTCAATCCACCTAGTTGAGGGTCTTATCCTTCTCTGTCCCTCCACTTTCCCAAACATAATGTCCCTTTCTAAGGAATAACCTCTCTGAGAAACTTGCCCAAAGTATGTAAAACAAAGCTTCATCACCTTAGCCTCTCACTTTCTCTAAGACATATCTGTTTGTTTTTATGGCAGTCTGTAGAATATTAAGCACTCTTATTCAACTCCACTATTCTGTCATCCTTAGTCACTCTCCAGCTCTCAGATGCATATTAAGTGACTGAAAAGACCATAGCCTGAATCAGGCAGACTTTCTCAGTACAATACATTTCTCAATCTCCTGACTTCTGGTGCCAAGTATATGGATTGTGGATCCAAATAAGAGAAATTTGTTGACAGTTCAATCTTTTCTCCATCTATCATGATGTTGTCTATCGGTTGTTGTTGTTATGTGCCGTGGAGTCTCTGCGACTCATAGCAACCCTATGTACAACAGCTCTAAATTCTGCTCTGTCCTGTGCCAATCTCATTGCCTCCGACACACTCATCCTGATTGCCCCAGTCACTGAATCAATCCATCTCCCAGAAGGTCTTCTCCTCCTGCGCCTGCCTTCCACCCTCCCAAGCATGATGTCTTTCTCCAAAGACAGATCTCTCCTTACAGCATGACCAAAGTATGTCAGACAAAGCCTCAGAATCCTTGCCTCCAAGGAGCAGCCCATCTTAACCCTCTCAAGGATGAATCTGTTTATTCTCTTAGCAGTCCATGGCACCTTCAGTGCTCTTCTTCAACACCAAAGCTCAAAAGTGTCAATTCTCCTTCTATCCTCCCTGGTCATTTTCCAGCTCTCTGATGCATAACAAGTGATTGCAAAGACCACAGCCCATACCAGACGCACCTTCGTCTCCAGAGACACACCATTGCTCTTGAGTACTTTAGACAGGTCCCTAACAGCAGACTTTCCCATCGCAATACATCTTTTAATTTTTAATGGCTGCTGGTGTCAAGAGTGTTGATTGTGGAGCCAAGCAGACTAAAGCTGTGAACAATCTCAATCTCTTCACCATCCATCCTGATGCTGCCAATTGGTCCAGTGGTGAGAATCTTTGTCTTCTTAACATTGATCCTCAATCCGTATTGAAGGCTGCAGTCCCTGACCCTCTGAAGCAAGCGCTTCAGGTCCTCCTCAGTTTCAGCAAGCAGGGTTGTGTCATCTGCATATGTATATGTGTGTATTCATACACACACATATGTATATATGTACATGTACATGTATGTATATATAGGTATATATGTGCATATGTACTTATAGATAGATATAGATGTATATGCTATGTATAGTCTCTCTTTCTCTATATATCATATAAATATTCTTATAGAAGGATAGTACATAACATCGTTAAGAAGTCCTTGAATTGACAGAATGTAAGGATGAGTGGGAGGTAAGGTTTTTCATGAGAGAAATGAAGCATTGAGGGTGGAGATTTGAGGTTTTTCTCTAGAACTATGAGTAAGCCAGTATGCCTCAATAGGTCTGGACAGCTGGGAAAAACACATTGCTTCTGGGAGAAGAGGATTCAAAGTATGTCATGAGACATTTAAGGAAGATATACCATACTTTGTCATCTTGATTAATTTGTTTAGGAATTTAAGTTATTAAAACTCAGCTACTTTTCACATGTAACTCTCATACAGACTATCTAAGGTAATCAGAAATGTTTATTAGTGTTACTTCACCAGTTCAAGTGAGAACATTGAGTACTAGGTGGTACAAGTGGCTTGTTTAATAGCACACAGATATTAAAGAATAAAATTTTTGTTAGCATTCCTTTTGGCCTCTAATTGAATGTTGGTGCTTTAGTTCAGTAAGATCTCACCTTTTAGCCTGAAGGAGGGCAGTCTGAATTTACCAGTTAATCCATGGGAGAAAAAAAAAACTTGTAACACTCTACTTTCATAAAAATTACAGCCTTAGAAACCCTGTCAAACATTTATATTTTCTTCCATGGATTTGCTATGACTTAAAATTGACTCAACGGCAATGGGTAATTGAATGTCATTTTTATTAAATTATGCAATTTTTCTGATTAGAACAACATAACAAATCAATAATAATAAAGTAAGGATAATTTTAAGTTCTGTATTTTATTATGCTATTTCTCTAAAGATATACTATAATTGTGTTAAATAATGAAGAAAATCTTTTTACATATGTGAATTATCACCTGAGTTTTAAAAGGTGACTACCATGGTCCTGCAGCTAGCGACAGAGAGGAAATAGCATCAAATTCTGATCTGTCTGCGTCAGAATCTGCAAATTCTTCAGGAGGGCCACATCATTGGGAAGATTTTAAAGAAAATTTGATACAATCATCCATCTGAAACCCTGCTTCAATGTTCCCCTAAATGATTATTTATCTTTGTCCTCTTGCTTTTGAGGTTGTATGTTTTTGAGTTGGAGCTCATAGATAACTGTGCAGGGAGTTTTCAGAGGAAATAAATCACACAGAAGGAGATTGCTCATCCCTCTCCAGCAGAGCACTCAATGGATTCGAACCACATGCTTTTTGCATTGCAGTGCAGGTTGCAAAAGGTCCCTCATCTTTTGCCTGTTGTGTGCCATCTAGTCCAAGTGACTCATAGCTACCCTCCTGTGGGTTTTCAAAGGCAGTTAATCACATGAAAGGAGATTACCCATCCTTTTCCCACAGAGTAGCTGGGGTTCTAATCAGTTGTTTAGTGATCATAGCACAGCTTCTGGTAAGAAGTAGTGGAAACTAGGCCACCTGAACTCCCTTATTTTTGACCTAAAGAACTTAAACTCTGCATCTCAAGATAACTGGCTCCATTTTTTTTGACAGATCCCATAATGTCACCAGAAGAAGAATTTCGTTCTTTTATCAGTAGTTACCAGAAATTTTTTTTCCAGAGAAATACCTTGATAATATCAGCTAAGACATATCTATGCCCTTCAGAGCCTGAGGGTAGGCCAGTGCCATTCCAGCTAAAAAGACCAGTGGACTGCATGAAAGAGGGTAAATTGGGGCAATTAGAGAAGTGAGAAGATAAGAGTATAAAAATGAAAAGGGGGGGAAAAAGCTCAACAAACTCAATAAATTGCTGTCAGAACTCCCTCAGAGCCAAACCTCCACTGGGTTCCCAAGGCTGTAAATCACACAAGAGCTCACCTTTTTCCCCTCAGAGGCACTGGTGGATTGCAACCTCCAGAGACACACTATCTTTGGATTATCAGTGCAAATCCTTACAGACCAGGTCATCAGAGAAGATATATTGTTGTGAAGTGCTGTTCTGTTGAATATGATTCATGGCAACTGTATGAGCAACAGATCTGAACCCTGTCCTATTCTTTGCCATCATCATCACAGCTGACATTTTTGAGCTCATTTCTGCCATTACTGTGTCAATATATTTGGTTAAAGGTCTTCCTCTCTTTCTCTGACCCTCCACCTTCACAAGCATAATGGTATTTGCCAAGGAATAGCTTCTCCTAACAACATGCCCAAGGTATGTAAGACAAAGTTTCATCATATTTGCCTCCAAGGAGCATTCTGGCTACACCTTCTCCAAGACATATCTGTTTTTTTCTTTTGACAGTTCATGAATCCAAGAGTCCATTCAGTACTCTTCTCCAACACCACATCTCAAAGGCATAAGCTTTCTTCCATCATCCTTATTCATTGTCAAGGTCTCAGATTCATAGCAAGTGATTGAAAATACCATGGCCTGAATTAGGTACACCTTAGTTTTAAGACTGATATCATTGTTCCTCAATAATTTGGGGAGGTTCCTGATTGAAGTCCCAGTGCAATGTATCTTCTAACAGTTGGTACCAATTTCCTAATTGTAGATCCAAGTAAGGTAAATTATTGACAGCTTCAATCTTTTCTCTATAATTTATGTTGCCCATCAGTCCAGTGGTGAAAATTTTTGTTTTCTTGATATTGAGATATAATCCATATTAAAGGCTGAAATCATTGATCTCCATCAAACACTTCATACCTCCTCACTTTCAGCAAGCAAGGTTGTGTCATCAGCATAATGTAGGTTGTTGATGACTCTTTATTCCATTCTGATGCCAGATTCTCCTTCACAGAACCCAGCTTCTCAAATAATTTGCATAGCATACAGATTGAATAGGAATGGAGAAAGGAAACAACCCTGACACATAACTGTTTTCTTCATTTTTAACTGTATAGAGGTTGTGAGGAGGTACTAAAAGTTAGATGATGGCATGTTGAGTTCTTGTCCATGTAATTCCAGTTTAAACTTCCAAAACTTCTGTGAAATCTTCAAAAATCCAAACAAATGTTTTGTGTTTGGTTTCTATGAAACCCTGTGAAAGACTTGGCCTGAGAATATTCCAAATGGGATAGAGATAACTTTTGTAGACATTAAAGCTGCCCATCTGAATGTAAAGCCGGGAAAATTGGCAAAAAGACTCAAGGTTAAGATGTTTCCATATGGTTGAATTGAAGGTTTTAATAACTCTAGATGTCATAGTCTGGGGAGGCCCTCAGCTGATATTTAAATTATAGTTAGACTATTCTCTGTTCAAATATGTGTTTCCTTTCAGATGAATTGTTTTAAGTAGAGAAGAGGAATATTAGTCCAGTAGACCCTTAACATGTAAAGGTAATTTTTGAGACTTTCTCTCTCCTCATACTCATGACTATTACTATAGCACATTATGTATGTGAAGAGGTATGCAAAATTAAGGTAGTAATACTTATATGGCTATTTGTGGGAATCAAATGAAATTATTTTTTCTTTCTTTTTTTTGATTTTTTTACTATAATTATATTTTATTAATTTTCATAAACGTTTACAGAGATTTTGGGCTTCCACTCATTCATTGTTGCAAATGAAATTATTAAGAGGAGTCAAAGCTCAAAGAGAGGCTGATGCTAGGTAGTCAGCTAGGCTCACAAGTTACAAAACTTGTTCTTTGCAGTACGATCTAATTGGTGCCTCAACAAATGCTGGCGAGGTTGTGGAGAGACTGGAACCCTGATTCACTGTTGGTGGGAGTGTAAAATGGTGCAACCACTGTGGAAAGCGATATGGCGCTTTCTCAAAAAGTTGCAAATAAAGATACCATTTGACCCAGCAATTCCACTACTGGGAATATACCCTAAAGAGAACCATAAATGGCACCCAAGTAGATATATGCATACCCATGTTTATTGCGGCTTTGTTTACAATAGTAAGGAGTTGGAAACAACCCAAATGCCCATCAACAAAAGAATGGGTAGAGAAGCTGTGGTATATTCGCACAATGCAATATTATGCTGCA
>NW_006399755.1:22813069-22837091 GCF_000299155.1 Elephantulus edwardii
AGGACTTCTAGTGTTGTTCCTAGCTTTTCTGTAATGAATTTTATAGTCCTTGGTTTTAGTCCTAGGTCCATGATCCACCTTGAGTTGGTTTTTGTGTATAAACATGGACTCTTTTATGTGCGAAAAATGTGAAATTATACTTCTGTTGTGTTTGCTTGCCAGACTTCATGCTGCTGTTCACCTTTCTACAGAAGTAAAATTTTGCCTTGTTGAGAAAAAAATATGTATTCTTGCCTTTAGGTTAGTAAGCAAACGCAAGTAAACCTATGGTACTTTATTTCCTGGGTAGTCTAACACTAAATTTCACAAGGAAAAAGGTGAATGAACTATACAGAATAACAATCTAATGTTTACTGCCAGATTTTTCTTCCATCTTATAATGAGCTCATCCCTGGGCACTATTCTCTGGTGTTGTTACATGCTGTTGGTTCTGCCTCATAGTGACCTTACTGAAACTTAGTACTGACTTTGTACTGTACCATATTCATAATCACTGTTATGTTTAAATTCATTATTGCAGAGACTGGGTCAATATACCTTGCTGAGAGTCTTTTTCTTTTTCACTGACTTTCTACTTAAAAAAGTATGATGTCCTTCTTCATGTACTGATCCCATCTGATAACATGTCCAAAGTATATGAGATAAAGTCTGGCCATCTTTCTTTTTTTTTTAAATTTTATTAATTTTAATGAACATTTACAGAGATTTTGGGTTTCCATCTGGCCATCTTTCTTGGTTGCAACTCTGAGGCTTGACATTTTCTTAATTTCTCTCACCTTGAGAAATACCAACTATGTTCTTACATTTTGGTTTTCTAACTCCAAAATTTTGCACATTTAATGATAACGCTTTACTGTTTCTACCCTAGATTCCCTTCGGGGAGCTTTGGTGATATAGTCCATAAAGAATTGCATTGTTAACTCAAAGGCTTCACCTTCCCGGCTGTTTGAATAGAACAGCAGCTCTGAAGGAAAAAGATGGAGAAGAAATTTCCTCTTGGCAAATTATAGTCTCAGAAACCCACTGGAGAGTGAGCTATGAGCTGGTACCAATTCAACAGTAATGGAAGAGAGAATGAACGAGCTTTTCTTTGAAGTCGTCAGTTCAACACTTTTACTTCGTTTCTTCCATTTACTTTAGTCACTCTGGGTGCAAAAGCAAGTCTGAGTGTGTTCTGAAATTGATTTTGGTCTTTTCTTTCTTGAAATTTTTATGGCACAATTTAGTACTTTATTTTATTTGCTTTTGTGATTATATGTATTCTTTTATTTGAGTGAAAGTTTACAAAACATATTGGGATTTTATTCAAAAGTTCATACACATTTTGTTCATACCATTAATTGAAACTGATTAATAACAATGCCTGATTAAACCATTATTTTATATTGTTTTTATCTTCAGCCAGTATATATATATAATTTTTAATAGCCTCTCTTTCCTTTCTCATCTTTGGTTAGCATCCAAGAATTATTCTCTCTGCATGTATGATTTCATTCTCTTTATCTCTCATGGTCATTAAGTCAGAACCAACTCAAAGCTGATTCTCTACAGAGTTTTTGAAATTATAAATTGCTCTGGAAGAGACTATTCATCTTTCTTCCTTTTTGTCATGGATGATCTGAACCACCAGAGAGGTATTGGCTTTGGGTTAGCATGACTCCCTATTGACTATGCCATCAAAACTCCCTAAGCTTTCCCTAAAATAGTGATCTTATATCATAATTTTAATTTTGTGAATTCGTTATTTCACTCAGCATAATTTCCACTAGGTTTATCCATATTGTGCAGTGTTACATGAATTCTTTCTTACTTAATATTTATTAATACCCTATTATACGAAAGATTGTTCACAGCTTTAGTTTGCTTGGCTCCGCAGTCAACACTCTTGGCACCAGTAGCCAGGAAATTAAAAGACGTAATGAGATGGGAAGGTCTGCTGTGATGGACCTTTTCAAAGTTCTGAAGAGCAATAGTGTCTCTCTGGAAACTAAGGTGCTTCTGATATAGGCCATGGTCTTTGCAATCACTTGTTATGCACCAGAGAGCTGGACAATGACCAGGGAGGATAGAAGGAGAATTGATGCCTTTGAGCTGTGGCGCTGGAGAAGAGTATCGAGGCAGGGTACCATGGACTGCTAGGAAAACAAACAGATTCATCCTGGAGAGGGTCAAACCGGGCAGCTCCCTGGAGGCAAGGATCCTGAGGCTTCATCTGACATACTTTGGACATGTTGTAAGGAGGGACCGGTCCTTGGAGAGGGACATCATGCTTGGTAAGGTGGAGGGACAGCGCAGGAGGGGAAGACCCTCTATGAGGTGGATTGATTCAGTGACTGGGGTAATCGGGATGGATGTATTGGAGACAATGTAATTGGCACAGGACAGAGCAGAGTTTAGGGCTGTTGTACATAGGGTCGCTATGAGTCGCAAGCAACTCAATGTCACATAACAACAACAACCATAGCTTCTTTAGCCATTATACATTGGTGGACACTTGAGTTGCTTCTACCTCTTTGTTTTTATAAATAATCCTACAATGAGCATGGATGTGTATATATCTATTTGTGGTACATCTCTTATTTCTTTGGTATATTGTTGTTAGGCATTGTCCAGTCAGCTATGCTTCATAGCAATTTAATAAACAATAAGCCTGAACTTAGCTATATTATGCACCATTCTCACAAGTTCTGTCATGCTTAAGCCCATTATGGTGGTCATTGTGCCAATCCATATTACTGAGGGTCTTCTTCTCTTTCTCTGACCCTATACCTTTCCTAACGTAATGTCTACCCAACGATTGGTTCCTCCTGAAAATATGCCCAAAATAAGTGAGATGAAGTCTCAGCATCCTTGCACTAAGAAGTATTCTGACCGTTCAAAACAGATTTGTTTGTTCTTTTGGTACTCCTTGGTATGTTCAATACTCCTCAGCAACACAATTTTAAAGGTCTCAATTATCTTTTATCTTATTTATTCACTGCCCAACTTTCAGATACACAGGATCAATTTCCAACTTTTTAAGAAAACACCAAACTGCTTCTTAGGTCATATATCATGACCATGCCTGATCTTATCTTTCTCAAGTCCTTAATGACTTTTTATTCTATTCCTATATATTGATATCTTTGATGTCATCCTATAATTCAACTGGTCTTCAGACCCCAAAGTTTAATGTTATTGTTGTTAGGTGGCACCAAGTAGAGTATGACTCATAACAACCCTATGAACAACAGATCAGAACTCTCTTCTATCTTATTCCATCTTCCCAATTTCTGACACCAGTGACCCCACTTCTGCAATCACTATGTTAATCTAACTCTTTGAGGGTCTTCTGGTCTTTCATCTTTTTTTGCATTTGACCAAGTATGATGTCCCTTTTCGAAGAACAGCCTCTCCTAGCAAGATGTCCCAAATATGTGAGATGAAATTTTGCCATCTTTGCCTCTAAGAAATACTCTGGCTGTACTTTTTCCAAAGCATATCTGTTTATTATTTCAGTGGTCCATGGGATATTCAGTACTCTTATCCAACTCAAAGATATCACTTACTTTTCTGTCATCATTTTTTTATTGTCCAGCTCTCAGATGCATAACAAGTGACTGACAAAGCCATGACTTGAACCAGGAGCACCTTAGTCTTCAAACTGACATCATTGTTCCTCAGTATTTTAGAGAGATCTCATCAGAGATCCCCTCTCAGTAGTCTTCCCCTGTCTTGAAATATGTTTCAAATCTCCTGACTGCTAGATTGTGGTTGCAAGTAAGTCATTGACAATTTAAATCTTTTCTCCATCTATCAAGACTGTGTATCAGTCCAGTGATGAGGATTTTTGTCTTCTTCATATTGAGACACAATCCATATGGAAGGCTGTATTCTTTATCTTCTGCAAGTACTTCAAGTCATCCTCACTTTCAGCAAGCAAAGTTGGGTAATCTTCATAACATGGGTAATCAATGAATTTTCCTCTGATCCTGATGCTCCATTCTTCTTTGTAGATAGTGTTTAAATTTAGGCAGGATGACTCAGTTAATGTGTTAGTCTTTCCTTTTAACTTTCTTGTATTTTAATTTTGCCATTGAGCAACAAATAATCTCTTCTGCAGTTGGTTCCTCAACTTGTGCTGACTGTTAACATTGAACTTCTTCTTCCACAGATGTAGGTAATTTTATTGATATCAATTCCATTTAATTAAGGCCACCTGTATAGTTGTGTGTTTAGTTGAAAAAAGAAACTTGCACAAATAAGGCATGAATCTTGCAAAATTCTGTCATGATATCTTCGGTGTAATTTCTATCACTACAGTTTTCCAGCTGCTGTCCCTTCTGCTTTGTTTCCAAGTTTTACATTTCAATCTTCTTACTAAACACTCATTGCTATCCAGTTGCAACATACTCATAGCTGACCTTCCATTGAATTTTCAGAGGCTGTAAATGGCATTGGAGGAGATGTCTCATCCTTCTCCAGAGGAGACACTTACGGATTCGAATCACCAAAGGAATTGCTTCTTTTGGATTCGCAGGGCAGAACTGCCTGCTGACTATACTATCAGAGCTCCCTTCTAATAATCAGTAGTTACCAATTCATGTTGATTATATGTTTGATCAATTGTATCCTGCAGAAGTTGGTAAGAATTTTTAATTTCCTTGATTGTTGTTTTTAAAATTTGAAAATTAGTTGTACTAACTAGTTTCCCTTTTATATGCATGGGTTTTATGCTATTTCTTGTTGTTGATATGTGCTGCCTAGTCACCTGAGACTCATAGCAACCCTATGTACAACAACCCTAAACCCTACTTTGTCCTTTGTCAATTGCACCGTCTCCGACACACCTATCCCCATTACCCCAGTCACTGAATCAATCCATTTCATAGAGGGTCTTCCTCTCCTGTGCTCCCTCCGGCCTCCCAAACTTGATGTCCCACTCCAAGGACTGGTCCCTCCTTGCAACATGTCCAAAGTATGTCAGATAAAACTTCAGAATCCTTGCCTCCAAAGAGCAGCCAGGTTTAACCCTCTCCAGGTTGAATCTGTTTGTTTTCTTAGCAGTCCATGGTATATTAAATACTCTTCTCTAACACCACAGCTCAAAGGCATCAATTCTCCTTCTATCACCCCTAGTCACAGCTTTCTGATGCATAGCAATGACTGCAAAGACATTATCAGGCACACCTTGTTCTCCAGACTGACATTGTTACTCCTTAGTACTTTGGAGAGATCTCTAACATCAGACTTTCCCATTGTAATACTTCTTTTAATTTCCTGGCTGCTGGTTCCAAGAGTGTTGATGATGGAATCAAGCAAACTAAAGCTGTAAACAATCTCAATATCTTCACCATGTTGCTGTCAATCAGCCTAGTGGTGAGAATCTTTGTGTTCTTCATGTTGAGCTTCAAACCATATTGAAAGCTGAAGTCTTTGACTTTCTACAGCAAGTGTTTCAGATCTTCAGTTTCAGCAAACAGGGTTGTGTCATCTGCATAATGCAATCTCTTACAGTGCTATATTTCAGGGTAGAGATGGAGAAACCATTTTTGTTTGTTTTTGTTGGCTTTTTTTGTGAAAAAATATATCATATATCATTCCTCTTCAATTTGTCACTCTTAGCATAGTAGACTGTGCTTTTTCAATTGAAAATGACTAATAGCAGCCCATTTCAGCTCATTAACTCCTAGGATATTACTAATTTTTGTGTTTAATTTAATCTTATTTAACATATAGTTTTTTGTAATAAATCTGTGTTTTTATACATTCTACATTCAGATTATTAATGGTTGTTTTCTGCTGTTTCTTTTTTTTTGTGCACCGTACCACTCAGCAGACGAAGGCCCTGAAAACTTGAATTCATTTACATTAAGATCAAGTCTGTTTTGAGGAGGTGGGTCTTCCCTTGTCATATGTTGAGTGCCATCCACCCTGAGTAGCTCATCATCCAGCACAACATTAGACAATGTTCCATTGTGATGCACGTTTTTCACTGGTCAGACTTTTCAGAAGTAGAGTATATCAGGTCTTCCTAATCAGCCTTAGACTAGAAGCTCACTGAAACTTGCCCCCCAGAGATGATCTCACCGGTATTTGAAATATCCATGACCTAGGATCCAGATAACACAGCAACACACAAAACTACCACAGTACAACAAACTCTCAGATAAGTGATCTCCCTACACCTAATTAAAATGCTAGAACAGCCAGTAAATATTTATTAGATACTTAATTCTTAACGCTTACAACATCAGCAGAGCTAAATGGAGATATTGTCTAGGTACGAAAGAAGTCATATAGAGATCCCAAGGGAAGGCTGAAATTAGTGATCAAAACTTAATTGGATGCCAGCTGTATGGCTAAGATCATCTTGTTTTTGTCTCCTGGAGGATTTGTGAAGGCCAAGAATTCCACTTGTTTTACTTAAGAACATAAATCTTAACAGAAGAGAGAATCAGTAATATCACGAATGTTTTGAGACTGATAGGGTGGTCCCCAATACCCTGTCAGCATGCAGGGGTGAGCCGGAGCTCCCAGCCTGCAGTTTCTACCATCTACGTGAGTCCTTGAACTCCCAGATTGGTGATTGATTGATGCTCCTTGGAAAGTAACCAGCTCAGGTCCCCAGCCCTCTGAAGATAAGACAGCGGAACTGATGACAAGACGGGAGAGGCCAAGAAATTGAATTCTCAGGATGATCAGAGGGGATCAGTGGAGTGGCTCAGGAATATTGTTTCTTTCAGGAAAGACTTGGTGTTATCTCTGAACCATCTGGTAGCAGTGAGGCCCAGAAGAAGGGAGGAGGCTCTGGGCTATGGTCACGTAGCCCTGTCTTGCTGTTTGCAAATACCCACAATAAAGCTATTTCCTGACAGAAGAGGGTCAGCTAATTGCTGAGACTCAGGAAAGAATGGAGCCTTAGGGAATAAAGAAAGCGAATCTGCAGAGACAAGTAGGGTTCCTCTAGCAAGAAGGGGCTCCACTTGAAGCTTCCTATAACATAGGAAAGGATTTTGCACTTGGGGAGAACATGGGATGCATTTGAGTTTTCAATGAAAAACTAATCTGCATTCAGGTGGGAACACTCCTCCTGTGCATCTGTGCATTTGTGGTAAATTAAGGGCCCAATCAGGCCTGTGTATGTCTTCTATTTGACCCGTAGTAAAAACAAGCTTTCTGTGAGTCACTTCTGACTCACAGAAACTCTGTTGTCAGAGTAGGATTTTCAATGGTTCCATAGGGTTTTCAATTTGCTGTTATTTAGACATAAGTTTCAGTACTTTATTTTTTTAAGGTACATCTGGGTAGATCAGAACTGTCAGCCTTTCCATTATGTTTGTACACAGTTTCAATTGACAACTGTGCTTAGAAACACTTTTTTTTAACCGTCATTTGCAGCAATGTGTTAACAGCTGCAAATGTTAAGCATTTATACCACCTGGATCTCCTGGGCTCTCATTAGCTAGTGATTATAGAGTGATTGAATTAGCTGCACACTGCCTTAGTTATTCAGTACTGCTGTAACAGAGATGTCACAAATGGATGGTGTTAACAAAAATAAATTTATTCTCTTACAACTGTAGGAGGCTAAACGTCCAAATTCACACTGCCAGCTCTATGGAAAGGCCTTCTCTCTCTGTTGGTTGTAGAGGGATGTCTTCATTTCCTTCGGCATTTATATGCCAGGCATTCCATGGAGATACAAATGTATTCTGGTCTTCACTGGTGTCAGAGAGCTTCCTCTTGAATGAACTACAGAGCAAAAGGATTCACTCCATTCCTGCAGATTCTTCTTTGATGGTACTAGGCCTGTGTAACCTACCTTCCTGACCCATTTTCCACTATTTTTAGCTCTGCTAAGGTTAAAGGTATTACTAGCTACACTCTATGGCAAGAAGCGGCACTGCAATACCAAAAGCATGCAGTTCAAATCCAGCAGCTCTGTGGGAGAATGATGGAGAATGTCCTCCCATGTGATTAACTGCCTCTGAAATGCCACTGGAGGGTCAGCTATGGATTGGTTCTGACTCAATTGTACACAAAAACAACAACAACAACAATTATGAAGGAGCTCTGGTGGCTTAGAGTAAGAAATTGTGCTACAATGCTGAAGGCACAAAGTTCAAACCCACCAGCTTCTTTGTGGGAGTAAGTTGGGCAATCTTCTCAAGTGTGATTAACTGCCTCTGAAAACCTGCAGGAGGGTCAGCCATGAGTTAGTTCCAATTCAATAGTACACAACAACAACATGATGGGATCGAGGAGTATTGCATTCTACCACTAATTTTCCTGTAACTATTTGGACTATCATATCATGGGGATTGTTATTTACCTTCAGTGTCTTATTATTTCATGTGTAGTTTGGGGATATGCATTTCAATTCAGATATATAATTTTATAAATTAAGATATTTCGCAGAAAGTATAGATTTCTGTCTCTTCTTGAAAAATGGAAAATTTAGCACCTCTGAGTCTAAAATTCTCATAACATACTTGACTAGAATGAAACAGTTGTCCTCAGAAGCCAGAGAGTAAGTTTTCACTTCCCTTTATACTCAGTTATGTACTACATCCATGATCTTCATAACCAATTGTGTTTATGATTACTGCTCCAGACTGAAATTACAATAAAAGTAAGGGATGCAAACAAATGTCCTTTGTGAAGTCTAGTCCCTAGAACATCTTTGCAGAGTGCTGGGCAGTGATGGGACATCAATAAAAAAAAAATTAATAAATGACAATGAAATAAAATAGGTCTGCCTTTAAGTCCAGATTGTGTGACCTTGGGTGAGTTGTGACCATCCAGAATCTCTATTTGCATATCTATAAAGTAAGGATAATAACAAGTACTAGTTCTTGGCAAAGGAAGCTCTGATGACATAGTGAGTTGTGCAGCTAATCTAAGTGAAGGTGGTATGAAAGAAGGACAATGTCCTCTTGTGAGATTTACAGCCTCTGAAACCTTGCTGGAGAGTCAGACATGAGTCAGTTCTGATGCTTAATGACAGTCTTTAGGGGGAAAAATATGCTAGAAAAAACCAGAAGATCAGCAAGAGAGAAAAACCCTCAATAAGACGGATTCATATAGTCACTACAACAATGGGTTTCAGCATGATGGAGATTGTAAAGATGATACAGGATAGTGGAATGTTTTTGTGTGTTGTTCATAGAGTTGCAATCAATCATAGTCCATTTAATAGAACCAAATAACAACAGAAATATAGGAAGTCAGAAATAATGAATGTGAAATACTTAGTACTGTACTGACATATGCTATTTTGTTCCCCCCCATTTATTTATTTGTGATTATACTGATTTATTTACAAAGTTTGAATACATTGTTTTCCACATTGGATCTTTCCCATTCCCTTCACCTCCACACCCCCACACCTTAAATTGTGTGACCCGATGATTAACAATGTCCCTCCATCCTTACCCCTCTGCTTACCCTCCCCCTCCCTTTGGATCCTTATACTCATTCTACAATTACAGTTTTATACAATATTTATCCTTATGGGACTGAATTAGTTCACTCAAAATAGTGTTTTCCAGTCCCTCCCAAGTTAGATAGTAATGTACAAAATCATTGCTTCTTTGTGCTGCGTAGTATTGTTCTTTGAATATACCGTAACTTCTCAATCCATTCCACTGTAATTGAGCATTTGGGCTGTTTCCATGTTCTTGCTATGGTGAATGATGCTGCTATGAACATTGATGTACAAGTCTCCATTTGGGCCTCAGTTTTTATTTTCTTGGGGTATATTCTAAGCAGTGGCATAGATAGATCATATGGAATTTCTATGTTCAGTTTTTTGAGGAAGTGACAAACTGACCTCCAGAGTGGTTGTACCATTTTACAATCCCACCAGCAATGTATAAAAGTTTCTATCTCTCCACATCCTCTCAAACATTTATTACTTGCTTTCCTGTTAAACTTTACCACTGTTACTGGAGTAAGATGGTATTTCATTGTGGTTTTCATTTGTGTCTCTCTTATTGCCAGTGATTTGGAGCATTTCTTCATGTGTTTGTTTTCCATTCAAATATGTTCCTCCTTGAAAATTCTTTCCATGTCTTCTGCCCATTTTGTAATTGGGTTATCAGTCTTTTTCTTATAGAAGCTCAGGAGTATTCTATAAACTTTGAATGTGAGACTCTTGTCTGAGATGATAATGCTAAATGTTTGTTCCCAGTTCGTTGGTTTTCTTTTCATCCTGTTGGAAAAAGTTTTTGATGCACATAGCGTTTTAATCTTTAGAAGTCTTATTCATCAATTTTGTCCTCTTGAGACTATGTATTTCTGGCTATATTTGGCAGTTGCTTTATACAGTAGTCTAGGCCTTCTAAGCTTGATCCCAGTTTGTCTCTTATGAACTTTATGGTTTGGGCTTTAGTCCAGGTCTCTTATCCACCTTGATTTTTGTGTATGGTGTGAGATGTGGACCCTCTTTCAGTTTTCTGCAGGTAACAGTCCAGTTTTGCCAGCACCATTTGTTGAAGAAGTTGTCATTTCTCCATTTGATAGGTTTTATTTCCTTGTCGAATATCTGTTGACGATAGATAGCTGGGTCTATTTTTGGTTTTTTAATTCTGTTTTATTGGTGTATTTGCCTGTCATTGTACCAGTATCATGCTGTTTTGGTTACTACTGCTGTGTAGTAGGGTTTGAGGCCAGGGAGTGCTATGCCTCCCACTTCATTTTGTTTCTCAGAAGTGTTTTGCTTATTTGGGGTTTCTTTCCTCTCCAAATAAACTTGACTATTTTCTTTTTGACTCTTTGAAAAATCATTTTGATATCTGGTAATGGGATTGCATTGAACGTGTAGAAGCTTTTGGTAGGATTATCGTTTTCACAATATTGAGTCTTCTATCCATGAACAGGGCATATTTTTCCACTTCTTTAGGTTTTTTATTGTGTATTTCAGAAATGCTCTGTAAATTTCTTTATGTAAGTCTTTTGTATCTTTAGTTAGGTTGACTCCCAAATATCTCAATTTGTGGTTGTCTACTGTAAATGGTATTACTTTCTTGATTTCCTTCTCTAGGAGTCCTAGGAACAATAAATCAGAATCATGCCTTATGCTGCACCATTCTCACCAACATTGATTTACTCAAGCCTATTCTAACAGTCACTGTATCAATCCATCTTATTGGAGTCTCCCTCTGTTGTCTGACCTTCACCTTTCCTAGTATGTTGTCTTTTTCCATGGAAAACATGCACAAAGTATGTGAGATAAAGTTTCACCATCCTTGCCTCTCAGGAGCACTCTGGTTGTACTTCTTCCAAGATTAATTTATTATTTTGACAGTCCATAAGATATTTCTCTTCTTCAGTGCTACTACTTAAAGACATTACTTCTTCTTCTGTCATTTTATTCACTGTGCAACTTTCAGATGCATAGGAAATTATAGAAAGTTTATGGCTTGGATCAGGCACGCCATAGTCTTTAAATAGACATCCTTCTTTTTTTAACCCTTAGAAAGGTCCTTGATAGCAGATTTTCCCCAATGAAATATAGGTTTTGCTTTCTCAATTGCTGCTCTTTACTGTTCATTGCAAATCTGAGTAAAATAAACCATTGACAACTGCAATCTTTTCTCCGTCTATCACAATGTTGACTTGGTCTGGCTATAAGGAATTTTGTATTCTTGATGTTGAGATGTAATCTATATTGAAAGCTTTCGTCTTTGATCTTCTGCAGAAATTGCTTCAAGTCTTCTTCACTTCAGCAAGCAGGGTTGTGTCATCTGCATAACACAACTTGTCCATGAGTCTTCCTTCAATCCTTCAAACACTTCTTCATATAGTCCAGCATTTCAAGTTGTTTAATCAGCTACTATTTGAATAGATGTGGAGAAAGGCTACCACCTTGACTCACATGTTTTCTGATTTTAAACCATGCAGCTTCTTAGTCTATGTTACACATGAACATGATTAAGTGTTCTGGGATTCCCATTTTTCTCAAAGTTATCTGGTATTTCTTATGATTCACATAGTCAAATGCTTTTGCATTGTCAGTAAACAGAGATAAGCATCTTCCTGATATCCTCTACTTTCACATAATCCAAATTACTTTAGCCGTGATGGTATCTTCTAAATCTAGCTTGAAAATCTGGCAGTTCCGTGTCAGTGTACTGCTCCTGTAATTTTTACATGTGGTACTTCTTATATCACTTGATATTTTTCACATTATATTGGGTCAAATTTTTTTTTGAATGGGAACAAATATACATCTCTTACATTCAGTTGACCAGGTAGGTTTCTTGGCATATGTAGGTGAACATGTCCAGAACTGCATCTGTTTGTTAAAACATGTCAATTGGCATTCCATCAATTCCTTGCCATTGCCTTCGATTATAGTTTGAACCTATTCCTTCATTACCATAAGTTTTATATCATGTACCACTTCCCAAGATTGTTGTATGCCAACTAATTATTTTTGATACAGTGACCTTGTATTCATTCCATCATTTTGTGAGATTTCCTACATTATTCAAGAGATGTAGGATGACAATAGGATATCATCCATTAAAAAAGCAAAAGTTCATTGCCAAGAAAGGAAAGAAAGAAAAGACCAAAATACATGTCAGATGAGACTCTGAAAATTTTACTAGAATGCTGCTGTTTTTGTTGGGTGCCAATGAATTGTTCATAACTCACTGTGACCTTATGAACAACAGATATAAATCCTACCATATTTTGTACCATACTCAACCTCACTGACACATTGAGACTATTGTTACAGCCACTGTGTCAATTCATTTCATCAAGGATATTCCTGTCCTTTGCTAACCCTCCACTTTTCTGGACATGATGTCTTTTTCCAAGGACTGGCCCTCCTGACAATATGTTCAAAGTATGTGAGATGAAGTCTCACCATCTTTCCCTCAATGGAGGACCTTGGCTACACCCTCTACAAGATGTATTTATTTGTTCTCTTGGTAATTCATGGAATATTTAGTGCTCTTTTTCAGAACCACCACTCAAAAGCATTGATTTATCTTCTGTCATCTTTATTCACTGTCCACCTTTCAAATGCATAGCAGGCAACTGAAAAGATCAGGGTTTGGATGAAGTGCATCTTAGTCTTCAAACTGAGATTCTTGCTTTTCAGCACTTTAGAGAGGTTCTTGACTGAAGACTTTCCCAATGCAACATGCCTTTTGATTTCCAGACTGCTGGTCCAAAGATTGTTGATTGCGAATCCAAAGAAGATAAAATCACTGACAGTTTCTCTTTTTTTCATCTGTCACAGTGTTGTCTATTGGCTTAGTGGTGAGAGTTTTTGTTTTGTTGATGTTGTTCTATTTGGGCAAAAGCTTCTTAGTCTAGGTATAGATTTCTCATAAGCACAATTAAGTGGTTCTGGGATTACCATTCTTCTCAATGTTAGCTACAGTTTATTATGATCCATGCAGTCAAATGCCTTTGTGTATTTGAAAAAAACACAAGTCGATGTCTTTCTCATACTCTTTGCTTTCAGTCAAGATCTATCTGACATCAGCAGTGATATCCATCATGCTATGGCCTCTTCTAAATCTCTGCTAAATCTCTGGCAGTTCTCTGAAATTGTACTGTTCTAGCTGTTTTTAAATAATCTTCAGTGAAACTTTCTGTATGTATGTATTAATGATGTTGTTTGATAGTTTCCACATTCTTTTGGATTGCCTTTTTTGAGAATGGAAACAAATACAGGTCTACTTTGATCTTTTAAAAAGGCTCTAAAATAGGAGGCCAAACCACTTATGGGGCAGTGTTATTGAAAAAGACTGACTCCATGGTGTTATTGAGAACCTCTAAAAAGGAGGTTGATGCACAACAACAACAAAAATAATTTTTGACATCCAGTTTGCTCTTTTTTTATTCTTCCTTGTTTTTGCAATGACCTTTTGCTTTCTTCATGAATGAGTTCCTTTACGTCCCAACTCATCTGGTCTTTGATCATTAGTACTAAATGACTGAAACCTATTCTTGAGATGGTTTTAAAACGCAGGTGATATAGACTCAAGGTTGTATTTTAGTTCTTGTGGATTCATTGCCATTTTCTTCAGTTTCAGTTTGAACTTGTACTTGAGCAAATGATGGCCTGTCCCATTGTCAGTACCTGTCCTAGTTTTGACTGCTCATATTGAGTGTCTCCAATGAGTCCACAAATAAGTCAGTCTGAGACCTATATAGTTCATCAAGTGAGGTCCATGTGTATGGTCACTGCTGGCATATTTAAAAAAAGATATTTGTAATGAATAAACCATGGATTATACAAATTTCAACCATTCTGTCTCTGGTCTCATTTCTATTACTAAGGCTGTAATTTCCAATTACCTATTCTTCTTTGTTTCTTACTTGGAGCAGTTGGTGGATTTGAATTACTGATCTATGGCAACATGGGTGAATTCTACATTAGTTCCTCCAACCAAACAATTTTATTCCACTGTATTTGGGGGGTTTTTTTAGTTTGTACTTAGGTTAGATTATAAGAATTTAGCATGTGCTACAGAATTAGGTCAGGATAGCTTCCCATGAAATGCGTAATATAGACAGACCTATTAGCCAACTGTCCACTGAGAATCTTAAAATAACCTGAGAGTAAGACAAATATCATAGAAAGAAACACAAAATCCAGCAAGGAGCAAGCCTTATACTTTGAAGTTAGCATAAGATCTGACCACCTGAGACATATGTGTTGCAGTTTATAACATAAGCCTTTCAAGAGCCTTAAAAGAAAGTAGTTGTGAGATCCTACTTTGAGCCTGAGAGATGAATAATCTACACTCACAAGATTTCCTTCCTCAAAATGCTTTGATGAGACTGCTTCTTCCTGGTGGAAGGTGTAATAGACTTCATTCCAGAAAAAGATATTGTGAAAATCAATTTGTATTATGTAATGAATTACCCGTGTTCCCTTAAAAGTGCTAATACTTGTACCGTAAATTTGACCATGTTTGGAAAGAAGAATTTTATTTCGTTATATTAATAAAACTGTGTGAATTCAGAGTGGTCCTAAATCTAATGATTATTGAGAATAACTAGAAAATAGCTAGAGACAGAGAAAAGGAAGACAGAAATGGTAAGAAATTGATATTTAAGTCCCCCAAAACTAAGAATTTATGGGAGCGATAAGAAGTCATACATCAAATTATATCTTTTCACTATATAGGGCAAGGTTCAGATATGTTGCTCATAGGGTCCCTATGAGTAGTAATCAACTCTACAGTATCTAACAACAACAACAACAACATACCTAACAACAATAAAAAGAATTCAAGAAGCTGGATTACACTAAGAAAAATGTGGCATCTCAGTCGGGAGCTCCTCAACAATTTACATATATGCAGAGAAGGCAAAGTGCAAAGTGAAGAAGACTTGAAAAACTTATTAAAGATAAAAAAACTGCAGCCTACAGTATGAATTTGCAGGTGACTTGATGACATCGAGAAAACAAAAACTCTCACAGATGAGTCAATAGGCAACATCAAGATAAATGGAGAAGAGATAGAGGTTTTCAGGATTTACTTTCATTCAGAACTACAATCAACATTTATTAAAGTCGCAGTCAAGAAGTCAAAAAAATGTGTTGCATTGGGAAAATCAGTTTCAAGATTAAGGTGTAACTGATCTAAGTCATTGTATTTTCAACTGTTCCATATGCACACGAAAACTGGACAATTAATAATGAAAATAGAAAACACTTATGTTGACTTTGAATTGTAGGTTCTGCCAACAATATTGAAATACCATGAACTGCCAAAAAGAATCAATACATTTCTCTTGGAGGAAGTAAAACCAGGGTAATTCTTAGACGGTGAATATTGTGAGAGGAAGCCAATCCTTGGGAAAAGATATATGCTTGGGACATTAGAGGATCAGCAAAAAAAGGAAGACCCTTGATGAGACATAGGATTCAAGGACTGCAACAATATGTTAGAGTTTGGCAGAGGATAGGGCCAGTTTTCAACTGGTTGTTTATAGTCTTGTGATGAGCCCAAGTTGATTATTCAGCACCTAAAAAGAACAATTGTTATTCAATGATGCATAATATTCCATTGTGTGAAAATACCACAGATTTTTCAATCCTTTTGTTTGTTGATTGGCACTCAGGCTGCTTCCATCTCTTTTGCTATTGTGAATAATACAGCAGTAAACATGGGTGTGCATACATCTGCTTGAGTAGCAGATCTGGTTTCTTTAGATGAGGGAGAGAATTGTCTGCAAGGAATGTATGATTAGACATGATATGTATGACAACAATCTGGAACAAGAGGTGCATTGCAAAGTGGACAGAGGGAGAGGAATGGGAAGGAGGAAAATGTATAACAATGGATGAATGATAACTCAGCCTTCTGTAAACCTTAGCTAAAATCACAATTTAAAAAGTCTACTTTTAAAAAAACCCACAAAAATTGTTATGTGCCATCAAATTGGAATTGATTAATAGCTGACCCTCCAAGTGAGTGTTTATAGGCTATAAATATTGCACAGGAGGAAATTGCCCCAGCTTATCTGTGAAGCATCTGGTGGATTCAAACAGCTCACCTTTGGGTTGGTAGGATAACGCTTTACTTACTGTTGTTATAGTTGTTAGGTGCCATTGAGTCAATTACAACTTATAGCAACCATATGAACAACAGATCTAAACCCTGTCCTATCTGTGCCATCTTCACAAACTCTGACACACTAAAGCTCATTGCTACAGTTATGTGTCAATCCACATAGTTGAAGGTCTTCTTCTCCTTTGCCATCCCTCCACTTTTCTAAGCATGATGTCCTTCTCCTAGTAACATGCCCAAAGTATATGAGATGAAGCTTTATCATCTTTACCCACTAGTTAAATAAATCAGAAGTTGAAATAAACAAGGAAGGGCATGCTGCCGTCATAGCCTAAATTTCAACTTAACAGCCCAAGAACTGTGAGAAAAGAAATTTCTGTTCTTTCAAGGCACAAATTGTAAATTAGTGCAAGGCAACCATGTTGCTAGGATGGATAGAAAGAGCCTGAACTTTCAGGAAATCCTACCTGCTATAGCAGTTTTTCCCCATGACAGCAGATCGTTTGGTACTAGGAATGGATGGGAAGATTGCTTTTTCCTGTGAAGTAAGCATCTCGATATTACCCTGATGTCCCTTGGGTATCCAAAAGGGAAGAGCTTTCAGGTGAGAGTTATAGGCCCCTCCAAAAACTACATAAAAGGAGCCCCATTGGAACTGATGTTTGCACATGCTGTCCTTGGACTGCCAGTACCCAGCTCATGAGACAGACCCTCACTGTGATTCAGAAGCAGAGTTGAGGAGCCTCACAGCTAAATTTATCCTGCATAAAGACTCCCACTAGAGGGAACATAGCCTAGCTAGAGTCATATGAGCCTGAGTTGTTATGGGGGCAGTTTTAGGATCTGACTGGAGTTAAAGGGAAGAGAAGGAGGTCTTTTTTGCAGAGTCTGTGACTGACTATAGAATGTCTTTCAGAGATGCCTGCGGTGTCAAAGACAGTTAAATAAGTGTCCTATAGTCAGAGAGATTCTACTTCCTTGAACAAGTTACTTAGCATCTTTGAATTTATATTCTCATTTTCTGTAAAACAAGGGGATTTTCTAGATTGTTGTGAGGATTAAATGAAGTAATGAATCTAGAAAATTTAGCTCAGACTTTTTAGCACATATACACCATAGTAATTACTGTAACCAGCGACACTCCTCAAGGTGGCTGGTGTTGAGAGCTGTAGGCTGGAGGAGTCTGGCTCCAGGTGCATTTAGGTCAGGTGCCCATGGGAATTGGTTTGGGGGACCTTGCAACCCATAGTGACGCATATCTGGAATTGTTACATTTAGACTAAGGCATGTTCTTCCATTTAAACTCTGAAACACTAGTAGCAAAAGAAAAGGATTTCCTTCCATTCAAATATTATAAACTAGTTTTTACTAGATCGTCTTGATTCCTGAAAGCATCGAGTTTAGTACAAAAAGTCAGCATAGGTGTTTTTTTCCATTTTCAGTGAGTGCCATTATTACAGCAAATTTTCATTTCTTGAGTGTCCACCATGTGCCGTTTTATCTGATTCCCCAAGTTCACTGGTGAATGAGGCATCTCAATCATGTCTCACTGAATGGATGCTGAGAGAGAAGAAGGATGGAATAGAAGTAACACAGCAGCAAATAGAACTTGTTCATGAGTACATATAATTGTGTTGACAAGCCTTCCATGGGTGCATATGAATGATATCCTACTGTTCATAGTATTGTACTTTAGGACAAATCTTTGAAAGGGTCTTTTTAACTATGAATGTAACTTTTCATTCTCAGCATAGCAGATCATGTGGATTGTCTGATTCAAAATGGCCAAGGCCTAGAATGTCAATCTTTGTGCATTCTACTTTGTAGAATGCCCAATTTTCCTAAATTAATACTTCAGATATTCCATGTTCTAATTGTTTTTTAATATTTTAATTTATTTTTCATTTCAATGAACATCTACAGAGATTTTGGAATTCCATTCATTCATTGCTGCACCCTTCTCCCCACCCACCCCACCTCACCCCCCCCCCATTTGCATGTTCTAATTGTTAATGGGTATTTGTACCTGTTTCATCTCATTTTGAGTGTCTTCCAATCTGAGGGCTTTACTACTGTATCTAACTGTTTTCCTTTATTGTTTATAGGGTTTTAGAAAGCCTGCCATTTCAGAAGTAGATAATCAATCTTTCTCCCTAGTCTGTTAGTCTTAAAGCTTTGCTTTAGTACCACAACTGACAGACAGGCACTGTACCCCTATAGGCGCAGATGATAAACAAGCAAACATACATATTAAGAACAATATGCAAAACACTCCCCTGATAGAAGAAACTACAGATGAGTGTTATACTCCTAAAAGCAAATTCAAAGGACAAGCACATACAGACAGAATGGCTAGTGAGGTTTCCCTCAGTGAGGTGGTGCGGCAAGGCTACGGAAAGCCTGGAGCCACCAGGCCTAACTTTGCTGGCAGGTGTATTTGTCTCATGAGATACATACACATCAGCAATTAAAACCAAAGAGGAGGAAACTGAGGATTTCTATCAACTTTTGCAGTCTAAAATCTATCAAATGTGCCGTCAGGATTTATTATTAATAGTTGGTGACTGGAACACAAATGTTGGAAATGAGGAAGAAGGATCAATATTAAAAAATTATGGTCTTAGCGCTCTGGTGACCTAGTGGCAAGAAGCTTCACTGCAATCCTGAAGATACATGGTTTGAATCCACCAGATGATCCACCAGGTAAAGAGGGACACTCTCCTCCTTTGCTAGTCAGATTCGATTCGACGGCACACACACAAAATAATAAAATTAAAATTTAAAAAAGAATATGGTATTGGTGACAGAAATGAAGCTGGAAAGTGAGTGATTGAATCTGACACAATCTCTGAATTTTGTACAATCAATCATTTATTAATTGTAAACACATTTTATTAAAAACATAAAAGGTGACTAGACCTATGAACCCCACACAATGGACTGCACAGGAATCAGATTTTCTACATCTGTGGAAAAAACCTCAATATCAACTGTGAAAATCAGTCCATGTGCTGACTCTGAAACAGACTGTCAACTACTCATGTGCAACTTCAAATTAAAGCTAAAGAAAATAAAAACAAATTTACAAAATCTAAAAGACAACCTTGAGTCTATCCCACCTGAATTTAATAACCAAGTCAAGATTATGTTCAAGGCATTTAACCTTAATGATCAAAGACCAAATGAGATATGGGATAACATCAAGATTATCCACAAAGAAACCAAAAGTTAATTACAAAGACAAGGGAAGAAGAAAAAAACCCACAAAACCCCCAAAATTGACGTCAGAAGAAATGCTGAAAGTTGAAGTAAAGAAATGTTGAAGTAAAAGAGCAAAACTGTTGATTACAACGTGCATCTCAATAGAACAAAGTAATATAATGAAATGTGCAGAGTTGGAGTCAGAAAGTCAAAAGGGAAGAACTCACTCACTCAACATTTCTCCAGGTGAAAGAACTAAAGAACAAATACAAGTCTCGAGTTATAAAGGTGGAGATACTATGGGAAAAGTCTTGAATGCTCCAGGAAGCATCAAAAAGAAGATGGAAGGAATACACAGAGTTCCAGAGGAATACACAAAAATAAGATTGACTGACATAGAACCATTTAAGGAAGTATCACATGATTAAAAACCAGTAGTAATTAAAGAAGACATTCAAGTTGTACTGAAGAAATTGGCAAAAAATAAGACTCCAGGAATTTGTTGAATATCAATTGTGATATTTCAACAAACAAATGTAGCTGTAAATGTGCTCACCAGGTTGTGCCAAGAAATATGGAGAACAGCTACCTGGCCAACTGACTGAAAGATAACTATATTTATTCCCATTCTGAAAAAAAGTAATTCAACAGAATGTGGACGTTCTTGAACACTACCAAAAGTGAGCGAAATGTTGCATATTGCTGAATATCAATCAAAAATGACTAGAACAATATTATTGTTGTTGTCATATGCCATCAAGTTGCCTGTGACTCATAGCAACCCTGTGTACAACATAGCTCTGAAGCCTGCCCTGAGCCAGACTCTGAATCCAGTATACTTACCCACATATTGACAAAGAATTGCCAGAAATTCAAGTCAGATTTCAAAAAAGATCTGGTATTGGGAATATCGTTGATGATGTAAAATGAATCTTGGCAGAGAGTAGAGACTATCAGAAGAATATCTATCAGTGCTTTATTGACTATGCAAAGATGTTTGACTGTCTGCATCCCAACAAATTATGGGTAACATTGAGAAGAATGGAAATTCCCAAACACTTAATTGTGCTTATGCAGAACCTAGACCTAGTCTAATTCTAAGAAACTATTGCCCAAGCAAAGCAATGGAATACTACATGGTTTAAGATAAAGTTTGGGTCAAGGCTGTATGCTTTTTTTACACCTATTCAGTCTACATGCTGAACAGATCATTCAAGAAGCTGGAATTTATGAAGAGGAATATGACATCAGGATCAAAGGAAGACTCATCAACAGCCTGTATTATGGAGATGACATAACTTGCCTCACTGAAAGTAAGGACTTGAAGTGCCTCCTGCAGAAGATCAAGGACTGCTGCTTTCTGTGTGGATTACATCTCAGTATCAAGAAAACAAAATCCTCAATAGGCAGCATCATGAGAAATGAAGAAAAGACTGTGAAGTTGTCAATGATTCCATCTTACTTGTATCTAAAATTAACACCCTAGGTACCAGCAGTCATGAATTTGAAAGACGAGTTACATTGGAAAAATCTGCTAGCAAGGGCCTCTCAAGAGCACTAAGAAGCAATGATGCCAGTTTAAAGACTAACGTGCACCTCGTTCAAGCCATAGTCTTTTCAATTACCTGTCTACTCTAGGGCACACAATAACAACAATAAAGTGAGTACATGTGGGTGACCTTAGGGAACTGCAAATTTGACTGGGCTACACTTTCTTGAACTTAGAGATCCTTCATTAGTAAAGGGAGATGAGAGCTATCCACAGCACATGCTAGGGTCTTTTTGAATGTATGCCTTGTCAAGGCTTTTGTGTTTTATTGTGAAGCACTTACAACAGCTTTCTGTACATATTTTCACCAAGGTTTTCAGAGGCCAATGAAAGCAAACTTCAGGTCTTACTGCTCACATTCTCTAAAATTGGACCTCACTTGCCTTTTTAATTCAGTAGTTCAGTCTAGGCAGGAGGCTGTAGAGGGTGGGTAAGTGAGAATCTGCCACTAATTCACATCTCAGGATTGCTGAGAAGAACCCAGCACTGCTTGTGAGAAGCCATAAGGAACTCAATGTGAACATTTCGCAGAAGCTTCCTAGGGGATTTCTCTGAATAGTCAGAATTCCCAACTGATGGATTTAATTTCCATGGGATAAGCTTAGACATGCCTAGATTTTCGCAGTTCTGCAAAGGACCCTAAGCCCAAAGATTAATTGTTTCCTTTTCTTCCCCTTCCCTTTCTCTCCCTTCTTCTTTCTCATCTTTGCTTAAAAAGAAAATAAAAAAGGGGGGAAAACCCCACATACCAAAAATCACCCCCAAACCTTACATTTAGATTCTGACTTCATTGTTCTCTAACTCTGTATCCTTGAACAAGTTACTTAGCCTCTAGGAGCTTCAATTTCCTTCTCTAAAAAGTATGAGATGATCCCTAGCACCTCTTATGAATTTTACAGGACAGTAAGTAGGTCTCTGGTCCTGCTCTGTAGGAGGTTGTACTGTTCATCCTTCTCTGGCTATTTGAATTGACCAGCTGCTCTGTGGGAGAAAGATGGACAATCTTTTCTGATTCTGTTTCACAGCCTCGGAAAACCTTTTGTAGGGCTGGGTATGAGTCGCTTCCAACTCCACAGCAATGCATTTTGTTCTGTGTAGTCACCCAGGATTTTGGTGTGAATCTCAGTTTTGCTGCTTACTTTTTTATTTTGTTGTTGTGTACTTGTTATCAAATGGAAGCAACCCATAGCTGAGCCTCTAGTAGCTTTTCAGAGGCAGTTCATCATGTTGGAGAAAATTTCCCATCTCTCTCGCATGGAGAAGCTGATGGACTTGAACAGTGTGCCTTCAATATTGTCTCTTGCCACAAGGCCACTGCTAACCATTTAATCTGTTTTGTCCTTATTCTTCTAATATAGATACAAAATGAAGTTTTCATAATAAAGAAAATTTAATGTGTTAGTTAAAATGAAAACACATGTATCTGATTCTGTCGAGTTCTTTATAAACATGCTAACTCATGTAATTTTCACTCTTTTCAATCACATGCTATTCATCTGAGAGTTAGACAGTGAATAAGGATGACAGAGAATTGATGCCTTTGAACTGTTGTGCTGGAGAAGAAAGCTGAGTATCCATGAACTGGCTAAAGAACAAAGAGGTAAGTCTTGGGAAAGGTACAGCCAGAGTGCTCTTTGAAGGCAAAGATGACAAAGTTTCATTCCACATGCTTTGGGCATGTTGCTAGGCAAGGCTACTCCTTGAAGAGGAACATTATTCTTGGAAAGATGGAGAGATGGCAAAGAAGCAAAACCCCTCAACCAGGTAAATTAGCACAGTGACTATAGTAATGGGCTTGAGTGTGTCAGAGATTGTGAGGATGCCATCAAAAAAGATAGGGTAAGATCTGTTATTCATATATCTCTATGAGTCATACTCAACTCGACGGAACCTAATAACAACAATTACATCACTCAAAACTACAGCCTTCAATATAGATTGCATGCCAACATCAAAAAGATAGGAATACTCACCACTGAACCAACAGGCAACATCATGAAAGATAAAAGATTGACATTATCAACAACTTCATCTTACTCGGATCCACAAGCAACACCCTTGGTAATAGTGATCAGGAAAATCAGGAAATGTATTTCACTGGGAAAATCTGCTGTCAGTAATCTCTTATTGTTACTGAGGAACAATGATGCCAGTTTAAAGACTAAGGTGTTCCTGATCCAGATCGTGGTCTTTTTCAATCACTTCCTAGGCAGTTGAGAGCTGGACAACGAAAAAAGATGGCAGAAGGAGAATTGATGCCTTGGAGCTGTGGTGTTAGAAAAGAACACTGAATATCCCTTTGACTGCCATGAAAACAAAGAGATAAGTCTTAGAAATACTGCAGCCAGAGTACTTCTATAAGGCAAAAATGAAGAAATGTCATCTTGCGTATTTTGTGCATGTTTCTAGGAGAGGATATTTGTTGGGAATGTATTCATTCTTGGAAAGGTAGATGGTCATTGAAAGAGAAGACCTTCAACAAGATAGATTGACACGATGACTACAAGAATGGGTTTAAGAATGTCAGAGATGATGAAGATGGAACAGGGTATGTTGTTTATAGGGTTGCTGCATGTTGTTCTCAATTCAATGGCATATAACAACAATAAAAACAAATCACTAAAACAACATTTTTCATTTTGGGAGTCAAGAAGACAAAGATTCTCACCACTGGACCAATTGGCAGCATCAGGATGGATGGTGAAGAGATTGAGATTGTACAAAGCTTTAGTTTGCTTGGCTC
>NW_006399755.1:22837591-22838954 GCF_000299155.1 Elephantulus edwardii
TAGGGTGGCTATGAGTCGCAGGCGACTCAACGGCACATAACAACAACAACTCTCCTACGTTATTGGGACTATTCAGGTATATTGCTTGTTTTAAACTTAATTCCATTACTACCTGCCTTTGGCTCATCTATATATCTTAGTAACCTCTCCATCTTCATTTAATAGACCCTTTAAAGAATATCGTATCTACCTTGGAAGGAGTACAACCAGTGTGTTCTTTAGAAGCAAGAATGGTGTGACTTCATTGTTCATGTCTGGGCATGCTAAAGAGGTTAGTGCCTGAAGAAGGGCATCATGCTTGGTAGAGCAGAGAACTGCAAAGGAGGGAGAGAAAAAATAGAATGACCAAGTGACTGCAACGATGGATTCAATTACAGCTAAGATTGTGAGGATCGCACAAGTTGGGATATAGTTTTGTTCCGTGTACTTAGAGCTACTGTAAGTAGAAGTCAATTCAATGGCACCTAACACAAATAATATCATGGCCAAGAATAGAACATAAATGCTCTATGCTATATCTTTACATATCATAACACTGAAAAGTTTTTCAAATATACAAATGATTGGTGGCCATGCCAGAGAAATAAAATCAGGATCTCTGAGAGTGGTGCCAACTAATGATGTAAGGAAAAATAGTGCATAAAACCATTATTGTGATAATTAGAAAGATAAGTGAGAAAGATTTATATGAAAGATCCAAAGAGGAAGGAGAAAGGGAGAAGTGGGCACATGGACAGGTGAAGGAATAAGAAAGATCCAATGAGTGCTTAAAAGACAGGATGATAATAGGCATAGATCAATCGTAATTACTGATTGATTATATAAAACACAATGTTGTTGTTAGGTGCTGTCAAGTCAAGTTTGACTCACTCAGAGTGACCCTATGAAAAACAAATGGGAACCCTGTCCTATCCTGTGCTGTCTTCACAATCTCTGACACACTTTAACTCATTGATGCAGTCGCTGTGCCAAAATGGCTGCTCTTAGCAACATGTGTGTGAGACAAAGCAGTATCATCTTTGCCTCCAAGGAGCACTTTGGCTGCACTTTCTCCAAGACATATCTGTTCTTTTGTCAGTCTATGGATATTCAGTACTTTTCTCCAATACCAGAGTTCAAGGTCACCATTTTTTCTTCTGCCCTCCTTGTTAAATGTCTATCTCTCAAATACAGAAGAAGAAAAAAAAAACAACCCAAAAAACCGAACAGCAAAATTGGGAAGAAATGTTGAAGAACTGAACAGAATAATTCAACAGATAGCTCAAGATGACAAAACTTTGTTATAATGGAATATGCAGAGACTTAGAATTGTAGAACAAAAAAGAAAGAATTCTCAGAGCATTTCTCAGCTAAAAGAACTAAA
>NW_006399755.1:22839694-22841077 GCF_000299155.1 Elephantulus edwardii
TGTTGTTGTTATGTGCTGTCAAATCACCTGCAACTCATAGCAAACCTATGTACAATAGTTCTGAACCCTGCCCTATCATAAGCCAATCTGTCTCTGACACACCTAGCCCCATTACTCCAGTTACTGAGTCAATCCATCTCATCCGGGATCTTCTTCTCCTGCACTGTCCTTTTACCATGCCAAGCATCATGTCTCTGTCTAAGGACTTGTCCCTTTTGGCAACATGCCCAAAGTACGTGAGACAGAGATTCAAAATCCTTGCCTCCAAGTAGCAACTTTATTTCACTCTCACCAAGACAAACCTATTTGTTCTCTTGGCAGTCCATGGAATGTTTAATACTCATCCAGCACCACAACTCAAAGACATTGATTTGATTTTTCTTCTGTTATCCTTAGTTATTGTTTAGCTCTCTGATGCATAACAACTAATTGGGAAGACCATGGCCAGGATCAGATGCACCTTAGTCTCTAGAATGACACTGTTGATCTTTAACACTCTGGAGAGGTCTCTGACAGCAAATTTTTCCCAATGCAATTCATCTTTTTATTTCATAAATGCTGGTGCCAACACTGTTGATTGTGGAACCAAGGAAGCAGAAATTAAAATGCTCAATCTCCTATCTATCACATTTCTCGTGCAAGTATAGGTTTTTCATGAGCACACATAAGTGTTCTGGAATTCCTATTCTTCTCAAAGCTAGCCACGATTTGTTGTGATCCACACAGTCAAATGCCTTTACATAATCGAGGATACACAGACATTTTTCTGCTACTCTCTGCTTTCAACCAGATCCAGCTGACACTGACTATGACATTCTTAGTGCCACCACCTCTTCTAAACCCAGCCTGCACTTCTAGCAGTTCTGTCAATGTACTGTTCCAGTCATTTTTTGTATAATCTTTTGTAGGATCTTTCTTGTGTTTGATATTAGTGAAATTGTTCTATACTTTCCACATTCTACTGATTCACCATTTTTCTTCTTCTTTTTTTGGGGGGTGGGGGAGAGTGGGAATAAACATGGATCTCTTCTAATCAGTTTGCCAGATAGTTGTCCTCCAGATTTCTCAGCACAATCTGGTGAGCATGTCCAGGGCTGTATCTGTTTGTTGAAATATGTAAGTTGGTATGGCATCAATTTCAAGGACCTTTGTTTTTTGCCAATTCCTTCAGAGCAGCTTGAACCTCCCCCATCACTATTGCCTCTTGGTTATATATTTTTTCATGAAATTCTCGTATATCAGCCAACTCTTTTTGTTACAGTGATTCTGTGTATTCCTTCCACCATCTTTCAGGGTTTAAAATTAAGAAAAGTGTATATTTGGATTGTATCCTTTTTCCATACCTATTCTATCTGTCTGTTGAGCAAATTATTTAAGAAGCTA
>NW_006399755.1:22841982-22845937 GCF_000299155.1 Elephantulus edwardii
TGTGAAAGCCCTGTAAGATTCTGTAAACTGTTGATATGAGACCCTTGTCTGAAATGATATTACCAAATTATTTTTCCCAATCAATAGGTTTTCTTTTCACTCTGCTGAGGAAAGTATTTGATACTCACAGGGATTTAATCTTTGAAAGGTTCCATTCATCAATTTTATCTTATCCAGACTGAGCATTTCCAGCTGTATTTGGCAGTCTCATTATACTATAAACTAGGCTATCTAAACTTGATCTTAGTATGTCTCTGATGAACTTTATGGTTTTAGGGCTTTACCCTGAGAGAATGTGAACTGAGGCACAAATGGAGACTTGTACAACAATGTTCATACAGTGTATTCACCATCGCAAGAATGTGGAACCAGCCCAGATGTCCAACCACAATAACATGAATTGAGAAATTGTGGTATATTCACGCAATGGAATTTTATGCAGCAGGTGGGAGAACTGATTTTGTAAATCACTGCAAAACTTGGAAGGGACTAGAGAACATTATGCTAAGTGAGCTAATTCAGTCCCATAAGGACAAATATTATATAAATCCATTATTGCAGGATGAGTATGAGGATCCAAGAGGGGGGAGGTGGATCAGAAGTGTGAGAACGAGCAGGGTGGCTTGTGGTTAATCATCGGGTCACACAATTTGATGGGGGTGGGGGAATGGAGGAAATGGTAAAGATCCATTGTGAAAAACAATGTATACAAACTTTGTAAATAAACCAGCATTTTAAAAAAATTAAAAAGAAAACTCCCAACAACAAAAAGACCACAATATACTTGAATGAAATACAAAATAAATGAAAGATTTTAAAAACCACATTGTACATGTCAAAAGCCACTGCTGTGTGTCATCAGATGTCATGGATCTGTTCTAATCTATTAACTAGCTTGGCCACATGGGACCCCTTGAGCTCAAGCAACAGGGAGGACCTAGGAATAAAGCCCAAAACCATAAAGTTCATAACAGACAAACTTGGATCAAGTTTAGAAGCCCTACTCCATGCTATAAAGAAACTGCCAAATATAGGCAGAAAAAAAACACAGTCTGAAGAGTGTAACATTGATGAATGGTATAACGTTGATAAAGCTCCTGTGCTCATCAAAAACTTTTTCCAACAGGGTGAATAGAAAACCTACTGACTGGGAACAAACATTTGGTAATACCATCTCAGACAAGAGTCTTATTATGAAAGTTTACAGAACACTCCTGGGCCTCCATAAGAAAAAGACTGATAACACAATTACAAAATGGGTAAAAGACATGGAAAGAATCTTCAAAGAGGAACGTATTCAAATGGCAAACAGATACATGAAGAAATGCCTCAAATCACTGGCAATAAGAGAGATGTAAATCAAAACCACATGAGATACCATCTCACTCCAGTAACTTTGGCAAAGTTTGACAAGACAGCAAGCAATAAATGTTGGAGAGGTTGTAGTGAGATAGAAACTCATACATTATTGGTGGGATTGTAAAATGGTACAACCATTCTAGAAGACAGTTTAACAATTCTTCAAAAAAGCTGAACATAGAAATTCCATACAACCCAGCTATTTCACTGCTTGGAGTGTACTCTGAGAAAATGAGAACTGAGGCACAAACACAGATTTGCGCAACAGTGTTCATAGGAGTGTTATTCACTGTCGCAAGAACGTGGACACAGCCCAGATGTCCAATCACAATCATATGGATAGAGATATTATGGTACAATTACACAATGGAATACTATGCAGCACATAGGAGCAATGATTTTGTAGATTATTATCTAATTTTGGAGGGACAGAAAGGCATTATGCTGAGTGAACTAACTCAATCCCACAAGGACAAATATTATGAGTATGAGGATCCAAGGATCGATGGTGGAGGTTGGAAGCAGAAGTATGAGGATGTGCGAGGGGTGGGGGGAAATTTATCATTGGGTTTTAGAATTTGATGGCAAGGGGTAAGGGAAATTGGAATAATTTAGTCTGGAAAACAATGTATTTGAATTTTAGTAAATAAACTAGTATAATAAAAAAAGTAAATGGTTTGAATTACCAACCCCCCCACAAAACTAACATATTATAAATGAATAAAACACAACGTATATGAATGATCACATGCAGATCAATTAAAAGTATGTTAAAATAAAACCCAAAACCACCAAGGTAAATTTATGATAGAGAAAAAAGAAAAGTCACCATGTTAGGCCAGGACTGAGAACTGCTGACTTTTGTCATCAGTTTTAGTGTCTCCATTGAGACTCAGAAGTCATGAATGAACTTGAGTAAGACGGTTGTCAAGTATGACTATGTTTTCACAGTACCCAGATTTCTGCAATTAGTCTTGCTGTCATATCTCCTCCTACATCAGAATGCTTTATTTTTCACATGTTCCTGCTCAGAATAGTTTAGTAATCCTAGCCGACAAGGGCTGGCTCCCAGTGATGACTGTTGATGCCGAAGTGTTTAGAAACATGTTCCGGAGTTGTGCTAAAACTAGTGATATAAATATATCATTTATAAATATTGGGATTTCTTAAATGAGAAACTTTATTATCTAGGATCTTCTAGAAGTTTTCTCAGCAACTCCTCAGAGGTTATAAAAATGGATCCCTCCTCACTTTTGCGCAATTTCTTAGTATCATGGGATACAATATAAATTTACAGGCTCCAGCTCAATGAAATAATTTTATTTTTTTTATTCCTCACCTGTTTCTATGAAGTTTTGTGGCATAGGCCTTAGAGAACAGCATGTTAATGCAAAGGCCATACTTCTCAGGTGGTTAGCATTTACTACTGGCCTGGGAAAATAAAACAAACTATTTCCTGTTGTGTGATTTACAGCCTGGGAAACTCAACACAGAGTCAGCTATATGATGGTTTTGACTCAACAGCAATAAGTTTTCTTTTAGTCACCTAATAGAGGTAAGGTGTTGTGCTGCTAACTCAGAGGAATGCAGTTCAAATCCGCTAATTGCCCTGCAGGAGAAAGATGGGCAATCTCCTCCCATTTGACTCATTTCCTCTGAAAACCCACTAGAAAGTCCTCTGTGAGTCTGTTCATTGGTGGTGGTACCAAGCAACAGCAACAATTCCAGGGTATGTTCATATATTGATTATTCATTCAATCATTCACCCCAATAAATGCTTGTTGAATGTCTAATTTGTTTCGGGTACTAGGACGGAAAACATTAAAACATATGAGAAAATCCTGAAATGGCTGAGATTTGTTGTTATTGTTGTTATGTACCATGGAATCTCTTGCAACTCATAGTGACCCTATGTACGACAGTCCTAAATTCTGCTCTGCTCTGTGCCAATAACACTGTCTCCGATACACCCGTCCCGATTACCCTAGTCACTGAATCAATCCACCTCATAGAGGGCCTTCCCCTCCTGCACTGTCCCTCCACCCTACCAAGCATGATGTCCCTCTCCAAGGACTGGTCCCGCCTTACAATATGTCCAAGTTATGTTAGACGGAACCTCAGAATCCTTGTCTCCAAGGAGCCACCCAGTTTAACCCTCTCCAGGATGAATCTGGGACTTACAGCTCACTAAAAACCCTTTGAGAACATAGTCATTTAATAAATTTTCTCTTAATATTTGGCATTCCTTCTCTCTTCGCCTTTCATTGTGTATTAATTATTCAATGTGTTCATGGTGACTTCCTTTCTTCAAAGTTGTGGTTGTTAGGTGCTGTATGATTCATAGCCAGTCTATAAAAAACAGATCCGAACCCTGTCCTATCCTGGGCCATCCTCACAATTCCTTACACACATGAACCTATTTGCTGCAGTCACTGTGTCAATTCAAATGATTGTAGGTCTTCCTCCCCTTCACCTTGCCTCCACCTTCCCAAACATGATGTTCTTCTCTAAAGAATAGCCTCTCCTATAAAGATGTCTGAAGAATGTGAGAGCTTTGCCTCCAAAGAGCACTCTCACTACACCTTCTCCAAGACAT
>NW_006399755.1:22846973-22849004 GCF_000299155.1 Elephantulus edwardii
CAAACAGATTTGTCCTGGAGAGGGTTAAACTGGGTGGCTCCTTGGAGGCAAGGATTCTGAGGCTCCGTCTAACTTACTTTGGACATGTTGTGAGGAGAGATTGGCACATAACAACAACAACAACATATATAATGAATTCACTTACTTATATGTGGTATTGAAGTAAGATTCAACAACAGCCTGCATTATGCAGATGGCACAACCTTGCTTGCCAAAACTGAGGAAGACCTGAAGCATTTGCTGTAGAAGATATTGAGATTGTTAACAATTTTAGCTTGCTCAGTTCCACAATCAACACTGTTGCCACCAGCAGTCATGAAATCAAAAGATGAATTCCACAAGGAAAATCTGCTTTCTGGGACCTCTTGAGAGTGCTAAAGAGAAATTATTTCTGTCTAGGGATTAAGGTGCACCTGATCACAATTACTTGCTATGCATCAGAGAGCTGGGCAATGACTAAGGATGATAGAAGAAGAATCTATGCCATTGAGTTGTGGTGCTGAAGAAGAGTCTTGAACAAACCATGTACTGCCAAGAGAACAAACAGGTCTGTCTCGAAAAGGGTGGAACTAAGTTTCTCCTTGCAGGTTAGGATTTTGAAGTTCTGTCTCACACACTTTGGCCATTTGGCCAAGAAAGACCCATCCTCGGAGAAAGACATCATAGTAGGAAGGGTGGAGGGACAACACAGAAGAGGAAGATCCTAGATGAGATGGATTGGTGCAGTAACTGGGGCAATGGGAATAGATGTAATTGATTGGCTCAAGATAGAGCAAGATTCAAAGCTACTGTACATATGGTCACTATGAATTGCAGGTCACTTGACAGCACCTAACAGCAATAACATAATCCATTCCCTTACATTGTTGTTGTTGTTGATTGCCATTGAGTCAAGCACTACTCATAATGACCTTATGAACACAAGCTCTGAAGCCTTTCTATAACTATCATCATTTATAAAAGTTCACAGAATTTCCAGAGTCATGGTGTTAAGGAAGTAGTGCCACTCCTATTTCAAATTCCTTAACATATGCGGCATATTGTGTTTCCACTGATTTTGTTTATGATGACATATAATGCATGTCATCGTTGTTATTATGTGCTTTCGAGTCACCTGCCATGTAGTGATCCTATGTGCAACAAACCCTGCTCTATCCCACGCCAATCTTATTGTCTCTGACACACTTACTCCCATTACCCCAGTCACTGAATCAATCTCTCTCATCGAGGGTCTTCCTCTCCTGCGCTGTCCCTTCACCCTTCCAAGCATGATGCCCCTCTCCAAGGACTGATCACTCCTTGCAACATGTCCAAAGTATGTCAGAGGAAGCTTCAAAGATTAGACTTAAAAATATTATGAAGAAATTTCACTAATCTTCCTTGTATTTTTTTGTTTTTGTGTTTTGAAAAATCTGTCTCCACTTTGAGATCAGATGCTGTTGTTCAGTGCCATCAAGTCGACTATGACACATACCGTAGTCAGAATTGACCCATAGTTGGCATGTTTTCAGGGGCAGTTAATCACATGGGAGGAGATTGCTATCCTTCTCCCATAGAGCAGCTGGTCGATTCGAACCATATGCCTTCAGGATAGCAACATTGCTTCTTGCCACTAGTCCATCAGTGCTCCCTTATTACACACAACAACCCTATAAATTATGCATCTGGACATCATCTTATCTTGTGCCATTCTTTAATCTATCTCATCATCTAATATAATTGAGCCCGTAGTTACAGTCACTATGTCACTATGTCTTGTTGAGAGTCTTCCTCTCTTTCACTGACCCTCTATCTTTGCAAGCATGATATCCTTTCCCAAAAACTAGGCCCTCCTGGAAAACACTCAAAATATATGAGACAAACTTCACCGTGCTGTCCTCTAAGGTGCACCCTGGTTCCTCTTTCTCCACATCTTATTTTTTGTTCTTTTGTCAATCCTGGGATATTCAGCACACTTCTCCCACACACAATTCAGAGCAACTTGAACTTCTTTCTTCATCACCACAGGCTATTGCTTATGCATTGCTTTAC
>NW_006399755.1:22849104-22856758 GCF_000299155.1 Elephantulus edwardii
CTCCTGTGCAGTTAACTGCCTCTGAAAACCTGCTGGATGGTCAGCTATGGGTCGGTTCCAACTCTACGGTACACAACAGCAACAATCATGATGTTCCTTATTGGTCTAATGGTGAGGATTTTTGTTTCTGTGATGTTGAATAGCAATTCATATTGAAGGCTACAGTGTGTAACCTTCGGCAGCAAGTACTTCTAGGACAACTGTCTCAAATTTTCCAGGTGGACTGCCTCAAGTTTCTTCACAGTGTTTAACAACTAGTCTATCTTGGGTCTCAGTTTTACATTGTCCTGTAATACTAAGTGAATAAATAGATTGGTCTATTTATCAAACACAATACATGAATGTATATCACAAACTCACTGAATTAGTTGTTTCAATAAAGTTCTATTTTACAGCATTTATACTTTAAGCCAACTTGTTTTCTCCAAAACACAGCTTTATGCCTTGGAAGCCTGTTCCAACAAAGCTACGTGCTAACTGTCAGTTCCCTATACCAGCAGTTTTTTCACAGCCCAGAAGACAGGCCAAAAATAGGTTTGGGGTGGGGGGGGGAAGCAAAGTTAATTGACCTTTCCATTTTCTCCCTTTTGCTCAACTCAAAGTATTTCCAACCCTTAATACTCCATAGTTATGCTCCCAAATAATCTTCACAAACTAAAGAAGTTTATTAGAGTCAATAATATGCTGAGTTGTTTAACCCCAAATCTCACAAAGTGATTTGGAGATGATTTTTGTAATGTCTATTTAACAGCTTGGGAAGCTGGGATGATGTACTATTAAGTAATCTGCTCAAGGTCTCACAGACAGCAAGTATTGATGTTGTGATTCAAGCTAGGGTCAATCTGATGCCAGAGCCATTATGATTTTTAAAGTCCAAGTTATACAAATAGCACCAGCCCACATCCTAGCCTGTAATATTAATCTATATTAATACTAAAGTTCCACTGGATATGGATATCACAACTAAGTCTTCATTAACTTTTAGTGTCAGCAAGTGAAAAGTTGAAGACCACACAACCATATTTTGAAGTTTGATGGTTATTGTTATGATGGATATTTATATTTTACTGTTGTTGTAACTGTTTCTACTCTTCCTATCTGCATGGTGAACAAGTAATTTGAGAGGATGGACTAACCAAACTGAGACATCAGGATTGGAAGAAGACTTATAAACAACCTATGTTATGTAGATGATACAACCTTGCTCCAGAAAGTGAAGAAGACTTGAATCACCTACTAAGGAAGAACAAAGACAACAACCTTCAATACGATCTGCATCTCAATAACAAGAAAACAAAACTCTTCAACATTTGACCAATAGGCAATATCATGATAGAAGGAGAAAAGACTGAAGTTGTCCATGACTTAATTAGATTTGAATCCACAATCAATACCCATAGTAGTAACAATCAAGAAATCAGAAATCTGCTGTCAAAGACTTCTCCAAAGTGCCAAAGAGCAATGAGGGATGCGAGTTTAAAGAATAAGTATATCCAAGCTATGGTATTTTTAATTCTTCACTTACATCTCAAAGTTGGACATTGAACAAGAATTATAGAAAAAGAATCACCGTGCACTTAAAAACCAAATGCATGCTGTTAGGATCCACCAGTTGGTCTGTGGGAGACAGATGGACAATCTCCTCCCGTGCAATTAACTGCTCTGAAAACTGGCCAGAGGGTCAGCTATGGGTCAGCTCCGACTAGAAGCTATGCAGCAGCAACAACAACAATAACAACAACAGCTCTCCATTCTCTTCTTATTTTTTCCTATTCCTACAGAACTCTCCAAACCATCTGTTGAGCCTCCTGCAAGAGCAGCTCAAACCTCCATATACTTATTTTAATACCATAGAACTTTTCTCCCATAGAACTTTTCATATTAGTGAACATACACATCTAGTATATGATTGTTTAATCAATTTGCTCACTTTTCTTCCACTTTCATAGTCCCTGTGCCTGGAATGTAATAGGTAAACAATAAGCCAATAAATAAATAAATACTTAACAATCTTTTTTCAAATTCTAAATCCTTCCAGGAGTCTCTTGAATTGTCAGGTTATTTTTGTGCATTGAGATTTTAAGATACTGACATTAATGAAATGTGCTGAGGACCTTCAAGAGAATAATGAATTTCTAAAATGAGACAACCCAATAATATCACAACTTTTTTTCCCCCAATAGTCTTCTAGTCTCTCTCACCCCACTTAAATCCCTTCCCATTTACTCCACTTACGCACACACAGACACTCATAATCCTTTGCTGTTGAGTTGTTCCATTTCTACCCGGAGTCAGCAGACAGCAAGATAGGGAGTAGTCAGAGCGGACTCATAGCTGACCCTGTAGTGAGTTTTCACAGATAGTAAGTCGCGTAGGAGGAGATTGTCCATCCTTCTCCTATGAAGCAACTGGTGTACTCAAAGCCACATTCTTTGGGTTGGCAGTGTGAGGAAAGAGGAAATTTTGTAGTCAAGCGAGTGTTTGAGTTCTAACTTTAATACCCCATAACTGCAACATTCATTACATGGCTTAACGTCTCTTATTCTTAACTTCCTCATCCATAAAATGCCTCACTCACAGAATAGCTATTGTTAACTGTTTTAAAATTGTGAATCTGAAGCACCCCGTGCAAGGCCTTGTTCCATCTATAAGCATCCTTTGTTTCTCTAGGGCACAAGCCTGGTAAAACAATATTGCTATTCTTAGATCAAGTTATTGAATTAAATTTTTGTTGTTATTGTTATTTATTACTGTTGTCCTGGTTCTAACACATGATGACTTAAGTCTAATAGAACGAAACATTGCCTGATTCTCATTATCTTCATATTTGGTATGTTTGACTGATTAACTCTACAGTACACAATAAGAGGATTTAAGTAAGAGGTTGTCAACTATGACTATATCTCTATATGCTAAATGACATTGAATCAGAACCAACTCATAGCTCACCCTCTAGTGAGTTTTCAGAGACAGTTAATCACATAAGAGAAGATTATTCAGACTTCTTCTGTGGAGCAGCTGATGGATTCAAACTACAGGCCTTAGGGTTTGTAGCACAGCTTCTTACCACTAGGCTACCAGGGCTGCTTTTATTTTTGCCTAATTAAATTACCAGATGATGTATCACAGTTCAATTTAGTAGTATCTCTTTCATATTAACTTATTTACAACTCACCTCTATGAAGCAAATACTGATTTTTTCAGCATGCATGATGAAACCAAGATTCAGAGAGCTTGTGTAATTTGTCTAAGTCTCTGAATCTCTAAGTACTGGGTTAGAATTTAAACATAAACAGTCTGGTTTTAGAGTTTATGCTCTTAGTCACTACATCAGAGCTGAGAATTAACAAGAAATTGTAGACAGTGAAATGACCATTGGTTTTGAAAAGAGAAAAATGTCTCAGTTCTACCATTTGAGAAATGACCTTGACCAATTACCTTGTTTCTTTTCTGAACTAAGGATCACTCTTCCTGTAAGTGACAGTGAAGTGGTGTGAGACATGTAAACTCGTGTACACACAGGATCCTGCCCTTTTTTTACACCAATCTCTCTTTCCTTTCATGAAAACAGGGCTGAGGTAATTTCTCTTTATTTTAAAACAGTTAACCTATAAATTATCTTGCCAAAAACCTGGGCAGGGCAAAGAGAACTTTGGTCTCTGGCCAGCTCTGGAGCTTTTCAAAAAAGATTTGTTGACACTGATCCCACACAAGCTGGAAACTCCCAGAGGGATATAGGTATAGGCTGTGACCCTGAATTCTCCACAGTTTTGACACTGCTGAGATTCTCAGTGAGCAAAACCAAGGTTCTGGAAAAGCAGGGTCCAGGATCGGGAAGAACATGCAAGTTCTGTTGTTGTGAATGACAGAGTCCTAGCGATTGATTTGAACAAGGTCATCTCGGGTCACATGGACATGGCTCCTATACTTCTGAATGTTTATATATGTCTCTCCAGGATCCTCCTCTACACAACATCTAAAGTGATTAAAAAAACAAAGCAAAACAAAATCTGACACAGTCTTTTTGATTTTCAGTCTCACTTCTCTGTAGAGCAGAGATGTGTTGGCTGAGGTGGCCTCAGGGTACATGCTAGTTAAGCACCATGAGTCCTAAGTGGGGCTCTGATGAAAAAGCCTGTACGGAGTTTTGCTGATAACCCAAAGGCAGCATCTCCCTGGCAGTTGGAATCCACCAGCAATTTCTTGGGAGAAATAAAGGCTTTGCAATCTCCTTCTGTGCAACTGATAGCCTCCAAAAATCTCCTGGAGGGACAGCAGTGCTGACTTGAGGGGAGCAAAGTATTTTTTTAAGCCCTAAAGAAAGAAGTCATTCAAGGTTTTGCTAACAGCATCTCTCAGTATTACAACTCATGGCTTGAATTTGTTTTTCAAATTTAGAAATACTGAGGGAGTTAATCCCTTTTTATTCTTTAATTCCATGTCTCTGTACATTATAAGGCTTCTCGTTGTCTTCTTAAGCTACTCTTTACAATCTTCTATTCAGCTCTTACTTCAACATCTCTTCCCTTTGTTGGCTTATCAGCTCCTATTGTGTACTGTCCTTCCCTTCACTATAGTCATTGGTGTTGTGTTTGTTAGAGTCATTAGACCACATGTCTCAAATCACATAGCAAAATAAGTACGGAAAATAAAGCAGATTTTTCAAGAATTCACAAACCTAATTCTTTTACAAAGCAGCCTTTCCTTGATGTGCCTGTGATCCAGTTTCCGTTCTTTATAGGAGGGTTAGAGAAGGTGATAGGGTACAGTTGCAGGGAAGTAAATTCTGACTCTTGGCTCCCTGGTGAGTGTGCGGCTTCATAGCTTTTAGTCACTGATTTTTTAAAAAAAAATAAATTACCAGACCTGTTTTTCATGGTGGTCCTTGGTAAATTCGAACCTCTAACCTTTAACTTAGCAGTCGAAGGAATTTATTACTTGCACCACTTAGGCACTCCATGATAGTATTCTTTTTACTTGCTGTTGAGTCACCAATGACTTATAGGCACCCTAAGAACAACAGATTGGAACCATACCTAATCCTCTGCAATCTTCACCATCTTCAACATGTTCAAGGCCATTGTAACAGTCACTGCATCGATCCATCTTATTGAAATCTTTCTCTCTTTCTCCACTTTCCCCAACATGTTGTCTTTTTCCAAAGATTGGTCCCTCTTGATAACATGCCCAAAGTATGTGAGACAAAGTTCCACCATCCTTACCTCTAAGAAGTATCTTGCTTGCATTTCTTCCAAGATAGATTTGTTGTCTCTTGGCAATTCATGGGATATTTATTGCTTGTCTCCATATTTCAAAGACATTGTTTCTTCTTCTGTCATCTTTATTTATTGCTCAATTTTTAGATGGACAGGAAGCAATTAAAAATATCATTATTGGCCAGTAATTATGTACTTTGTTGAGTACTTTTTACCCTCAGTCAAACAATTGGATGTTGACATCAACCACAGTCTGGCAAGAAGTTTTAGAGCTGTAGGACTGAGTATTGAAGCCTTTACATTTACATTATGCATTTCAGAAATAGCAAAGAAGATTTCAGAGCCCAGCTTTTCACCCTACTATAAAGGAGGATTTGAGCAGAAAATGAGTAGATGAGAAGGTAGTCTTATTTTAGGACAAGGCCAAGATTAGAACAGCCCACAGGAGAATCATGATTTTAAATCACCCAGATAAAGGTGGATATCCTTATTTAGCAACCCACATAAATGAAGCTAAAGACTTACTAGAATCAAGCACTAAGCATGAATTGATACTCAAGTATCACGGTGAAGGTAGAATCACAAAGGAAATTTTAAAAATCTTCATAAAAGTTCTATATGTACCACAACAACAACTTCCCCTATTAAACTGTTTAGCAACAAAATATCACTAGTCATATGGGGGGGGGGGAAATCATTGCCTAGATCAGGCACAACTTAGTCTGTCATCATTGCTCTTTGAAAAGTTCTTGCCAGCAGATTTTTCCCAATGTAGGCTACACAGTCTGAGAAGAAAAAAAAAATCTTTTCTCTCCACTTCACCATCACAGTCCATGTATTTTGCCTCATTAAAAGTTTTTCCAGGCCTTTATATCTCTGAAGTTTATGTATCCCTGGAGGGCTTTCTCCAGCCCTAGAGACTCTCTGCAGGACAGAGGCACACATAGATTTTGTTTATCAGTATTTTACTGAAGGTTCCCATGTTTTACCAAGTAGAGGATGCTGGCTGTGGTGTCTCACTGCAGTCATTTTGGACTAGCAGTGTTACTTCCTGATTTGGGTCAGCCTGGCCAGGAAGTAAGAGCCTCTCTCCATTTCTGTGTGACTGAGGGAGCAGGAGTCTTGTTTCCATGGCAGCAACTGTGTAGGAGTGAGTGGTACTAACAGTTTGGTAATTGTTGAGCAAGGAAGTTCAGGCATGGGGCAGGTTGGTGGAATTTAGATGGTAAACAAAAAAATTTTTTTTCTTCCTTAAATGATCTTGAGATGTGACTGTAATGACTTAACTTCTGTGAATTTTATCCTTTTTAAAAAACAAGCAAACCAAGAGATCTTAATATTCACCGTGTGGAGCTTTGGGGGAAATTAAGTGTATGAAGCATGTGAACATTATAGGGCAAATATTTAATAAATGATTATTCATTTAAATCCCTCCCCAATGTAAATACAAAATTGAGATGAAATTTTATTAGTAGAAAATTTGTACCAATGCCCAGAAATACCCAGGTTGTGCAGAGGCCACTTATACCTGACAGCTAACAAAAAATTAGAGGTCTAAATCTACCCAGATATACCACGGAAGAAAGATCATAAGCTATATTTTTTAAAAGTAAATCATTAAGAACCTACAGTTTGACTGTATTTTGATACAGATGGGTTCTCCATGAATTGAAATTGAATTTGACAGCTAATGGTAGATGTCTTATGCAGTGTATTAATTTGTGCACTCAATAACTTCAAAGTGTATAGGAAGATTGCCAATTATTGCTACAAAGTGATTAATCTAGCTCATGTATTTACATTGTCCTTCATGTAAGACTATCTGCTACTAGAGTCTGTCATCCATGACTGTGCATTACCCATTTCCAAAACTTTCCACAACCTTAAAATCTGTGCCATAAGCAGTAAGTTTCTCACATATTTGAGCATGTTCCTAGGAAAGGGTAGTCCCTAGAGAAAGACATTATACTTGGGAAATTAAAGAGTCAGCAAAAAAGAAGACCCTCAACAAGATGAATTGACTAACATGCTGACTGAACAACAGGCTTTATCATAAAAGAGCTTTTTTTATGGTTAAGTTGGCACAGGATTGAACAGGGTTTCATTTTATGAGTCATGAAGTCACCACAGTACCTAACAACAGCAAAATGCAATATTTTACACATGATAGTTGGTGTTTTGAATTTCTTTTTAAATGACACGCTATTCAAGAGCTTCACCTATTTGTATTGAGTATTCTTTATTTTTCAATTTTTATAGACCTATATATAATGAACAGTTGTAAGCAGACACTGGTGATTGGGACATGGAATGTGAGAACCATGAATGTAGGAAAATTAGACATTGTTAAGGAAGAAATGGAACGCATAAATATTGACATACTAGGCATTGGTGAGATGAGATGGACTGGCATGGGGCATTTGGAGTCGGATGACCAT
>NW_006399755.1:22861638-22873176 GCF_000299155.1 Elephantulus edwardii
AGTCTCCTACAAGTTCTTAAAATTTATTTATATGTATAACCCTTTAATGCATTTAAATCATTTGCATGCATATAAATTAGCAATCTAATTGTCTCAATAATTAATAATTCCAGCCTTTAACAACATTTACTATGATATTTGAACAATATTGAATATTTAAAAAAATATAATTTGCTATAAAACATATCACATATTATAATCTTATAAGGGAGTGCTGGTTGCCTATGGATAAGAAGCTGCACTGCAATTTCAAAGGCACATAGTTTGAATCCACTGGCTTCTCTGTCAGAGAATAATGGGCAATCTCCTCTCATCTGATTAACTGCCTCTGAAAACCAGCTGATGGGTCAACTGTGGGTTGGTTCCAACTTCAGGGTTCAAAATCAGCAAATGTGTGCAATCATAATGTTATCTTTCTTCCATACCATCTCAATATAGATGCTGAACAAGAAGCTAGATTGTATAAAGAATACTATGACATCAGGATTGTAGGAAGACTCATCAATAACTTACATTATAAATATGATACAACTTTGCATGCTCAAAGTGAAGAGAAATTGAAGTACTTGCCAAAGAAGAGCAATGACTATAGCCTTCACTATAGATTACATCTGAACATCAACAAAATGAAAATCCTCACCATTGGGCCAATAGGCAATATTGTATAGATGAGGAAAACACTGAAGTCGTCAATAATTTCATTCTTCTTAGAGTGATAATCAACACCAAGAGTAAGAGATTGTCAAGGATTCCTCTAAAAAGCTGAAGAGCAATAATGCCAGAAAGCCTGATCTAAGTCATGCTTTTATCAATTATTTGCTCCGCATGTGAAAACTGGGTGATAAATAAGAGTGACAGAAGAACTGATGCCTTTGAGTTTTGTTGTTGGAGAAGAGTGCTGAATATCCCATGGACTGCCAAAAGAAAACAGATCTGTCTTGGAGGAATTGGAACCCGGGTGTTCCTTTAGAGGTAAAGAAACTTCATCTCACAACAAGATGGAAAGTCAGAGAAAGAGAAGACCCCAACAAGCTGGACTGATACCATGACTGCAGCAACGGCTCAAGCGTATCAGAGATCACCAGGATGGCACAGGATAGGGCAAGGTTCTGACCTTGGGTTTCTAGGGTTGCTATGAGCTACAGTTGACTCAAAGGCTCCTAACAACATTGTAAAATGTGTATAGTTGTAGACAAACTTGTAGCAAAAGAACTCTTTAAATTTTTTAGTTTTATGCATTGATTTTTCTTTCAGTAATTTATATACACTTCATTTTATACTAATAATTAAAATTGTGTAATTAATTACTTACAATGTCCTGTCAAATCTTACAATATTCTCCCTTTCCCTTCACCTTCTCTGTTCACTAATCTCTTTCTCAGCTCCCTCTCTTTCTCTTCCTACCTCTGCCTGTCAATCCTCTGCAACTGTTTCCATCTATGTGTATCTGTGAGTAAATCTATCTATCTATGAATAAACCTTCCCCTACACTTTTGTTCCAGATTGTGCATCACAGTACTTGTGTTGTCTGATTGTTTCAGGTACCTCCCTTTCTCCTAATACATTACACAACAAAAACAATACAGTACGATAGCTTATGACCGCGAGCATTTCTTCATGTGTTTGTTGGCCATCTGAGTATCCTCTTTGGTGCAGTCTTTTCATATTTTCTACCCACCATCTAGATGGTTCCTTTTATCTGTCAGATTTTGTACATTCCTTTTACTACTGGTAGCAGCTACTCTATCCATTTCATCCGAGGTCTTCCTCTCCTATGCTGTCCGTCCCTCCACCCTTTCAAGCATGATGCCCTTCTCCAAGGAATGCTCCATCCTGACCACATGCCCAAAATATGTGAGACAGAGCTTCAAAATCTTAGCCTCCAAGGAGAAACTTGTCCTTGGTCTCACCCTCTCCAAGATGGACCTATTTATTTTCTTGGCAGTCCACGGTATGTTGAAGACTCTTCTCCAGTACCATAACTCAAAGGCATCAATTCTTTTATCTTCCTTGGTCATTGTACAGCTCTCTGATGCATAGCAAATAATTGCAAAGACTACAGCCTGGATCAGGCCTAGGCTGACAATGTTGCATCTCACTACTCTGGAGAGGTCCCTGACAGCAGATTTTTCCCAGGGCAATTTGTCTTTTGATTTCCTCACTGCTGGTGCCAAGAAGGTTGATTGGGGAGCCAAGCAAGCTGTAATTCTTAATAATGTCAACCAATTGGCCCAGTGATGAGAATCTTTGTCTTCTTAACATTGAGCTTTAATCCATATTGAAGACAACAGTCCTTGACCTTCAGCAGCAAGTGCTTTAGGAAGCAAGCAAGATTGTGTCATCTGCAACTTACATGTCTTCCTCCAATCCTGATACCACACTCCTCCTCATAAAGCCCTGCCTCCTGAATGATCTCTTCTGCATACATTTTAAAGTATGGATACAGGATGCATCCCTGACACACTCTTTTCCTGATTTTGAACCATGCAGTGATTCCTTGCTCTGTTCTGAGGATTGCTTCCTGGTCTGAGTATACATGGATTGAGTACATTTTGTGTGTGTGTGGTTCCAGGAAGCTGAGGTAAGAAGAAAGGATTTAGTTTTATTCCTTTTCCTTAATTCTATCAGGTATTCATCACATACATATTGAGTACCCCACATTTGCCCAGTGTTTGATGTTTGCTTAACAATGAGGATCAACAACTTCCATTCTATACTCACCCTTCAGAGTTTGTGCTTCGACATCTTCTGCTCTAAAGTCACAAGATGAGTTGTGTGTGTGTGTGTGTGTGTGTGTGTGTGTGTGTGTGTTTAGAACACTTCTTGGCAGCTTCTGATGCTCGCTTGGAAACTTCCCGGATTTAACAACCTGGGCTTTCCATTTAATTAGCTTCTCAGGAGGTGTTTGCACAATTCATAAGATAAATAAGCCTTCTTTGGAAGTGAGGAGCCTAGCTCCTAGTAACCCAATCTCCTGAGGAAAGCTGGCCCCAGCAATGTTTCTGGGAAGGATGTCCTAATATATGACGAGGTAAACTGAACTTGGCTCAGCTCTGGGCACTAGGGGTCTGAGGTTTGGAATATTGCTGGAAATCAGGGCTGGGTGGAACTATGCCATTCACATTCCCTCCCCTCTTCAAATGATTTCAATTCTTTTTTTAATTAATGATTACTGACATTTTTTAGTGCTTCTTTAAGCTTTGTGCCTGAGGCAAGTCTAGACACTGCCAGCAATGCCCCCCAGACTCTTTAGTTGGGGAGTTGTCTGTCAGCCACATCTGGGAAAGCTTCAGCTTCAGCTCCCAGCAAGCACAGCTGCAGGTGTTTCAAAGTACACAGGAAGAAAAACAAACACAAAATAAAAGTTAGAGATCGCTTCTGGTGGGTTCAATGTTGAAGTGTGTGTATGTATGTGTGTACGTGCTCACATCCACATTTACATCTTTGTTGATTCAACAGCTATTTATTGAGCCTTTCTATTTGCTAACCCTGTTGCAGATGGTGTATGGCAGGCACTTGTGTGTGCACACGCCCAACTACCCATGTGCACAATTTAAATAAAATCTTCAAATACGGATCTAAAGCGCGAAGCAACTATACAATTCTAATCACCTTTGCCCAGAATAGTCAGCACATTTTTTCCAGATCCTTAAGCAGACTAGCCAAACTTTTTTCTCTGCCGTGATTCCTAATACCTGGTTTTATCCCTAACAGATTACTTTTCTATTACATTGTAATAAAAGGTTTATTTACCTCTCCTCCTCTTCCAATTTAACTATATGCTCAGTGAAGTCAAAGACTGGTGGTTTTTTTTCCCAAATCTGTCTCCCCAACATTAACTACACAACAGTTGAAAGGATAAATAAAGCTGTTGCTGGTTTTTTTATTTTTTTTGTGTGTGTGTGTATGTGTGTGTGTTTAACAACATAACCCAAGGACTATTTTGACTCGTGTCAGTCAAAGCCAGTGATGGTGAGTAAAGCTACAATAATTTGCTGTGTCAGTCATATTATTCAGAGTCTTCCTCTCCTGCACTGTTCCTTCACTTTTCCGGGAATGATGTCCTTCTCCAAGGACCAATCTCTCTTGGCCACATGCCCAAAATATGTAGGAGGGAGCTTCAAAATCCTAGCCTACAAGGAGAAAATTGGTTTCACTGTCTCTAAGATAGATCTGTTTGTTCTCTTGGTATGTCCAACACTCTTCTATAGGCCACAACTGAAAGGCATCAGATCTGCTTTTGTCATCCTTAATCATTTCCCAGCTTTCTGATGTATAGAAAGTAATGACTAAGACCATGGCCTGAATTAGGCACACCTTCATCTCTAGACTGACATTGTTGCTTCTCTGTACTCTCTGGAGAGGTCCCTGCCCATCAGATTCCCCCTGTGCAATTTGTCATTTGATTTTCTGACTGCTGGTGCCAAGAGTATTGATTGTGGAGCCGACCAAGCTGAAATTGTTTTACAACCTCTATCTCTTCTCCCTCTATCATGGTGCTGCCAGTTGGCCCTGTGATGAGAATCTTTGTCTTCTTGATGCTGAGCTTCAATCCACATGGAAGACTACAGTTCTTGACTTTCAGCCACAAGTGCTTCATGTTCTCCTCTGTTTCAACAAGCAAGATTATGTCATCTGCATATTGCAAGTTGTTGACAAGTCAAAATAAAGAATGAAAAAAACAAATAAATCTTAGTGAACATCTAGTTGGGGGCCAGTACAGTGTAGTATGTAGATCTGCAGATCCTGGGCTCGCTCTACTGGGTTTGTGTTAATTCTACCCTTTGTTAGTTTGTCTCACAATCATCTCAAGTTGATACCCAGGTGATTGTTATTATTTAGGTTAATTTATCAGGTTAATAAAGTCAGTTGCCTCATTACTCTATGACAGTGTTTTAATAGGTTATTATCTGTAAATTTTTATCCACTGTTACTGAGTTGGTTGATCCTGTCCCGAGCAACAATGCAAGGCAGAGAAGAACTACCTCACATGGTTTCTGAGGCTGAAAACTTTTACCACCATATCTTTCATCCCACAGAGTGACTGACGGGTTCAAACTACTACGCTTTCAATCAGTAGCCCAATGTTTAATCTACAGCTCCACCAGAACTTTTCTCTAGAGCTTAGCACATAGGAAACACCCAATAAACTTTTTCTATTATTGTGGTCCACTGCCTGGACAAATTGGAGCAATCCAGCATCTTGATACATTTTCCAAAATACATTGGCAGTAAAATGTGTTTCTGGTAAAATAAAGATGTTGAAATGATATAAAAAGTTGTTAAACCTTTAACTTGGAGGAACGTTAACATTTTTCTGTCAAAAACAATGACAATGGTTTGGACTTAATTGGCACAGAGAGTTTAAAACGAGAGGCACTTGTTGTATGTAAATAGAGCAGAATGAAATGAGAATCTTAATTCCATTTTAATGTCTTGAGCCGAGTGTTCATGTTGGATTTTAAAAACTGTCTTTACAAATTATAGTTTCTTTAGCCTTGGCGCTGACTTGCTTCATATATCCTAAACCTGAAATTCCTTTCTCTGAGGTCTAACAAAGTGCCACAAATGGATTTTTATGGGTTTTCTTATCATAGTGAAATGGGTGCAAGTTGCCATAATCTGTGCTTGTATGGTCTTGGTACACAGCATTATCAATAGATCTTGACAATAGACCCCTAGTAACAGACTGAGACAAGAATTGTACTAGTAGGTTACCAGAAAATTATGTCTTGTTACCATTCTGGAACTTCTTTGTAATAAACTGAATGATATGTACCTTTGACAAATCATGTATATGTCATGGACTTATCTCTGCCAAATTCTTACTTCTAGATCTCTACCTATAATGTCACTGATCTTTCTGCCAATTATGAATTTTAGAACCTCTAATTCTCTCCATCTCACATACTTTAGACATATTGTCATGAGGGACCAGTCCTTGGAGAAAGTTATCTTGATTGGAAGGGTGGCAGGACAGTACAGGAGAAGAAGACCCTGGCTGATATGGATTAACACAGTAACCTGGGAATGGGGTTAGGTGTGTCAGAGATAGTGAGACTGGTTGAGGATAGGACAGAATTCAGAGCTATTGTGTGCATAGGGTCACTATGAGTTGCAGACAGGCGACTGGAAGGCACTTAACAACAATAACAATTCTTGCTCCAAGAAGAATGGCCTCCTTTCCCCACCCATTGAAGCAAGCATTTAGTTTGTGAGAATGAGACTTTCTTGCATCCAGACCATTTGTTTTTCCTAATAAACTTTTTTGCTTTTATTTAAGTAGACACTGTGATGTTGCTTAGTAACAACATGATAATGGCTCTTCTGGGGAACTGCAGTGGGCTCAATGTCAGTTGACTATAATCGGCTGCTCATATTCAGTGACAATGAAGTTACAAAACGTTCCTACTTGGTATTCTCACCAGATGTGCCTGGGTCACTCTGCTGTCATGATCGACCTGGAATACCTGAAATGAAGTAAGCAGAGAATAATCTGGAAATGAGACCCTTCATCTTACTCTGACTTTTTTTGCCTAAAGTATCTGTTAGGAATCATTTTACCAAACTCTTCTCAGAATCTTATTTTGTTAGTTAGTTGACTTGCCTTGTAGTGATACTGTGTATGACAGATGGAAACCCTGCCCTCTCGTGCGTCGTCTATGCCACTCAAGCCCATGACTGCAGCCACTGTGTCAGTCTACCTTGTTAAGGACCTTCCTCTCCTTTGTTTATATCTATTTTCCAGGTGTAATGGAACTTTCTAAGGTCTGAACTCTATTTAGCAGTGGGGGCCAACATTTATGAGATGAATTCTTTAAAGTGTACCCTTATGCTTTAGAACTTTAAAGAGGTCCTTGAGATTTGTCCACTACAATACATTTTTTAAATTTATTGACTGCTACTTCCAGAAGATTGGTTGTTGTTGTCATGTGCCATCGAGTCACTTGCAATTCATAGAGACCCTGTATAACAGCCCTAAACGCTGTTCTGTCCAATGCCAATCTCACTGTCTCCTCCAACATACCCACCCCGATTACCCTAGTCACTGAATCAATTCACTTCATAGAGGGTCTTCCCCTCCTGTGCTGTCCCTCCACCCTCCCAAGCATGATGTCCATCTCCAAGGAATGGTCCCTCCTTGCAACATGCCCAAAGTGTGTCAGACGAAGCTATAGAATCCTTGCCTTCAAGGAGCAGCCTGGTTTAACCCTCTCCAGAATGAACATATTCATTTTCTTTGCAGTTCATGGATATTCAATACTCTTCTCCAGCACCAAAGCTTAAAGCCATCAATTCTCCTTCTATACTCCCTAGTCATTGTCCAACTCACTGATGCATAACAAGTGATTGCAAAGACCATGGCCTGTATTAGGCACACCTTAGTCTCCAGAGAGACACCATTGCTCTTCAGTACTTTGGAGAGGTCCCTAACAGCAGGCTTTCCCATCACAATGTTGTTGCTGTTAAGTGCCATCAAGTCAATCAAGTCATAGGCGACTCATAACGACCCTATGAACAAAAGTCCTCAACACTTGCGAGCGCGACTTTCATCCTTTCTCCAGGTTCATAGGGTTTCTGGAGGCAAGCTATTTATGGAAGTGGATGCCACTCCTGCTTCCAACCCATCACAATACGTCTTTTAATTTCCTGGCTACTGGTGCCAAGAGTATTGACTGTGGAGCCATGCAAACTAAAGCTTTTAGCAATTTCAATCTCTTCACCATCCATCCTGGTGCTGGCAAATGGATAAGTGGTGAGAATCTTTGTCTTCTTGATATTGAGCCTCAAACCATATTGAAGGCTGCCATCCGTGACTTTCTACAGTGCTTCAGATCCTCCTCAGTTTCAGCAAGCAGGGTTGTGTCAACTGCATAACGCAGATTGTTTCTATACTTAAGGTTGCTTTGTTGTTGTAGTTGTTATGTGCCATCGAGTCGCTTGCGACTCATAGCGACCTTCTATACAACAGCCCTAAACCCTGCTCTATCCTGTGCCAATCTCATTGCCTTTGACACACCCATCCCGATTACCCCAGTCACTGAATCAATCCACCTCAGGGAGGGTCTTCCCCTCCTGTGCTGTCCATCCACCCTACCAAGCATGATGTCCCTCTCCAAGGACCTGTTTCTCCTTACAACATGTCCAAAGTATGTCAGACGAAGCCCCAGAATCCTTGCCTCCAAGGAGTAGCCTGGTTTAACCCTGTCTAGGATGAATCTGTTTTTTTTTCTTGGCAGTCCATGGTACATTCAATACTCTTCTCCAGCACCACAGCTCAAAGGCATCAATTCTCCTTCTATCCTCCCTAGTCATTGTCCAACTCTCTGATGCATAACAAGTGATTGCAAATACCATGGCATGTATCAGGCGCACCTTAGTCTCCAGAGAGACACTGTTGCTCTCGAGCCCTTTACAGAGGTCCCTAACAGCAGACTTTCCCCTCACAATACGTTTTTTTATTTCCTGGCTGCTGGTGCCAAAAGTGTTGACCTTGGAGCCAAGCAAACTGAAGCTGTGAACAATCTCAATCTCTGCACCATCCATCCTGATGCTACCGATTGGTCCAGTGGTGAGAATCTTTGTCTTCTTGACATTGAGCCTCAGTCCATACTGAAGGTTGCAGTCTTTGACACTCTGCAGCAAGTGCATGAGGTCCTCCTCCGTTTCAGCAAGCAGGTTGTGTCATCTGCAGAACGCAGATTGTTAATAGATCTCGCACCAATCCTGACACCACACTTCTCCTCATAGAGCCCAGCTTCTCAGATAATCTGTTCTGCATACAAGCTGAAAAGGTATGGAGATAGGACACATCCCTGGCGTACATCCTTCCCACTTTTGAACCATGCGGTGTTACCCTGCTCTGTTCTGAAAACTGCCTCTTGGTCCAAGTATAGGTTTCGCATTAGCACGATTAAATGTTCTGGGGTTCCCATTCTTCTCAGAGTCAGCCACAGTTTGTTATGATCCACACAAACTCCTTTGCATAATCAATGGAACACAGATAGACATTCTTCTGGTATTCCCTGCTTTCAGCCAAGATCCATCTAACATCAGCTACAATATCCCTAGTACCACAACCCCTTCTAAACCCAGCCTGGACTTCTAGCAGTTCTCTGCTGATGTGCTGTTCCAGTCGTTTTTGGATAATCTTCAGTAGAATCTTGCTTGCACGAGAAATTAATGATATTGTTCTGTAGTTTCCGCACTCAGTTGGGTAACCCTTCTTTGGAATGGGAACAAACATAGATCTCTTCCAGTCAGTTGGCCAAGTGGTTGTTCTCCAGATTTCTTGGCACAACTTGGTGAGCACATCCACGGCAGCATCTGTTAGCTGAAATATGTCATTTGGTATGCCATCTCTTCTGGGGGCCTTATTTTTTACTATTGCCTTCACAGCAGCTCGAACTTCTTCCTTCAGCACCATAGGCTCTTGCTCAAATGTTATTTCATGAAATTCTTCTGTATCTGCCAATTCCTTTTAATACAATGACTCAGTATATTCCTTCCATCTTCTTTTAATACCTCCTGGATCATTTAACATTCTGATTAAAGCATCCTTGATTATATCAACTCTAGGTTTGAATTTGTTCTTTAGTTCCTTGAGCTTAAGAAATGCTGAAAAATTTCGGCCCTTTTGATTTTCAGACTCTAGCTCCTTGCACATTTCATTGTAATATTTTCCTTTGTCATTCCGTGCTGCCTTTTGGAATCTTCTGTTCAGCTCTTTAGTATCTTGAAGTCTTCCTTGTGCTTTGGCTTCTCTACGCTCCAGAGTAATCTTCAGAGTTTCTTCTGACATCCATTTTGGTCTTTTCTTTTGCTTTAGACAGAATATTAAATGATCCAGTAAGTAATAAAATAAGATGGAAAGAGTACACAGAGTCATTGTATCGAAAGGAATTGACAGACACAGAAGAATTTCATGAAACAACATATGATCAAAAGCCTATGGTGATGAAGGAATTTCAAGCTGCTTTAGAGGACTTGGTAAAAAATAAGCCCTTAGGAATTGTTCGTCTACCAATTGACATATTTCAACTAATAGATGCTATCTTAGATGTGCTCACCAAGTTGTGTCAAGAAATCTGGAGAACTTGGCCAACTGACTAGAAGAGATCTATATTTGTTCCTATTCCAAAGAAAGGTGATACCATAGAGTGTGGAAATTATAGAACAATATCATCGGCATCACATGCAAGCAAGATTCTGCTGAAAATTATCCAAAAACGACCGGAACAGCACATCAGCAGAGAACTGCCAGAAGTGCAGGCTGGGTTTAGAAGGGGTCGTGGTACTAGGGATATTGTAGCTAATGTTAGATGGATCTTGTCTGAAAGCAGGGAATACCAGAAGAATGTCTGTGTCTCATTGATTATGCAAAGGCATTTGACTGTGTGGATCACAACAAACTGTGGCTGACTCTGAGAAGAATAGGAATCCCAGAATACTTGATTGTGTTAATACATAACCTATACTTGGACCAGGAGGTAGTCCTCAGAAAAGAACAAGGAAACACTGCATTGTTCAAAATTGGGAAGGTGTATGCCAGGGATGTGTCCTATCTCGATACCTTTCAACCTGTATGCAGAACAGATTATCCAGGAGGCTGGGCTATATGAGGAGAAGTGTGGCAAATCCAAATAATATAAAGTGCTTGATAAAGTCAGTCTTTATGTATCATGATCCAGTGGTAAGAGTTTTTCTTTTCTTGTTATTGAGGTAGAATTCATACTGAAGTCTGTGATTTTGATTCTTAATAAAGTGTTTCAAGTTTTCTTTCAGTTAGCAAGGCTATGTCATCTACATAAAATAGATTATGGAAGAGTCTTCCTCCCAACCTCCTGCCACATTCTTTTTATATAATCAATGTTCTCAGATTATTTTCTGAGAGTACATATTGTGTATGAGTGAAGAAAGTATACACATTGATTCATACCTCACTTAATTTTAATATCTTCTTGTTCTTTTCACACAACCACTTTTTAGTTCATGTACAGATTCTACATGAGCACAATTAAGTGTCCTAGGATTCCTATCTTTTTCAGTGTTATCCATAATTTATTATGATCTACACAGCTAACTGTGTTAGCGTAGTCAATAAAATACAGATATGGATCTTTTGTTATTCTCTCCTTTAAGTCAAGATCCACGTGACATCAGCTATGATAACCCTCACTTCATGATGTCTTCTGAATTCACCTTGAATAACAAGTGAGCACATTCAGGGCTGCATCTGTTTGCTGAATAACCTCAATTGGAATTTTGCCAATTCCTCTTCTACTTTGCCAATGACTTTAGTGTAGTGCAGCTTGGATTTAAGTACCAGTGGTTCTTATTCACAGGCTACTTCCTGAAATGGTTCAGTTTTCAGCAATTCTTTTTGGTACAATGAATCTGTGTATTTCTGTTGTTGTTATGTACTGACAAGTCACCTGCAACTCATAGCGACCCTATGTACAACAGCTCTGAAGTCTACCCTGAGCCAGTCTCACTAACTCCAATACACCTGCCCCCATTGGCCAGGTTACAGTATCA
>NW_006399755.1:22874306-22876300 GCF_000299155.1 Elephantulus edwardii
TAATGCTGCAGCAAACTTCGGTGTACATACATCTCTTTGTATCACAGCTCTTTTTTTTTTAGGTGTAGAATTATTTGCTGATCTTTTTTTAAAAAAATAATTTAATATCTTTAATGATGTTGTTTGCATCGTTTGTGACAAGAAATCTCATGATATGTCTTTGTTCTTCTGAACATGATCTCCTCTCCCTCAGCTGCTTTTAAGACTTTTCTTGTTGTTATTGTTATCATTGACTTAATGCAATTAATTATGATGTGTGTTGATAACATTTTATTCAAATTTCTGTGCTTGGGCATCACTGAAGTTTTAAAATTTGTGAGCTTAGACTCACTTACTACTGTCAAATCATTTCTGATTCATGTGAACCCTGTGCTTCAAAGCAACCCTCCTACCCAAGTTGTAAACTGCAAAATGAGGAAACTGTCTACTCTTCTCCATCAGAGCCCCTGCTGCATTTGAACAGCCTGAAACCTGCAACTCACTATTGACTACATCAGAGTGTATAGTGTTCATCAATCTTAGAAAATCCCTAACATTTCATATTTGAAAATATTTTTTAGAACTTCTTCTTGCCTCCTAATGCTCTGTCTCTTCCCTCATTCTTTCATACGGTCTTTGTTTTTTCTCCCTTACTACCTTTCTTCTCTTTGTGAATAGTTTCTATGGTTAATGTGTTTTAAGTTTACTACTTTTCCTTCTGTAATAATTGCTATTAAGTCTACTCAATCTATTTTTATGCTTTCTGTATCTCTTCTTATTTATTTTAAACATATGCTTTGTTGTTGTTAGATGTCATCGAGTTGACTACAGAGTTAACTGTAGTCTTAGCTCCTAATTCTATTAATTCTGTAAGTTGAAAGTCAATAGTTTTAAATTTCCCCCCTCCTCATTTTGTAATGTATTTTTCCATCTCTCTGCATCCTTGGAAATTTTTAGTTGGTCACCACACATTGTGAATTTTACTGTGGTGGATCCTGAATAATTTTTAATCCTATAAGCATTCTAAACTCTGATGGCCTACTCTAGGGAGTTGCACAACTTAGCCCAAAAGTGGTACCTCTCTGGAAATTGGAATCCTCCACTGGTTCCATGGCAGCAAGACGTCAGTCACCTTTTGGGTGATTTCTAGCCTCCAAACACATACTGAAGAGGGAGCTATGATTCGGTTCTGACTTAAAGACAATAAGTTGAGTTTTAAGAAATATTCTTGGGCTTTATTCTGTGACACAGTAAAATTCATTTAAAACACTGTGATTTTTAAAAATTCTTGCTTTTAATATTTATTAGGTACAACTTTAGCAGTTTTCAGCCAAAGGCCAATTATTTGTTACCTGCAGAAGGCTTCAGGAATACCTTGCATCTTGCCCTCAAAGCGAAAGGTTTTCCCAGCAGGGCGGGAACTATTTCCAGCCTGAGTGACCAATACATTTACCTCTGACCTTTTCCTGTTCTTGTTCTTGCCTTGAGCAGTTTTTCACACATCTTTTCTGGTCAACATGCTACTGTGTGCTGAATGGAGACTATGCAAATTTATGAAATTCTGGTTTTATGCAGTTTGCTCCTTTTAGCTTCTCCACCAAAAAGCTCTACTAACTTGTCCTTAGATGTATCTCAGCTCTGTCCTTTTAAAATTTTTTTACTGTTTTACTTATAACATTTATAATGTTCATATACATTATTTTTCACATCAGATCTTTCCCATTTCTTTTACCCACCCTTCCCTTTACTCATCAAATTATATGTCCCTATGATTTAGCGCCCCCTCCTATCCTTGGATATTCATACTTGTTTTACAGTAATGGTGTTACACAGCATTTGTCTGCGAAACTAAATTAGTTCACTAAGCATAATGCTCTGCAGTCCCTCCCAAGTTAGGTAGTAATTTACAAAATTATTACTCTTGCCTGCTGCATAATACCATTTGACCCAGCAATACCACTACTGGGAATATACCCCGAAGAGACCATAACTGACACCCAAGCAGATATATGCAC
>NW_006399755.1:22878340-22886182 GCF_000299155.1 Elephantulus edwardii
TTGGGCACTGCCCACTGCTGCTTTCTTGCCCAGCTAGCAAGCATACCACCCTCCTCCCATATCTGGTGCCCACCCCAATCCAGCTCCCTGCTTCTGCTGCTGTCACTCCGAGAAACAGTTCCAGGACACCTTCGCAGAGACACAGGGAAGGCAGAGGGGGAAGGCCACGAGATCCGGCCAGATGGTTTAGAAATTCTTGAGGAACTCCTCAGCCACGATGCGCGCCCTGGCATTGACCGACAGCTTCATCTCAATGATCTCCTTGTCAATCTCCTCCATGAAGTGGATCACAAAATCCACCAACTTGTGTTTGTACATCTGCTCTGTGTGGAAGTTGGTGATCAGAAAACTGATATCATACCCCTCCACTTGTTTCCTTCGAAGGATAAAGAAGTTCTCTGTTCTCATCATCATGAAACGCATGAATTTGTGGCATAAAATCTTCTCAGTCTCATCAGCCTGTTTCACAGTGATGCTGACCCGGACAGAGTTGATGGATCCCTCAATCAGAACCTTGTCCTTCTCATTCCTGCCAATGGTCACGGGTTGCAACAGGAGCTCTTTGCTACTCCATCGCAGGCGCTGGCTGGGCCGGCAGTTAGTATGTTTTCTTTTTGCCCTGTTGGAAAAAGTTTTTGATGAGCACAGAGATTTTTTTTAGTAGTTATTTTGTAAATTTTATTAATTTTAAAGAACATTTACAGAAATTTTGGATTTCCATTCATTCATTGTTGCATTTTTCTCCCTGTCCACTCATTCCCCCCACCCAGTTCTCTCTTCTCTTTGAAAAATAAAAGAAAAATTCTTTCATTGGCACACAGTCCTCACCCCCCAACTCACTCCACTATGCAACCTTCATTCTGGACTTTTGTCATAACCATAGTACCCAATCATATATCACTTTTAAACTGTTCTCTCCCTCATCTATTTCAATGAAGTATATATAATTTATTCAGTTTTTCTTAGTCACACCATCCCTGATGTCAGTCCTGTTCTACAACAGTGGCATTATGCAGTATTTGTCCTTTTGTGACTGAGATATTTCACTCAGCATAATGTCCTCCAGAGTCACCCATTTTAAATACTATTGCATGAGTTCCTTGTTTTTCAATGCAGCATAGTATTCCATTGTGTGAATATACCAGAGCTTCTCTTTCCATTGTTTGTTGATGGGCACTTAGGTTGTTTCCAACTCTTTGCTATTGTGAACAAAACCACAATAAACATGGGTGGAGCACACAGATTTAATCTTTAGATCGTCCCATTCATCAATTTTATCCTTTCTAGATTGTGTATTTCTGCCTGTATTTGGCAGTTCCATTATACTGTAGACTAGGCCTTCTAAGCTTGAACCCAGTTTATCTCTTATGAATGGTTTGGGGCTTTACTCCCAGATCTCTGATCCACCTTGAGTTGATTTTTGTGTATGGTGTGAGATGTGGATCTTGTTTCAGCTATCTGCAATTAGCAGTCCAATTTTGCAGCATGATTTGTTGAAAAGGTTGTCATTTCACCATTTGATAGGTTTTATTTCCTTGTTGAATATCAGATAGATAGGATGACTCAATATTGTGAAAATGACAACTTTACCAAATGCAATCTACATGTTCAATGCCATCCCAATACAGATACCAAGTTCATTTTTCCAAGGAGATCAAGAGGGAAGTTTTTAAGTGTATTTGGAGAGGAAATACACTCCAAATAAGCAAAGCACTTCTGAAAACCAAAAATAAAGTGGGAAGCTTAGCATTCCCTTAACTCAAAACCTACTATCAGCTTTGTTTTTTAACTCACAGAGTTGGCTTGAATTGTGCTGTGGTTTACAGAGTCTCTTAATGGGCTCAATTGGGTCAATCATTGGCTCTTGCTGCTTTTTTTCCCCCTTGTCTCTCCTGGGTTATTCTTCTTTGCTATTGTTTTGTGTTTTTAAAAGTGTTGTTTCATATTTTGCCAGGGTTTTGTCTTTTCTTGCTTTTTCTTTAGGTCATTTCAGGCAGGAAGTTACATTTAGTTCCTGTTATTCCATTTTGCCGGAAGTGGGAAGTCTGATACTGCCTTTCAAACTTCTCTTGACCTGGTTGTACTATGAGACTCTGATTCAGAATCTCTGTGTTTTTTAAAAGTAGGATATTTTGGTCAATAGTCATAGTTACAAACCAAAGAAATAGATGTTGGCTATTCAATGTGTCCATTTACCACCAGAAGCATCACTCAGGGGCTTGTTAAAAATAAAGAATCTCAGAGCTTATCCAGATCTGCTGACTCAAAACCTGCCTTTTAGCAAACTCCTCCGGTGGTTGGTTTACACATTCAAGTTTGAGAAGCGGTGAGATTCATTGATTTAAAAGTTCTTGTCCATCTGTAAAGTTCTTTGTGGCTATGAAATTGATAAGAAGATTTTCTAAGACAGCAAAATACATCACATAAAGGTTGAAGGATGTTAAAAATGTATATTTCTAAAGTAGATCTCTCATGTTAACTGCAAAAGTCCCAACAAAATAACCAAGCAAGAACTAAAAAACCTTATCACTCATAGCTGTTGAGTCAAAACTGAGTCATAGCTGACCCTCTAGGGGGAACTAACAAAGGAGAAAATAAACCCACAGAACTACTTATTCCACTAACATTTGTTTTCAATACCTCAATTAATTTGTATGGTCTATAATAGCAGGAACTTCATTTTTCTGTTTCTTATTGATAACACACTAGTGTCTAGACAGTACTTGGCATGCAGAAATCATTCGATTAATAATTTTCAACCAAAAGGTTGACTAACAGACTGAACAGTAATACTTTTAACCAAAATCTGAACAGCAGACTGGACAGTCGTCTGTACTTTTAGAAGAATTTTTTAATTTTATTTAATTTTTTTTTCTTCTGAGAGAAACAGTTCAGACACAGAGAGCTCAAAATGAGGAGAATAGTTTGACTCACACCAGATATTTGAAGAATTCAGACTCAGAGATGTCTCAGGCTACCTAAAGCACACTAGTATTCAAGAGAATTTGTTAAAGAAGTGTTTTATAAAGTTAACTTGATAATTCAATAAGAATTCTTTATTATTGTGGAAATTATTGAGGGAACTGCAATTCCATGTAATTGTTTTTAGCCAAGTTTTTAAATTTTTAAAAATTTTTCTGTACTAGTTTATTTACAAAATTCGACTACATTGTTTTCCAGACCAGATTCTTCCAATTTCCCTCACACCCGCCCCCTCCCCATCAAACTGTACAACCTCATGGTTAACCCCTCTTTCCCCCAATTCCTTGTAATGTTGACCAGAAGTGAAGAAGAAGTGAAGTTAAGGAAGAAATAAAGGGTAGTTCTAGATAAAATGAACATGTCATCTCCCGATTTACAATAATCAAAGAAACAAGTCCTGGGCTGGTAGTGATTGCTTATGGTAAGACCCTAGACTTCAGGGTTGTGAAGTTCTGAGGCTGAGTCTCTGTTTTTCAGCTGTTCAATGGAAAGACCTGAGGTATTTTCCTCATCCTTTCCTGGCATCAATTTATCTCTATTTAAAGTGGGCTTGGTGAGATGTTTCAGTTGCTGTTGCTGGTAGTGTTGATACTGTTGGAACTGGTGATATGTGACTTAATCTTTTGGAGTCTTTGTGAGTATCAAGTGCAGTGATACATACGAACAAATACTTTAACTATTAAACACTGGAAAAATCATCTAGTTTAGCATAATATCTTCTATTTTAATTAAATATATTTAGGCTTCTCTTGAACAAATAAACAGAACTTCCCTAATCTCACATTCTTGTCTAGACACCATATTATCCCAATGTTCCTCTTTATAGTTGACCCACTAGAGGAAGTTATCTATTCTCATGAATTCCACTTTTCAGTCCTCAAATTCACTGAAAATTCTCTAAGTTCACCAGTAATATCAACATTTAAATGGATAAATTTTTCTGTCCTTATTTTATCTTTCAGCAGGATTTAAGTTGTAAGCCACTTCCTTGTTAAGACACTCTTTCTTCACTCTTCTGAACACTTTTGGTAGACCTCAGTTCTGTCTTTAAATAACAGAGTTTCCCAAGGATTGCTCCTATTCTTTTCTTTTCTCACTATATGCTCTCTCCTTCAGATAGTCTACTGCTCTAGGAGTGTGTGTGTGTGTGTGTGTGTGTGTGTGTGTGTGTATTCTGTATAATAACCTTCAGACCAGATTTCTACTTTGATTTCCTGACTGACATGTTCCTCCTATATTTTAACCCTGATAAATGGAGAAAAAATTGAAGTTGTTAAGAATTTCAATTTACTTAACTCTATAATCAACACCTTAGTCTAAGACTAAGGTGCATCTTATACAGGCCATGGTCTTTGCTATCGCTTGTTAGGCATCAGAGAGTTGGACAATGTCCAAGGAGGATAGAAGGAGAATTGATGCCTTTGAGCTGTGGTCCTGGAGAAGAGTATTGAGAGTACCATAGACTGCTAGGAAAACAAACAGATTCATCCCAGAAAGGGTTAAAGCGGGTGGCTCCTTGGAGGCTCCGTCTAACATACTTTGGACATGATGTAAGGAGAGACTGGTCCTTGGAGAAGGACATCATGCTTGGGATGGTGGAAGGACAGCGCAAGAGGGGAAGACCCTCTATGAGGTGGACTGATTCATTGACTGGGGTAATCGGGATGGGTGTGTCAGAGCCAGTGCGACTGGCACAGGATAGAGCAGGGTTTAGGGCTGTTGTGCAGAGGGCCACTATGAGTCGCAAGCGACTTGATGGCACATAACAACAACAACATAATCAACACCTATGAAACTATTAGCAAGCATATATTGCATAGAGAACATCAACTGCAAAATACATCCTTAAAGTGTTAAACAGAGGGCTAAGGCTTGTCTGTACCAAGCCAAGGTATTTATAATTGCCTTATGCATATGAGAAAACTACATGAGAAGAATAACTAGGGAAGGCTAAAGAATGGATAATTTTGAATTACAGTGATGAGGAAGAATATTAAACACACTATGGTCTTCTAGAAAAGCAAATGGTTATCTTGGAAGAAGTACATCAAGAATGCTCTTTAGTGTACACAGAAAAACACAAGGACTCAACAAAAAAGCTTTTAGAGCTAGTAAACCAATTCAGTAGACTGGCATGATATAAGATTAATATCCAAAAAATCAATAAGGTTCCTCTACACTAACAAAGAGAACTCAGATAAGAAAACCAAGAAAGCAATACCATTGACAATAGCCAACTGAGATACTTGGGAGTAAACTTAACAAGAGATACAAAAGACCTATACAAAGAAAACTACAGAACATTTCTGCAAGACACAATAAAAGACCTAAATAAATGGAAAAATGTGCCCTGTTCATGGATAGGAAGTCTCAATATTGTGAAAATGATAATCCTACCAAAAACAATCTATATGTTTACCACAATCCCAATACAGATACCAAATTCAGTTTTTAAGGTGATCTACAGGGAAATTGTCAAGTTTATATGGAGAGGGAAAAAACCCAGAATAAGCAAAGCACTTCTAAAAAATAAAAGGGAAGTGGGAGGCATAGCACTCCCTGAACTCAAAACCAACTACACAGCGATAGTAACTAAAGCTGCATGGTACTGGTACTATGATGGACACATAGACTAATGGAGCAGAAAAAATGCAGAAATGGACCTAGATATTTATGGTTAACTGATATTCATTAGACAAGGAAATAAAACCTATCAAATGGGGAAATCACAACTTCCTTAACAAATGGTGCTGGTAAAACTGGACTGTTATCTGAAGAAAGGTGAAACAGGATTCACATTTCACACCATACACAAAAATCAACTCAAGGTGGATCCGAGATCTGGGAGTAAAGTCCCAAACCATAAAGCTCATCAGAAACAAACTGGGATCAAGCTTAGACAGCCTAGTCTGTGGTATAAAGAGACTAGCAAATACATCCAGAAACAATCTGGAAAGGATAAAATTGATGAATGGGACCTTCTAAAGATTAAATCTCTGTGCGAATCAAAGACATGTTCCAACAGAGTGAAAAGAAAACCTACTGATGGAGAAAAAATAATAAAATCGGCAGTACCATTTCAGACAAGGGTCCCATATCAAAAGTTTCAAGAATCCTACAGAACCTCCACAAGAAAAAGACTGATAACACAATTACAAAATAGACAAAAGACATGGAAATCATTTTCTCAGAGGAAGATATTCAGATGGACAACAGACACATGAAAAAATGTTCAAAATCACTGGCTCTTAGAGAGATGCAAATCAAAATCACAGTGAGATACCATCTTACTCCAGCAGCAGTGGCCAAGTTTAGCAGGATGACAAGCTAAATGTTGGAGAGGAGGTGGTGAGATAGGAACTCTTATACATTGTTGGTGGGATTGTAAAATGGTACAACCATCCTGAAAGGCAGTTTGGCACTTCCTCAAAAAGCTGGATATAGAAATTCCATATGACTCATCTTTTCTACCGCTTGGAATATACCCTTAGAAAATGAGAACTGAGGCTTAAATGGAGACTTGTACATGGATGTTTATAGGAGTATTATTCACCACCAAGAACATAGAAACAGCCCAAATAACCATCTGCAATAAAATGGATTGAGAAATTATGGTACATTCACAGTATAATACTACACAACACACAAGAACAATGATTTTATAAATTACTACCTAATTTGGAAGGGACTGGAGAACATTATGCAAAGTAAACTAACTCAGTCCCATAAGGACAAATACTGTATAAGCCCATTATTGTAGAGTGAGGATCCAAGGGGGGAGGGGGAGAGCAGAAGGGTGAGGATGGATGGGGGTGTGTGTGCTGTTAATCATAGGGTCTCACAATTTGATGGGTTGGTGCTAAAGGAAATGGGAAAGATCCAGCATGAAAGCAATGTATGCAAACTTTGTAATGAAACTAATTAAACCAGTATAATTTTTTTTTTTAAAGAAAAGACTGCTCCTTAGAAGCAAGGATGGCGAAACTTCATCTCACATATTTTTGCTATGTTATCTGGGCACCCAGAACCTAAAGAAAATTATCACACTTGGTAGAGAGTCGGTGGAAAAATATTTACTAGACAGGATGGATTGCCAAAGTCATTGCTACAATTAACACAAGCCTAGCAATGACTGAAGACCACACAACACTAGATCAACTTTTGTTCTGTCACACACGCAGAGCAGCTGTAGAGCAGCTGTAAGTTGGAAATGACTCAATGATACTGAACAATAGTACTTCACATAATGTTGAAAGTTTTATTTACATATCTGTTTCCTTGCATCTTCCAATAGGTAAAAAATGGGAGTAACTTCTTAAATGATGCCTGAAATATATTCAATGCCTGTTTATTGACTCACCTAATGGTAAGTACTTATAAAGAATTATTTGAATTAATAAAGAGGCTATCTTCCTTCTGAAGTTGTTTATTTGATTGAAGAGGAAAAATTTTTTAGCTGGATGCAGAAAGGACCTTAAACAACAATACATATAAATACCACACTATTTTGCTAGACTTGGATAAAAACCAACCACAAAAACACCTTTGGAACATTTATAATTTTTAACTGTCTTTAGTGACATTATTTCTTTGAACATTTAAGGAACTTGTCAATGTATTTTAATATGTGATTGGTGATCTCCAAAAAATCAGATGTTGCTGTTGTTGTTATGTGCCATCGAGTCGTTTGCGACTCATAGCGACCCCATGTACAACAGCCCTAAACTGTGCTCTATCCTGTGCCAATCTCATTGCCTCTGACACACCCATCCCGAGTACCCCAGTCACTGAATCAATCCACCTCATAGAGGGTCTTCCCCTCCTGTGCTGGCTGTCCCTTCACTCTACCCAGAATGATGT
>NW_006399755.1:22886507-22888459 GCF_000299155.1 Elephantulus edwardii
ACTTTAGTCTCCAGAGAGACACTGTTGCTCTTGAGTATTTTGGAGAGGTCCCTAACCACAGACTTCACCACCACAATACGTTTTTTTATTTCCTGGCTACTGGTGCCAAGAGTGTTGACCGTGGAGCCGAGCAAACTGAAGCTGTGAACAAAGAAATATACCCCAGATATAAGAGGCAAATAGTGCCCAAGTTGCAGAAAGTTAAGTTAATTACTACAGATTGCAACTATGACATCAATTGTATAAAAGCTTATTGTTGTTGTTGTCGTCGTTGATTGCCTTCGAGTAACTCATAATGACCCTATGAACAAAATCTTGAAGTCCCTATAGAACTACCGACATTTATCAAAGTTCATAGAATTTCTGGAGGTATGGTATTTAGGAAGTGGAAGCCACTCTGGCTTGCAGAAAAGTTTAATTTTTATATGTGCTTTGTAGTATACAGTTTATGAGACCAAATCATGATGCCACTTTTCTTAGATAATTAAGTTTTGTAGATTACAACATGAGGGACTGAAAGTGTACCAGAAAGATGACTATTTGTGTTTTATCAGCTTTGCAAAGACATGTGATTATGTGGATCACAAAAAAATGTAGCTAACATTGAGAAGAATGAAAAATTCAGAGCATTTGCTTGTGATGTTGCAAAACCTATACCTAAACCAAGAAACTGTTGTCTGAAAAGAGCAAGAGAACACTAACTACCTGCTTCAAAATAAAGAAAGGAGTTCATCGAAGATACTTTCTCAATTTATATACTGTATACTTTTTTAATCTATATACTGAATAGATCATTCGAGAGACTAGACTCTACCAAGAAGAATATGACATCAGATTTAGAGGAAGACTTAACACCTGCTTTATGCTGGTAACATAACCTTCCTTGTTAAAACTGAGGATGATTTTAAGCTTTTATTGCAAAAGATCAAGGACTGAAGCCTTCAATATGGATTGAATCTCAACATCAAGTAAACATCTTTACAACTGACCTAATAGGCAAGCATCATGATAGATGGAAAAAAGATTATCAATTTAATCTTGATTGGATCCACAATCAATTCCCCTGATGACAGCAATCAAGAAATTAAAAGATGAGTTGCATTGGGAAAAATCTACTGTCAGGGAACTATCCAGATTGCTAAGGAGCAATGATGTTAGTCTAGAGACTAAGGTGCACTAGGCTACAGTGTTCTCAATTGTTTATTATTCAGCTAAGAGTTGGACAATGAATAAGAAGAAAAATTGATTCCTATGAGTTGTGGTGTTAAAGAAGAACGTTGAACATACCATGGACTGTCAAGAGAACAAACAAGTCTGTCTTGGAGAGGGTGGAAACAGGTTGTACTTTAGAGGAAAGGATTTAAAAACTTCATCTCACATATTTTGGGCATGTTGTCAGGAGGGATCAGTCCTTAGAGGACATCGTGCTTGGAATGGTAAAGGGTCAACTCAAGAGAGGAAGATTTTGGATGAGATGGCTTGACACAGTGACTGTGACAATGGGGTCAAGTGTGACAGAGGTGGTACTGTTGGCTCAGGATAGGGCAAGATTCAGAGCTGTTATTCACAGGGTCACTATGAGTACTAGGAGACTCTATGGTACACAACAACAACAACAGGAAGAGGAGGAAAATATTTCAAACATGTTGTTTACATTTCAGAAATTCATTTGATTGAATTTTTCATGATAACCTTTTAACTAATTTATTCTACATAATAATGCACTTACATGAATTTGTGGTTCATGCAAGAACATTGCCTATGGAACATTTACTAATAGATCTATGCTGATCTGAGAGATTGGTGGTAGCTTAACAAATCTCATCCCTTGTTCCAAAGAGCAATTTTACTAGCAATGTGAACTAAATTCTAGGATACACAAGTGATCAAAGATATAGATCACAAACTCTGGGAATCAAAATGGATTGATAGACAAAGATTCTCACCATTGG
>NW_006399755.1:22888934-22896184 GCF_000299155.1 Elephantulus edwardii
GAAGTGGAAGACCTCGGATTAGATGGATTGACTTGGTAACTGAAGCAATGGGATTAGGTGTGTTGGAGTCAGTGAGGCTGGCTCAGGATAGGACAGGGTTCAGATCTATTGAACATAGGGTCACTATGAGTTGCAAGTGACTCGATGGCACATAACAGAAACAGTATTGGAAATTAAAGTGAGTTTTAGGCGAAAAACAATGAATTCTAACTAACAATATAAATATATTTTCATTTACAGTAATCTCATGTAATCATTATGGTGTTATTACCATCATTATTGTTACATGCTATCAAATCAACTATGACTCATAGAGAACCTTTGAAAACAGATCAGAGAACCTTGCCCTATCCTTTGACATCCTTACAACCTCCAAACTCCTGGAGGCCATTGTTAAAGTCACTGTGCCAATCGATCTTGTTGAGGATCTTCCTCTGACCCCCCACTTTTTCTAGTATTATATCTTTTCCTTAGGATTCACCTCTCCTGACAACATAACAAAAGTATGAGAGAAAAATTTCACCTTCTTGCCTCTAAGGAGTCCCTTGATTGCACTTCTTTCAAAAGAGACTTGCTTGTTTTTTTGACAGTCCATAGGAAATTCAGTATTCTTCAATATCACAATTCAAAAGCATTTAATCTTTGTCATCCTTATTCACTGTCCAATTTTCAGATGCATAGAACAATACAATAAATAATAATGCTCATTGATTGCATGCATGCAATGCCAATTTATGCGCTAACATAAATTGTCTCTTTAAACAGTTCTCTGACATAGACATCATTCTCCCCACTTTATAGAAAAGAAAAAAGAAGGTCAAACAAGGTAAATACATTCATTAATGTATTGTATCGACAATATGAAGGCATTAAACTATGTAGAGCATAACAAATTATATTTTTATAACATCACAAAGAATTGGAAATCCGAACACTTAATTATGCTCATGTAGAACATGTGTGTGTAACACTTAACTGTGCTCATGTGGAACCTAATTTATCTTAACAAGAGGCAGTTACCGGAAAAGAACGAAGAGATCTTTTGTGGCTTAAAATCAGGACTAGCACACATTGGGACTGTATCTTCTCATTACCCTTATTTCATTTGTATGCTGAACAAATAATTAGAGACGGTGGACTTAAAAGGAAAAGAATGGCACATCAGGATTGGAGCAATACTCATCAACAACATGCAACATGCACAAGCTCAATTGTCGCAAATGAAGAGGACTTGAAGCACTTTACTGATGAACATCAAAGACTGTGGCTTTCAAATTATTGCCTCACACCTCAACAATAACATCAAGAAAAACCCACCTTATATCCTGACCAGTAAACAGCATTACAGTACATGGAGAAGATATTGACGCTATCAAAAATTTCACATTACGTGACCCCGTAGTCAGTGCTCATGAAAGCAGTAGTCAAGAAACCCAACTATGTATATTAAATATTATAATTAATTATATATCTGAAAGAGAGGAAGAGTCTTAACTAGATAGATTGACCCCGCAATTATAACAGTGGCACAGAGCATTGCACAGGAAAGGACAAGATTTCAAGCTGTTGTCTATAGGGTAGCTATGAATTATAGTTGGCTTGAGAACACCTAACAACATCACCAACATTAAGTAGTTGGTTGATAGAGCCACCTGCCTCTATTTTGGCAGAACAATTCCTGACCACCAGGCCACCAGAGCGCCCAATGGATATTGTTCTTTTTGTGTACCATCCAGTTAAAATCAATCCATACCTGACCCTCCAAGTGTTTTCAGAGACTATAAATTGCAAAAGAGGATATTTCCTATCTTTCTCCTACAGAGCAGCTGGTGGATACAAACCATGTGTCTTCAGGTTGGTAGCACAGCTCCTTTCCACTCTGACACCATAGCTCCGTTATGTATCATGTTGTTGTTGTTGTTGTTAGGTGCCGTTGAGTCATAGGCGACTCATAGTGACCCTATGAACGTAAGTCTTTGACACTTGCGCGACTTTCATCCTTTCTCCAGGTTCATAGGATTTCCGGAGGCAAGCTGTTTACGGAAGTGGCTGCCACTCCTGCTTCAAAGCTTGTATTAACTGGGGAACGCCACCAAACACTGTCTACCCTGGGTAACCATTATTGCATTTGACATGTCAAAGTCACAGTGTTCAGCTTCACAGTGACCACAAATTACCTCTGTATGGCAAGTGGACACATCAGGGCTGTACAACCTAGAAAAATGTTTCACCAGAAACAATTAAAGGCAGGCCTTAGGGCTGCAGATTACAGTTACCCACCCTTGGTGTGGTAGCATCACTTTCACTCCCCTAGGCCAACTGGTCTCTCTCTATGTTGTTAAGTGCCGTCAAGTCTTAGGTGACTCATAGCGACCATATGAACAAAAGTCCTCAATACTTGTATGACTTTCATCCTTTCTCCAGGTTCATAGGGTTTCCAGAGGCAAGCTATTTATGGAAGTGGATGCCACTTCTACTTCCAATTTTTGTATATTAGACATTGCAATTAATTAATTATACTAATTCTTGATAACCAATGTTATAAAACTAAATTTGTATGAATGTACACATGAAAATTTAATATGGTTTGTACACTTTCACTTAAGTAAAAACAAGTAAAAAAAAGAGAGAAATAGTTAAAGATTCAACAACAACAACAACAAAAAATTACCATATGCATTGCATTGGGCAAATATACTGGAAAGGACCGCTTCAAAATTATAAAACACTAGGGTGTCACTTTAAGTCTGGGTGCACTTGACCCAAGCAATGGTATTTTTAATCATATTATTGTGTGTGAAAGCTGAAAGATTGATAGACTAAAAAAGAATTGATATCTTAAAATTTGTGGTACTTGTTAATTGAAAGAATTTGTAAATATGTATGTTAAAATTACATCTTCTTGTACTGTCAAATGGCTAAAAAATATCTCTTTTGAAAGATATATAGTAAAATATTCTTTACAGATGAGAATGGTGAGATTTCAATCCATAGACTTAGTCCTAGAGAAGGACACCTTGCATGTAAAGGGAAAAAAATGGAGAAAAAGTGGAAGACCCTAATTAGATAAATATTGACACCACAAGTACTGAAATAAAGGGCTTACACAAAGCAGAGATTGTCAGGATGATACTGAACTATTACAGTATTTTATTCTGTTGTACATACAAACTGATAGGCATTTCATAACAGTAACAACCTCAAAATAATCAAAAGGAATTGGGAGACACAGAAGAATTTAATGAAATAACATATGAGCAAGAGCCTATGGTGATAAAGGAAGACGTTTAAGCTGCTTTGAAGGAAATAGCAAAAAATAAGGCCCCAGGAATAGATGGTATACCAATTGACATATTTCAACTAACAAATGCTGCCCTGGACGTGCTCACTAAGTTGTGCCAAGAAATCTGGAGAACAACCACTTGGCCAACTGACTGGAAGAGATCTATATTTGTTCCCATTCCAAAGAAAAGTGACCCAACAGAGTGTGGAAACTACAGAACAATCTCATTGATTTCACATGCAAGCAAGATTCTACTAAAGATCATCCAAAAACCACTGGAACAGCACATCAGCAGAGAACTGCCAGAAGTCCAGGCTGGGTTTAGAAGGGGCCGTGGTACTAGGGATATTGTAGCTAATATTAGATGGATCTTAGCTGAAAGCAGGGAATACCAGAAGAATGTCTATCTGTGTTTCATTGATTATGCAAAGGCATTTGACTATGTGGATCATAACAAACTGTGGCTGACTCTGAGAAGAATGGGAATCCCAGAACATTTAATCGTGCTAATGTGAAATCTATCCTAGGACCAAGAGGCAGTCATCAGAACAGAGCAAGGAAACACTGCATGACTCAAAATTGGGAAGGGTGTGCACCAGGGATGTGTCCTGTCTCCATGTATGCAGAACAGATTATCCGAGAGGCTGGGCTCTACGAAGAGAAGTGTGGCATCAGGATTGGTGGAAGATCTATTAACAATCTGTGTTATGCAGATGACACAACCCTGCTTGCTGAAACTGTGGAGGACTTGAAGCACTTGCTGCAGAGGATCAAGGACTGCAGCCTTCAATATGGATTGAGGCTCAATACCAAGAAGACAAAGATTCTCACCACTGGACCAATTGGCAGCATCAAGATGGATGGTGAAGAGATTGAGATTGTTCACAGCTTTAGACTGCTTGGCTCTGCAGCAACCAGGAAATTAAAAGACGTATTGTGATGGAAAAGTCTGCTGTTAGGGACCTTTCCAAAGTACTGAAGAGCAATGGTGTGTCTCTGGAGACTAAGGAGTGTCTGATACAGGCCATGGTCTTTGCAATCAGTTGTTATGCATCAGAAAGTTGTACAATGACTAGGGAGGATAAAAGGAGAATTGATGCCTTTGAGTTGCGGTGCTGGAGAGGGATAGTGAATGTACCATAGACTGCTAAGAAAACAAACAGGTTCTTTCATGAGAGGATTAAACTGGGATGCTCCTTGGAGGCAAGGATTCTGAGGCTTCGTCTGACATACTTTGGACATGTTGCAACGAGGTACTAGTCCTTGGAGAGGGACATCATGCTTGGTAGGGTGGAGAGACAGCACAGGAGGGAAAGACTATGAGTTGGATTGATTCAATGACTGGGGTAATCGGGGTGAGTGTGTCAGAGGTAATGAGGTTGGCACAGGACAGAGCAGAGTTTAGGGTTGTTGTACATAGGGTCGCTATGAGTCATAAGCAACTCGACGGCACATAACAACAACAACAACAACACAACATTTTTTTGGCTTTAGTGAGAGCGTTTTTTCTATTGGAATATTGAGGTGCATGTAACAAAATCTAGACAATTCGGAATTTGATTTATAGAATCCTAAATTAATTTTTAATATATAATTTCTTTTGGATCTTTAATCAACACCATTGTAACAGTAGTCAAGAAATCAAAAGACATGCATTTTTTTGGAAAATCTCCTCCCAAGGACCTCTCCAAAGTGCTAGAAAAGCAACAATGACAATTTAAAGACTATAGTGTCTCTGATCTAAAACACAGTGTTTTCATTTGATTCCTAAGCATCTGCAAGCTGGACAATGAGTAAGGAAGATCAAAGATGAATTGATGCTGTTCAGCTGTGGTGTTGGAGAATAGTATTGAGTATACCATAAACTACCAAAAGAACTATCAAATCTTAAAGGGGAGTGCAACCAGAGTGCTTTTCAGAGGAAAGGATGGTGAAGCTTTGTCTTATTAACTTTGGGCATGTTGTCAGGAGAAATTGGCCCTTAGAGAAAGAAATCATATAGGAAAGATAAAGGGTTAACCAAAGAGAGGAAGACTCCTAGTGAGATGAATTGATGTGGTGACTTCCACGATGTCCTTGCGCATGTCGGAGATCATGAGGATGCTGCAGGTTAGGGAAAGTTCAGATCTGTTGTTCCTAAGATTTCTATGAGCCAAAGTCAAGTTGATGGCACCTAAAAGCAACATACCTAATTTTATCTTGAGCCGTTTATTGTTGTTGTTTAGGCAATCATTATACTTTGTAGCATAATTCACAGATATTGTTGTTGTTTATTGTTAACTCTCTTTAATTATAAGAAGATGTAATTTGTACAAATTCCCACAGTTAGAAAGAGGAACAGGCCCAGGAAAACAGATTTGTGAAACCACACACTATTTCTGTGTGCTCTACTACTTCCCTACAACAGTTGAGGAGATGAATATATTTTTCAAGTAAGTTCAAAAACAGAGTGCTTTTTCCGCCCTATTGCTTGGAGCATTCATTCAACAGATATCACTGTTTATTCCTTTTGCAGTAAGAATAGTTCTTGATGTGTGGCATTACAGAGATTTAAAAATACAACCCGGCGTGGTCCTATCTTTGAAGAGTTTAGTAGCCATTAGCAAGTTAGATCTGAAAATTGACGTATACAACGTAGTAAGAAAAATTGAATATTGAATGGTCTGAAAGTCACGTTCATCTCATCTTCCTGTTAACTCATATTCAAGGCTGTCAACATGTGGAATTATTTAACACACATATGAGCATGGACTTTGTGCCTGGCATGCAGCCTGGCATTGTAGAAGCAGAGAGGAACGTTTCATCATCTTCTCCCTCATGGAGCTAATAGCTTAGATTCCTGAGTTGCTACCTAGCTCTCACTGAAAGTTGTATGTTAAAACTTCAGAGGTAAACTGAAGAGCCATCTTACCTGTAAGTTAGACTAGACATCATAGAAAAATATATGAACACAATATAGCTAAAATAGCACTCTTTGAAAGACTGACATAATGGATCTAATTACATCTGAAATAAGAAATTCTGTTTGTCAAGAAGTTCTGGAAGAATCAATTACTGTTATTATTTTGCCTAAACATCCAACATGATAGTTGCCTAGCCTACAGGTCACATTCTTTATGATAAACATGTATTTTTAAGTTGTTGTTGTTGTTAAGTGCTGTTGAGCCATAGGCCACTCATAGTGACCCTATGAACGAAAATCCTCAACACTTGTGTGACTTTCATCCTCTCTCCAGGTCCATAGGGTTTCCTGAGGCAAGCTATTACGAAAGTGGATGCCACTTGTCCTTCCAAGATTGTTTTAATTCGGGCATTCCACCAAACACTGTCTGCCATGGGTAACCATCGACACATTTGACACATCAGTGTTCAGCTTCACGGCAACCACAAGGTACAGCTGTACGGCAAGTGGACACATCAGGGCTATACAACCTAGAAGAATGTTATTTTTAAGTAGTGGCATTTTGTTCTTAAATGAAAATGAGAGTCATGTAGAAACTGAAATCTCCTGAGGGAGCTACTCTTTTGCATGGTGCCTTCATGTTAACTCCAGGGTCTGTGCTCAAAGTAGAACTATTCATGACTAAGGAGCTACTTGGAGCAAATGGAGACTAAAAGGGTCTTATTAGTCAACAAGAGAACTGGCTAAACTGCTCTGCTGAAGACTTGAACATATGCCTGGGAGAGAGGAGAAGTTTGAGCGAAAGTAAAAGAGATAGTAAGAGAGTCCAATGAGGCTACCCCTAAGACTCCAATTCCCACCAATGAGTACAGTTAGATCTTATCAAAAAGGGTGCAGATAGCCTTAGACTGTGAGCTGAGGCAGGCTTGAATGCTGTATTCATTACTAAGTGCTACCATAACGTAAATATTCAAAGTTCATAGTTCAAGACTTGAGCTTTATGTCAGAGATGATTTAGGGGTAAAATATTATTACATCAGATTGATTACATCTGTGGAAAGACCC
>NW_006399755.1:22898201-22912473 GCF_000299155.1 Elephantulus edwardii
AGGGTGGAGGGACTGCACAGAAGAGGAAGGCCCACTATGAGGTGGATTGATTCAGTGAGTGGGGTAATCGGGATGGGTGTGCAGGAGACGGTGTGATTGGCACAGGACAGAGCAGAGTTTAGGGATGTTGTACATAGGGTTGCTATGTGTCGCAAGCAACTCAATGGCACATAACAACAACAACAACAACAATCTTCCTTAATTTTCAGACTCAACTAACTAATTACTTCCTTGACATCTCTACTTGGTTGAACAAAAAGCACTTCCAATATAAAGTAACACCTATTAAAATTCTTTTCTTCCCAAATTTTCTCTGTCACTGGAAATGCTCCTACAAATCAATGGGTTGCTTAAGCTAGATTGTGGTCCTTTTCATTTTCTTTTCTATAATAACAAAATTATTAGGGAAATTAATTTTAGATTTTTTTAAATTTATCCAGACTTTACCTCTGAGCATCTTTATCACCACTAATCTCAACTTAGTTGAGTCCTTATTTGGGAGATGGAATTTTATGAGGAATAATGTGGCCTCAGAACTGGAGGAAGACTTATAAAAAAGCTGCATTATGTAGATGACACAACCTTGCTTATTGAAACTGAGGAGGACCTGAAACTTTTGCTTCAGAAGTTAAGGGAATGTAGACTTCAATATGAAAATGAAGCTCAACATCAAGAAAACAGATATTTATACCTGAATGAAACACAAGGAACACAAGTTTTGTTTTCAAGCTGATATAAAATGAAAGAACAAATTTCAAAAGATGTAAAGTAAAAATAATACAATTTTTTCTTAATTAAAATTAATGAAAGTAAAACCAAAAATAAGAAAGATATCTCACCACTGGGCCTATTGGCAGAACCATGATAGATGGAAAAGAGATTGAGATAACAAGCAATTTCATTTGCTTGGTTCCACAATCATACTTTTGACACCAGTAGTTAAGAAATCAAAACAAATTGCATTAGTAAATCTGCTCTCAGGGACCTCTCCAGAGTACTGATAGATAGATAGATAGATAGATAGATAGATAGATAGATAGAGCAATGATAGCAGTCCAGAGACTAAAGTGTGCCTGCCTCAAGCCATGATCTTTGCAATTATTTACTATATGTCAGAAAGCTGGACAATGATCAAAGGTGACAGAAGAATTGATGCCTTTGAGTTGTGGTGCTAGAGAAGAGTATGGAACATGCCATTGACTGCCAAGAAACCAAGCAGGTCTGTCCTGGAGGTGGTGAAACCAGGTTGCTTTTGGGAGGTAAGGATTATGAAACTCGGTTTCACATACTTTGGGCATATTGCCAGGATGGGCCAATGCTTGTAGAAGGACATCATTCATGGAAGGGTGAAAAGACAGTACAAGAGAGGAAGACCCTTGGATGAGATGGATTCAAATAGTAACTGAGGTAATATGGGCAGGTGCGTCAGAGGCAGTGAGATTGGCTCATAGTAGAGCAGGATTCAGAGCTATTGTGCATAGGGTTGCTGTGAGTTGGCGTCCACTTGATGGCACATAAAAACAACAACAATCTTAACTAACTTTATGCCGCATCAAAAGATGGTTGCTGTAACTTCTTAACTTTTCTCCCTGATTTCATTCTCCTCACAAAGTGATATTTTAGAAGGATAAGCCCAAGCACATCCATCTGTGCTAAAAACTTTCCAGAGGTTTCCCAGAATCCAGCTTTATTTCCTCCTACTTTTCCCCATCTACTTTTCCTGAACTTGACAGGTACACACCATTTTTAGAAACTTTGCTTTCCAGCACTGCAGCTGGACTATTAAAAATTAGAAAACCCCACTGTAACACCCATGCTATTGCTCCCAGCCTTTATCAGTTACCAGATCTGTGTGTGTGTGTGTGTGTTTCCCTCATTAAAATATGAACTTTCAAAGGTGCAGGAGATGTGCCCATTTTGTTGGTCACATAGTGTTTGGCTCATAATTGACACTGGATAAATATTTGTGGGAGTTATGGAGTCCGTGTTGCAATGGCTGACAGTACACACTTGCATTTTTACAAAAACTTTATGAAATAGATACTGCTGTTTTTGTCACTTTGATGAAGAGAGATCTGTGGCCCAAAGGGGTTAAATGATTACAAAAAGTCACACAACTAGAAGGTGGACAAGAAGAAATATGAACTTGAATCTGTGCACTTTTGGAGTCCAAGATGTTTATCCCTCAGCTGTGTCTAATCTACTTCACAAGGGTCTTGCTTGTCTCTTCTTACTGATGCCTCTGCATAGCTCTAGCCACAACAAGGAAATAATTTACATGTTAGAAGTACTCAGAGAGACCTCAGTGAAACACAAATTCCTTTATAAAAGGCTGGTATGGCATCCACTTCCATAATAGCTTGCCTCTGGAAACCCTATGAACCTGGAGAAAGGACATAAGTTATACAGGAGGTATCCAGGACTTTCGTTCATAGGGTCATTATGAGTCGCCAGCGACTTGATGGCACTTAACCACCAACAGAGGAGAGAGAGAGAGAGAGAGAGAGAAACCACGATAGCGAGTGAGAATGTGAGCAGTTGGCCGAGCGGACAGAAAGCCATGCTCCCAAGCCAGCTTGGAAACAGGAAGTGGCATCATTTTCCACAATAGTTTGCCTCTGGAAACCCTATGAACCTGGAGAATGGACGAAAGTTATACAGGCGGTGTCCAGGATTTTCATTCATAGGGTCGATATGAGTCGTCTGTGACTCAGTGGCACTTAACAACAACAACAACACGAATTTAACTAGAGATTACCTGTTAGAATTTACAGTTCATTCTATTGACTTTTTAGAGGAGTTCAAAGTGCAAAGAAGGTGAATATATGTCCAAGACCCCTGGACTCCAGAAGGTGACCTTAACTGGACCAGAACCTCTATTGTTGAGAAGCTCCTGTTGAACATATAAATCACTGGCTATCTTTGGGCCTCAGTTTATTGTGAAAGGAAATAGACACAATAATCATTGAGAAACTTTTGGTCCTAGAGTTATATGACTTTACTATTTCAGAACTCAGAGACTAAGTTTTTGTTGTTGTTCAAGGCTAGCTTTTGATACAGGGTGGCATTTTATTAATCTAAAAGACTATTTGATTTAGTTCAGTTCAACATATAAATTTGTTCTGAATATTCAAGGCTGGACATCTTTACAAAAGGAGGCTGTATCTTTCTTCCTTGGGGCATCTGGTAGATTCAAATAGCTGACCTTGAGTTAGGAGTACAATGTATATTTAATACGTCATATCACCAGATTTTCTTGAGCTTATGGTATTGTTGTTGTTGTATACCATCATGTCATAACTGACCCATACCTCATCCTCCAGTGAATTTGCAGAGGCAGTAATTTGCACGAGAGGAGATTTGTCAATCTTTCTCTCATGGAGTAGCTGATGGATTTGAACCACCACTTATGCACTGCCATCACAGTTCCTTACCACAAACCACCAGAGCTCCCTAAGCTTATAGTTGTTGTTGCTGATATCTGCTACTGAGTCAGCACTGACCCAAAGTTGACCATTCAACAAGTTTTCCGGGGCAGTTAATTGAATGTAGGAGATTGCCTACCCTTCTCTCATGAAGTAACTGGTGGATTAGAACCTCATACCTTAGTACTATTGTTGTTGTGTGCAGTTGAATTATAACCAACCCATAGGTGACCCTCTAGCTTTCAAAGGCTTTCAGAGCAGTTAATCCTATGGGAGGAGATTGCCCATCCTTCTCCTGCAGAGTAGCTGGTGGATTCAAATCACAGACCTTTTGGATTGCAGTGAAGCTTCTTACAGCTAGGCCACTAGAGTGCCCTTCTAACTACCAGAAGTGTTAACAAGTGTTGTTATATTTTTAAAAATTTTAATCTTCACATAACTCAGTATAAAATACATTATTACTGTAATTAACCCCAGTTGGCAGTTCAGAAAATGATCACATAGGAAGTGAAAGGGCTTGTCAAAGGTCATACAAATAATTAGTGACAGAGTGCTATGCTCTTAGAGCCTGAAGAGTGGTTTGCTAACCTTGGAAATCAGAAAAACTTTCTGTAAAAGAAAGTCTGTGACTGACTCTTATGGAATGAGCAGGAGATAACTGAGTGAGTTCTTAGCAGTAAGTATGCTGTTAGGTGTTGTCAAGACAGCCAATGACCCGTAGCAACCTTATAAACAGCACGTCTGTACTCTTCCTTGGTCTCTGCTATCCTGATCATCCTCAGTATACTTCAGGACCAGAACCCTCTATCTTATCAAGCATGGTATCTTTCCAAGGATACGTCCCTCCTAACAACATGCGCAATGTATGTGAGATGAAGTTTATTCACAGCACTGTGGTTGCACTTTCTCCACAACATATTTATTTGGTCTTTTGATTGTGTACCAGAGTCAGAACTGGCCTTTAGCTGGCCCTCCAGCAAGGTTTCAGAGGAAGTTCATTGCACTAGAGGAGATTGCCCATCCTTCTCCCACAGAGCAGCTAGTGGTTTTGAACCATATGCCTTTGGGACTGCAGTACAGCTTCCTGCCACTAGGCCACCAGAGTTCTAGGACTCTTGATAGTCCATGGTATATTCAATACTCTTCTCCAACCCCACAACTCATAGTCATTGATTCTTCTATCATTCTTATCCAGCGTACATAAAGGAATAAGTTTATGTTGTCGGGAATCCCACCCCATTTGATATCACAAGTTTAAGTTCTTTGTTTCTATGTTTAAGTTCTATGTTTGATTTTATCACTGAGTAATTTAGAACACCATGGAGTAATAATGGCATAAATAATTCATTCCATGAGTAGTAATGGAATAATGAATACAGACGCATTATGTTTATTACAGTCATTTTACTTAAATACAGATAGTAGGCAGCCTGTCTAATACTATACAGTTATTAAGGTGAAGATCTGGAATTTGAATCCTGACTGCTTGGTTTCAGGATTCATGCAAAAACCCACCCCCCTTCATTTGAACTCCATTAGGCTTCTGTGAGTGAATGTAGAATACTCTGATCCTCATTTTATGTTAGGATATGTCAGGAGAATGTCATCTTGCATGTTCATGAAAAGAGAGTGAGAACTGTTAGACAAGAGCCACTCTAAACTTTTTTCCAACTCTGATTGTTCTTGAATCTATGAATCAGTCTTAGGCTCCTATATGTTTTATTTTTTTAAAGTACCAAACTATCATCCTTAGGCTTGACAAAAGTGCTATTATGATTTATGCTCTGCTGCTGTCAGGGGCGTTACTATGGGTGTAGGAGGACACTTAACATTCTATGTTTTAGAACTAGATGACTCATTTTCTTTTAGATTTATCTTCATAGTGGCTTTTCTGAGAACATAATTATGTTTGTGTGGAAAGCAGTGGTAAGCAACAACAGATCAAGCTTCTAGAGTGTAGAAACTCTTGCTTACTCATCTTGATACATACTTCATCCCATGTCTGACACAGTATGTGCCAGCATGGCTGCATAATAAATATTTGAAGACACTGGAGTATGAAACAAAGCCAGAGCCACAAACATGGCTCTTCTAATATGGACCAGTGGGTCTCCGCTTCAATTGTAAATTAGAATTACTAGATATCTAAGGCTCCTTTCGAGACAAGTCATTTCACAAGTCTGAAGTAGATGAAAATTGTTGTCCTTCCACTTCCTGGCTATTCAATTATATAACTTTTATATGAATTATATAACTCCCTATTCAATTATATAACTTTTCCAGGCCATAGTTCCCTTCAAATATAAATAAAGAGAATAACAGATATTGGTATATGGGTTTTTGTAAAGACCAATGAAACAATTCTCTAAAGAGAGGATCAGGGAGCTCTGGTGGCTTGGTAAGAAGCTGCACCTGAATTGGACAATTAAAACAGACATTGGTGGTGTGGGGGGAAGAACGAACTGGGGATGAGGGTGGAGAAAACAGTGCAACAATGAATGAATGAAAACCCAAAATCTCTGTAAATGTTCATTAAAACTAATAAAATTTAATTAAAAAAAAAAAGAAGAAGCTGCACCTGGAAAGTTGTGCTGTTCCAAACTACTAGCTGCTCTGATGGAGAAACATGGTATGCCTCATCATTTGCTACCTATGAAAGTGTCATTTGCTACTTTGAAAATTGCTGGAGGATCAGCTATGAGCTTGTTCTGACTCAATAGCACATAACAACAAAAAGCAGATGTCCACAGATGTCACCTCAGCTATCACTATTCCCATAAACATCACTTTCGAAAAGTAGTTCTAAGAAATATCTGAAGAAAATATTTTTAAGAAGTATTTTTGACAAATATCTATTCTCGAGATGATTCTCAATTCTAGCCAAGGTTAGGAAGTACTCTGTAAAATTTTTTGACTGTTCCTAGATTGAGACATCATAAAAGTCACATCCATGGCTCTTTAAAACAATTCCCCAGTGTCCTGCAATATATGCAAACTAAGAGATGATGGAGGTGCAGTGAAAAATCAGAGGGGGTGGTTGTTTGCAATTAGCAGACAAGCTAGTTCTGTGCTGTTGTGTCCATTCTAGCTGCCTTTATGAAGAAATGGTTATTTCAGTTTGAGTGTTGTTCTTCTAGAATAGACCTTCTCTTTTGGTCCACAGATCTCTTCTTGGGAGTTTAAATATTGTTAGCTACCCACTGATCTCTGTTTGCAACCTTCTCTCTCTCTCTCTCTCTCTCTCTCTCTCTCTCTCTCTCGTCTCTCTCTCACACACACACCCCAAAATACTTCAAATGCTAAATTTAAGATATAAACAAGGCAAATAAGTATTTCACTTGGGATATTTAAATGAATTCTTTCTGGAAATAAAAACAGCCTTACAATCAATAGGAGACTTCAAAAACCACAGGGAAGTTCACAAGTGCCCACCTGAGAAGTATGGACTGTACTTGCGAGTCTTCATATATAAGACCAACTGGTTGCATGGTATCAGCGTTCTCAATTAGAGATTCACATTTCTAGAGTTGTGGATTTCTTTTATTTCTCTTCTAGATCAAACCTTTAATTTCTTAAGGAGGTGGAAACTAACTGGTGGAGCAGAACACGGTGGTTATTTGCTTTGTTCCTGCACCTTTGGGCAGAGTGAACAGTTGCTGAGACAAAAAATAAAATTAAACAAGTCAAGAGAAGGGACCTTTTTGGACACAGATTCTGAAACTTCAGTGGTAATATTGGTCCAGAAAAGGATATATTGCTTTCTTTCTAGGGTAAAGAGAAGAAAAAAAAAAAGAAAGAAACCTTCTTTTAATATGTCCAAGATAACCGCACAATAAATAGGCCTACAGTTTAATCATGCGTTTGTTTATTTACCTCATATAAAAGTCTCTTAAGAATGCATTGGAGCACAATATATAATAATTATATTGTAACATACATTGTGAGAAACTTCTGGAGACAATAAAATGTCCACCTGAAACAATGCAGTGTTCAATAGACGTATAAACCCATAGGTCATGCACATTTGTGCCGTTTTCTTTAACTATTGAGCCACAATGTTGAGCTAAAAGCATGAAACATATTTTACAGACAGACTGACACCAGAGGCCTAAGAAGTGTTATCAGAAGAAGCTTCACATTTGCATAATTGACTACATCAGTTCACATTTTATTTTAAAAATTCACATTGTTGTCTTCTTTCCTTTTTTAATTAATGGGCATATGACATTTATTCAGACCAAAGGCGTTCTCTCCAAAGTCAGTAGTTTGTCTATCCTCTGAGGGGCCATCTTTGAGTAAATGTAGTGTTGCTTTCTAAGCTGAAGCCACAGTTACAGTAAAACCTGTTAGAACTCAGCTCATATGTATATAGGTTAGCTAGAACATGGGTAAAAACCACATTCCTTTGCCCCTACCCCTAACAAACTATACAAAAGTTAGAGATAAGTAGAAACCATTTCGTAATTAATGTGAGAATTCAAGCCAACTCCTAGAGTGTTGCACTGTATTAGCAACTCAAATAGGCAACAGGGCAGACCTTCCAAATAAAAATTTACCAATGTCCTCACTGGCAAGGGGCCTTATGTCTCTTTTAAGTGATGTTCAGGTTACATTACACACAATACAAAATGTTACAAGAAAAGTTCTCAACTCTTATGTAGAGTTTTTGGTTTTGTTTAGAATTTTTTTTTTTTTTACACAAATGTAACACCACCATTGGCAGGCAATGTTAGGATATATAAATTAATAACTTAGAAAACATTACATTATATATACATTAAGTAATAAATACACGGTTATAAACAGGAATGGAGGTGTTAGAGCTGAAGGCAGTGCAAGAGAAAGAGAAAAAGACGGCAGCATTAAATTGAAAACGGCGTAATTGGCTGTGTGAGTGAAGAGAGGTCTTAGGAAACTGAAGAGGGAACGTGCAACAGCCAGGTTAAAATGGCTGAGGACACAATGTGGGAAGTGAATGAAGCTGAGTTTTACACACAGTTATTGTGAATAACACAACTACCCCTTCCCATCCCCTAGTTTGTTCAACTTTATTCTGTTTACAGCAAAAAAAGTGAAATTTTAGAGAAGAGAAAAATATTGTTCAAAGCAGGCAACAGAGCTGAAGGGCAACTGTGGAGCTGGGTTGGATAACCGGGGAAGGAAGTTGGATATGGTTAGAGGTGTATCTTTTCTATTTGTAAAAGTAGTAAAGTGAAAGATATTGCCCAAGAAAGAAGGAAGACCAATTTCTTCACTTGTTTTTTTCTCTGAAAGAATCAAAGGAGCTTATATTAACTTGGAAATGCTTATTCTGTGTAGAATTTGATACTAAACCCTAGGTATTCAACAGGCAGTTTAAAGACGTGAAAATGTTTTACAAAAAAGGCACACAGGTTGGGAGACAATGGGACAGGTGAGCAGATTTAGAAATGAAGTTGTTAGTAAATTCAGTCACTAGAGGGGACAGACTCCCTAAACTTAGTGCTGAAAAATCTCTCAGTTTTGTGTCTTCCATTTTCAAGCCATTTAGTCGCGACCCAAACTGGCGTCCAGTACCACACGAAGCTCCAGCTCCCCACAGAGCTTGCACCCAAGGCAAGTCAACCATGGAATTTCCTGAGCTGTTTGCTTCATGGTCTTTCACTCTGGCTCCAAACTCAAGTAACTGGAAAGGCCAGGTGGCCCCTGTCCGATGCAGGCCTTGGCCCCCGTAGTGGACTGGCCCTACCATACAGCTGGCATGCTTGTTAAGGGTGGAATGTTCATCTCCACACACAGAGGGAGATTATGTGTCAGTCGGAGACTTGTCTTCTGTTCCAATCTCCACCTCGGTCTCTTCCAGCGAATCCCTGTTTTCTGGATCAATCACACAAAGTGTCTTTGTGCTACTGAAATAGTTGTGGCCCTCACCCTCCTTCTCCTGTCCTTCTGAATCCTCTTCTTCAAGGGTCAGTTCAAACTGAAACTTCTCCATCAGACCCTGGCAGTCTCTGTTCCTCTCATCTAGTGGAGGGGAGGGACTCTGGGGGATCATGCTCTGATACCAGTTCCTGTTATCTTCTAAGGTATCCAGAATGTCCTGGGCATCAGGCTGTACCAGATCTGCCCAGGTCTCCCACAGTGGATGGACAATGTAGTCAATGAAACCAACCTATAAAGAAAGAAGGTGATATATCCGTTAGTGTGATGAGTCCTTGTTCACTATGGTACCTAACCTGGTTTCACACAAAGAAAGAGCAATAGTCATGTCAGCAGTAGATTCCATTATTTCACCATCTACTATATAGCAGCCTTGCCTTATCTTTTTAAATCTTTTTTTGATACCAAAAGAGGTATCAGGCATCATTTAAAAAGGAGAGAATAAAGACTCAGTTTCCCAACTGCCTTCTTTAAGGCTACACAGCTAGTAATAGTGGAGCTGGAATCAAATCAGATTCCAAAGTCCGGAATCCTCTCACAACAGCTTGCTTCCCTCCTACCCCTTCTTTGTGCCAGGTAAGAAGTCTGGATGTAACTCACTCTGGGAATAACTTTGTCACTACTTGGATTCTTTCTGTGAGTCAAGCTCAGAAGTAGGACGCCCAGGTTGACCATGTTCTGATTTGACATTCTTTCCTTGATAACTTTTAAATAAGATACTGTTCCAAAATGAATGGAGGCCTGTCAGCCCTGAGCAAGCTAGCGTTTCTTGAGTACTGTGTGATCTATTGGCTTGCAGTCAGGTTTGACAAAATCCTGGAAAATACTTCAAGCCCCTAAGTAAACAGTAGCCTCTCTGTGGGCACATTTGCAATTGTTTGGGGCCTTATAGTGCACACAGCCATTCCCATCAGGAGAAAGAAGGGGCAATACAAACAATTAGGCAGTTCCTTTTACTGCTCTTCCTGTGAACAAACCCGAGGTTTATGGCTCTCTATAGTTTAAACAGGGACTATGCATCCTGCATTAGCTAGCTTTGTGGCCTCATGCTGACCTCTACACTGTCGGACAAACAGGAAACACTGAGGGTGGGGACAGGTAGACAGAAAGAATAGGAGCTAGTTGAATGACAGCATGGAAATCCCCTGTCATGGTCTGGGGTACTGGAGAGACACTAGGCAAGATTCAGAGGGAGGGAAGCAAGGGCAGCTTGTTGGCCCCCAGCAGACACCATACCTGTCTACGCATGGGAAACATTCCTTTACTCTCATTCTGGTATTTAGTCAGTTATTTAATACATACAAATTGTACTACAAAAATTGTATTAAAAATACCAACCAAACAAAGAAAAAACCCTTCAGGCATGTGTAATTATATATACATATTTCTCTGGTGCTTCCCTGGCTTTAACAATTAGAATTCCATCTGAAATCAGGGCATCTCTAATCTGCACTAGTTACAAGAGCAGACCTGAGAACGATGTATTTCTCTTACTTCCACCCATGCTGCTTTCCTCTCTTTTACTTCTTTACATATGCTTAATGGATTTTAGAGATGATTTTCAAGGTGTTTTCCAAGGACTGACTTAGAATAACAAAGGCAAGTCAATGGAGAAAACTGAATGAGCTGAACACACTGCAGTCATTTCCTTTCTTTGTTTTGCTTCTGCTCAGAAACACTCAGCACCTTTCGGAAAGGTAGACACTACTTGCTTATTTACTAGGTCGTGGAATGAGAGAGTTCTATAAAATCCCAAGACCATTCACTCAAGGACTCCGCAATGAGGTTAATCACACCAGGTAATGTTCAGCGGAGTCTTTCTGTAAAAAACACAGGAGTGATGACAGTGTCATGGCAAGAGGAAAACCTGTCTATGATAATGGAGAGTGAGGACAGTACAGTAGGCAGAGGGCAGGTGGCTGGCTAAGGGACTGATGAACAAGACCAGAAAAACAGCTTCTGTTCCTAATACTGAGGAGAGATATCTGCTTTACTTCTCTAACAAAGCTCTTCAAAGGTTCAAATAGGAAACCACCTGGGAAATGTGAAGAAAACCATATAGAACACATGTGTGGAGAAAAAAAAATCAGTGATTAATTAAAAGGTATTGCCTCCTCTCACTTAGGATATTTGAATTAACCCTGATTAACTGAACAGTATGCATTTCTACAGCATTTTCAATTTAGACCACTGTCACAGATTTTAACTTGGTTTGATAGGGTTGGTTCTTTTAAGGAATGACAAAGTAATAATTGTAAAAAAAAAAACAAACCCACAACCAAAAAACAATTTCATTGCCATAGAGTCAAATTCAACTCATGTCAATATTCATTGGGTTTTTAAGGCTGTAAATCCTTACTGGAGGAGAATGCCCATATTTTATGGATCTAGTGGGTTGGAACTGCCCAACATTCAGTTAATAGACCAATACGTAACATACTATACCACTGCCACCAATCCTCTTTAAGTCTTGGAAAGATCTAATAAATTGATGCTTCTATTTGGGCTTTTCAGTTAATGAGGGAAAAAGATAAGTTCTAATAAAAGACACTTCATATAGTTTTTTTTATAAAGATCCTGAACACACAGTATATATATGTGTGTGTGTATGTGTGTGTATATATATATGTATGTATATATATAGTGTGTGTATATGTATGTGTATGTATATGTATATGTGTGTATACACATATGTGTGTATGTATATATATGGTGTGTGTGTGTGTGTGTGTGTGTATACACACAACCACATATTCATTTGGCTCAGATAGTTTTTTGTTCTAAAAAGAAAAAAAGACTATTCACTTAACCTCAAGTCTTTTCTAAAGATTTTGATCTCTTCTAATGCTATAGACTCGGAAGCTATTGGCATCTGTGTATTCCTGTACACTCTGCCTCCAGAGCATTCTTGTCAGTTCTCAGCATAAAGTGAATTTAGAGCTTTGGATACACCAGCCTGCCAAATCAACCAGAAAATGCCAGGACATTTTCAATGGTGTAGAATCAGCCATGGAAGAGACACCAGTCAGGCTTTATACAATGGAGTGAAAGAGATGTGGGGAATAAAATTCAGTATCTATGGTGGTTTTTCCTTATCGGAGGAAGAAAAAAGCAACAGGAAATAAGGATGAGGAATGGAATTGTTGCTTAAAGACAGGCTTAAAAGAATACAGAGGGATTGGATAGAGGAGAAAGTAGCACTCAGTTGAATTAGTTGGATTTCTAAGGTTATAGACTACTTTCTCAGGAAAGGAGAGGGCAATCTTCCATGGGATAGATTGACATAGAGACTGTAACAATGGGCTCAAGCAAATCAGAGCTGATGAGGACAGCACAGGATAAGGCAAAGGTCTCATTCATAGGGTCACTAGGAGTCATAATCAACAACAACAACAACAAACAACTATCTAAACTATGAGAGGATATAGAATAGAAACTTTGACTGGATTTTGCTGCCTGCTTTACAATCCCCTGTGAACTGAAGTGTAATAGAAAGGCAAATGAGTCATGAGTATAATAGAACTGAATGGGCACTTGGTTCCTCATACTTTCATAGATATACATATTCTGCTAAGGGAAAAGAAAGGGGATACAAATGTATAGTTCTGCAAGCCACAAAACTCACAAGAATTTTCAAAATCAAGTATCAGATACCTGTGATTTTTCCACAGAAGCTGTGTGTTTGTCACACATGGGGCTAATCTCCATCCCCCTCTCCCGCTCTTTGTCTCCCTGCTGGAAAAATTCCTCCATAATGCGGTCTGTCCACTGCCGATACAATTCCAATGACTTGGTGGGATTGCTCAGGTCTGCACAGTGTACCATGTTGCGAAGGACCTGAAATGATCAAGTTTTTAAAGTCTCATAAACTTATGTGTAACTACTACCAGAACATTTTCTCCTTCTTGTACTAGTACACTTGGTACCCAAATGAGAACATTTTAATTGAAATGTAACTATGGCACATACACCAAAAAAAAGCAACACTACAAAACTACTGGTTAGCATTTGGCATTTGCCATTGTTGAGTCCCAGAGAGGAAAATGTGTGTCTTTTTAGATCTACAGTCACTGAACCTAAAAACTGGAAGGAACTCTAGAAGTGAGAGGCTGCTATCATTTCTTTCCCTCAGTTTGGAAAGAATGCAAAGAATTATTCAAAGGAGATGCCTGCATATTTTCCACTTGTGGAAAGAAGAGACCAGCTGATGGCAATTTGTATAACCAAAACAGACCCTAATAAACTTCCAGCCAATAGGATTTATGTCCAAACACAAGCTTTTGGCCCAACAGTCACGTATGCCCTGTTACAAATCATTCTTGCCATCTATTTTTAGAATCAAACGATTCGATGAATAGGGTTGTTTTACTTCAATAAATTAAAGAATAAATTTGAATGTCCATTACCCTTTATGTTCTTAAAATAAACCCAAAGCTTGTTGTGGTAACCCAGGCCAGGCAACTAAAATAACCTGTTTTCTTCTTTAGTTGTGGCTTGGTTTGTTTTGCTTTGTGTAAACTCAAAAGCTTGCTTTAAATACCTGTATGCGGTCAGTATAGTTATCCAGGAGAAGGACGCCTGAACTTGTAACTTTCTTTGTTTCCACCATTGTCTTCAGGTCAGCCAACAGGCTCATATGCTTGGACATATCAGTTGCTAAGACCTTGGGTAAAAAGGATATGAAAACTCTTTAACAAACTAAATCTACCAGACAAAGTTGGAATTCATTGTCCTATGAGGGAAAAAGTAAGTGAGGAACAGTGAAAAGTGGAGATCTTACCATGTCAATGACCATTTTCCTAAGTGTCTGACGCTGCTTTTTGCTGAGATTCTGGAAGATGTCACAGTGCTCTTCTTGTAGCAATTTGAAGCCAACGGCAAGGTGATGGTTTTCCAAGACAGATTCATCATTATACATCAAGGCAAGC
>NW_006399755.1:22912573-22932266 GCF_000299155.1 Elephantulus edwardii
TTCTCACAAAAAAAAAAAAAAAAAAAAAAGGCTTAATAAAAAAGAATCAAATGTTGACACTGTCTCATCTTGAATTCGGATCTAGTTTTTTCCTCCAATGGCTTTAAGAACAACAATCCTCATGCCATCCATTTCCCCCTTAAAGAAACAGTTTCCCTCCACAAAAGGAAACCATTTCTAAGAAAAACAAAAACAACCCTTCGAGTAGGTAGCCATGCTTTCTCTTTTATTAGAGTTCACTGTATCTTAAAGTCCTTTTCTCTCTTCACTTAACATTAGACATTAGGTAAGGGATTTTCTCTAGTAGCTAACTCCTATTTTTTATGTTGGGTTGCAGTTTCCTTCATTCCTTTCTATATTTTGTGATTTGGAAAAAAAATTAACTTTTAAAGCCTTCAAAATTTATATATTTTTTTAAAAGATTTTCAAACTATATTCACTGTTTTTATATTTCCCCTCAACTTAAAAATTTGGAATCGGGAGTTTTGCAAACAAATAATGGTGTTGATGTATTGCATTTTATTAAAATGATGCAACTTTTTGGAGCTGCTTATAAATATTGTAACAAAATAGTTATTATATTCTGGAGTTATCTTGTTGTCAAATTTTTCATTTCCTGTCCCTCTATACCAAGAGTTACAATACCTGGATACCTAAACTACACCTTCACGTTTATTTCTCACATGAAAACACCACCGTTATCTTTTGTTAAACAGCCTTGAGAATATGGGCATCCAGCTCATGAAGCCACATTTTACCTAATCACAAATAATTGGCAAGTGATTGGGAATATATTAGGATCAGACTCTGTTACCAATATATCATCTCTTTAATCACATGCTTTGAGTGTCAACTTTAGAAAAGTTGTTCTATATAAAGTCATTTGCGCACTGGACCTGTTTATCCTATAACCATGAGACTCTACAAATCAGCATTGTATGTTGTAGGTGCCTGTGGGTGAAAGACCATTTTTTTAATGTATGATCTAAACTGGCCTGTATGTGAATTGATTCATGGTAGTACATTAACATCAGCTATATAACTCACATAGGAAAGTAGTTGTTTAACACTGTGTTCTTTCAATAGACGAACAAGGTGATTAAAAAAACAAAAACAAACCCACACCAGAACAATGACCCCAAAATGTAGATCAATGAAATACTGAGATGTTCTAACGATAAAGCATAACAAGTACTCTTTTACAACATGAAGTAGCTCCAACAACATTTCTATAAAACCACCGACACTTGATGTTAATCACGACTACAAGAGAACAACAAATATTTCCAGGACAAAAAAGCACTTAGATTTTCATCACTTAGAGATGGTGCATGAACTGACAGAATTAATAGATTTTCATTAGACTCACAACCAAACATTTTGAGCCTGACAAAAACTTTGAGTATAGCCTACAATCCTAAGGCTGGACGAATCTTGAAAGTCATCCACCCAGCTACTAATCAATCCATAATCAAAATGGCCCAGCTGGAAGAGAGTTATATAGGATTATCAACATCCTTCTCAAACTTTGGAGACATATTGCTTTGGTTTTTTTGAATCTTATTTATGCATGGAAGCTCCCATTGTCAGATCAACATCTGTGTCTGCTTCTTCAGCACAAAGGGATACTGGGGGTCACCATGTTCTCTGTGTAAGCCCTACCCATTACTACAAATCGCTATCATACTACTCCTAAATCTTTCTTGTCCTTCCTGGATAATTCCACATCTGTCATGTTTTCCTCACATATCATATTTTCCAAACTCTCCAAGTTCCCCATGCAGCTCAAAACTTGTATTGCCAATTGGACACAGTATCCAGGAAAGGTCTGACCACTTTGTGTGGAAGGAAAGGATTACATCATTATTACTCGTACTATTATCCATAACAAAAACATTAAGAGGAAAAAAAATAAGCAGTGAATCATACAATTATCTCAAATGACCATTCTAGTGGGTGAACTCACTTGTGTTGATGAGAAACTGATTGGAGACACCAGGATGATCAACATCATGGATCGCAGCTGCAAAAATGGCTGCCAGGATTTCCAAATCTGTGAAGACAGCCTGGGGAGCAAAAAAGTGCATTTAACTTCATGTCTCATTCACCAACTGTAAGCATTGAGTTTCATTTAAAACATATGATATCATTCTGGTTGGGAGAAGTTTTGTTGATTTACATAATGTCTGACCATGTTAACTTAATTAAGATGTTGATCTGTTTATCATCTTGAGGTCTCCGAAGTGACAGAGACGATGGTCAGAGCTCAATTCCAACTCAAGCCCGCAAGGCAGGATTTGGAAAGGCAGTAGCAGGATGCCCATGGTTTATGGGAATATTGGATATGTGTTTCCTGGATAGATGGTATGGAAGTTTTCTGATTAAGTAAGTCAAGAAAGGAAGTCCAGTTTTCCCTGCTTGGGACTATAATAACCTTCATAATATTTCCAGCTGAATATCTTAGAAAACAAAGATCAAGTCATAGACTTATAAGACTAAAAGTAGATTATCTCCTAAAACTCAAGTGACAGTGTGGTCAGAAGCTTCCAAATATTCATCTATCTGTTCAGTCAACAATTGTGAATGCTATGGGCAAGATTTCAGAACGTTTGAAAGGCAGAAACCTAATGTTCCCTGGTCAACTCCTTCTTGGAATGTTGTGAAGGCTTCTCTGCCTCCACCCATGGTCAATGAATTAAATCTAGGTTTTTTTTTAAGTATATATCATTACGTTCCCCAGGTTAAAAAAAATTTCTTTTCTCATCCTCTGTGATTACTTAAATTTACCGATCCTTCAAGTGCCAGCTCAGATGCCACCTCTCCCAGGAAAACCAATCTAATTACTCAAGGACCTATTAAGCTCTTCTCTAAATTTCTGTGCCGCTAATAAAGAATTCCTGGTCACAGAGGAAGTAGTAGTCCATCAACATCAGTGCACAGTTGATGAACAGTGTTGATCCACTTAAACAGAACATAAATATACTATTATTCACTTTCTTTGGGAGGGAGGATAAAAGACCCTTAGCTCAACCCTCACTTCCTTAAATCTTCCTGGGTTTCTTCCAGAAAACATGGAACCCAAGTGCGTGGTCAATTTAATCTTTCCTTGCCCCCTAAATTGAGCATGCACGAGTGGGGCTGGATATGGTTTAATCATCAATTCCTGCAATGAATCAGTGCATCTGGAAGTGTCTGACCACCATCAGCTCCATCTGTCAAGTAAGATCCTGGCCTGCTGGGTACACTAATGATTGGACTGGTGTATGAAATGCAAGAGGTGTTAAGGGACAGAATGATAATCCGTGGTCTCATATCTTGTCTAGCAAGATAAAGCACTGTATCGTTCTGTTTCACTGTCTTCTCTGCTTCAGCAGTTTGTCTTAAACATTCAGTAACTTTTTGTTTTTCCCGTAACAGAATCATTTTTGTGCGTCTATAAGAGAATAATGCTATAAACATTTACCCTTAGCAGGAATAATATAGAAAACTTTATATTCATTGAAATGCCTCACTGTGCAAGGTATGGTTTTGTTTCAGTTGACTATACGGATGCATAATGAAGGAGCTCTGGGGGTCTAATGGATAAAGAGTTGTACTGCCAAGACAGAGTTGGAATGCACTAGCTGCCCCAAAGTAGAAAGATGGGCAATTTCCTCCCATTCGGATCTAGCGACTCCGAAAACTCACTAGAGGGTGAGCTATGGGTCAACTCCAACTCAACAGCACTTAGCAACAACAACAACAACAACAACATATGCATAATGAAGATATACTATGTCCTAGACACCAAACTAATCACTTTGAGAGTAAAAATACCATAAGGAATAAGCTATTTTTCCTACCCTGAAGATTATACTAAACGCTAAATCAAGAAATAGTTTTAAATTTGCAAACAATATAAAAAGAAATTTGCTCTTGTATTTGAAGCAGAAGAAATGGAACTGTCATATCTTTTTATAAACAACCCATTTGCTGAGTGTTATTATATAATAACAAGGGAGTTGTGGTGCCACAATGGTTAAGTGTTTGATTGCTAACCTAAGTTCCTAGTTCAAAAACATCAGCTTTACAATTTTGGAAACTCTTTAGGGAATTTCTGCTCTGTTCTGGAAGGTCATTGTGTGCCCCCATTGTTTCAACAGGAGTGAGTTTTGATATATGTAATAAAGAACTTTCATACCATTCACAACATGTCAGTCAGTTAATTACATTATTTTTTTTTTTTTTATGAACTGCCCATCACATGAAACTTTAGAAAATATGTGGGCAGGTATAGAAACAGATCACAACTACTTACATCTAATGCTGGCGTAGAGAGAAGAACATGAGTCGACTGGGCTACATCAGCAGCATGTAGGCTGTTATGATACGCCACATCAGAATGGTAATGGTCTTCTAAAGTCATCATGTAGGTCACAAATGTGTCAGATGAGATTTTGAATGTCTTTAGGAGGTCTCTTTCCTACATAGTAAAATAAATTAGAACATAAGTGAATGTTCAGAAAGGGAGTGCAGTCAAATCAGAAAACAAATCGGATTTTTTTTAAAAAAAAGTCATAAGTCATTCTAATGGTCAACCACCTTTTGATCCCATTTACTCACCTGGAATATGGCATACATGATGCATGTTAGGGGCCTGTTGTGTGAATATCCAGCCACATTGAAGATGTTAAGGCCCCATTTATTCAAGTCCTCCAGCTCCTACACACAAAGTTAGAGGATGTTAGTGATAAAGCTGATTTTTTTCCATATCTCATCGTTATTCACTTCTTTGTCAAACAACAGCTAAGACTCTAAGGTGCTCTAGTTGCCTGAGAATCTGAAAAGTGAGTGATCTCGGATAGTGAGTACCTTCTTCATGGCAGTGACCAGTCTGTTTTCTCTGAGAAAGGAAAGGTATGTGAATTTTTAAATATTTAGTGGATGGACTATATTTTCCATACATAAGTCCTCAACTAAAACTGCTTTCAGAGGTAGTTTTGAGTGGGCAGAGAGGTCTATAGGTTCACTTTTCTGTCTTGCCCTTTGTGGCTCACTGGCCCATTACTAATAACCTTGGAAACTCCTCCAGTCTGCTCATTGTCACTGAGAGCCGGGTTAGGGAGGCAGGGCTGTCAGAATGTGCATAAGTCAACCTCACTTTAGGGGAAAACTTTAAATGCAAAAGGTCATGAAGAATTTCAGTCGTGCATTTTACTCCTGAATACGGCAAGAACTAGAAGACCCATCATCCTGTCCGATGTCATCATCTTATTTCATGAGTATCTGACTCAAGGAGAAATTTATTCTTTTCTTAATTCTTGCCCAGAATAATGGTTCCAGGCTCCCATCAGAGGTTCAGGCCAGTGTTCAATCAATCTTATTCTAACAACAAATTCCAGAAGGCCTCGGTGAATGCTTATGTGTTCACATTAAGTTTCTTTTGTAAGCTCACAAAGATAAGAGGATGTTAGCAGTTGTCTTGCAGAGTCTTTTAAAGAAGGTACCAATCCTTTCATCTTTAACTACTGGGATTGAGGCTCAAGAGTGCTGTCAATTTCTCATCATTTCCTTCCCAGTCTCTCAAATTGGCCTGGAATTTTCCATTGACCATTGGCACACAGTCTCTGAAATTGCCTCAAAGATGATTCAATCATGCTTGCTGGCCTCCTTTTGAGTTGCACAGTGTTCCTTCAACAGGGTTCTCCACTCTTGAGGAACAGTCCTTAGGGAACAGCACTCAATTTAGGAAAAAAAAAATAGCTTCACTATAGGAGAAGAACCTTCAACTAGGAATCCTAGCAATGGGCAACTGCCTTAATAATAAAGCAAAGACAATCCCTACTGTTTTCTAACAGGCAATTTCCAAGTGTCTACGTCTCTGCTGCTCAATGAAGAACTACATGCACAGGAGTCCAGCTGATACTTGCCTTGGCCAGATGATCTTCATTCTCTGTGTTGACTCCAAAGCGTGAGATGCTTGTGTTGTTTAAGCTTGAGCTGTGCATCAGTTTTTTCACTCCACTGATCTGTGTCATGAGCTGCTGTTTTTTCTTTTTCTCCCTATCTTTTTGGGTTGGAGATGGAATCTCCACATCATTCTGCTTGTCTGCGAGAAAAAAGGGGATAGCTATTTCAAAACATGCTTGCAAGTGATAGTTTACTACAATACTAAAAATAGCTTCCAACAGACTGATGCAAGTTATGGCTTAACAGGGGCATTAGAGCTTTATCACACAAACTTATGAGGTAGGTGGGGGAAATAGGATGGTTCATTGCCTCATCTTGTTAATCAGACTGAGGGCCACAAGATAAGGAACTTGTCCAAGAAGTGACGCCTGTTTACAGACTGACAAGAGAATTACACTTGTACGTTTTCAATGTGAAACGTCAATATTGGCATTTAGACTTGTTATTAAAAGGAATACTGTGATTATAAAATTGCAAAATTCATACAGTAAAGACCAAGTTAACAAAAATCATCATCTATACAATTTACTGTATGCTTATTTATTTTTTTATTTTAGAAATCAAAGAGGCATTAGCGGGGCTCAGTTTAGATGAGCAATGTCTATATCATAAGTGGCCCATACTCCTCAAACAATTACCTAAAATTTCTGATTTATGACAAATTGAATTTTAGAGAGCAGAGCCTAATTTCAGTTTTATTTGTTATCATGTATCTCTTAATTCTACCAAAACCAAATTATATCCCTGTCTCTCAGTAGAAGAAGGCACTATATTTATTAAATGATGTGTTATTATTAAATATTTATAAAAATATCATTTAATGAAAAAAAAATTTACTATAATATGATAGTAATGAAGTTAGGAAAGATGAAAACATGTCTTCTTGCCCAAAGAAGCTCTTTCCTCCATGTTATTAAAAACATCAGCAATCAAATCTTTTATTTCACCTCAAAGGAGATGTATTTTGAGCATTTCTGGAAAACACACATGAAGTTTTTCAGGATACAGGGATGTAGGTGAGTGCACTGAAGTACTTAGTTACTAAATTTTTCAAGAGCTACTTCACTGAACTAAAATGCATGACCATGTAGCTTAAAAAGTTAATGCAGCTTTCAGAAAATCTTAGCCTTCATGGTGCAGAGGCTAAGGTTTGGTTGCTAACCTAGTATTGTGAGTTCAAACCTACCATCTGTTCCAAAGAACAAAGATTTACAGCCTTGGAAATCCCATGGGGCAGTTCTATTCTTACAGGGTTGTTTCAAATAGCAGTGAACTGAATGGCAATGAACATTGGTGACAGTGAAGATTAGCATAATGACAGCTTCTCAGTTTGAAAGTTACATACTTCCAGATAGCATTCTGGGATCTAGATTCTTTGCTTTTAGACTCTTGTAGATGATGGATCATCAAGTATTCTCCCTAGAGACCTCCATCTGCTTACAGGTCCCTGTGGGCATTGCATCATAATGCAATCAAAACAAGGACATTGTGACAGTCCCAGCCTTCATGTGTATCTCATTGCCTGGCTGCAGGCTAAGGAGAAGAAACTCCTGCCACTAGCATCCTGGTACTGTCTCTAGAGGCCCATGAGCTCCTAGACCCACAGGCCTATGACTTTAGTTTAAGGAGGCATTTCAGTGGTCATTTCATTTAATTTGGCAGTTTCCAATATTACTTCAGCACCATCAGAAGCACCCAAGGAACTTTCAGAAAACACAAATTCCTAAGCTTCATCCAGCCACATATTCAATCAGTACTTTTTTTCAAAAGCTTCCCAAGTGAGGATCAGCCAGGAACCTATCATAATCCACACTCTCACTTTTCACATGAAGTCAGCAACTTGCCCAAGCTAAAAGGGCAATCTATTCAACAGATATTTATTTTGCAATTACTTTGTTCCAGACACAGTGATTTAACAGCACAAAACCCAAGGCTTGAGATTCCTGTTAAAATCTCTTGCCTGTGTCGTGATCTCTGGCAGAAAAACCCATATATTATTTCTGAAATGATTTTTTCCCCTCCTTCTTACTTTGTTCCTAATAATTTCTATTTAATGCTCAAAGGAAAGAGTACAATAGCCTCTATCTTTCCGACCACTATGCGTGTCTGGTTAAAGATGTTGTTGGATTCTCACGTGCCACTGCAGAAGGAACCAGCAACAGCACTATCCTAGCAGCTTTCCCCTTTTAATTAAAGATTCCCTGTAACAGCAAGTAATTGAGCTGAACCACGGTTGTGTCTGGAACATTTCAATAAAGAAGAAAGCCATTATTCACAGTGAGTGCCAATTCGACATTAATGGGTGTTCCCCAATGCAGGCCATGGAACAACTGATCAGTTTTCCTTTCTGAATTTCCTCTCTTAAATGCTCAACCATCACAGTGGGGAAATAATCTGAAACACAGATGAAAGGAATCCCAAGAAACACTTCATTTAAATTCACAGAACAGCCAGAATGTGGTGGGGAAGCCATTGACCGCTATAAAACAGACAAACAAAACACCAGATCCAGGAAATGCTCTTAAGTGAGAAATGCTAATGTCAGAGGGTTTTACTTGCTAGATCACAGCAAGCTATGATGCAAAATGACTAGGCTTTTCTCCTTGCCTCTTGAAATGTCTAAGTTTTAGCTTTTCAGAGGGTAGGTTGGGGATGTGGAAGAGTGTTAATTTCATTTTCTATATATTAAAATATTAAGGAACACCTTGAGACTATGGCCGTTTATGCATTCTTCAAACCAAGACCTAGGCCCACTGCCAAACAGCCTTCAGTCAAACAATGCTGTTGTTCATTGCCACTGAGTTGGAACTGACTCATAGCTGACCCTCCCCAGCAGGGTTTTCAGAGGCTGTAAATCTCATGGGAGGAGACTGTCCATCTTTCTCCCATGAAACAGGTAGAGGATTTGAAGCACCTGCTTCTTGTAATACATTCTATTTCATGAAAAAATCCTACAAGCCTAATTCTTAGATATTTCTCAGAAATACACACACACACACACACACACATATGTATAACTTAAATGTTTCTAAAATACACATTTCTTTTATATATTTTCTGAGTTCCTTACAGACTTCTTTTCTAGCCCAGGTATTAGTCTCTTAAGTGCTAGACCTAAATACTCCACTGGCCTGATGTCCTGGCTTAAGAATATATTAGCTGTGTGGCTTTGATCAAACTACTTCATCCCTCAGGGCTTCAATTTTCTTCCCAGCAAAATGAGGGAGTCAGCATCCAGGGCCCGTGACTTCCCTTGCTTATCTGACCCTCAATGAAAATGGAATGTGCATTTGTAGTCTGGACGCATGTTCTTTCATTGGTTTATTTTCAAATGTGTTGAATGGTGAGTCTAGGGTTAAACTCTGGGAACCAGTTGCCGGGTTCAATTCTATCAAACTGCCCAGCAGTCAGTTCCTATCAGGACAATCTTATCAGGAAGGCATCTGAGATGCCATATATGGCATCTCACTTTATGATCATCCCATATTACAGATAGGGGAATTGACACAACTATTTAAATATTATTTCACTTTTTCTTATTATAGTCTCCCAAGGACATTTAGAATTCTCGTCGTCCTTTCTAACTTGTTTGTTCAGCTCTACTTATTACCTTTCTAATGTAAACCATCTCCATGAAGTGAAAGTCTAACAAACTTCATAGCTTGTCCTTGAAAACTTCTGTTGTTGTTATGTGAAAACTAGTTTTTTAATAATAATAAACAAAGTGAGTTGTTTCTCTCATGAGATGTGTCCAAACAGTAAACACACTATTTAAGAGTTGACATTTGCTTGCATAATGTTAATTATACATAAGGATATATTATACTTTATGCAAATGTATGTATATTATACATTATACATATATAATATATGTTATACATTATATAATACATAGTTCTATAATATATATTATATAGTATACATTACATATGTCATATATATTATATAATGTATATATTATACAATTAAGAAGTAGAAATTATATATAAGTGAATACTATGCAATTATACATAAGTGTTTACACTGAGAGCTAATCTTTATTATCAGTTTTCTTGCTTGAGAGCCTATGATTATTTAATAAAAAAACCAACCACACAAACCTGAAGATTAATAAGTGCATAACTATTGTTGTTCTTGGCAAAGGGAGAGTGAAAAAGGCTAGAGAAGACTGGAGAGGTCCAGTCTTAGATTACTGAAGACTCAGGGACTTCTCAGTAGGGAGTGTCTCCAAAAGAAGGACAAGTTCTGACATTTTAAAATGTAATTTTTATGTAAGCAGCTGGTTATTGCATTTGCTGACCTTGTCCTCTCTCATACCCATTAACCTGTAAAAGCATCCCTAAAGCAGCCTCCAGTTTGTGAAAAACAACAGGATGTTGGGCAGATCAAGGTATAACCGCAATGGTTAGTAGAAGATGCCTATCTTCAGGGCAGTAAGAGGGAAGAAGGAAGAATAAAAGGATCAGCATGGAATGTTTTCTGTTCAATTAGAGTCTAGCCATTTCTTAGAGTAGGGCTGTAAGAAAAAAAATTCTCCTTTGTTCTCTGACACAAGGTTGTCACAACTGCAGCTGGAGAGAACCAGGTGCTGCAGACACCCACATACTGGAAGCAGTTGGAAAGGCACTTGTTAATTGTGCCAGTGCCAATCTGCTGCAGAGTAATGTGATGGGCTTTGTACTGGGCTGTGCAAGGAGGAAGCTGATTGATCTGCTGATAGCAGGAACTGCTTTGGCATTAGAGAAACAGGATTGATTTTTAAAAATAAATAAATAAAACCCAAAGAGGTATGTGCTTCCATAAAGCATCAGAGTAAATTAAGCTCATCAAGGCAAGGAAATGTTCATCGGTTTAATGACATGTGGTCATGGCCAAAAAAAGATGGGAGATGTGATGTTCAACTGTGAATGGACCATTTCCCTGAAAAGTGGGATTCTTTGACAAAATAAAATTTAGCCATAATTGAAATTCAGCAGAACCAGAATTGAAATGGTATCCATTCACTTTAACATGCAGATTCTTCAGCCCTTATTCTACCAAAATATAACCTAAATAGGTTGATGATATAAATAGCATTACCGTTAAGCAAGATATCAGATATCAATAGTAATCAAATGGGATACATGACTATGGTTGAAGATCATTCATGTAAGTTATTTCCTGTCAGTGTCATGTGCTAAATGTTAGCAATGTGGCAAGTGAAAATGGTAGATAAAGACTTAGATAAGGAGGATAGCAATGCTGCTTATACAAAATAAAATCTTTCTGAAACAGCTTCTCTCTCTTTTCCCTCCATTCTCTTATCTTTAAGAAATAACTTCACAATAGTCACATTTCCAAAACTAATTCTCATGGTTCCAGTCCCTGGAAGAGTTATTACCCTGTCATACTCCTTACAGGCCTTCAAAAAGGAAAAAACCTTTTTTTCTCAAAGTCCAGGTACTGAAAGCATTCAAAGAAGACTCAAAGGAGCGGTTAGAGCTACCCCTACTGTTGGAGTAACTGCGGGACCCCTCCTCCAACCTTCAGAGGTGTTGGCAGAGATGCAAGTGGGTGGGTAGATATGGTATGTGAGGTTCATATAAATACAATCAGCCCACTAAAAACTTTCTGTCTTGGTTAGGGATTTTCATTCTTTCACCATCATCTTATTGCTTAGATATTCTTCCCCTTTAAAAATTGTCCACCCTTCTTAATTTAAATGGATTTTCTTTTTTGTGACTTAACTCCACCTCAAAATTTCACAGGGATGCTCCTGATGGGCTGCAGAAATTTATACAGAAAAACTTCAATTATGGGAACATGCCCCAGTTAACATCTTACCTAAGAAAGTATTGGAAATGTATTCTGACACCTGGTTCCCTGATCGGCTCATCTCTGACAGGTGTGTCAGTTCCCGGTTCAGCATTCTTTTAAACTGTGCACAAAAAAACCAAAAATGCATTAACCACTAAAGTATGCATATTATCACTTAAGCTATCTTGAACTTTCATGTATAAAGGACATGAAATTGGATAAACAGATATCATTAGATGAGTGACACTACTTCTACAAATATGATAGCATTTTAATTAAAAATTATTCCAATGTCACCTTAGAGAAAAGGGATTTCCTCAAGATTTCTTAAAATTAACATTTTCTCTCTTTTTGGAGATGCAAACATAGAAAAAGGAATTTCCAGATCAGTCAAGATTATTTCACTTGAGCAATAAGTACATTTAAAAAAACACATTGAATATTAGCCCTAACATACAGCTGAATTTAATCAGTAAAAAGATATTGTATGTGAAAAATTTAAGGGAATACCAAAATGAAAATAGCATCCTTTTAAAAAGAGAGCTGAGAATAAGATTGATATAATACAGCAGAATATATTTAAATACAGTGTCATATAACATGCCATTATTTCACAATAAATAGCCTCAGTGGGCTAAGTGACAACACAAATTAAATCATTACAGATGGGTTCCACGCCACAGAAAACATACAGATCTAAATGGTTTGTATTCTACCAAACACACATAATAGAAGCAAATTAACCCACCTTGATGTAACCCCAAGATACAGATAACAAATAGTTTGCCTCAGGCATTTTGGAATGCACTGCTTGCCACAATCCACAAATCCCTTTGGAAGAATTCACAGAGAGAAAGCAATCTCCAGAGGACCACAAAAGCCCTGCAGATCCAGTGGTAAAATCATCAAAACTTAGAAAAGATAAAGCCTCCAAAACTTAGGGCATTTCCTAATCCAAACAAAGCCCATCTTCGGAATCCCTTCTTGCAAGAAGCCTGTGCTCCCCGCTTATTTCCTGGCAGAGGAGAGTAATGAAATCAGGGATTGCACGAAGGTTCTGCAAGAGCCTGTCCAAATGTATTCAGCTGGCTGGTTTAAAGCACTTATAAATTATGAATAGTCCCAGTGGCCGAAGGGGTTTCCAGTTTATATTAGTCCTGCTCAGCTGAACTCTGCAAGGAAGCAGCAATTCTCCTTTCCTGAGGGGTTGCCAGACTGGGAAACACAGCCATCTTTTAAAAAGAAGAAGATTAAGATGGAGGAAGCCCCATGAATATTTAAGTAAATCTGAAGTAGGTATCCTCCCTCCTCTCAACTAGGTGCTCCTTAACCCTCTCTACTGCTGAGACCAGTACTTTGCAGAGGCAGCCTCCACACAAAGCTCAGTGGCTCTGATTGTTTCACAGGGACAGTGCATTAGGCTCATTTACTTCTCCAGCATTTTTTAAAAAAAACCGAAAACCGTTAGAACTGTGGATGTTTTCACACGAGCCTTTCAGTATACTAGATTCCCCCCCCCCCAGTAGTTTTTAGGGATCTTGTTTGCAAATCAGCACATATCTAGTGTATGTGTATCCACATATCTAGTCTTCTTCACAATGAAATGAATAGGAATAGAATGAATTTCTTTCCTTTTAAAAGTGCATTCATGAGTTGCCTGCAATTTTCTGTGCTCCAGTAGATCATTAATATGCATATTGGGCTGCATTTGACTACGTACATTTATGTTTCCATTTGCTATAGAATGGATCAGGAACCAGCAGGTACCATTTGCTGAACGAATGATGAATTATTTGGGATTGTGACCTACTATGCTTTGTTTTTTGTAGGTTCAAGTTGTATTTAATCTCAAGAATACTCATAAGTGACATGAATTTTAATTTTTTTTAAAAACAATCTAAGGGATGTTCTCCCTCTCTCCCTTTCTTAATAGTTTGACAGTACAAGCAAGAGAGAAGACTAAATAAATCTCTAAAGATGTGGGACTCCCTCTCTATTCATTCGCTTTACATTTACTTCCTTGTTCCTCCCTTTTACGCCACCCTGGATACCAGGAGTTCAAGGACAGCATGTTAAAAGAATAGCAAGACACCATGGCAACAGCCCCTACATGAAATTGGCTCTCTTCTGGAAGGCTTTCCCTTTCCAGAGAAGCATCCTATACTGACAGTGACTTCACTTCAAGCATCCAATCCTCAGTCATGCTATTGCCTGTGCCCAGGAGACCTGGCCTTTTGAGGTAGCACCAGTGCCAAGTCAATATTGCTGCGCACTCATTCACTGAACTATACACTGTCCTTGGAGAGGCGCAGTCGTCTTCTTTCTAGAATAACCTGCTTTTGTGCATGTGTGTTTGCCGTGGTACAACATGTTACAATATGTTAGGGACAGTAACCAGATATTTCTGAACCAATCAGTTTAGCAAGTGTGCTTTCCTTATTGAATATCTGTGCAATTCTGAACTCTAGGTACATTCCATGGTACTTATTTTTTTAACTGTTCAAGCACAATAGACTTTGACTTTTTGGTCTTTCAAAGTGAGGTGGTTACACACAAGATTCAGGAGCTAGAAAAGACAGAGGGTTTTATTTGTATTTTGACTTATCAGCTGAAATTTGGCAAAGCAGAAAACTTTACTTAGATCACTGTTAAAAAATATCTTGTGAAAGGCTTCCAGACAGATGATTTCTTTCATAATTAGATCTGGGCGCTAGATATAGTCAAACGAAACATTCAAACAACCATCCTCACTTGGTGTATTCGGGTATCTTTGATGTATTTAGGAATAATTTGGAGACGATCAGGATTATATTAGTTAAAGAATGCTATTTATGATGAACTACATTTGAAAAATATTTCTTGAATATCTAAAATGTGTCAGGCAAATATACTGGGGTTGTAGCAGTGGGGGAGGGGAGGCAGAAACCTCCAGAAACCTTTTTATGTTTTTAATCAGCTTACATTTTAAGAGAAACAGAAAGAAAGAAAGAAAGAAAAATAGAGAGCAGATTGGTTAACCACAGAGTTAGCAATAGGGGAGGTTGGTACCGCATCTTTATCAGCCATACATACATTCCTCAGTTCAGAAGATAGGAGCAGGTGAAAATCAAATCCCAAAGTCCTAACAGATGAAAGCCTTTTCTTCTTCCTTTCCTCCCACAGCTAGAGGACCCTGACAGTATACACTATTAAATACCAGTCTTATAGGAGGAACAGGTAGGAACCTCTGCCACTAAGCTGAGAAGAAAATAAACTCCTCGATCTTCCTGTAGAGCTACTAAAGGATCAATGTACCCAAGTACGTCGTTAACATAGTTAACAGATGAATACCACCTCCTTCCTTCTCTTGCCTAGACAAGTTTTTCTATGAGCCTTTTGCTAAGGGCTTGGCGATGCTACAAAAACCCAAAGTCATCCTAAGGTAACCATAAAACACACAACATGATGAAGTACGTAAATGGAGGTCACTCAGTGTCAGAAACTGGCCCAGTCCTTTAAATGTTGCTTAGCAACAACCACTGGTTTTCCTCCTCTTTAAGGGAGGGCCCAACCACATTGACTAAGGCAATCATTGCTCTCCTCCAAAAGTATTTATGAAGGGCTCACTTATGTTGTCGGGCTCTACACCAACTAAGAAAGGCAGACTTGGCCTTCAAGAGTAGACAGGAGCTATCTTATACATTCTAGTAATGTAGTGTGCAATTAGCTCTGGTTAGTATGTGAGACGTATTAAGGAATGGAATGGATAGAATGATATTTGAGGTTAAGACTGAGGAGACAGTTGGGAGCACAACCTAATTAGCTTTTGGGATCTGACTCTCAGCTAGAAATTGATTCTTTAGAGCCAGAAGACAGCTATGAAATAATGGATGAATCTTAAAGTTCATGCTCAGTTGTCATCAGGGTTTTAAAAAAGCCACTTGGCCACTGAAATGTAAAATAAGTGGAGTACGATTTGGGGTTCTACCCCTAACCTTTCATGAACCATGATACATTAGGCTGCTTCTTACTGCCTGAGTTCTTTACTCACCAGCCACCAATACTTCCCCAAAAGCAAAACAACTTCATCATAACTGAGGAAAGCTGATCAGATCAGAAATAGAACAAGTCTACAAGTAGAAGTCACCAACAAGGAAAACAAGCATTTATCATCTCTCCAGACTTTTATATTCTAGGACTCTTAGAATCTCCCTTCCTACTTATCCAATTATGTGTTTAGTCCATTTTGGGAAGTAAGATAGTCAAATAAAACTGTGCCCTGGGGTTCCAACACTGAAAAGGAATAAATATTAGTTACTCTTCAAATGTAATCTTGAATTCCATACCCAGCACATTATTTCAACAATGAATGTGGCTCTGCTGCTAGTAGATATGGATTCTGATTTTCTTTTAAGAGTCTGCCTTCACAAAAAAAAAACCAAAACACGTTAGAAGCTAGCCAGAATTGTGGCCAAAGCCTCTTTCCAACCTAGACAAGCAGATTTTGTGAATGAAACCTTAATAAAGCAAATTCCTCCATCTGCCTCTTGAAGATCACGCTCAATGTTAGTAAGCAATGTTAGAAAGGACCTGACTTACTTAAATCACAATGAATTTGAAAAGGGATAGCTCTTTATACACATATACATATAGTACCTCCTAGGTTAAACAGTAATATTCTTGTTGTGGGGTATCATTGAGTCAGTACTGACTCGTAGCTGATCCTTCAGAAGATTTTCAAAGGCAGTAAGTCGCACAGATGGAAATTGTCCTTCCCCCAGCAGAGCAACTGGTGGATTCGAACAACTCATCACAACTAAGCCACCAGAGCACTCTCTCTTTCTCTCAGTATGTATTTAAATAATATAAAATGTCATTTAATATATTTAGTATGTATTATTAAATATTTAACATATTATTATTTCTATAACATACATTTTTATATGTGTAACTCTAGTGATCTTAGTGGTCAGGGAGTTGCACTATCAGCACAAAGCAGGCAAATTGAATCCACCAGCTGCTCTGGGGAAGAAAAATTAGCAGTCCTCTCCCACGGGATTTACAGCCTCAGGAAACCATTCGGAGGGTCAACTATGAGCCAGTTCTGACTCTATGACCGTGAGTTTGTTTCACATATATCTCTATGTCTATGTCTATCTCTATATCATCTATATCTATATCATCTTCACACATGCACACACAAATAAATAAGATCAAATACAGTTTTCCTAAATAGTATCTTCTCCATGAAATCATCTGTGAATTTTTCTGTGTGTTTTTTGCCTCAACTTCCTTTTACTACTGTGAAGGTATTTTAAAACATATACTAACTAGCACAAATTAAAATTCAGTCATATGCGATCTCATCTTTCTGCTTTGTGACTGCAATCTTTCATTAATTTCCATGCTATGTACAGAGAACATTTCCTTCAGAAACAATTCCTTCTGAGATGGTGAGACATTTCATCATATATTTCTCATTAGAGATCTAGCAAGGATTTTGTGCAAAAATCCACAAGGCAGTTCAGGTAATGAGCTTTTGGTTAAATGTATCGGAGGATAAGCTAAAATGATCTCAGGGACTCTTTCTGGCTGTAATGTTTAGTGATTTTAAATGTTTAAGAATAATATCATCCAGAACTACAATATCACTTAATAGCTGGAAACCACTTTGGAGTACATCCTAAAGGGGCTAAAAAAATATAACCCAGGGCAGCAGAGATGAGATAAAGCAAACCCTTTCCTGTCATTGATAACTTCACGTTGGAACCAGGAGTTGAAAACTATGCGGATGAAAGAAGGTGCCAAGGAGAGGAAGGCAGTCCCTGTAACTACCCCTGTGGGTGGCTGTCTACGCATGAGCCCAGCTGCGAGACAGGCGCCTTATTGTGTGAGATCTTCCTGTTTTTGCAGTATGAAACTCTGTCGAAGTCATTAAAGGCACAAAGACTTTATTAGGGACTACATTTTGACTCATATTTTGCACTCTGTTAGTCATAACTTGGGAAGAATTCCCGGGTATCAGGAAAGTGAAGGGGCAGAAAATGCCTTCTGAAATCATGGAATGGCTCTTTGTGGTGGAAGGAACTGTGACGGCGCCGTTGACTGAAACATGGAAGCAAGGAGAGCTGTCTCTGAGTTCTGGCACATGCCAGCTGTGCAATCGTGGCTAGAATGCATTATCATGGGGCTTAGTTACTTTCGCTGTGGACTCAGTTCTAGCAGCTATAAAATGACTGATTCCCAAGTCCCTCTTACCTGCAAAAACTCTGCTTTTTTCATACTCCTAATTTTAGAGAAGAAAAGGGATAAGATCTTTATGAACCTGTATTTTCATTTGCAAGTATGGTGTCAAAAGAATTGGGATAGAGCACACTTTCTCTAAAGCCCTTTATTAACTTCACAATATCTACAATTTTAAATATTTTTTATTATTTGACAATGTACATCTCCTCTATTCTTTCTTTTCTGTTTTTCCCTATAAATGCTCTGATTTGTTTGAAACACGATATACAATTCCTTCAATGACACATTTTTTTTTTCATTTAAGAAATGAAATTAAAGTTGGATAAAGAGAGGAATGACAAGTTATTGTTGTCTAACATTTACTTAACCAGACAGTCTAGTTCCGGGATGGGATATCCTTGCAAACAAGTTTTGCTGTACTATTTAGAGGACATATCAGAAATAAATCTCAAGAGTTTTTGGAGCTATGCTTTTGATACACCATTGAATGCAGATTATTCTAGGTACCAAATAAGGAAGATACTCTCCAAAACACTTAAGACTAACATGTTGAAGCCTTGATGCCTCTGAATTGTGATACTGGCAAAGAATACTGAATATATCATGGACTATCAGAAACACAAACATATTGTCTTGGGAAAAGTAGAGTCACTGAGCTCCTGAAAAGGAAGGACAGAAAAACAGTGAGATTTTTGTCTCACATACTTTAAGTACAGTACCAGGAGAAGTCAGTCCCTGGAAAGATAGAGGATCAGAGAAAAAATGGAATATTGTCAAGTAAAGAGACTAAAATAATGACAATAATGCAATTAAATAAGTATAGCAGAGATTGTGAGGATGGCACATTAACAGGTTGAGTTTTGTTTTATTGCACAAAGGGTCTCTATGACTCAGAGCCAACTTGATGGCACCTAGTAGGCATAAATGTCAAGAAGTTGAAGGCTTCGCTGAACTGTCTAGTGATACAGTAACTCATGATGCATTAATATGTAAAGAAAAAAATGCAAGACCACCACCAACATTCTGTAACAAAATATTAGCACTTATGATGAAACAAAAACAGATTAAATTTTACTTGTTAGTTAGTAAGCCAAGTGGAGGCATATTAAAAGGCAACTCACTCATTGCCTTTAAGTCAGAACCAAGTCACAGCTGACCCTCTAGTGGGTTTTCAGAGGCTGTAAATCACATGAAAATAGACTTCCCATCCTTCTCCCAAAGAACAGCTGGTACATTCAAACTGCCTACTTTGTATTGGCAGTGCTACTCTCTACCCATGAGGCACCAGAACTCCCTTTAAAGGCAAAGTAGATGTAAATCATTAGTGCCTTTAAAGAGAAAATGAAAAGAAAATATCAAGGTTGAAGATAGCTTTGAATACAATTATTCTACAACTTGAACATAGGTCTCCAGCAACCTTAAAATCCGTATGTATGTATTTCTATGTACTTCTTTTGCTGCTGTTAATTTTTAGAATTTGTCAAACCTTCCCAAGAGAAGGCATGACTCACTATCAAGACATTAAAAACTTAACCTTTCCTAGGCCCAAAGTAATTCTGGTAAGAATGTTTAGAGAAATTTCTCATGGTTCAACATTCTTCAAGCTCTAAAAGTTGTTATAATAATACAAATGTTATAATGACATGGTTAAACAGGTCAAAGACACTATGAATATTTATGCTTGATGATTGTTACATACAATAGATATAGTTATATAGATATA
>NW_006399755.1:22932366-22974796 GCF_000299155.1 Elephantulus edwardii
ATACTGGTGAGTTTGAACTGACAATCTTTTAGTTAGTAACTGAACCAGTAGCTCAACCACTGTGCAATTAGGCCTGCATCTATTTTCTTTGTATGCATGTGAGCATGTACCAAACACATTGCTATAAAACTGATACTGTCACAAGAGGATTGAGGATATGTGAAGAATCCAGAGTCAATCTGCAGAATCAAGAGCATATCTTAAAAACTGGAATTTCAAGGTAATAAATGTTTACAGAAACAGATGCATTGCTGGTGGATTTGAACCAACCAGTTTTTAGTTAGCAGCTGAACCCTTTATCCACAGCCCTTACATCTTTAGCACCTCTCTCTCTGCACACACTCATACACACAGATACACACAGAATTACTAGACTGAACAAATAAAAATTTAAGATCTTGAGTTAAATTTGAACTTAAAATGAACAGTACATATTTACTGTAAACTTATAAAAAGAATGGATTTCGTAATCATGTATTCTTTGTTATCTATCAGGTTTAGAGGCACTGCCACTTTTTAGATTTTCAAACCTTTTCTTCTTAACAGAAACTTCGGTCTTCAGGTAAGAAATACGCTAGGACCTGAGGCTGTTCTTAGAGCATCATAAGTTCATTTTACATGCCCCTACCTTTCCTTTAATCAGGCTGTAAATATAAAGTGATCAGGGAAAAAAATAACTTGGGCAGTTGGGGGTTGCTGCCCCAGTAATTAAATACAACAGAATCTTCCCCTGAATAGCTAGTATGAATGATCAAAGAAACTCAGAAAAATCAAAATACTCTACTTAGCTTTATATTTGTTTGTTTAAGCCTTCTACAACATTTTCTATGTAGTCATGATGGTAAATATTTAATGTCAAGTTTCAAGGCATACGATAGTTAATGTAATTCCAAAGCAGATTACTAAGGTTTTTTTTTAAGCATTTCACAGCTGAAAGCTATACAATGTCTTGTATTAGAAATTTTAACCTGGATCATATCAATCCCAGTATCCTCTTTTGATCAGCAGAAAACAGAACTTATATGTAATAACCTTCACATCTGACTCAAAAGCAATTACACAGAACTCACTCACCAAACACCCTACTTTCTTTTCCTAATTCCATAAGAATTTGTCATGATTCTCTTTGAAAACTGATTTCTATTTTCAGTTTGAATAATATCTCCCGGGTTACTTTAAATTCAGTCCTAAGTATTCCCTTCAAAAGTTTCCATTTTATAGGGGAGCTATAAAAAAGTTACTATAGTTGTCTTTTCAACTACTTTGTTATTACAATGTGCTGTTGAGTCAGAATCCACTCACAGCTGACCCTCCAGCGGGTTTTCCGAGGCTATAAATCACATAGAAGAAGACTGCACATCTTGCTCCTGCAGAGCAGCTTTGCAGCATAACTCCTTACTCACTACTATCCATTTAAAGAGGAGTTCTATGGTAAGGAATTGCATTTATATATTTTGGTTTATATATATATATATTCAGGAAGCTGTAAATCTCAGGGGGAGGAGACTGCCCACCTTTTACAAATGGAGCTGCTTGTGGATTTTAACCACCAGATAGTGCCAACTCTACGTTAATAGTACAACTCCTCAGAGACTACATCATCAGAACTTCTTTGTACATAATTAATAGCAAGTATACATGATTATATCTGCAATTACTTGCTATGCATCAGAGAGCTGTACAATGACTAAGGATGATAGAAGAAGAATTGATGTCTTTGAGTTCTGGTGTTAGAGAAGAATCTTGAACATACCATGGACTGCCAAGAAAACAAATACATCTCTCTTTAGAGAGGGTGGAACCAAGTTTCTCCTTGGAGGCTAGGATTTTGAAGCTCTGTCTTACATAATTTAGGCATGTGACCTGGAGGGACCGGTCCTTAGAGAAGGACATCATGCTTGGAAGGGTGGAGGGACAGCCCAGGAGAGTAAGACCCTGGATAAAATGGATTGATACAGTAAATACGGCAATGGGGTTAGGTGTATCATACATAGTCAGTGAGACTGGTTCAGGACAGGGCAGGCTTCAGAGCTATTGTATACCGGGTCGCTATGAGTTGTAGGAGATTTGATGGCACATAACAACAACAACACACACAATTATCCTTTTGTGTAAGAAAAGGATTAACAGACTCCTCAAGGATTTAAAAGCTGCATGTGAACAAGTGAAGGTGCTCGTGATTAAGGACTTTTTGCAAATCTTTCCAAAATAAAGGCAAGTTTATATAACAGAGTGCCAGCCAGAGTTGTCCTTAAGTCAGATGCGGCCTTAACATACTGCCTGTATGTTAGCCATACAGCTGCCCATTGTCACCACATCAACACTGACTAATGAGGATCCCATGTGTCAGGAGAGAGCTGTGAGCCACTGGATTTTCAATGGCTGCTTTTCTGGAAGTAGGTTAACAGAACTTTCTCTGAAATACCTGCACAACTCGAGATAAGCTATTTGAAGTTTTAATATCTCTGTAAACCATAAACTGTGAAAATCAGTAGTCTTGAGTATTTTAATCTTATATACAACTTACAGTTATACTTGGATAACCTTTTGGTTTTCTTATGCTTACAAACTATAAACTCACTATCATTGAACTGATTCTGTTTCACAGAGACCTTACAGAATAAAGTAGAACTGATTCAAAGGATTTCCAAAGTTATAAATCTCTATGAAAGCAGACTGACACACCTTCCTCCTAAGGAGAAACTGGAGACTTGAACCACTAACTTCTTGATTAGCTGTGAAATGTTTTAACAACTGCTATCTCAGGATTCCCCTATCTATTATTGGCTACCATATTTTGCCATGGGCTGTATGCTTTAAGCAAGATTGTATCCCAAATGTATACAGGCTTCTTGAGTTCCTAAAAACTCATATAGTTTGAGAGTTGGCCACATTAGGTCTTCTGCTTACCTTGTTGTTGTTGTTGTTGTTAAATGCCATTGAGTCGTAGATGACTTACAGCGACCCTCTAATGAAAGACCTGAATGTTTGCATAACTTTCACAGTTTCTCCACGTTCATTGGGTTGCCAGAAGCAAGCTATTTTGGAAGTGGATGCCACTCCTGCTTTTAAGCTTGTTTCAGGGAGCTCCACCAAACACTGTCCACGCTGGGTAACCATTATCACATTTGTCAGTGTACCTTAGTGGGGTCATAAAAAGCACAAAGATGACTCTAATGCAACAAAGATAACATCCTAACAGACAGAGGATTGGGTGAATGTACAATTGAGTGTAGAAATAGACTGAACTTCAGTTTTCACCACCAGATGGTTACCTATTCCAAGAACCTCCGCACTTTGTTGAGTTGCTGGGATACTCAGTGTTTCTAGTTTTAAAACAGAAGACTTAATAGGTAGGTGCTCTTCATTCCACAGAGTTGTCCACAAGGGAGCAACATTTGGTCTCTGAATTTTAAAATGATCTAATGACATCCTTTACTTTGGGTTTGGAGTTGGGTGGAGGTTTCAGTTAGCTCTGCAGCATCTAAACTCTTTCTTTTCATTGTTGACAGCAGCTTATACAATTAAGTACAGAATTACCATAATATGCTGCTGTGAGTGTGATACAACTCCATGTCATGTGGATTAAGTGACACATAAGTTACTCACAGACGTTCAGGCTGGCTGGTTGACAATAGATTATTCACCAGACTAAGGAGTGTAAACCAGAATTGCCAGAAAGATAGATGAAGCCTGGCAAACAAAAAACCATAACTCAAAATTTCCTCATATTCAAGAGTTATTACATCAAGGTCACTTTTGAGAAACTCTGCTGTCGTAAAACTCCAGTCATGCTTCGTTGACTTAACCTATTCCTTCAGTCTAGTAGAACCCTTGGAACTCAACATAGTGATTAAAAAGCTTCCACATTTGAAAGAGTCTATACCTACTAACAAGAGCACAATTGCACCAAATATGCATTTTGTCCAGATTTCTAGAGCTGAGGTCAATCTGTTAACACACATATGAATGAGCTGAAGATGTGGTTACAGTAAGAGCAGTCTGACTTCACTTCTATGTATGAATGTAAACAATAACTAATCAGTGGCCAGATGAGCATGTTGTGTGATTCTCTAGACAACAACAGATATGGAGAGTCGCTGAGCTGTGACACAACATGTGCTCATGGCTGCGTTGACCAGTCACTGTCAATCACTGTTGTTGTCATGTGTCTTCAAATGACCTGCAACTCATAGCGACCCTATCTATGTCCAACATAGGGTCCAACCCTGACTAATCATAAGCCAGTCTCACTGGCACACCTAATCACATCTCCCCAGTAATCATGTCAATCCATCTCATCCTGGGTCTTCCTCTATTGTTCTATCCTTCCACCTTTCCAAACATGATGTCCTTCTCTAAGGATATGTCCCTCCTGGCCACATGCCCAAAGGATGTGAGTCGGAGCTTCAAAATCCTAGCCTCTAAGGAGAAATTCAGTTTCACTCTCTGTCAAACAGTATGTTTAATACTCTTGTCCAGCACCACAGCTCAAAGACACCAGTCCTTCTGTCATTCTCAGTCATTGCCAGTCATTAGAAGACTTCTATTTCTTATCCACAAGATAGTTTTTAAGGGAAAGGTAAGCCGACGACCTCAGTGTTAAACAAAAACTCCTATACCTCCCAGTTGTTTGTGGAAAGGCCCTGGAAACCAGTTCTCTATTATCTGACTTTGAATATCAGAGAGGGCTCAGGGAGAATGAGCTTTCACTGCCCTTAAGAGAACTAAAGAGTGGGTGATAGCCAACTTCCAACTTACCAATCAGAAAGACAAAATTAAACATGGCAAGTACCTGTCTGTAGTAGAGACGGTTCCTGGGCTCTAATGGATTTACCACTCACAACATATTTGATCCTGATTCAACAAATATTTAATGAATGCCTACTGTATGCCAAAAGAACTCTGGTGGCCTAATGGCAAGAAGCTGCATTGCAATCCTGAAGGCACGTCCTTTGAGGCTACCAGCTGCTCTGCTGGAGAAGTAAGGACAATCTCCTCCTGTGTGATTAACTGCCTCTGAACACCCGCCAGAGTGTCAAGCTATGGGTCATTTCCAACTCTACAGTACACAACAACAACAACAAAAACAACAGTATGCCAATACCCCAAATCCTCTTCTGTCTAGTGATTTCTGACTCATAGAACACCCTTGCCCCATCAAGTTTCTGAGTTTATAAACCTTATGAAAAGAGATTGCTCATCTTTCTCCCTTTGGATAGTCAGTGGATTTGAACGGCCAACTTTTCCGTTAGCAGCAGCAACTTTATATACTGTATTCCTACAGCTGTTCTTAATACTGGAGATACAATGATAAATTGCTGGGTTCCCAGGAGAGTTCTAAAGGTGGTTTCAGAGTTGACCACATAGTTCATACAAGAAGTTGACAGGATACTGGTTACTGGCTTGCCAGTGGGTCCTGAAAGCACAAAGAAGACTCCAAGTAAATTGAATACCATAATAACACGACTTGGGATCAGAGAAATATCCAACTAAGTATGGAAATGAACATGAACTATTATAACATCGAGCTCTGGTGGATGAGTGGTAAGAAGCTGTGCTGCAAACCCAAAGGCAGGTGGTTCGAATCCACTAATTGCTCCATGGGAGAAGAATAAGCAGTCTGTTCCGGTGCAATTTACTTCTGAAAACCTGATGGAGGGTCAGCTATGGGTCAGTTCTGATTCAATATTATACAACACTGTTATGCAGTTTGAGAAACTGGGCATATTTTTCTCAATTGGCAACCATGTCCGTAAGAACTTTAGAGTTTAGTGGAGAAGATGAATAAAATCAAGTTTGACAATAAACCAGAAATAATGCATTGTGATAGCAAATCATAAAACAAAGAAGCTGCTGAGTTAGGGCTAATCAGAGAAGGCCTCTTCAAAAGGCAACTCTAAAACTGAGGTCAGAAAAATAAGAAGGAACTTTGGTCTATCTCTAGGTTTAAAATTCTGTGATGTTTTGTTAAGCAATGAATTCTGCAAGGAATGTATAACAAATAAACCGTATAGATTTTCCTTTAATTTTTACTTCTCAATCATTTGTTTTTGGAACTGGTTCATTCTGGTTTGAGTTCCTGCTCAAAACTTGCCTTTTTACCTTTAATTAGAATTTTTGTGTTAACAAGATCCCCAAGCAGTTTTTAATGTACACATAAACAAAACAACTCAATTCACTGCCGTTGAGTCCGAACCGCTCGTACCTGACCTTCCAGAGGGTTTCTGAGGCTGTTAAATATATGAGAAGAGACTGTCCTTCTTTCACCTTTGGGGTTGTTGTTAGGTTTGAAACACAATTGTGGTCTTTAGATTAACAAGGTAATTCAGTTCAGACTAGACCACCAGAGTTCCCAGGTAAATGGAGACCACTGCTCCCCCCCCAAAAAAAAATGGGCAAAATCTTTCTCAGATTCTCTCTAATGAATGTCTCCTCATCTTTTATTACCTTTAAAGATGAAAGGTTCATATTTTAACACAATATACCTCCCTAACTTTGCAGAAATATTAGCATCTGTAATCAAAGTTTGGCTAGGATTTTGTTGTTGTTGTTGTTAATGCTTTGGGCAAAGTTATTAATTTTAAAGACTTTACTAACAGGGAAGAATTCTTCCTTGAAATATCTTCTTAGTTTGAAAATTTAACTACTCCAGACATACACAGCATTAGACAGCAGCCTTGTCTGAATAGCTATACAGAAAAAAAAAGAAGCCTATCAGTCAAAAACTGTTTTTAATGAAGTAAAATAAAAAAAAAAAACCTCAGATTATTTGGAATAAAATGATATTTATTTCAAAATGTTTATAAAACAATACTGGTAAATTGGTGGGCTAGAATCAAGGACACTTCCACCTAATGAATTAACACGCAAACAAAATTGGTGTAACCAGATCCTGAATGTGTTCAAATAAAACAGGGAAATTCAGTGGCAGCTCACCCTGTCAAGAACACAAATAATGTTTGTGTCTGGCCAAGAGCAACATACTCACTGACATTGGCAGAGCACAGATATATCTAAATCATTCTGACTCAATTACAGACTGCAGTTGGCAGTAGCAATCACAATGGACAGGGGCTATAGGCAAGGAGGGCACTGTGCCCTTTCAGCTTGGTAAATGGGGAGCATCTGGCTGGCTAAATTGCCTCTTCGTGGGCTGTGCGTGGGATAGCCAGTTAGGGTTGGCTTTCATTTCATTAGTGACCCATCAGAAAGTCCCTGATTTCTCACCATTAAATGGAAACGAAAAAGCACACTGCAAATGTACCTTAACTCTGCACAGTCTAAGGATGTTGTTTGAATTTAAGTTTCTTTTGAAAATGCTATCAATAAAATCAACCCATCTTCAGTATTGTGCTGTGCCCATCAGTGAGGTCATGAGGGACCCTGGCCTTGGGCAAATGCAGCTGGTCTATGGAAAGTCTTCAGGTCAAATGACACTTTTGAATTTTCAAATTAAGTAGGACTACTGAGAATTTCTTAAAAGAAACTAGACCAGAAGTCAACTACCATTATCTGACACAACCTTTCATTTTCTTTACATTCCACCCTCCCCCACTCCCTCATCAGCCAGAGAGATCTGGTGGCCTAGTGGTAATGAGTTGAAATGCTAATCCAAACCAACACAGTTTCAATATACCAGCAGTTAGACAAAAGATGAGTAATGCCTCCCATATGATTTACTGTCTCCAAAAACCTGTGTGAGAGTCAGACATGGATGGGTTATAATTCGAAGGTATACACTACAGCCTGATCAATCAGTTGACGGAGTGGACTGAGATTCTTAATAAACCCATATGTGTTGGTGTTGAACTCTGTTCCACAGGATTTCCAAAGGCTGATTTTATTATAATTATTATTTTTTTTTAGTAAGGTAGACTTAAAACTTCAGCCTTCTGGTTACCAGGTGTGTAGGTGGTAAGAAATAGAGCTATGTATGCTCCCTTGACATTCTGAAGCACTAAGTACTATAAACAAATGTGAAGTGTTAACAAATTAAAAACTTTATCTAAAAAAAAAAACAACAACTTTATCTCAGGCCTTATCTCAGGCCTTGAAGAGCTTGCATTTATTTATTCAATAGATATAAATAAAACCACAGCTAATTAAAATGCTAGCTGAAGTATTAAGTTATAAGGCACAAAAGAGGATGGGCTATGGAAATCCGATGAAATCCAGAATAGTCAAGGCAGGATTTCAAAGAGAAAGCCAAGAATTCTGTTTTATCTGGAGCAAGTTCATAACATAGAATCTGGTGACGTACTTAAGTCAAGGGGAAATTTTCTTTTTCTTTTTTTTAAATGTCCAGAGATTGAGGAGGTGAGTATGCAGGGCAGGACAAGTGTTTAAAGATCTGCATTCATTCTCAGGTGGTAATGAAACTCTCACTGTTACACTTAAACCAGGTTTTCAGCAGAGCTTCTGACGTCAAGAGCAGAAAGAAAATTGGAAGTCTGCTATTACAATCAACAGGCGCTCCTAACATTTTAGTCTATTTTTTCATCTGTCAACTCCTTCCTCATACTCAAATGACTCTCCTGGCTCGTAAGCAGTTTTTCCTCTGGGCAATTTCCTGTGAAATATTGTCTCACAATCCAAGTTTTCTATGTCATAGTCCAGTCATCAAAGTGCCAAGCTTGCTCACCCAATCAAGACATTTCTCCAGTTTCTTACTTTTAAAAATATTGTCTTATTCAATAATATCAACTATTAGCACTGGGTTGATACAGCGGTTGTTGTTGTTATGTGCCATCGAGTCACTTGCAACTCATAGCGACCCTATGTACAACAGCCCTAAACTCTGCTCTATCCTGTGCCAATCTCACTGTCTCCGACATACTCATCCTGATTACCCCAGTCACTGAATCAATCCACCTCACACAGGACCTTCCGCTCCTGCGCTGTCCCTCCACCCTCCCCAGCATGATGTCCCTCTCCAAGGACCAGTCCCTCCTTACAACATGACCAAAGTATGTTAGACGAAGCCTCAGAATCCTTGACTCCAAGGAGCAGTCTGGTTTAAGCCTCTCCAGGATGAATCTGTTTGTTTTCCTAGCAGTCCAGGGTACCCTCAATATTCTTCTCCAGCACCACAGCTCCAAGGCATCAAGTCTCCTTCTATCCTCCCTTGTCATTGTCCAACTCTCTGATGCATAACAAATGATTGCAATGACCATGGCCGATATCAGACGCATGTTAGCCTCCAAAGAGACACCATTGCTCTTCAGAACTTTGGAAAGGTCCCTAACAGCAGACTTTCCCATTGCAATATGTCTTTTAATTTCCTGGCTACTGCTGCCAAGAGTGCTGACTGTCAAGCCAAGCAAACTAAAGCTGTGAACAAACTCAGTTTCTTCACCATCCATCCTGACGTTGCCAATTGGTCCAGTGGTGAGAATCTTTGTCTTCTTGACATTGTGCCTCAATCCATATTGAAGGCTGCAGTCCTTGACCCTCTGCAGCAAGCGCTTCAGGTCCTCCTCAGTTTCAGCAAGCAGGGTTGTGTCATCTGCATAACGCAGATTGTTGATAGATCTTCCACCAATCCTGACCCCACATTTCTCCTCATAGAGCCCAGCCTCCCAGATAATCTGTTCTGCATACAGGTTGAAAAGGTATGGAGACAGAACACATCCCTGGGTTGATACTAATTAAGTTAAATCATGATCATCACATATCTTTTAGGCATGGGATATTTTCTCTTAGTAAACATTGTGTTAGTGTGATCAATTTTTCTCCAAGTCATTTTCTTTTCTTTGTTCCTTCTTCTCATATTATCTCATTTAAGTAATTAGACTAATTGTTCAGAATTTATCAGTATTTTATGGTAAAATATTTCTAATATCTGCCTTAGCTCAGAATCTACAAATCCCAAAAGTCAGCTTAGCATATATTTTATATTCATGTAATCTAAATGAAGTTTGATGTAAATGTTTACTAAATCATTTCACTGATTGTTTCTAACCATGTACTGCAAGCACAGCTGAACATAACCTTATTCTCTTTCTCTCATTGCTCGTTTGCTGGAATTGACTCATGGCTGATCTTCCAGTGGAATTCTTGGGCTCTTGCAGGAAGAGATTGTCCATCTTTGTCCACACGAAGTGCTAATGGGTTTGAACCAGCAGAGAGGCATGGCCTTTGAGATGGTAGCACAGTATCCTATGGACTTCACACTCAACAGGTTATTGATAATGCAACCTTAAGAAACCATACTCAAATTGGGAGAGTCTCACTCACTAAATGGGCAGGAATATTCTGGGGTAAGGAAAGAAGCAAACCAAGAGAGTCATCTTGATTCTAATTACTCAGCTAGCAGGATGGGTTCTCGGAGCAGTATGACTGGTTAAGAATTGGACTACTAATTAAAAAGATGGCAATTCAGACTCACCTTGGGGACAGACTCAGAGATATGCTTCCCAAAAGTCACAGCTTTGAAAACTCCACGGAGCAGTTCTACTCTGCAGACCTGAGGGCTGTCATGAATTGGGATTGACACCAGGGCAACAAATAGAAAACTCAATTCTGCTAGAGTAACAGCGAGAATCCCTACTGGCTATTCTATTCTTTTCAACAACTAATAAAAACACTCCAATTTAGCACCTTCCATTTATCAAAGAAAGAAAGAAACAGAAAAATTGAAATGGATATACTAATAGCAGAATTTTTGACTGCTTATATTTTGGCTAGAACTAGCAGAAACTTTGAAAACACTCATTCATATTCATTAACTCATAAATTTGATTTGTGGGAATCTAACCTAATAATCAGAGATAAAGAAAAGTTCAAATGATAAAAAAGTAGTCATTATAAATTAATTGTAGTATTATCAAGTATATATAACAGAATAATATATAGTCATTAAAAACATTTATAATAGGAATGAATTACATGAGGAGATATTGACCAAGAAAAGGTGGAAATAAATTATCCACAGAGTCGTTTCAATTATGAGAGGATAAAATCTTAAAATTACATGACTCTGTTGCTGGAAAAAGTAACCTGACCATTTAAAGTGTTTAGGGATCACTTAAGGAGTTACCATGCTGTGAACAACTAAAAAGTAAAATGAAGCGATGCAAGTGACTGAGCCATGAAGATGTGTTTTATTCTCTGTATGTTCTCTAAATGTTAATCACTCACATTTCCACAGTGGTGCACTTTAAAACTGCCAAGCAGTTAACAGAAGGAAATATGTGGTGACTGATGGGCAGAATCACATGATTTATAACTTTTAAACTTTACTCCATAAAGAGAAAAATATTATCAGCCACTTCTCAAAGAGAATCAGGCACTTCCTAAAACATAAACAAAAGGAATGGGAGTTTAACTGTCTTCTTCATTTCTAAATAGCTTAACAATCTTTTCTTTGTGGAAGCACTTGGCTACTTTAAAATCAATCACACAAAGGAAGTTACAGTAAAATACCCAAACAGACTAAACAGTTTGGCACCAGTTGAGGAAAACATCACGTACAAGTGGGCAAGACAGAGAGGGGCTGGCAGGTCCCTGAAGAATGCTCAAGTGGAAGGATGTGCAGGGAAGCACATAGACAATTGGCATGGAGCCTTCGAGAGTGTGAAAAACCATTAAATGTGAACTGAGTTTGCCATGGCATCCTCTAGTTTGTGTAGTGAGAATGGGGAAGAGATCTATCTCTACCTGTTGAGCACCTTTTTTACTTAAAATTCAAATGTTTTGGCCTAATAGTGTTAAGAGGAATTCCCCTTTGACTTTTGTCTAAGGACTAAAAAAAGGTATAGGGCTTGTGAGACTTTAAGAAGGCAACATACTAAAATACAAAGTCACATAAGGAAATCAAACATTTATCCCATAAATGTCTTGGAATCTATTTTTCAAAACTAGTGTTCTATCTAGATTTCTGTTTGACACTTTAAATATAATTATCTGATTTTTCTTTCATGTGGGAAAAAAGATGACTCCTCTTAAGAAATAACTTATTTATCAGATGTTGAAACTGTAAAGCTTGTTCATCAGCCTATCAGAGGAGCTGCAATCAGAGGTAATTGATCTCTCTCTTTTTCTAAAAAAATTTATACTGGTTTCTTTGCAGAGTTAGAATACATTGTTTTTCACATTGGATCTTTCCCACTTCCTTTATCCACCCCCCATCAAATTGTGCAACCCTACGATTAACCCCCACCCCCCTGCACATCCTCACCCCTCTGGTTCCACCCTCCCACCGCCTTGGATCCTCATTCTCATTCTATAATAATGGTTTTATAATTTCCCCTTTTTCCCTGTTTGCCTTTTATGTATTTGCTCCCTTGGGGACTTTTAAGTGAGCTGGTAGAAATCCTGGGTTATTAAAGAAATAGTTCCGTCAATACCTCTCTATGTGTGCCTTTAAATTAACCAAGATAAATTCCCAGTTATATTTACTACAAAGCAGTAAATAAACTAAGCTTCCTAAATGTCTCTAAGATTAGAAGTAAAAATACTTAGTTGTTCCTGCTGTTCAGTGTCCTCAAGTTGGTTCTAACTCATGGTGCCCCTCTTATACAACAGAATGCAACACTGCTCGGTTCTATGCCATCCGTACACTCAGTGTTTTTTCAGAGCTTATGGTTGTTCTGATAGTTTGTTTGAGCTTATGGTTTTTCTCATAATATGCTTCTCTGAGGACTGGTTCCTCCTGATAAGCCTGTCCAATGGACAGGAGATGAAGTCTCATCATCCTTGCTTCCAAACAGCATTCTGGGTTCTGGCTATCCTGCTTCCCAGGCGGAATTGTGTATTTTTCTGGAAGTCTACTATAGAGTTGATAATCTTTGCCAATAGCATAATTCAAACAGATCATTTTTATCACAGTCTTCCTTACTCTTTGTCGAGCTTTACATGCTTATGACCCACTGAACTTGGGTCAATCACACCTTGGCCTTTAGAGTTTCAGCTTTTCTTTTTTAATGCTTTAAAGAGATTGTATGCAGCAGCTCTGTCCAATGCTATATGCCCTTTTATTTCTGCAGTTCCGCTTCTATTGGTGTTGATTGTAGATTCAAGAAAAATTAAAATTGTTTACAATTTCAATCCTTGTCCAATTTATCATGATCTTGCTAACTGGTCCAGCTGTATCTTTGGGTTCTTTAAGGTATAATCCATACTGAAAGCTGAAGTCTTTGAACATCATCAGTTAAATGCTTCAAGTTGTCTTCATTTTCAGTAACAGTACTGTCATCTGGACATTGCAGATTGTTAGTCCACCAAGGATGATCCTCCTGGTATTTGAAAAACCACTGACAGAGCTCTTAGCATCATAGAGGTAAGCAAGCCACCACAAAACAGCAAACTGACAAGTAAGTGAATTATGTGTTCAACAACTACCTCTATTTTGTCAAGGAAAGAGTAACTGAAGAAATGATGTTACATTTTAAAACACAGTTAATCAACACATTCATCTTTGTTTGAAGACAAAGTTCAAGGAAAACGGCCTGCTTGCTATGTCGTTGCTGTTGACTGCCTTCAAGTAGAGCACAACTCATAGTGACCCAATGAACAAAAGGCTTGAAGCCCTGCTATGACTATCAACATTTATCAAGGTTTATGGAGTTTCCAAGGGCAAGGAAGTGGATGCCACTACTGATAGGACATTTTCCGAATGTAAATATTGTTACTGCAGTAGTAACTGAGTCTTACACATGTGTTGCATGCATTGGAAAAGTCATTGTTTGGGGGAAATTGTTCCAGGCATTCACATGGAAATAAACTTCAAATGTTAGTAAGAATCATTGTTATTCTGTGCCACTGAGTCAGAACCAACCCCTATCTGACTCTCCAGAGCATTTTCAGAGGAAGTAAATTGCACATAAAGAGATTGCCCATCCTCACATGGAGCAGCTGATGGATTCAAACCACTTGCTTTCAAGACTGCAGCACAGCGTCTTACCATTAGACCACCAGAGATTTTTACTTATGGGTGAGAAGAAAGGAAATTTAAGGCTAGACTAAAGCTTCTTGAAAAAAGTTATTACCTTATGTAAAATTGGAGAATGTTAGAGAATTTTAGGAAATTTCAATACATCTAAATTCATTTTTTTTTAAAAAAAAAAGGCAGTCCCCAATTATGACTCTGTTACATGGCATCTCTGTGAGTCAGAATCAACTTAACATCACTGACAACTCTGCCAGGGACCTCACGTGTATGTCTGTGGGCACCTTCAGCCATGGCCTATATGCCCGAGGTCATTCACACAACTGTACTTCACCCCAAAGCACTGTCTATCAGCTGTGCCTCAAGCATAAGTGTGGTGGTCCCTGGAGTACATCCAGGGAAGAGACTCTTACAGACTCCAGGAGTGAGTTTAAAGCCATTTGGGAAAATTTAGGGAGTCCTATAGAAGCAAAAGTGTGATTTAGAAAGGAGAACACAAGCTATCTCGTTGGCCCAAGAGGCCCCTCACCTCACCTCTTGGGTAAAGTTCTGCTGGAGGAAGACTAGTCAAGGAGCATTTTAAAGCAGTAAATCTGTTGCTATGAGTCAACACCACTGCAGTGATCTTACAGGACAAAGTGGAGAAATCCCATAGGGTTTTCAAGGCTATGATTTACAGAACCAGACAATCACAGTTTTCTCCTGTGGAGTAAGCTGTGGATCCAAACCACTGGTCTTTTAATTAGCAAGTGAGTGTTTCATCACTGCACCATGGGGGAGGGACAGGGTCTAGGCAAAACATACTACTTGTCCTACGGATTGCACTGCTCTAATCAGATCACTTAATTAGGTGCAAAATTATTAATTGGTTACTTGCCTACCATCTTCCTGGAAGAATTATCTGATAAGCTTGTTGGTCAATTAGATGTACTCCCTTCCTGTTCTGTTGAAATCCAAGTTTTCCTATAGCTATAGCAGTGGAATCCACTTCCTAAACAACATGTCTCTGGAAACTCTATGAACTTTGATAAATGACAATAGTTATAGAAAGGCTTCAGGCCTTTTGTTCATAGGGTCGCTATGAGTCGTGTTGACTCGACGCTAAACAACAACATTGAGCATTCATCCAGTTATATGAAAAATGATTCACCCAAACTTAGACTCATTAGCCTGTTATGATATATTTCCGTATTAGGAACCCAGGGTCTCAAGTGGCTCTAGGTTGACCGAATTGTGTGATTTAATCCTCCCCGCCCCATTATATTCCCTATACAAGAGCACAGTCAGAACTCCACCATGGCTGCACCTGAAGTACTAGAAAAATAAACCTGTGAAGCCAGGAAAATTCACTGCTCCTGTGATGCTATCTGTAGCTAACTTCGTGCCACTTCAAGGGAGGGAAAATAACCAGTTCTCTTTCATTGTGGTCTTGTAGGTTTCTTTCATAAACTCTGGAGTACTTCGACTCCAGACACATGGGACTGCCATGGGTTTGACTCTATTGGATGGCAATAATAACAACAGATTCTAATGCTTCATTCTAAAGAAAGTATTTTCATTTTAAAATTGCTCTTTACAACAACAGAATGCAGCACTATCTTCAACTGTTGTTGATTGCCATTGAGCATGACTCATAGCAACCCTATGAATATAAGGCCTTGAAGCCTGCCTATATCTATCATCATTCATCAAAGTTCTGAGTTGCCAGAGGCATGTTGTTTAAGGAAGGGGATGCCACTCCTGCTTCCAATGAGTAGAGCTCAAATCTTTGCACCGCACCAAAATGACCCTAGAGCAAAGATATTTGAAATCTACGGGAGTCTTAAAAAACTACTCATTGTAGTGGGATGGAACAGTTAATATTCCATTGGGGTTCAGAGGCTGTAAATGGAACTGGAGATTGCCCTTGTTTCTCCTTTGGAGTTACTGTTGGATACTAAGGACTAGAAAGGTATAGTCTTTGAGTTGAATGAAACTCCTGATGGCTGTGTTAATCAGAGTTCCACTTTTGGGGGCTAGTTTGTAGTCACTAGGGGCTTGATCCTTCTAATTCACTCTAGTCAGGGCTTTCATTACCAATCTACCACAAGAACACTATGAATCGGGTGGCTTCATCTGCTCATGCACTGTTTTCAATGCTGCCCATGGTTTGATACTTGTCAGCTTTGTCAAATTCCCGCATGTTTGAGCTATAACCTTATGAGGATTATTATTTGTGAGTCTTTGTAGGTAACTTCTTGAGGTGAAATAGAAATTAAAGAAAAGGAATAAAAAATGTAAATGTTTCATCTCAGTTATTTATAATTAACTAATAATATACAAAGGTTTAATGAAACAATTCTGTTGTTACTATTCATACAGAAGTAATTTACAACTCTATTTATCACGTATCATTCTGTGATTGGTAGGATAATGAGCATTGCTAAAACATCTACATGTTCTGGAACATGGAGGGAATGTTACCACGAATTACCACACTGCGGTGCCACCAACCTTCATGACACCACACTTGATGATGTGATTGGCTTAAACATAACTTCATATCAAATACCACATCACATTCATCTTTTGAGAAACAGCTAACCTGCAGGGTATAAAGGATCTCTTTGACAACTTCCACCTGAAAATTCTAGGGAAGAGATTATGATTCTTAGTAAAACGGGGAAAGAGACAGCCCCAGTGGCTAGTCACAACTCTGCTTCACCAGGAGTGGTGTTCTGTGTGGGTCCTCCCTCACCACTGTGGTTGCAACTCTGTACTTTTTCTGACTGCGTCTGTCAGGAAGGAGACAGGAAATTCTAGTCACCCTAACAGCAGCTGTGCCATTCCTCCTATCCTCATCCAATGACGTGGATTGGCTTTGGTGACAGGAGGTCAGGAACTGAGCCACAGTGAAGGTCAGGAAGACAGGTCACTGTTTATGCTGTTGCTGGGCCGGGGATCCTGCTGCGCCTACTCGCTTTCTTCCTTTCTACACTGTTTCTCTTTCCGTTCCTCTTTTTTATATTGCAGAGGCAAAGCATCCTGTTTTGAAAACATCTTGACTGTTTTTCTACTGAGGAACTAATTTTCTGATGCATTTCATTGAAGTATAAAACAATTCTGACTCCGAAAGTGACAAAAGTTGAAACGAAAAAAATTAATGAATAAGTGTGCTGCTCTGTTGTTAAACAAAACAGCTGCAGAAAATTCCCTAGACAGTCTTTTATTTCCAAATCAAAGCCATCGCCTTCTAAAAATCCTGCTGGATTTTTTTTTTAATGTCTCTATAATCCTTGGCAAACAGATTCATCCTGGAGAGGGTTAAACCAAACTACTCCTTGGAAGCAAGGATTCTGGGGCTTCGTCTGACATACCTTGGGCATGTTGCAAGGAGGGACAGATCTTTGGAGAGGGACGTCATGCTTAGGAGGGTGGAGGGACGGTGCAAGAGGGGAAGACCCTCTATGAGATTAATTGATTCAGTGACTGGGGTAATCGGAATGGGTGTGTCAGAGGCAGTGCGATTGGCACAGGATAGAGCAGGGTTTAGGGCTGTTGTACATAGGGTCGCTATGAGTCGGAAACGACTCGACGGCACATAACAACAACAACAACAATAATCCTTGGGGAAAAGATTCTCCAATATCAACCCATCCGAGTGTATCTTTCTCTGACACTTTGGCATTCCAATTCACCTGGGGTTGGCTTGAAAGGATCTGGGAAACTTTGACCAAGGAGAAGATTATTTTGTAAGTTATAAATTCCTGTCTATTACCATGGGTTCTAAAGCATAGTTGGGAGAGTTAGTTAAGATAATTGCATAACTCAGTTGTCTTTAAAATATAAGAGTTAATAACACAATACCACCCTATCCAGATGAAGTAACTATGAGAAAATGACTTGTTCTTTTTCCTCTTCCAAATGTAATCAACTCTCTATTATTTGCATGTAGACTAGCAGATCTGTAGTACTCAAATATCCCTCGAGTATATCACAAGCTCTCCAATCAGCATACTTAGATAAATTCAGGGTTTGCAAACATAACTCAATAGTCACTTAATTGAGAAAGAACTAAAAATCCTCTATAAACTACTGTACCTCAACTTCTTTTTGTCATCCGCACAAAAAAGTTTGCATTATATAATACATATGCCACATACTATGAAACTGACACAAGCATTAAACTTACTAATGATTTGAATAATCAAGACTTTTAAAAAAACGCACCTCAGTAAAATGTCTGTTTTTTAAAGCTGAAGCTGGCTTTAGCTTTCAGCTTAGGCATTATTCAAGCAAGATTATCGCTTTGCCCTACAACCGTTCCACTGCAGGGCTAGAAGACAGGCGAGGCTACAGCCTTCTACTCCTGCTAAGTGTGTCAGCAGTAAGGCTTAGCCCTTTCGTTAGGCCTAGAGCTATTCAACTTTCATTGCTTCCTGCACACCATCCCATAAAAAAGGAGCGGAAGACTCAAGTGGTTGGAATTGTCACCAGGACCTACATTATTCATGACCTCAGAGCTGTATTAACTACTTGATTGAATAAGAAATTACTTTCAGTAAAACTGGAAGATTGATACAGTCAGTGTCTAGTTTCAGCACTCCAGACACAAACTTGGTTAGATGGCTATAACCTATCAACACTCAAACAGAAATGTAACGACAATTTGCAGTTTCTCGTTGAATTTTCTTTTCCTCTTCCTGGAATCAGCAGCCTACTTTAGCTTGGTAACTTATGAAAAATAGTTCACAAGGTCCCCTGTGAGAAAAATGAGGGGAAAAATACCTCCAAATATTGTACCTATCGGTTGCACAAAGCCCTGTGCACCAGTGTCCACAAAATGCAGAGGAAAGAGCAGCTGTTACTATTTCAAAGTAGGTTAACTCATATGTGAAAACCCCTATCCATAGAGTTCAGTGTGTTTTAGAGAAGTTACTCAGTTTAGCTTGAAAACATTGAGGAAGGAGTTGGTTGAGGGTTGAGTTTTACAACAGCCTGGAAAATCCCTGAATTCAGCCTTTCATTTAGAGTTTCAGGGAATTAAAAAAAAAAAAGAAAGAAAGGCAGTTAGGTAGTTGAATCTCAAATGTTTCCTTTTATTCTCCCACCTTAAACTCTAAACTTCAGAAAGACACTGATTTTCACTCTTTCAACTAATAATCCAAAGACAATGAATTCCCAAAGAAGAGCCCTTCAGGACCATGAGGACCCATTGCTTCCCCTGCTCAGATCATGTGCACAAGAAAGGTGATGCTTTTAACCACAAGATAGAGGGAGAAGAGGAGCTCTTCCCCATAAGCCTCAGGCTGGAGAGGGCATGTTGGCAGGTGATGAGCCGAACTTCTTCCCAGCCCCATAAAAAAATGAGACAGCACCTAAGGCTAGGCTGGTGGGGGCTCTGAAAACATGTACTTACAAAGGTGTAGAGCAAAGGCTTTATATATATATATGAATTCTCCAAGGAAAACAAAACAAGATAAGGACTCTCACTGTATAAATTAGTACTCTAAGTCCAGGAGTTACTGCAACAAATGATAGAATGATGGATGATCAAAGCACTTCAAAAGTAAGATTTTTCTGGAGATTGTTAATAAAACCATTCTTTTGCATTAGTCGGGCAACTCAGTTTCAAATGTCTACTCTGAAAACCAGCAAACTTTAAAAAAACAAAAAACAAAACAAAACAAACAAACAACTCTTTTAGGGACAAGACATGTGGTGTGATTCTCTCTCTCCCCCTGCCCCCATCCATCATGCTAGCAACATAAAAGAAATGATAGAAAAATGCCTGAATATCCTGCTTCACAGACAGAATTTGCCAATCTTCAGTCATTTTTCTCTCACTGATAGATGGAAGGTTTTATTTATTTATTTATTTATTTTTAAAAAAAGGAAAATAAAGGTAAAAAAATAGACATGTGACATCTGATTGCAGTAGAACAGGGTATAAATCTCACTCTACTGATTCATTCACATTTCAGCTTCTTGACGGTTATTTCTCAAAAAAGGCATTTTCTTTTGTGCAGTGACTTGCAAACTTTATACAGGACATACAGCTTTAACATATTCCAAAGAGCATCACTTAAAGTTTGACTCCTGGGAATGAAAGAACTAGTTGTAGATTTTAAAGTTCTGCTGTGGCATCAAGAGACCTACAAAGAATGGGACTTTGCAACCAAAAATCCCGAGAGAAATGAGTGAGCATATATACACATTATTCCTACATCCGCGGTCCCTGCCGCAGAGGCCGGGGGAGCTCCCACATACATGGATCAAACGGTGCTCTCTTACCTTGTTCGAGGCCATCTCGCTGACAGAGCGGTAGGTCTGTATGGTCTCAAGCTGGTCTAGACACCAGTCTAGTTCCTCCAGCGTTTCCATTGCTAATTTTTGATAAGATTCTTCTGCAAACAAACACACAGACATGTAGTTAGGCTGGAGCGGCTGCAGGCTGTCCATAGCCGAGTGGCTGCTGCCGCCGCTGATCCCCGCGCTACTGAAGGTGCCACCGAGCTCCTTCATTATTTGCGCCGCAGACTCCTTCCTTCCAGCTCTGTCGATCAGGAGAACAAATCACCGTGGTGCTTTGCCCGCGAGGGCCGGTGCCAAGTTTTCACCCCTCCTGCCTGGATGAGGTGTCAGTGATCTACCAAGAAACTTCCTCGGAGGAAGAAGGCGGGGAGTCTCTTACACGCTCATCTGCATATTTGTGCCCTAAAACTAAAGAAGCGCGGGGCGGTTTCTCAGGCTCCCTCTGCCTTAGTCATCCCGGGGCTCTTTGGGGTGCGTGATGTCATTTCTGAGTGTTTGCCGTCTATAGAAGTGAGGAAAGCGTTTTCCCATTTTGCTTTTCTTCTAAAGGACGCGTACAGAGCAGGGCAGTTGCGGGGGGTGGCGGTGTTTCACGGTTACGTGGTGCATGCTCAAGTAACTTTTCATCTGGCAAACACAGACCAGCCCAAGTAAGGCACTTCGCTATTCCTCCCCTCCTCTGAGCCCCTCTGTTAATGAGGCTCGAAATGAGGTCTTTCCAACAAGACTTTAAGAGAAACTGTCTGGGGTTTTACGTGAATACATTCACTGGCCTGAAAGTCCTGCACTCTTGTGATACTAAACAAAGCTAAAACTTCCCTTTTCTGAGCGCCAGGATCACAGAGAAATTCTGAACCGGACTTTCAGGTGGAGCCAGATGTGAAAGCTAAAGATTTCCAATTTGATTAAAGCTGGGTGGGGGCTGGGATTTGTCACTCCAGGAGCTAGACTTTTTTTTTTTTCTGGCCAGATTTCACAATGGTCATTCCACCCCCACCTTGACTACCCCTAAAAGTCTGTTTCCAAGACCATATTTCTGCTAGGTGATTGAAACTCTCTTTAAATGGCCACAAGATGTCAATTTATATCCAAAACTTCGTTGGTGGAATTAATGGATGTTGTTCTCTTGAAAACTGGTTCCTTTTTGCTAGTTTTCTATAGAATCATGAACTCATTTAGCCTTTATAAAACTCAACTCAGTATTTACTAGCATTGGGTTCCTAAAGCAGTAACAAAGTACTTAATTTACAGAATCTTGTATAGAGTTCTAGTATAAAGGAAAAAAAACCCTATTACATCTCTGTCAGATTTATTGGAACTCTGGTGGCCTAGTAGCAAGAGAATGGGGGGGGGGTTCATGTACTTATACAGGCCACATAGCTTTTAATTATTATTTGAATAATTTCATGTGTGTAGCAATCAGATCCTTGAAGCAAAAAAGGAAATAAACAAGAGTAATTGCAAGAGACTGGAATCATTTAGCTACAAATGCACATTTCAAAGAATAGGTGCTTTGTCTGCTTCAAAATGTGCCAACACTTCAAGATAAACAGGGGTTAAAGCTCAATATCCTGTACGTCATACTTAAAAAGCCACAAAACCACTGGAGGTGACTTCCTCCCTATTTTTTCTTTTTCACACTCCTCAAAAACTGCAGAGAAGAATTGAAGTGTTATTAGCAAAGCTCATTTCAAGCCAGACTTGCACATACCTTCTCTCCTTTCTTCCTTTTCAATTTTGCGATGATGTCCCAAGATGAAGAAACTCCTCTTATTCACTAGTGCCTCCCAGACACCCCCTGGCTCCTCTGTCTCCTTCTGAAAGAACTCTTCTTTCAAGGCAAGCTTTTCTGAAGAGACAGAGCCCTCCCATCCTCATTCCTTGCCTCTAATAAAAGAAAGAGCCCAACCACTTCCCAACTACTCAGGTTTTATTACCTTGGTATCTTCCACATCACAACCTGTGGTTCTCTGTAACTGAGAGAATCAACCAGGACAGTGAGGAGTAAGCAGCTTACTCAGAGCCTTTTGAGTTGGCTGATATGCAAAATGACTGTAAGATGATATATCATGTTTCTCCTTCGTGAAAAGGAAAAGGATCTGATTTCCACTTAAGGATGAAAAAGGAAATATAGTAATCATAACAGAAGCACGAAAAATGATGGAATCTTCAAAGAAACACCAAAGCAGTGTTTCCACCACAGCTTGTTCATTGTCTGTATTACACAAAACAAGCACATGGGTCCTTTAGAGTTGGCACAAAAGTGAGACATTCATGTCTAGCCAATGGCTGTGACAGAACCTTATTCTATTTCCCTCTCATTTTTACCAACCACCCTTTTTTTTGGTTGGGTTGGTTTTGGTTTTTGTGTGTGTGTGTGTTTTTTTTAAGTTACAAGGATTTGTTACTTCCTAAATTCTTAGCCTATAATCAAGACACCCTTTGCGTCCCATAATACATGAACTTACAGGTAAGCCTGCCAGTTTTCTTATCACAGTTACTAGGTGAAGACAAGCATACAGGGACACCAGAATGGGAAGGCTATAGGGGGAACATAAAACATTTACGGGAGGCATGAGCCAAACAGAAACCAAAATAACTAGTGTAGCTGAGAACTGTCCTCCACTCAACAATATTCCAGCTTTAGTACCAGATCCAATTCTTGATGCAGCTGTTGTTGTGTACCATCAAGATGAGGCCAATTCAGAGCTGACCCTCTAGCAGGTTTTCAGAAACAGTAAATTGCCTGAGAGAAGACTGCCCATCTTTCCCCTGTGGAGCAGCTGGTGGATTCAAACTGCATGGCTTTGGGTTGGCAGCACTGCTCCTTACCACTAGCGCAGGGGTAGACCAGTTGCTATGGAGTAGATTCTGACTCATGGTAACCTTTGGTGTACAAGAGCAAAGCTAAGCTCCAAAAAGTTTACAGAGAGTTATTTTGGGGAGTAGACTTCTGGAACTTGACTTTGAGGAACCTCTGGATAATTCTACCTCCAGCCTTTTAATGAGCAACTAAGCGCTATAGCAATTTTTACCATGCAACGACTCTTTGGTACCTAGCAGAGATTCAGGAAACACTTGAAAGAATGAGAACTAAAGATGCTATCCAAGCAATGTACACATACTTATAGGCATTTAAAGCTGAACAGTACATCTATAAACTAAAAAAATTCATCACTATAGAGTTGGCACCAATTCATAGCTGACACTATTCAGAGACTATAAATCACACAGGAGGAATGTGCTCATTTTCTTTCTCAGAGGTGCTGGTGGATTCAAACCATCAGAGTGGCCCTGCCTTTGAGTTAGCAACAGGACTCTCTATAGACTGACACCAGAATTCACTACATCTGTCACTCACTTGCTCGCTGCTACTGACTCATCTCTGGCACACTAGAGGGGTTTTACAGACAGTAAATCACATGGGAGGAGACTGACTATCTCTCAGATAGAGCTGCTGGTGGATTCAAACGGTGTGGCTTTGGCAGCAAACTTCTTAGCACTGGACCACTATAGTGCTATGTTAAGTGCCCTAGATTTAACGTTAAGATTCAGGTATTTTGACCTTCTGATCTATCACTGCCTGAACCGTAATTTCCAACACCTGTAACATAATGATGAAAAGCTTTACCTCATACAATTATAAATGGGTGGAATGAGAAAAAGCTTATACAGTGCTTGGAAAGGAAGCTAATTTTTAGTGGATGATCAGTACATGTGAAAACTATTAAAGCTCTGGCATTTAAGGGTTAGGAAGAGTGTGGTAAAGATTAGAAGGGAATAATATATAATATCTATAAGAACAGATCATCCGAGACTTTGAGCTGTACGAGGAGGAATGTGGCATCAGGATTGGTGGAAGAATTGTCAACAACCTGCGTTATGCAGATGACACAACCTTGCTGACTGAGACTGAGGAGGACCTGAAGCACTTGCTGCAAAAGGCCAAGGACTGTAGTTTTCAATATGGATTGAAGCTCAATATCAAGAAAACAAAGATTCTCACCACTGGGCCAATTGGTAGCATCAGTATGGATGGTGAAGAGATTGAGATAGTTAACAGTTTTCGTTTGCTTGGCTCCACAGTCAACACTCTTGGTAACAGCAGCCAGGAAATCAGGAGACGAATTGCATTGGGAAAGTCAGCTGTGAGGAACCTCTCAAGAGTACTGAAGTGCAGCGACATTAGGCTGGAGACTAAGGTGCACCTGATCCAGGCTATAGTCTTTGCAATTACATGCTATGCATAGGAGAGTTGGACAGTGAATAGGGATGATAGAAAGAGAATTTATGCCTTTGAGTTGTGGTGCTGGAGAAGAGTGCTAAATATACCACGAACTGCTAGGAGAACAAACAGGTTTGTCCCGGAGAGGGTGAAACCAGAATGTTCCCTGGAGTCAAGGATTCTGAAGCTTCGTCTGACATACTTTGGGCATGTTGCAAGGAGGGACTGGTCCTTGGAGAGGACATCATGTTTGGGAAAGTGGAGGGACGGCGCAGGAAAGAAAGGCCCTCAATGAGATGGATCGATTCTGTGAGTGGTGTGGTGGGAATGAATGTGTTTGAGACAGCGAGGTTGGCACAGAATAGAACGGCTTTGAGGGCTTTTGTACATAGGGTCACTATGAGTCACAAACAACTCGATGGCACATAACAACAACAACAACAACATAATATATAATTAATATGTAATATATAATAATAGAATATTGTATATTTGAGAAGCGTTATTACAGTCAAGATCACCTATGCAATTTGCAAGGTACGATGCCAAATTAAGGTGAAAGACTCCTTGCTTGGAAAAAAAGAGTGAAAAAACCCACAAAAAAGGCAACAGTACTAACAGTACTAAAATCTGCTGTTAGAGACCTTACTAGAGTGCTGAAGAGCAGTTGTGTCAGTCTCTCATACTAAGATGTGCCTGAGCCAGGCCATGGTTTTCACAATTATTTGCTATGCATCAGAAAGCTGGACAATAACTAAGGACAACAGAAGAAAACTTGATGCTTTGAACTGTGGTGCTGGAGAAGAGTCTTGAACATGCCATGGACCACCAGGAGAACAAACAGATCCCTCCCAGAGAGAGTGAGACCAAGTTGCTCCTTGTAGGCAAGGATTTTGAACCTCTGTCTGGAATACTTTGGTCATGTGGCCAGGAGAGATCAGTCTTTGGAGAAGGACATTATGCGTAGAAGGGTGGAGGGACAGCACAAGAGAGGAAGACCCTGAATGAAATGGATTGGTACAGTAACTGGGGGTAGGTGTGTCAGAGACAGAGAGATTGGCTCAGGATAGGTCAACCTTCAGAGCCCTTGTGAATAGAGCCGCTTTGAGTCACAGATGACTCAACATCACAACATAACAGCAGACTTTCCCAATGCAATTTGTCTTTTGATTTCCTGACTGCTTGTGCCAAGAGTGTTGATTGTGGAACCAAGCAAGCTAAAGTGATCAACAATTTCAATCTTATCTACATGCATCATGAAGCTGCTAATTGGACAGTGGTGAGAATCTTTGTTTTCTTTATGTTGAACTTCAACCACATTGAAGACTAAAGTTCTTGACCTTCCAAAGTGCCATAGTTTTAGATAGGCAGAAAATTTTCAAAGATAATATAATGAATACCTGAATGCCTTATACCTAGCTTCCCCTACTAGAAGTCTCAAAGGAGATATGAATAGGTAAGGTGACTATGTGTGGATTACCCTGGCTATCAAAGTTGTCAATGTTTTCCAGAAGAAAGATCTGGGAGAACTGATCTCTCTTCTTTTCTTCCCTCCTTCTTACTTTCACTCCAAGAGCAATCCAGAAAAAAAAAAAAAAAAGTCTTCCTTCTGCTGGTCTTATTACACTAGATCTTGAGAAACAGATGAATAATTATAATATTAAGCAGGTAATAATATATGGCATTCAAATAGCTCTTTTCTCAAAGGAGCTCCAAGTGCACTATTCAATAGTTTTTGCAATATCGCTGTACAAAAGGCATGAAGAGGTATGATTATCTCTAAATTACCTTACGTCAGAAGGGAGGATGTCAGAGCTTAAATGATTACAGCAAATTGTGTCTACTGAATTCCTCTGAAGAATCTTGGTCAATGAAACAGACAGTTCAGCTCAGTTCCAAATAGTGGATCTACTCCTGAAAATGCTACGTTGTAAATTGCATCCTATCCTTTAGTCTTTCCTATTTAAAGTTGTGCAATGTGGTCATTTCTCAAGTCTCTTCTTCCCCTTTCTGATCCACCTAACTCAGATCCCAGCAAACACAGGCTGTGCAATATTTACACGGGAAACTCGACACGGTCTGGTCCTGAATTTTTTTGCAGTGGGTAACTTCAGGTAAGTTAGCCAACTGTTAGAGATTGTTTCTTTTTTATCTCTAAAAGTAGGGTAAATAATGCTTACCTTGATCTCATGAGAAGGCTAAAATAAACAGAACACATTAAAGGAATAGCTTGTAAATGATTAAACAAAAAAAAAAAAAAGGAAAAAAACCCCAACAAAACCCAAACCCAACAACAAAAGACCAAAAAAAAAACCAACAAAAAACCCACAAAAATATCCAAAAACCAGCCCACTGCTGTGGAATCAGTTCTGACTCATGGTGACTCTCCACCAGGGTTCTGAGGCCATGAATATTTTTTTGGTGTAAACTCTGTTATCTTTCTCCCTCAGCGTGGCTGGTGGTTTTGAACCAGCAATCTTTCACTTAGCAACCCAACAAGTAATAAACTATGCCACTACTTGTTGATTGCTGTCTAGTCAGACATGACTCATAGTGACCCTATGAAGAAAAGGCCTGAAGTCCCTCTACAACTATCAACATTTATCAAGTTCCTAGAGTTTTTGGAGGCCTGTTGTTTAGGAAGTGGATTCTCCTCATGGCAAGAAACTGCACTCCAGTCCCCAAGGTACATAGTTTAAATCCGCCAGCTGTTGCACAGGACAAAAATGGGTAGTCTCCTCCATGAGATAAACTGCCTCTGAAAACCTGCTGGAGGGTCAGCTATGGGTTGGTTCTGCCTCATGGGTACAAAACAACAACAACGCCCCTTAGAGCCTTTTGTAAAGCATTTAATGTTATGCAATTTTGTAAATATCTTGTTTATTATTACATATGAGATATAGGCATAGAGCTCTGGTGGCCTAGTGGCAGGAAACTGCACTGCAATCACAGAGGTACGTGGTTCAAATCCACCAGATGCTCTGCTGAAGAAGGAGGAACAATCACCTCCTGTACCAGTCAGATCCAATTTGAAAGGCGAGCTCTGGCGGCCTAGTGGCAAGAAGCTGCAACTGCAATCTCAGAGATGCACGGTTCAAACCCACCAGATGCTCTGCTGGAGAAGGAGGAACAATCTCCTTCTGTACCAGTCAGATCTGATTTGACGGTACACACAAAAAATAATGAGATATAAGCATAATGGAGAAAAAGAAAATAAAAAATAAAATGTTGACATAAAAATGTTACTTTTTTTTTCCAGAGATGGCTATTGTTTTAACCTTTTTCTGCACATTTTGGTATATGTTTGGGTGTGCATATATCTATATACAATAAAGCATTTGATGAAAACTGGGGCTTTAAACTGGTTCATTCCAGTTTAACCCCAAGAACTTGCATTTCCACCTCAGATATACTGAATCAGAAGCTACATTTTGATAAGATCCCAAGATCTTGTTAAGTGGGTCTCGATAAAATCTTCTGGAGATCAAGCTGAGATGTTGATGCTAATTTAGTACATCTGAAGTTTGAGATACTGAAAGAAACTTCAAGTAACATTGTTTTTTTTTAAGTCAATGATCTCCCTTATTCTGTTTGAATATTTTTTCAGTTTGTCTAACACTTTGCTCATATTTAAATTTCCCCAGCTTTTTCATGCCCATACATCAGAAATATATACTATGTACTCAGAGAAGTGTAGGAATGAGGGAGAGTTTCAGAGGAGGGTGACAGGAAAGGGTAATTAGAAACTTCTGGCTGACCACAAATAGCCAGATGCTCGTAACTTGAAAACATGGGAACAGATTTTAGCAGTTATGAAGCCAGTGGCCCAGCTGTTAACAGACCTCAGGTGCCCTAAGAGCTGGCCCTGTGCACAGTGCAGGAAAGTGTGAGCCACTGTCCCCCTGATACCAGGGGATAGTGAGGACAGAGGCCCTTCACATGCTTGAGATCATGTCACTTTGAAACCCTTAGTATCACCACTTTTAACACAGATGAAGAAACTGAGGCTTAAAGAGATAAGTCCCTGCCTAAAAAGTAACAATATACCCATGTCTTTCTGGATTTCCTTGCAAGAGGTTGAAAGTGTCCTCTGTTAAAAACAAAACAGGATTTTAAAACACAATTTCCTTTCCCTTTACTGAGGCTATAGCAGTGGGAATCAACCGAATTTGAAGCCACAAAACTGAAGAATGACTAAAAAGGGTTGGTTTTCATGTGACACAAGTAGATCCAAAACCAAACCAAACCAGTTGTTCTAGAGTCTGATTCACAGCGGCTCCACGTGTGTCAGAGCAGAACTGTGCCCCATAGGCTTTTTAGCAGCCCATCTTCTGGAATTAGATCACCAAGACTTTCTTCCAAGGCAACTTTTGCTAGACTTGAATCACCAGCCATCAAAAGACTCATACAAATTCAGAATTTTAGAGAGTGTTTTAAATCTTGACTCTGCCATTTACCAGCAGTGTGATCTTGTTCTTGTTGTTGTTATTGATTGCCATCAAGTCAAACGCGACTCAGAGCATCCCTATGAACAAAAGGCCTGAAGCCCTTTTACAACTATTGACATTTTATCAAAGTTCATAGAGTTTCCAGAGGCAGGCTGTTTAGGAAGTGGGTGTCACTCCTGCTGTTTTCTTCATCTATAAAGTGGTGGTGGTAGTGGGGCCAAGCATAAAATAGCTGTGAGAATCCAGTCTATCAATGTACACCAAATTTGATACAGTGCCTAGCATGTGGCAGGAAATTTTTGGTTCATCTCCACTATCTTACCCCTGTCTCAGGTCAATTTTCTGAGGGTAGATTGCCAAATATTTGAGACCTGAATTGGACAGAGTGTTGCTCTAGCCCTAGGGAAGTAAGTACGTATAAAATGATCATGAAATTGTAGAATGTCCCTCCCATAGCATCAGCTCAGGAAACTGCTTCCTTGCTGCTTTTCTTGGGCTAATGTTTGTTTCTTTTGGCTTCTGAAATATAGATCTAGTTTATCAATCAACTTTTACCAAATTCTGACTAACATACCAGGTCAGCAGCCCTGAGACATGAAGATGATGAAAACAAGCTGTTCATTCGTTCAACAAAAGTACACTGGCAGGGGTGAAAAGAAAACCTACTGACTATCTCAGACAAGGGTTTCATATCAACAGTTTACAGAATCCTACAGGGCCTCCACAAGAAAAAGACTGATAACCCAATTACAAAATGGACAAGAGACATGGAAATCTTTTTCACAGAGGAAGACATTCAGATAGCCAACAGACACATGAAGAAATGCTCAAAATCACTGGCAATAAGAGAGATGCAAATCAGAACCACAGTGAGATACCATCTCACCCCAGCAGCGATGGTAAAGTTTAAAAGGACAGGAAGTGAATGCACACCTGCTGTTTTTGTCATCTGTAAACAATAAATGATAGCAATGAGCAATAAATGTTGGCAAGGATGTAGAGAGATAGGAACTCTCATAAATTGTTGGTGGAATTTTAAAACTGTACAACCACTCTGGAAGGCAGTTTGGCATTTCCTCAAAAAGCTGAACATAAAAATTCCATATGACCCAGCAGATTTTCTGAGGCAGTTCATGGCATGGGAGGAGATTGCCCATCCTTCTCCCAAGGAGCAGCTGGTGGATTTTAACTGCCTTTGGGATTTCAGTGCAGCTTCTTACCATTAAGCCACCAGAACTGCCCCCCCCAGGAATGTACCCCAAGGAAATTAGAACTGAGACATAAACAGAGATTTGTCCACCAGTGTTCGTAGTGGTGTTATTCACAATCATAAGAACATGGAAACAGCCCAAATGTCCAAGCACAATTAATGGATTAAGAACTTGTGGTACATTCACACAATGAAGTAGTGCACAGCACTCAGGAACGATGATTTCAAAAATTACTATATAAGTTGAGAGAGACTGAAGGGCATTATGCTGCATGAACCAACTCAGTTTCCTAAGGATAATTACCATATAGGACCATTATTGTAAAAACAGGAGGACAACTAGTAAAACGTATATGGGGACCCAAGGGGGAAAGAAGTAAGAGCAGAAGGGTAAAGGTGGACAGTAGGGAAACATAGGGTCACACAATTTGGTAGGGGAAGAGGGAAGAAAAGGAAATACGAAAGATTTGAGGGAATCTGGAAAGACAGGGTGGGGGTGGGCATGGTTAAATGGTGACTGATTTTATAAAACATAATGTATGAGTATGATTGTATGAAACACAATGTGAATGAAGGACAATGTGTAACATAAAGTATACAAACTTTGTATGCAAACCAATGTAAAATTTAAAATATTTTTTAAAAATTTCATTGACAAGCATGTCAAGCATACTGCTGGATTTTGTGGGATTTCAACAATGGAAAAGTACCTTATATCTGCACAGTTGATTGTGTGGGATAATTATGATAGAAAGCTTATTCCCACTTTTCAAAATGGTCAGTTTATGAAACTAAATGCTGTGTAAACCCCTCTCTCTAACCTTCAAAAAACTATAAAATATGCCTTCTTTTTTTTGTGGGCAATGTGTTGGTCAGAAAGCTTGGGAAGTGATAGATGAGGAGAACCTCACCACCTGGATGGGCAACTTTGTCCATTCTTTATCAACAAGGGGAAATCCAGCATGAAGTTTTCCCAGGAAGAATAGGAGGGCTTGTAAAAGCAGCAACCAGAGTAAGGAATTCAAACAAAGTTTACACTTTTAACTGGAATAAAAACACGCCCTTTCATTAACTCTTTAATTTGTAAATGCCAGTACAACCAACAACATAAGTAAACATTTTACTCTCAAAAAATTATTGCCTTGAAATACTGTTTATGTGTGTGAAGATGAAAATTTTCTAAAGCAAGGGTCCCTTATTCGAGTTGATTTCAACGCTTGGGAATTCTCCATTGTATTTCCAAGGCTGTAAACCTTGAAAGATGGAGACTACCTTATTTTTCTGTTGAGCAATAGCTGATGGGTTCAAACATCCAAACTTCTGATTAGAAGCCTAACATGTAGTGTACTGTCCACTAAGGCCCTGAAACGCTCTGTAGAAGAAACAATTAAAGGAAACTTTGGGGTAAAAAGAATTTTTTTATCATTAAAACTGTTGTTGTTATTAGATGCCATTGAATTAAATGCCACTCATCTTGACCCTATGAACAGCAGATAAGAACCATGCATGCTTCATCTTGCATCATCCTCATTGTTTCAGTCACTGTGTCAATCCATCTCCTGGAAGATCTTCCTCTCTTTCTTTGACATTCCACCTTTTCACCATGATACCTTTTCCAAGGAGTTGTGGTGTTGGAGAACAGTACTGAATATGCCATGGACTGATAAGAGAACAAGTAAATATGTCTTAGAGAAAGTATAGCCAGAGTGCTACATGGAGACAAGGAAGGTAAAGCTTTGCCTCACATAATTTGGGCATGTTGTTAGGAGGGACTGGTCCTTACAGAAGGACATGATGATTGGAAAGAAGGAGGATTAGTGGAAAAGAAAGACCTCCAACAAGACGAATTGATACAGTTCCTATAACAATGGACTCAAGTGCATCAGAAATCATGAGATGGCACAAGATAGGACAAAGTCTAAATTAATTCTTCATGAGGTCATGATGAGTTTTAGTCATCTCAATAGGACCTAGCAGCAACAGTCCCTCCTTGTAACATGCCCAAGGTATGTGAGATGAAGTTTCACAGTCCTTGCCTCGAAAAGACGACCATGATTACATTTCATCCAAGACTCACTTGTTTGTTCTTTTGACAGCCCATGGTATATTCCACACACTTCACCAATATCACCATTTAATTATTCTTCTGTCTTCCTCATTCACTGTCAAATTTTCAGATGCATGTTAAGCGAAGGGGGAAAAGGATGATTTAGATCAAGTATGCCTCTATAAACGGTTGTCTTTGCTCTTCAGTACTTTAAAGAGGCTCTTGAAAGCAGATTTCCCAATGCAACACATCTTTTGTTTATTGATGTCATTCTGCCTGTGGATCCATTTAAAATTAAATAATTGGCAACGTCAATCTTTTCTCCATCTGCCATGACGTTGCTATTGATTCAGGCTTTTCGGGTGGGTTTTTTATGTTTATATTTAGGGTGAATTGAAAGCTATATAGCCTTTGATCTTCTTCAATATTTCAAGTCTTCTTCACTTTCTGCAAGCAAGGGTGTTTGCTGCATTATTCTTCATGTAATCCAGCTTCTCGAATGATTTGCTCAACTACAGATTGAATAGATATAGAGAAAGGGCACAACCACGCTGCACACCTCTCTTGTGTTTAAGTCATGCCATGTTTCCTTGCTCTAGTCAGACAACTGTTGGGTTTTTTGTTTTGTTTTGTTTTGTTTTTGTCTATGTCTAGTTTTCTCATGAGCACAATTAAATGTTCTGGGATTACTGAATGCTAGCTATAATTTATTTTGATCCACACAGTTGAACACTTTTGCATAGCCAATAAAATACTTGACACTAAAATGTATATATTACTTTGAGTTTTAAAAGTACTTTTTACATCCATTCTATGGCTTTAGTTTTAACCAATGACCAGGTACTATCAAGTCACTTTCAACTCATGGCAAAAAATGGGTGGAAACAGCCAGACCTTTCTTTCAAGACATCTCTAATGGACTCAAATTGTCGGCCTCCCTGTTAATTGAGTAGCACATAAGCATTGCATTATGAGGGAGTTCATGGCTCTAGCTTTAGCCACAATTTTAAACGTGTCACCATGGAGTTCATTTCAATGGATAGCAACTTTACAGAGCTTAGGAGGCCTTTCCACAGGATATAATGTATAAGCTATAAATCTTTACAGATCCAGATTGTAATGTATTTCTCCTATGGAGAAACCTGGTAGTTCAATAATTTCTGTGTTATCATGCAGGAGTTGAACCATTACGCCACTGTAAAAAGAGCAAGGGATGCATGGGGACAGACATATTTGAACGTTACCAACTCCATAATAGGGAATAGTCCCTGTCAACAACATCAACAACACAAAACCAATTCCCATGAGGTCAGACATGTCCCACACACTCCTGTACCTCTTTCTACTCTTCCCAACACCAATCTCACTACTCTACTGGGTCTAAAATCCAAAATGCTAGCTTGTAGACTATACCGAACCATATCCAGGAGGTCAAAAGGTTTTATCATTTAGGTTGGGAGCAAGATACAATTATTCAGTCAGGACTTCTAAAATGTGCTCACAAGTGTGTCAGCCCTGAGCCTCATGGCTCATGTTAGTGTTACAAAGATCTCAGTTGTGCTAATTACAGTTCGTTCCTCCCCCCAGCCCGAGTTGTTCAATGAACTTGGGCAAAGGCTTTTAGTTCTGGTTTCAAGGAGTAGCAGTGTCAGTGTCTGTACCATCTCATGTCAGGACTCTGCTTTTTTTCTGTGGCTGCTTTGGCTGCTGCTGCTGCCCTAGGCTTAATCTTATGGGTACAAGACTCTCTGGCCCCAAAGGACACATTGCATCCTCTTGCTTCTTATTTGATGGGGGTGAGGTTCTCCAATCCTGCTGCTAGACATGCTTAACTTAATAGGGAGACTAGTCAAGCCCCTTGGGGATAGGGTAACATACCCTACTCACATATTTCTGTCTATCCATATGGCAAAGTCAGTCAATGTCTAGGGAAGTTATGTTAAAAAATAAACCCTTAACACCACAGCCACCAAGGCTCCTTCCTATATATGCCATTTCTCAGCCTATATTGACAGTCTCTGTTGTCATTGTTAGTAGCTTTTGAATTGTAATTGTCTTAGACTCATTGCAAACAGAAGAAAAGGTGGTCTAGTTCTGTGCCATCATCATGATCTCTGGTATGTTGAGTCCATTATGAGGCTTTTGTACCCATGCATCATATTGAAGGATGATGGGGGTTTTCTGTACTTTTCATTGACCTTCTACTTTACCAAATTATGTCTTTTTCCACATAATTTTCTTTCCTAATGACATGTCCAACGTAAGCAAGAGGAAGGAAGCTTGGCATCCTTGCTTGTAAGCAGCATTTTAGTCGTATTTAAGACTGATTTATTAATTCTTCTGTGAAGATATTCAATGTACTTTGCCACCACAATGATTCAGATCATGTCAACTGATATTTAAGTTTCCTTTTTTTCAAATGTCCAGGAGACTGAAATGACTATGGGGTAGATCAGGAACACTTTAATATTCAAAGAAACACCTTTGCTTCTTTTTCCCCCTTTTAAAAAATCTTTATTCATTTTAATGAACGTTTACAGAGACTTTGGATTTCCATTCATTCATTGTTGTGATTTTCTCCCTGTGCAATCTCCCTCCCTGACCCCAGTTGCCTCGTCTCTTTGAAAAGTAAAAGAAAAATTATTTTATTGTTATACAATCCCTCCCCTCAAGTCCACTCCACTATGCAGCCTTCGTTCTGGACTCCTGTCATGACAATAATTCCTAATCATATATCCCTTTTGCTTCTTAATAGTTTGAAGGAGTCTACTGGTCTGATGAGTGTGATATGTCATTTTACTCTTAATTACTGTGTCCTATAGGGAGGTCTGGTGGCCTAGAGGTAAGAAGCTGTGCTACAATTCCAAAGGCATGTGGTTAAAATCTACAGTCTTTTCTGTGGCAGAAATGAGCAACCTCCTCCCATGCAATTTATTGTCTCTGAAATCCATTGGAATATCAAGTATGACCCAGTTCTGTCTCAATGGTACACAATACCGGCTCTGTCCTCTATATCTTGAAGTTAGTATACTAGCTTCATTTCTTTGTCTCTACCTGTAATGTGTTAAGCATTTCTTAGAACATAAAGTTGTTTCACAAATATTGCAATCAGACTTTCTTTTATTCATTTAAAGATGGCTAAAACTCGAACTTACTCTCCTTCCCACTGACTCAGTCACAACTCAAAGTGACTCTCCATCATAACGGCAGGAGATTGTGCATCTTCTTCCATGTAGCAGCTGGTGGAAGATAATCACTGGAGATACCAGTCTGTAGATTAGCGGTGTAAATAGCTACAGACTATGACACCAAAACCCCCAACAATGGTTAGCTTAGGGCTATTCACATATATAATCGGTGGTTTTGGCTTTGATTTTTTTTCCCTTAAGCTCAGCAACATTTTTTCCCCATCAAAATTTAGTGTATTATCTTTTAATGAATATTTGGTAACTGAAACACACTTGGGATAGATGATAGCATTTCAACAAGCCATCTTGACTTTTAGTAAAATATTCTTATAACATATCACAGGAACTGAAGAACACTTGTGTACTCTGTAACACAATTCTTCCATAGGTAAAGTTTGTATGTTCTATGTGACCTTTCCTTAGGCAGTATATTGTGAATGTGTCTTTTTAAATGCAGAGTTTTATAATTGTATATAACAGAAATTTCACCCTGTGTGGAATAGTGGAAAAGGAAACTCACTCTCAAAAAATCATAATGGAACATTGTTGTTGGGATTGTAAAATGGTACAGTCACTCTGAAGGCAATTAGACATTTCTTCAAAAAAGCTGAACATAGCAACTCCCTATGTCCCAGCTATTCCACTGTTTGGGATATATCCTGAGAAAACAAGAACTGAGGCACAAATGGAGACTAGTATAGCAACGTTTATGGCTGCATTATTACCATTGCAAGAACATGGAAACGGCCCAAATGTCCAACCACAATCGAATGGATTGAGAAATAATGGTACATTTACATGATGGAATATTATGCAGCATGAGGGAGCAATGATTTTGTAAATCACTACCTAACTTGGGAGGAACTGAAGAGTGTTATGATAAGTGAACTAACTCAGTCACATAAGGACAAATAACTGTATAAGACCATTATTGTAGAACGTGTATGAGGATCAAAGGAAAGGATTGGGAGAGCAGAGGGGTGAGGATGGGCAGAGGGGTGGTTAATAATGGGAATGCACAATTTGATCAGTGGAGGGAGAGGTGATCCAGAGTGAAAGGAAAAAAAGTATACAAACTTTGTAAGTAAACCAGTATAAAATAAAAAAAGTATTTAAATAAAATTTTGAAAAATCATAATAGAAACTAGGTCATTTTGAATTTTTTACTAAAATCCTTTAGGACTAGAAGTTAAAAAAATGGTAATTTGTGATGTCAGTCAGTAAAAATTCCCATTTTATATGTAATTGGATAGGATATCAAATATGTCTATTTGCATAGGTTGTTTTCTTCCTTTAAAAGATCCGTGAGACAGAAATTCTTTTCATTATTACATTTTCATTATACATTTGTAAAATTTAGACATGGACATAGTTAATTTTTTTTCTCAGATATACAAGACAAAGGGAAAAAAGGGAGAACATGAGAGAAAGAGAAACAACTGAACCACAGTTGTCCAATTCTAAATGTTATGCTTTATTTGATAAGTTATGGCGCTTGAGTTATGGACTGAACTGTATGCCTCCCAAATATGTAACAACTTGACTAAGCATTGATTTTCTCTATGATGTAATTCTTCAAAATTTTATGACCTGAAACAATTATTTTCGGTGTTGTAAATTCTAATACATGTGATTTGTTAGTAAGCTAGAATGTAGATATTACAGAGAAATATCATTAATATCACACACAAGCAAAATATTGTTGACAATCATCAAAAACAGCTAGAACAGTATGTTAACAGAGAACTGCCAAAAGTTCAGGCTGTATTTAGAAGGGACAATGGCACAGGGGATATCACAGCTAATGTCAGATGGATCTTACTGAAAACAGAGAATACCAGAAGAATAACTATTTGTGTTTTAATGACTATGCAAAGGCATTCGACTATGTGGATCATAACAAACTAAGGCTAGCAGTGATAAAAATGGGAATCCCAGAATACTTATTGAGCTCGTACAAAACCCATATCTAGATCAAGAAGCTATTGGCTGAATAAAGCAAGAGAACATTGTGTTGTTTAAAATCTAGAAAGGTGTGCATCAGGGTTGTACCCTTACTCCACACCTATTTAAACTGTATGCTGAGCAAAGCTGGACTCTATGAAGAAGAACGTGGCTTCAAGATCTGAGGAAGACTCATTCATAACTTGCATTAAGTAAGTAATACAACTTTGCTTGCTAAAAATGAGGACTTGAAATCCCTGCTGCAGAAGATCAAAGACTACAACCTTTAATATGGATTATATTTCAACATCAAGAAGACAAAAATCCTCACCATTGAACCAATAAACATCATGATAGATGCAGAAAAGTTTGGAATGGTAAATCATTTCATGATACTTGGATTCACAATCATCCATGGTACCAGCAGTCAGGAGATCATGAGACAGATTACATTGTAAAAACCGGTTGTCAGGGGCCTCCCCGAATTATTGAGGAGTAATAATGTCAGCTTGAAGACTAAAATGCACCTTATTTAGGCCGTGTTCTTTTCAATCACTTCCTATGCATCTGAGATCTGGACAATGAATAAGGATGACAGAAAAAGAATTGGTGTCTTTGAGCTGTGGTACTGAAGAGAGTGCTGAATATCCCATGGACTACAAAAGAAACAAGCTAAGTTTTGGAAAAGGTACAGCCAGAGTGCCCCTTGAAGGCAAAGATGGAGAGAGATTTTTTGTCTCATATACATTGGGAATGTTGCTAGGAGAGGCTATTCCTTTGAGAAGGACATCATGCTTAGAAAGGTGAAGGAACAGTGAAGGAGAGGAAGACCTTCAACCAGGTGGACTGACACAGTGAGTGCAGCAATGAACTTGAGGGTGTTTGAGATTGTGAGGATGGCACAGGATAGGACAGGGCTCAGATCTATTGTTCATAGGGTCACCATGAATCTTACTTGACTCAATGGCACCTAACAACAACAATAGATGAGGCAGGGCCAGAGGGAATTATGTTAATGAGTTTTAGTCAACTCTACTCATTGGCATGTAAGAACAGCAACAAGCTAATAAAGTAAGCTATAATCCACAGGATTAAATTATGCCATGAGTCAATAACTTTTAGGATATAATATCTAGCAATTGTTCTTATTAGATGTTAGGTGATCTGATTTATTGCAGGCCTATGAACAACAGACATCCTGGGCCATCTTCATCATCTCTGAGAAACCTGAGTCCATTGCAGTAACCCTGTCAATCCACTTCATTGGGTGTCTTCCTTTCTGTTGCCAGTCCTTCACTTTCCAAGCATGATATCCTTTTCCAAATAATAGTCTCCCTTAGCAACATTCAGAAATATGTGAGCCAAAACCTTGGCATCCTTAAGGGACTCTGTGGAGTACTTTAGCTGCACTTAAACAAACAAACAAAACCACCCCAACACGTATCTTTTGGTTTTTTCGCAATCCGTGTGATATTCAGTGTTCTCCTTTAACAGCATAATTCTAAGCCATCAATTCTTCTGTCACCTTTATTTATTGTCTAGATCTCAGATGCATAGCAAGTGATTGAAAAGATCATGACCTGAAATGAATCAGGTGTACCTGTCTTCAAACTGCCATCATTGGTTCTCAGTAATTTGGGAAGGTCCCTGACAGCAAACTTGCTCAAAGCAATGTACTTCCTTATCTCCTGACTGCTGGTACCAAGGGTGCCTGTTGAGGGTCCAAGTAAGATTAAATCATTAACTGTTTCAATCCTTTCTCCATCTATTATGATATTGCCTACTGGTCCAACAGTAAGGATTTTTATGTTCTTGATGGTGAAATGTAATCCATGTTGAGAATTTTAGTCTTTGAGCTTCTGAGCAAGCTTTTCAGGCCCTCCTCACTTTCAGCAAACAAAAGTGTGTTTTCTGTATAATGAAGATTGTAGAAGAGTCTTCCTCTGATCTTTAATATTAAACAAAGGAGAAGAGACCAGAGGGAGAACTACCAACCAGAAAGGAGAGCCAAGAGTGAATCATGTTGCTTAGACTTGTAGTCTCTGATTTGAAAACCAAGTAGACCCAAGGGAAGATTGAGGCCAAGATACATGGGGATCTCCAAGGAACCATTAAAAAGGAAGTGAAGAGTCAAGGAGCTTCCCCAAGAGCTGACAGAGTGCCTTGAATTTAGACTTCTAGCCTTCTAAATAAAAAGAGAATCCATTTGATCTTGAGGACAAGATCATTAAGATAGCCTGTTACAAACTTGTTATAAACTTTTTTTCTGTCATGGCAAGCTTAGATAAAGTAAAGCTATATCATTGGTATGCCAGCTTCCTAGGACAGATACTATCAGAATAGTTTTAACATTGAGAAAAAGGTGACTTTCAGAACACTTAGATGTGATCATGTAGAACACACACATAGAACAAGTAGCTGTCATTTGAGCAGAACAAAGGGTCTCTACAAGGTTAAAATCAGTAAAGGTATGCATCAGGGTGTAAATATTTAACCACACTTATTCTATTTGTATGCTGAGAAAATAACCCAAAACCTTATCCATATTAAGAGGAATACTTTCCCAGAGTTGGGGGGAAACTCAACAACCTTGCAAATGCAGATGGAATAATTTTGCTTGCAGAAAGCTAAAAAGATTTTAAATTCTTCGTGGAAAAGACTAAAGTCTATAATATATATTGCATTCCAAAAAAAGAAACAAAAATTCTGGCCCACTAAGCATCATTTTGATAAATGGAGAAAATATTGAAGATGCCAGAAACTTCATTTTACCTAAATTTAAAATCAATATTCATAGAGGCAAAAGTTAAATGAAAAGAGGGATGAATTTGCAGCAAATAGTCTCTTAAATAGTGTTAACATGCAAAACTAGTCATTTAAAAGACTACAGTGCATCTGACCTAACTATGGTATTTTAGTCACCTCATATTTGTACTTGTGTTAAACAATAAATAGAGAAGAGCAAAAGGGAATTGATGCCTTCGAATTCCTTTGGATTACAGCATTGGTAAAGAACACTGGATGTATTGTCTTCCATAAGAAAAAAATTGTCTTAGAAGTTTGACTAGAATGTTCTTTAGATGGAAGAATAGATTTTGGACATATTACATCAGAAGGGCCTAGTCTCTGCCCAAAAATATACTGCTTGGTAAAGTAGCAGTAGTTGTTGTCAGGTGCCCTTTAAGAGAATATGACCTACGGTGACCCTATGAATAACAGAACTGAACATTGTCCTATCTTAAGCCATCCTCAGCAGTTTTTACATGCTTGAGTCTATGGCTGCAGTCACTGTGTCAATCCATTTGTTTGAGGGTCCTCCTCTCTTTTGTCAGCTTTCCACCTTTCCAAGGATGATGTCCCTCCCCAAAGATATCTTCTTTTAACAATATGCTCAAAGTATGTGAGATGAAACTTTATTATCTTTGCCTCCCAGGAGCACTTTGAGTGCACTTTCTCTGAGACATAAATGTTTGTCTTTTGGCATTCCATGAGATATTCAGTACTCATTTCTATACCATAGTCCAAAGGCATCAATTTTCCTTTTGCTATCCTTATTCTTGTCTAGCTCTAAGATGCATAGCAGTGATTGAAAAGACAATAGCATAAAGCAGGCACATCTTAGTCTTTAAATGGACATCATTGCTCTCTAGTAATTAAGAGAGGTCCTTGACAGGAGATTTCCCAGATATACTGCATCTCTTTATCTCCTGTCTGCTAGTACCAAAGGTGTTGATTGTGGATGTAAGTGAAATGAAGTTACTGACAACTTCAGCCTTTTCTCCATTTATCATGTTGCTACCTATCAGACCAGTGATGAAAATTTTTGCTTTCTTGATGTGGAGGTGTAATTTTGATTGAAGTCTTTGGCAAAATAGAGGACTGGTTGTAAAGTAGATGACTTCTTTAAAAGAGAGACCTTCAATGAGATGAATTATCCTAATGGAAGTGCTCTCAAACAGAGCATTAATAGTGAAAATGGTATGTTGTTGTTATGTGCCATTGAGTCACTATGACTTATAGCTATCCAATGAATAATAGCTCTGAACCTTACTCTATCTTGAACCAGTTTCACAGTCTCTGACACACCTGACCCCATTGCCATAGTCACTGTGTCAATCCAACTCATCCAAGATCTTCCTCCCCTGCACTGACCCTCCACCCTTTCAAGCATGATGTCCTTCTCCAAGGACTGACCCCCTCCTTACAATGTGCCCAAATTATGTGAGATAGAGTTCCAAAAATCCTTGCCTCCAATGAACAGCCTAGTCTTACGCTTTCCAGAAGAGTTTATTAATTTCCCAGCTCTCAGATGCATAGCAAGGGACTGAGAAAACCATGGCCTGGATCAAGTGCATCTTAGTCTCTAGACTGGCATCATTGCTCTTTAGCACCCTTGAAAGGTCCTTGACAGGATATTTCCCCAATGCAACTTGTCTATTTCCTTAATGCTGGTGCCAAGGGTATTGATTACAGATCTGAGCAAAATGAAATCATTAACTGCTTCAATCTTTTATTTATCATAATGTCTATTGGCCTGGTGAAAAGGATTTTTGTTTTCTTGATATTAATATGCAATCCATATTGAAGGCTGCAGTCTTGATATTTTGCAAGCAAATGCCTTAAGTTCTCAGTTGTGGTTAACAAGGTTGTTTCATCTGCATAACATAAGTGGTTGATAAGCATTCCTCCCATCCTGACTCCACATTTTTTTAAATCCTCTTGAATTATCTGTTCAGCATAAAGATTAAAAAGGTATGGAGAAAGTATACATCCCTGACACACTTCCTTTTTGATTTTGAACCATATATACAGTGTTCCCTTGTTCTGCTTGGAAATCAGCTTCTTGATCAAGGTATAGGTTTTGCAACAGCACAATCAAATATTCTGGGATTCCCATTCTTCTCAACATTAGCCATGCTTTATTATGATCCACACAGTCAAACACCTCTGCATAGTTGATGAAACACTCTGAATCTGAAAATAGTTGATGAAGAAACTTTGAATATTGCAATAGAACCCTAGGAAGCCAAAACAAAGGGAAGAAATTAGGAAGTTAAAGAGATGAAGTGTAAAATGGTACAACCACTGTGGAAAGCGGTGTGGTGCTTTCTCAAAAAGTTGCAAATAGAGATACCATTTGACCCAGCAATTCCACTACTGGGAATATACCCTAAAAAGATCAT
>NW_006399755.1:22975641-23025130 GCF_000299155.1 Elephantulus edwardii
ACACACACACACACACACACACACACAAAACCTGGCCAACTGACTGGAAGAAATTTCTTTTTATTCTCTTTCCCAAAAAAAGTGATCCAACAGAATATTCAAATTACTGAGCAATATCACTAATATCATGTGCAAACTAAATCTTGCTGAAGATTATAAAAAATTACTACAACACTACATCAACACAAAACCCAGAAATACAAGCTGAGAAGAAGCCATGGCACTAGGAAAATCATTGCTGATGTAAGATGGATCTTAACTGAAAGCAGAGTACAATAAGGATAATGGCATAAGATCCGGCAATGTTTTGTTCTCTGTGTATAGGGTTTCTATGAATTGGAAATGTTCCAATAGCAACAATCAATATCTACATGGTGCGCACAAGATTAATTTCCAAGGCTTTAGTAATAAACATTATAAGTATAGTTTTTGCATCCTTGATTCCTATTTTTAGCAGAAAAATTTTTAAAATACATAAAATTAATTTGGATCAGGAAAAATAGGTATTAGAAAGTTAGAAGAGGTATGGGAATTTATCAGAGGGATAACAGGGACCTAGAGTGATCAAATAGCTTAGAGGTAAGGACTTGTGCTACCAACCCAAAGGTAGGTGGTTTGATCCACCAGCTGCTTCGCAGGAGAAAGATTGGCAATCTTCTGTGCAATTTACTGACTCTGAAAAACTACTGGAGAGTCAGCTATGAGTTGATTCTGGCTCAACAACAAACAACAACAACAAGGACTTCGTTCTTTGGGCTATCTTGGAAATCTCGGACATGGGTTTGTATTGTAAAGAGAGGGCAGGAAAGACCTATCTTGGACGTTACATTAACTAGAATGAAAATTAACTAACTACAGATGCACCTACCACTCTTTTTTAAAAAAATTATGGTTTTATTTTTTTATTGTTGTTGCTGTTGTTGATTGCCATTGAGTCAAGCATGACTTATAGTGACTCTATGAACAAAAGGCCTGAAGCCTTTCTATAACTATCATCATTTATCAAAGTTCATAGAGTTTCCAGGGACACGTTGTTTAGGAAGTGGATTCCAGCCTGCTTCCAAATGATACTAAATAAAAAATATTTTACCAGTTATCTTTGAGTCCGCTCTGGCTAACAATAACACCATGTGTTATCAGTGTAGATATTTCCTCTGCGGATTTTCCAATTTAAGTAGACAGCCAGGTCTTTCTTCCAAGATGACTCTTGGTGGGCTTGAATAGCCAACCTTTCAGACAACAGTAGAGATACTACTTCTTTACATCAGTGTTTTAAAGAACATAAACTGTGTTCATTTTGCAGATGAAGGAAGGGAAGATTTTATTTGGATCCTTTCCACTCCAACGATGGAGAAACCCTTTTGCTTAACAATATATGGAAATAGATTACTTAATCTTTCAGGAATTTCAGGAGAGGGGAAGCTCCCAGCATGGGTGATTCTGTCTTCATTATGTTACCATGACCTTGGGTTATAGCCATGAATTATGGCTGGTGGATTCTAATTTCTAATATTTCTGATAGGAGGCTGATACGCTATGCACTATGCCACCAGGGCTCCTTAAGTAAGGAAATAGAGCCTATTCTTACTGCTCTCTATACAAATATCCCCCCCCAAAACCACCCAAGCCCACTGCCATTGTCTGGCTGTGACTCGTGACAAACCTCCATCAGGTTTCCTTGACTCCACACCTGGAGAGGTAGAGACTGGCCATCGTTCTCCTTTGAAGTGGCTGGGAGATTTGAGCCACCAAATGTTTGCTCAATAGCACAACACATAACCAACTGCACTACCAGGTATCCTTAAGTAAAGGAACAAAAGGAATTAGATTTTTAAAAGTATGCTACATTTTTAAGAGTTCTTCTCTGACTTTTAAAAACCGGACTTTATTTGGCAGGCAATAGAAAATCATTGAAAGCTAATCAGCAGAAGAATGATATTCACAAAGTGATTTCTAAATATCTTAATGGCTTTGTACAGCAATATATAGACCCTTTTCCTATGTGTAATATCTTTAATCCCCCTAATACTTTTTGAAATAAATTTCATCTTCATTTTACAGAGGAAGAGACACTCAGGGCTGAAGTGTTTTACCCCCAATCCCAAATGTAATAAAGTATTACCTATGAATTGCTTGCTGAAAGGGAGGAAGACCTGAAGCACTTACTGCAGAAGGTCAAGGACTGTAGCCTTCAATATGGATTGAACTCAATATCAAGAAAACAAAGATTCTCACCATTGAGTCAATTGGCAGCATCATGATAGATGGTGAAGAGACTGAGATTGTTGACAGCTTCAATTTATTTGGTTACACAATCAACTCTTGGTACCAGCAGCCAGGAACTTAAAAGATGAATTGCATTGGGAAAATCTGCTGTCAGAGACCTTTCCAAAGTACTGAAGAGCAACGATGTCAGTCTGGACACTAAGTTGAGCCTGATACAGGCCATGGTCTTTGCAATCACTTGTTGTGCATCAGAGACCTGGACAATGACTAGGGAGGATAGAAGGAGAATTGATGCCTTTGAGATGTGATGCTTGAGAAGAATATTGAATTTACCATGGACTGCTAGGAGAACAAACAAGTTCATCCTGGAAAGGGTGAGACGAGGCTGTTCCTTGGAGGCAGGGATTCTGAAGCTTCGTCTGACATATTTTAGGCATGTTGCAAGGAGGGACCAATCCTTGGAGAGGGACGTCATGTTTGGGAGGGTGGAGGAACAGTGCAAGAAAGGAAGACCCCCAATGAGATGGATTGATTCAATGACTGGGGTAATACGGGTAGGTGTGTTGGAGACAATAAGATTGGCACAGGATAGAGCAGAGCTTAGGTCTGTCATATGCCGATTAGAAGGCACACAACAACAAGAAGAAGATGGATTTAAAAACTTGAATATATCCAGAATTTAGAGATTTGATTCTAGGCTCTCTGACCCCCAAGTTCAGTCCTCTGTCTATTACAAGGCAGCCTACATGTCATTCATTTGATAGCAGAAAGCTGTAAAAATTACAGGATGGTTTATAGAACACAGATTTGGTAAATTACTAGTATCAGGGATTTTATTTTGTGGTCATGAGTTCCCAACTAAGGTATTATCAGGGGATATGGAGGTTTTGAGCGGTCGTTTCTATCTTGTTATTTAACATATAGAATGGAAGCTGTTGAAGAAATGCCAGCATCAGTGAAGAGTAGCAGCAAAAGCATTAGCTTTGGGGACTGAAAGTAGGTCGGGGAATGTTTCCCAGGTCCCTGAAACAATATGAACTATAATCTGCACCTGCTTATAGGAATGTGGCCTCCATCTAGATTCGCCTGTGGCATCCCATCATATTACCCTTGGTGGTCAGCCTGTGAGCATACCCCTACATTTGACAGTATTGACTCTTGTGGTTGCACAGGTAAGAAGGTCTGTTGCATACAGTCCTTTCCAACTGACAAAGTACTTTCAAGTTTGCTCAGCTACTGCTCAAAGTAAAACTGAAGGCAGTTGAGGCTCAGCAAAAGAGGAGGCTTGTTTTAGAGTCTGGATCTCTATATGTTTGGTGCATGAGACATTTGGGATTATTGCATGCATAGAACGTGGCTAGCCTGATTTTTAATCTTCTATGTCAAATACATATTGGATTTCAAGGATTTACAGTGAGAAGGAGAAAATAAAATATTTCAATCCATTTTTATATTTGATTGTATTTTGCGATATTAGCTAAAAATCTATTTTTAAAATTAATCACACCTATTCCTTTTTATGTGCCCATTAGGGAATAATGTGGACAAAAAGCAGGAAACCATCAGTGGAATAGATTGATACAATAGCTAAAACAATGGACTCAAACATATGCAGGATGAAGATGACAATGATACAAGCAAGTTTCATTCTGTTATATGTAAAGTGACTATGAATCAATTCAATAATTAGTGAATTTAAAACTATGTTGTGAGGTTTGAATTACATTTCTATTGAATAATATTTCTGGTCTAGATTATATTGCAATAGCCAGGACGTGAATACTCCAAGGTGACAGTTTATCCCATTCGTTCATTCCACCACAAGTACTTACCATTTTTAAAAATGGTGTTAATAGTAATTAGAGAGTTCTGATGGAGTAGTTCATAGGATATTGCGCTGCTAACCCAAAGTCTCTGCTTTTCTGGTGGATCAAATACACCAATGCGCTGAAGGGAAAAGATGGTCAATTTCTTTCTAAAAGATGGTCAAGATTCAGCCTTGGAAACTGATGGAAGGTCAGCTATGTGTTTGTTCCACCTTGAAAGCAATGAGAGTAGTTTCGTTTTTTAAAAAACAGTAATAATTACTGTGGCTAATATTTATTGAGTTCTGTTGTTGTTATGTGCTGTCAAGTTACTTGCGACTCATAGTCATCCTAAGCACAATAGCCCTGAAACCTGCTCTGTCTTATACCAACCTTATTGTCTCTGACACACTTACCCCCATTACCCCAGTCACTGAGTCAATGCATCTCATCAAGGGTCTTCTTCTCTTGCGCTGTCCCTCCATCCTCCCAAGCATGATGTCCCTCTCCACAGACTGGTCCTGCCTTGCAACATGCCCAAAGTATGTCAGAAAAAGCTTTAGAACCCTTGCCTCCAAGCAGCAGCCTGGTTTCACCCCCTCTCGGATGAACCTGTCTTTTTCTCCTAGCAGTCCATGGTGTATTCAATACTTTTCTCCAGCACCACAGCTCAAAGGCATCAATTCTCCTTCTACCATCCCTTGTTCAGCTTTCTGATGTATAGCAAGTGATTGTTTAATCTTTACAATAATTTGAGTTTGAGTTTTATTTTTCAGATAGGAACTAAGAATGTTTGCTAACTTTTTCTGGGTTACAGACAAGTGGAATGAGAATCCTGTTTAGGTCTTCTCCTTCATCTCCTGGGCTCTGCTTGGGCTCTTCACTATTAAAAACCAAAATAAAGTGAAACTTCTTGCTATGAAGTCAGAACTGACTTGTAACTGACCCTCCATTAGGCTTCTGAGGCTGTAAATCTCTTGGGAGGGGATTGCTCATCTCTCTCCAGTGGATTAAAAACGCCAGAGACACAGCTTACGCGTTAGCAGTGTAATTTCCTATAAACTACACAACCAGAGCTCCCTGCTATTAGAAATCTCTTAATCACTGCCTCTGTTGCGTAAGTCTCAAGAGAGCACTGAATTTAGTTTCTATTTTTTACTTACCATAAATAAGGTAATACACTATTCTTTATAACAACTTTACATCAGGTAGCTATCAGCCCTACTTTATAGGTGAGCAAACTGAGGCTTACAGAGTTTATACAACCTGACCAAGCTTACATCTTTAGGCACGTGGTAAAACTCAGTTCCGAACCCAGCCTGAGTCCCAAGATCTCCTGAAGCAATCTCTCCAGGGATGATTTATAGGGTTTTGTTTGTTTTTTCTTTCTTACAGAATAGTTCCTGGTGATCTCCACTGGGGCAGATAACATCCCTCTTTGAGTCTTCCTTCCATTTTCAACACTTTTTCTCTGAGACTCTTACCTTCTGAGCATGTCCTAGAAGCTGATGTACTGACCAAAGTTGAGAAGAAAGACAAGAAAGGCATAAAATCCCTATTTCCCTCAGGCAGCCTTCAGCAGAAATTACCATTCATTTCAGTAGGGTTCTGGATCCCTGCTCATTCCAAATCTTATTTTACTCCAAAATGTGGACTACATGGCTTAATGCTTAATTATCATTGTGGTTAGTTGCCTTCTGGTCAGCTCCAACTCATGGGCCCCCACCTACAACATTCATACAACAGAACGAAGTGCTGCTCAGTCCTGCACCATCTCTGCGATCACTAGTGCATTTTGAACACATTATTATTATTATTATTACCATCATGTCAAGTCATCTCACTGAAATAGGAAATTTCCAGAGCTAAAACCATGCTCTTCCCTGAAGAATTTCTCAAGAGCCCAGGGCTCTGTCTGAAATGGGGGGGGACTTAGGGAGTGCCGAGGTGGTGGTAGAGGTAGGAGGAAGAAATATATGTCAGCTGGAGACTCCCAGGCGATTGAGGTGATTTATGGCGTTTTGGATGATTCAGTATAAGAATCATTTGATGTGAATGAAGGCAGAAGGAATAAAGCCAACTGTTTTTTAGTTTGTGTGTGTAGGTTAGGACAGGCTAACAGCCTGCTTTCCGCAGCCTCTGTAGGTACACAAACAGTTGCTTTATGTAATAGCTTCAGACTTCTAACCAGCATACAATACAAAATTAGGACCGTTTTCATGGAAACCCAAGTCAACGTAGTAGCAAACAAGAGTCACTTGAGAATGAAAGCAGCTAATCCTGTGTGTGTCTGCCACAGCCAGCTACCTTTCCTTTAGCCAGTTCCTCCTAATTTAGCAGTACTTCCGCCCCTGCCCTAATTTCCCCTGGTTTGTAAACTACGTCATTGAACGGAACTCGAGCTCCAGACTCGAGAAAAATAACATTCAGAGCTGCAACGATGGTGCTTTTGGCAATTCTCCTTCTGAAGAATTTTGCTTCCTCTCAATGTCTCCTCTTTATTCTTGAAAGATTGTAGTTATCAGTTGTGCTTTTTCTTCCCCTGTCTCACTCTCTCAGATGGTATAATGCAGTGTCTGTTTAAATGTGATTAAAGATTTCAGTGTTTCGGTTAAATCAATATTTACTAGTGAAATCCTGCCAACATAAATGCGCCGGCTGGGTAGAAAATATTGGCTTAAATCAATCTCACACTGAATACACACGTACAGACAAGGACTGTGAATGTTTTGCGTGTCCCTTAATGGCAATCTGGCCTCTTTCTGCCAGCTTTATGATTATCCAACACTGATACAGAACAGCCTGACAACCAAAATAACTTTTTAAAGTTGTTCTGCTATTAGCTATGGTTACTGCTTTAATTTTTGGTTTGCTTTTGTGTTTGTTTGGAAATTGGTGATCTGTATAGAGCTCATTACACAACCTCGTGCAATCTGGTGTAAAAGGCTCCCTTGCATTATGAGAATTAATATTACCTTAAGAAGTAGTAAACAAGAGGATCGTAATATTTTTAAATAAAAGTTTACATCACAAAGCTTGTTGCAGAAACCTAAGGAGACATTGGGAGACCGCTACCTCAAGCTCGTTGAGTGAATGCTTTAATTTAGCAAACATTCACTGAATTGAATTTATTCACTGGCTGACTTTATTGAATGAATGAATTACAGCTACACTTTGAATGAATTTCAAATAGTTGTATTTTGGATGAGAAAGTATTTTTCTGAAACCAAATAGCCCAAACAGCCAGCAGAGAAGGCCCCAGCTGGTAGCTGGCAGTCACAGCCGCAGAAGACTCAGAGAAGGTGGAGGTTCAGGTGGCCGAGGAGGAGGTCCAAGCCCTCAGTGAAAACTTTGAACTTCACAGTTCCCATACCACACTTCCTCTTCGCTAGGGAGGGCTGGGTCTAAGATGAGGAAGGGAGAGTGACTCATCTATACAAAAAGGTCACTGAAATTGCTAATGGCGAGCCCTGGAGAGTGCTTGGTAAACAGCAGACACTTAATAAATGCTTGCTTTATGAGCAGGTGATGCAAGATGTATTAATCTAATTCAATTTGTGTGGCTGAGTGTGGAATTTTCCAACCAGGACTTAGGGGCAAGAACAATGTCTATGTCTAGTAGTGGGACAATCCCCTGTATTCCTTTCTCTATCTTCAAAACCTCAGGCATCTGTGCACTCAAAACTGCAGGGTCATGGAAGGAAAGAGAAGAAAGATAATGTTGATCCCACCCACTATCGGTGGAAGGTCCACTCAGCCCATAATAGCTTTAACCTTCAAAACAACTTTGCACAATAGATTTTATATCATCAGTTCTTAGAAGAAAAAAATGGGCCAGTACAGAAATGATGGATGAGGTTGGAAAGGTGACTTGCTTGTTTGACTGCTGGCCAAATTATTGCTCTTAGCTGTAGGTCACAGTGTGGGGTTAAAAAGAAACAAAAGACGCAGTTTTCGGCCTGAAGGAATATGTGACCCAGAAGAAGAGCAGGAACACAGAACACAGAACTAAAGCATCAGGGGGTAAACCCTGGATGGCAAGTTGGAGCTTCAGAGAAAAACGCTAGCAGCAAAGGTATACTTGCTTATGCTTGGAGTACACTATTCCCTGAAACAAACATACACATTAACAAACCTGTGTGGATCACCAAAGCAATCTGTTGTTGTCAAATCAATTCTGACTTATAAAGACCCAGTAAGGCAGAGCAGAGTTGTTCCAAAGGGTTTCCAATCCTGTACATCATTATAGAAGCAAAATGTCACATATTTTCCCCATGAAATGGGCTATTGTTGCAGTTAGGCGTCATCAAGTCAAACTCATAGTGACAGTATGAACTGCAGAGCTGAGTCCTGTCTTATCATGTGCCATCCTCACAACTTCTGACAACCTCAAGTCCATTGTTACAGTCACTATGTCAATTCACCTGGTTGAGGGTTCAAACTGCTAACTTTATAGCCTTGGATGTGCTCACCTGTCTATGCCAGGAAATTTGGAGGACAGCTGTCTGGCCGATAGATTGGAAGAGCTCCATATTTATTCCCATTTCCAAGAAAGGTGATCCAACACAATGTGGAAACTATTGAACAATATCATTACTATAACATGCAAGCAAAATACTACTGAAGATCCTTCAAAACTAGCTAGAGCAGTGCTTAGATAGGGAACTGCCAGAAGTTCAAGCAGGATTTAGAAGAGACCATGGCACCAGGGATATCATGGCTGATGTCAGATGGATCCTGGCTGAAAGTAAATAAACCAGAAGAATGTCTATTTGTGCTTCATTGCCTATGCAAGGACATTTGACTGAACGGATCATACCAAATTGTGGCTGAAGAATGGGAGTCCCAGAGCACTTAATTGTGCTCATATGAAACCTATACCTGGACCAAGGGGCTGTTGTGCAAAGAGAATAGGGGAGCCCTTTAAAGTCAAAAAGGGAGTGTGTCAGGGTTGTATTTTCTCTCCAATCTGTATGTTCAGCAAATTATTCAAAAAGCTAGACTCTTATGAAGAGGAATGTCGCATCAGATTTGGAGGGAGACTCATCAATAATCTGCATTATGCAGATGACACAAGCTTACTTGCTGAAAGTAAGGAGGACTTGAAACACTTGTTGCAGGAGATCAAGGAATGCAGCCATTGGTATGGATTGGAACTCAATGTCAAGAAAACAAAGATTCTTACCACTGGACTAATAGACAACATCATGGTGGATGGAGAAGAGATTGAAACTGCCAACAATTTTATCTTACTTGGATCCACAATTAACATCATTGATATCAGTAGTCAGGAAATAAAGAGATGTATTGCACTGGGAAAGTTTGTAGTTAGTGACCTATCTAAATTATTGAGGAGTAATGATGTCAATTTGAAGACTCAAGTGTGCCTGACTCAGGCCATGGTCTTTCCAATCACTTTTTATGCATCTGAGAGCTGGACAATAAATAAGAATTACAGAAGAAGAATTGAAGCCTTTGAGCTGTGGTGCTGGAGAAGAGCACTGAACATACTATGGGCGGTCAAAAGAACAAATGAATGTCTCGCAAAGGGTGCAGTCAGAGTGCTCTTTGGAGGCAAGATTGATGGAGGCTTCACCTCACATACTTTGACCATGTTGCTAGGAAGTGCTGCTATTCCCTGGAGAGGGACATTATGATGGCAAGGGTGGAGTGTCAGCGAAGGAGAGGAAGACCATCAACAAGGTGGACTGACACAGTGACTGCCACATTGAGCTCTATTGTGTCAGGAAGTGTTAAGATGGCACAGGTTAGGATAGAGTTCAGACATGTTGTTCATAGGATCTCTATGAATCACACTCCACTCAATGGCACCTAAAAATAACATGTGCTGTCAAGTTGAAGCCAACTCATAACTGACTCTCCAGTGGATTTTCTGAGGCAGTAATTCATATGGGAAGAGGAATCTTTTTCATATGGAGTAAATGGATTTGAACTATGTACCTTTACATTGACAGCACAAGTCCTTACCATTTAGCCACCAAAGCTCTCAGGTTTCTCAATATATCAAGTTTATAAAGTACACTGAACTAAATGGGTTTAAAAGCTATATGACAATCATCATAGGAAGAAAGCATAGTGGCCAAAATGAAATATAAAGTGTTGAAGAGATGTTTGAAGTGAGAAGTCTAAGGAATCTAAGTGGAGTCAAATTCTGAAGTCAGGAGGCAAATGTGGGTTTAAAGCAGAAACAGTAAGTGGCTATGGGACGTTCTTCAACAGGGTAGTGAAGGAGATTTAGGAAAATTATCCTGGCATAGGTATAAGCCATACCTCTAAGTGGAAATAAGAGCGAGCTAGGGACCTCAGGAAGACCATGCTGCAGTGTGACAGGAAATGAGACTTTCAGAAGGTTCTCAAAATCACCACCAAGTTTCCAAGTTTTGGAGTGGGAACAAGACTTGACTTAGATCACACCGAACTTGGTTTCATTCGCATGCAATTATGAAGATTGGGCTGAGATTCTAGGAAGTGCTTGCAGCTCCATATTTGGGATTGCTGCAAATGATTATGGGCTAAGGGCTGTAGGTACACACTACCTGACCGTCACCCTTTAGGGCCCTTGCACCACCTTCTCATTGGTTCCTTGAGAAAGGTCAGTAACACATAGTTACACCAGATTTCCTTGGACAATCTCATCAACACTGTGGCCTCCTCCACTCCCTCCTTCCCCATTTCCTCAGTTCTTAGCTGTCATATATACAAAGCAAATCTATATGAGTGATACATGTCTTGGAGGATTTCCAATTCTGCAGGGTACAGGCTTAATAAAAGAGGCTTCCCTCTGCTCAACATCTGCAAGAAACCAAGCCAGTATTACCAGAGTGAAAACGATCACTGGAGCCGCAAGGAACCATTAAGGGTCAGAAGATATACTTAATCCAACTTCTTTGTTAGCAGGTAGAAAGAGGCTGACATCTCCCAGATTATACAGCCATTCCCTCATTGAAATGACAGGAACCAGGTTTGAATTTTTACAGAAATGGTTACTGATACTTCACAGTGCCTCACCTTTGACTGGCAGTGTTTGAAGTGCTATTTAATTCAGCTGGATACGTATCAGGTATGAGTCCCTTTGCTAGCTCAGAAGACACAAAAAAGAGTAAATTTAACAGTCACTGCCCTTGAGGACTTCACAATCGGGAAGCACTGCTTAGACAGTGGAATCAATTTTGCTAGCAATATTGACAGTGGCTTCCTGGAGGAAGTTATGCCTTGACAGGGTTTTAAAGGATGAATAGGAGTTTTGTTAGCACAAGAAAGAGAAAACAAGGTTAAATGCATTCCAAGCTAAGAGAATAGTATGCATCAAAATAAAAGATGTGATGAGCTGTCGTGCTTGGAGTTATTAAGGGAGTGAGTATTTTATAGAAACTGAAGGATTGAGGAAGGAGACTTGGAGAAGCAGAGCTCTGTAGGAATTAAAAAAAGCTTGATGAAGTTAAAAAGGAAAACAAAGCAAAAACACAAAGAAGGGTGCCTGAGTAATGCTCTAAAGATTTACAGCCAGAACTAGAGATATTTGGAGTATTATAGAGCTAAAAACCAAAACTCCTTTCAAAGGCACTGTCAGATAACTGACACCCCTGTTGTTTTTCAGGAGGCTGTAAATTGCACAAGATATGATTGCACATCCTTGCCCTGCAGGGTGGATTTGAACAGCCAGAGAGGCTCTGCCGCTGGGTTAGCAGCACAACCTCCTATGGACTAAGCCACAAGAGAGTCCTTGTTATAGATCAGTACATTTTTTCCCCTTTTATTCACTTGTAATCAGTACACATTTTTAAAAGGTCAGATGATAGATTATTGCAAGTTACAAGCCATATAATCCCTGTTGTAAATACTTAACTTGGCTAGTTTAGTAAAACAAGCAAACAAAACCAAAGGTAATACACAAACAAATGTATGTGTTTGTGTTCCAGTAAAATTTCATAGATCACAGGTTGCCACCTCTTTCTATACAGACTTCCTAAGACTCTGAAGTAATTTTCAGTAACTGTGGTAGGCAGAACATTGACCTTGTAAATGTGTCCACATACCTACAACCTGTAAGCATGCTCTTACAGGACAAAGCAGGATGAAGGTTGCTAACTGGTTGACCTTAAACTAGGGAGGTCGTGTTGGCTTATTGGAATAGGCCTAACACAATGACAAGGACTCTTAAATGGGAAAAATCTAGACCAAAACCATTGTCTTGTAGTTGATTCCGAATCATGGCAACCTTCCATTGAGTTTCTGAAGCTGTTTATTTAAAGGGGAGATTACTTATTTTTCTTCTGCAGAGCAAGTGGTAGATTTGAACCATTCACCTTTTGGTTAGCAGCACAGCATGTTACATACTCTAGTGCTCTTAAGTGTGGGACAGGCAATCATAAGAGGGCGTGTCAGAGCAGTGGAATGTGAAAAAGACATGACTGGACGTTTCTGGCTTTGGAGATGGAAGGGGGCCAGGAGCTGAGGAATGTAGGCAGCTTTAGGAAACTGGAAAAATCAAGAAAACAGATTTTCCTCTAGAATATCCATGAAGAAACACAGTCTGCCAATACCTTGATCAATGTTTTCAAACCACTCAATTTGTTCAGCATTTATTTGTTTCAGCAGCAAATGTATTTGAAACTAATACAATATCCATGTAAGCTAATCCTTCTAAACACGAGGGAGAAATCCAAACCTCCAGAGTTAAGGATCCACTTCAGCTCCTAGGTGAAAAGGGTTATTATTGTTGTTGTTAGATGCTGTTGAATCCACTGCAATTTATTGCAATATTGCTATAACATAGGCCATAGGGAGTGACACTATTAGCCCCAATGTGGAGGTTCGAATCCACCAGCTGCTCCTAGGGAGTAAAATGGATCATCATCTCCTGTGTAATATAGAGTCTCTGAAGGCAGTGTGCTTGAGTTTTGACTATGAACAACAGAACAGAGCCTTGCCCTATCATGAATCATGTCCTCTTCTGTGTACAAAGCCCATTGGAGTCATTGTAACAATCCATGTCATTGAGGGTCTTCCTCTCCTCTTTTGCTAATCTTTTGCAGAATGATGTTTTTCCTTGAACTGGCTCCTACTGATAACATGAAAATGAGGTGTGTGTGTGTGCGCGCGCACGTTTTATGTGCCATCAAATCTTTTGTGACTTATAGCAACCCTCTGTACAACAGCTCTGAACCTTGCTCTATCCTGAGCCAACCTCATTGTCTCTGACACACCCACTCTCATTACCCCAGTCACTGAGTCAATTCATCTCATCCAGGGTCTTCCTCTCTTGTGCTGTCCCTCAACCCTTCCAAACATGATATCCCTTTGCAAGGACTGGTCCCTCCTTGCAGCACGAAAATGGGTAAGTTTTAGAAAACCTAATTATGCTCATGAGGAAATTATACCACCCAGACCAGGAGCCTGTTGTGCGCACAGAGCAGGGGAGCACTGCATGGTTTGGAATTAGGAAGGGAGTGCATCAGGGATGTATTCTGTCTCCATACCTGTTCAATCTATACGCTGAGCAAATTATCTGAGAAGCCAGAGTCTACAAGAGGAGTGCGGCATCAGGATTGAAGGGAGACTCCTCAATAACTTGTGTTATGCAGATGACACACTTTGCTTCCTGAAAGTGAGGAGGATTTTTATTTTTTTCAGAAGATCAAAGAATTCAGCCTTCAGTACTGATTGTGTCTCAATATCAAGAAAACAAAGATTCTTAGCATTGGACCAACAGGATGTGTCATGATGGATGGAGAGGAGACTGAAACTGTCAGCAGCTTCATCTTGCTTGGATTCATATTTAACACTCTTGGTACCAGCAGTCAGGAAATAAGGAGACACATTGCAATGGGAAAACCTGCAGTTAGGGACCTTTCCAAATTATTGAGTAGTGTTGTCAGTTTGAGGACTAAGGTGTGTGTGATTGAGGCCTTTCTGATTACTAGCTATGCGTCTGAGATCTGGACAATGAGTAAGGATAACAGAAAAATAATTGATACCTTTCAGCTGTGGTGTTGGAGAAGAGCACTGAACATATTATGGATGGCCAAGAAAACAAATAGGTTTTGGAGAGGGTGCAGCCGGAATGCTCTTTGGAGGCAAGAATGATAAGGCTTCGCCTCACATACTTTGGGCATATTGCTAAGAGGTGCTATTCCTTGGAGAAGCACATGATGTTGGGAATGGTGGAGGGTTGGTGAAGGAGAAGAATATCCTGAACCAGGTGCACTGACATGGTGACTGCGGCAATGGTCTCTTGTGTGTCAGGAAGTGTGAGGATGACACAGGATAGGACAGGGTTCAGATCTGTTATTCATAGGGTCACTATGAGTTGTACTGGACTTAATGGTGCCTAACAACAATAACAATAACAACAACAACAACGAAAACCTGGATTTAGACATGAGAGAAATTAAACAATACTTTTGGGGAGTGTTTATAATAAAGAGCTACTTTTAGATTGGAAGTCATTATGGATCCCTGGTGACATATACAAAGCACTGTAACAGAGTTTCCTTTCATTTGAGTTTCTCCAGGGTCTCTCAGATGCATAGGTTTGGAGACTTATACCAAAGAAAGAGCATTTCTATGTAATGGCTAATGTGAAAGCCCCAGAGCAGGTCATGGTGCTCAGTGCTCTGAGTGGGAAGTGGGTTGTCAGAAATCATCCCCTGATTTTCTATTCCACTGGCACTTGGCCAGCCCCCCTGCTAAGCCATTTACGTCATGGGGAATATAGTTTGGCACTTTGAAATGTGTGTTATGAGGGAAATGAGAATATGATGCTGGTGACATTTGGCAAAGGTGATAACATTTCAGAGCAGAAGTTGCACAGGCTTGCCATCTATATCTTGACAGGAGTGACTTCAGAGATTTCTGCTGCTGGGCAACCACAAAGTAAGTGGGTCAAGGTTAAGAGATCTCCGTTCAGAAGATCTCCTCAATGAACTGTCATCGCTGGGGTGGAGGCTAATCTCAGTTCTCTCCACTGTAAACAATTTGGTAGCAAAGACCTCTCAATAGCAAGTGACAGTGTCCTGTAGCCTGGGGATGAGAAGTCACGACTTGGTCATAAATGAATCGATAAGGGTAAAGTTAAGGAAACATCAGGGGCAGATCTTGCTTTAATAATGATGCTACTCACAATAAATTCATCAAATACATTGCAGCTTAGAAAACATTCTCGCATACATTGTTTCAAATCATCCTTTTAAAGAAGCTGTAATAATGTGGGCATTTGCAACTCATTTTGCTAGTAAGATAAGGGAATTTTAAACTGAGTTCCATAATCAGTAAACAGACATACTGAGGCTTGAGTCCAATTTCTGTAGATTCTTAGATTTGAGATTACTGAAAATCCCACAAGAATTCCTCTCCTCTTTCCTCTCTCATTGTGCAAATGCTGAGTATTTAGTCTGTACCTGACAGTGTTCAAAGTCTCATGTTTACATAATTAACTCAGGCAAGATTCTAGATCTGAAGAAGACAACAATTTGGTAGAAGATACAGATAACTAAATGTGTAAGTTTTGATGCAATGGAACAGTGAGACTTTTATTGAGTCCTTACTGTATATACCATGGATTTTTCTGAAGCAGTGAGAGAACAGAGCAAAGGTGGACTGGCTGCTCAGGAAAGTTGAGGTAACCTCCCCCAGAAAGTGGGGAGTGTGCATGTGTACATAGAGAAGTTAACTACATTGTTTAGCTTTTTAATATGTTGTTGTTGTTGTTGTTGTTATGTGCTGTCGAGTCACTTGCGACTCATAACGACCCTATGTACAATAGCCCTAAACTCTGCTCTGTCCTGTGCCAATTGCATTGTCTCTGACACTCCCATCCCAAATTATCCCAGTCACTGAATCAATCCACCTCATAGAGGGTCTTCCCCTCCTGCGCTGTCCCTCCACCCTCCCAAGCATGATGTCCTTCTCCAAGGACCGGTCTCTCCTCACAACATGTCCAAAGTATGTTAGACAGAGCCTCAGAATCCTTGCCTCCAAGGAGCCACCCAGTTTAACCCTCCCCAGGACAAATCTGTTTGTTTTCCTAGCAGTCCATACTTTATTTTATCCTGATTTTAACGAAAGTTTACACAAAAGTTGGATTTTCACTCATTCATTGTTGCACATTTTCCTTCCTCCGCTGCCTTTCCCCGTCTCCCGGTCCACTTTGCAATGCCCCTCTTACTCTGGATTATTGTCATACATATAATGTCTAATCATATATTCCTTTAAACAAGGTTTCTTTCCTCATTTGTTCCAATGCACTGTGTGCATTATTTATACATTCTTTTCCTAGTTTACCCCCAATCTCCCCTGTCAGTCCTGTTATATAACACTGGTGTTATGCAGCATTTGTCCTTTTGTGACTGAGATATTTCACTCAGCAAAATGTCTTTCAAGGTCACTCATGTTATATTTTATGAGTTCCCTGTTTTTAAGGGCTGTGTAGTATTCCACTGCGTGAATATACCCTAGTTTTCCTATCCATTAATTTGTTGATGGGCACTTAAGATCCTTTCATCTCTTTGCTATTATGAAATAATGGATATGCCTACATGTGTTTTTGTGGTGGCTGTTGTTTTTTTAGAGTTAACTACATCTTTTAAAGATTGTCTTTACGTTGTATCTCTGGCTTTAAAAGTCACATGTGCAAAGAGTGTATCCCAGTAATTTCATTTCACTTAGGTGTTTGTTTGTTCTTGGGTTGTTGTTTTTTTAAACTATTAGATGCAAAGCGATATCCTATGAAGAGATTCAATGTATTATGAAGAATAAGATTCCAAACCAGCTCTTCAAGGAGCTAGCAATCTTGCATTTTCGCAAAAAGTATAAGTGAAGCAGCCTGCAAAAGGCAGAAAGAGAAAGGTAGAAAGAGCTCTAGTTGGGAGGTAGGAAACCTGAGTTCTAGTTCCTTTTAATCATTAGGACAAGTGAGAGAAGCATTTTGACCTCTTTGAAATCCAATTTGTCATCAGCTGAGTGTAGTGTTAAGACAGAGGATGGCTTGGCACCCTACTTAATTCTAATGTTCTGTTAATCTAATACCCATTTGAGCGGATACAAAGATCTTATCTGGGAAGGTAGTGTAGAAGAGTAAGGAGAAGTCCATCTTATCAGGGGACTGTTCCCATGATACTCTTTTGGCACCTGAGTACTGTACATACCTAGCAACTTATGTGTGGACAACCAGGGTCCCAGGTCTGCTCTCTGCTGACAATCAGACAAGAATCCCCTTAGGAAATGGAACCACAAAACAATGAGAGGGCTGGAATGTTCCCGGTGACGAAAATACCCAGCAGATAACTTGTAAACTAAGGGGACTTACAAAAAAGTATACTCATTACTGTCAAGTCAGTAACGACTTCTCTAGGTCGACTCATAATTGATGCTCCGGCAGGATTCCAAGGCTGTACATCCCCAGATAGGTCATTGGCCATCTTTCTCTCCTAAAGTCACTGGTGGATATGAACCCTCCGGGGAAGGATGAAGGACTTCTAGGTCAGCAGCTGAACTCCCTAGGAATTCTGCCACCAGATCTCTCTTACTAAGTGACTGCTTAAAACTATACTATTGTTGTTATTATTAATTTTATTAGTACTTAATTATTATAACCAATACTATTTCTGGGGATTAATCTGTATGCAAATTTCCAGGGGAAGTGTCTGGCTTGCAATGACCTATTCATCTCAGCAAACCTGAGTATGATCATCTCCTCTCTATAGACAAACCTGTGCTTTGTGAAAGCTGAGTTACTCAAGGCTAGTGATGGTTCAATGGCAGAATTCTCACTTCTGATTCCCACCGAATGTATTTCAAGTACAGCCACTGACGTCTCCTGTAGGGGAGACCTGCATGAGACTATGATGCTCAACAAGTTTCAGAGAAGCCAGACTAAGACAGTAGGATGAAAGGCCTGGTGATTTGCTTCTAAAAATTAGACAATATAAAGTCTGTGGATCGCATCTCATGGCCATGAGTCCAAGGACCAACTCCATGAAAGCCAATAAAAACAACTAGGTCATACAGATGCTGCCAAGGAGTGAAGCCCAGGCTTGCCACCAGGACTATGCTGCCTGGCTCCAAAGCCACAGCTCTTCATCATCCTGTTAAAGTTTTTGCACAACCAGTGATGCATCTGATATGGGTGCTTTTCCTCCAGTGTGACTGGCAACACCTGAAAAGGACGTACATTCAGTAAGGATCACATCAGATGCTGAACATTTCGTTTGCACAATGCTGTGTCATTTATTATACCATCTGATTGTCACAGCAGCCCAGAGAGAGAGCTAGATGGTGCTTGATCTCCATTTTTATAGAAGAAATATAGTTTCAGGAGAGGTTAACTATTTTGGAGGTTTCACAAACCCACTTGCTGTTGTCTGTAATCAGAGTCCCGAGTGGCTCTAATGGGTAAATATTTGACAACCGGTGAAAAAAAATAAAAAAATAAATTGGCTGTTGAAACAAGTTATAGGAACCCAGGAGACAGGCATGATGATCTGCTGAAGCCATGAACATCCCCTGGGGCAGCTCTGTTGACACTGGGAGTCAACATGAGTCTTATTGACTCAAGACAATAGCATACTGACCACATACTTGTCTAAGTTTTCCAACCACTCTGGAACATCCTATTCAGAACATTACGTCTTGTATCTTAAAGTGCTGCATCCAGTTATTTATATTGGTATTTCAGAATAGTTAGCATAGAGCCTTCCCAGGGTGATATTACAAAATAGCAGCTGGTGTTTCCTTAAATCTTTCTGGGCTAAGTACACAAAATTTCCAAACAACTAAGAATAGTTCAGTGAATCCTAAAATCCCAAATATTCAGAATGATTCCATTTTCTTCTTTCAAAACGCAATACATCACTCAACTCCATTCTTTTTACTGGGATGGAAATGACAATAAATTTTGAACTTTGTCTTTTCTAAGGTTGTATACAATATAACAAAGATGATGCAATATTTCCATATATCTGTCCTGAAAACTATATATAAATGTAGTTTTAACACAGCTCTGAGATAGAGGGTCTTTGCCTCTTGCGCTGTCCCTCCACCCTCCTAAGCACGATATCTTTCTCCAAGGACTCGTCCCTCCTTGCAACATGTCCAAAGTATGTCAGGTGAAGCTTCTTGTCTCCAAGAAGCAGCCTTGTTTAACCCTCTCTAGGACGAAACTGTTCATTTTCTTAGCAATCAAAGCTATATTCAACACTCTTCTCCAACACCACAGCTCAAAGGCATCAATTCTCCTATCATCCCTAGTCATTGTTCAGCTCTCTGATTCATAGAAAGTGATTGAAAAGACCATGGCCTCTATCAGGTGCACCTTAGTCTCCAGAGTGACACCATGGCTCTTCAGTACTTTGGAGAGGTCCCTAACAGCAGACTTTCCCATTGCAGTGCGTCTTTTTAATTTCCTGGCTGCTGATGCCAAGAGTGGTGACTGTGGAGCCAAGCAAACTAAAGCTGTGAACAATCTCAATCTCTTCACTATCCATCCTGATGCTGCCAATTAGCTCAGTGGTGAGGCCTTCTAGAGTTCTTCGAAACTTGTCTCTAATGAAATTTATAGTCCTTGGTTTTTTAGTCCTAGGTCCTTGATCCACTTTGAGTTGGTTTTTGTGTACAGTGTGAAGCGTGAGTCTTGCTTGAGTTTTCTGCAGATAGTTTTCTAATTTTGCCAAAAATATAAAACAGATCAGGATTACTAGTCTGATAGGAACTGGTAGATCTCACAAGATGATTATTGTCTTTAGCCAACCTTCAACCTACAACTGAAATCACTCTTGTAACTCTGTATTCTGCCAAATAACAGATAGGCCCTAAAAGGTGATCATATGGTGGCCTAGTGAGTAAGGAGATAGGCTGTTCACTTAAAGATAGCACCTCTCTGTCAGTCTGAATCTACCAGTGACTCCATGTAAGAAAGACTGGCAATATGCTGTGCGATTTACAGTCTCAGAAACCTGCTGGAATGTAAGCCAGGGGTTGGTAATGACCCCATGTCAATGAGTGTTTCTTTTTAGTTTATAAGTTGATTAATAACATAAGGGGGAAGGGACTCCTTAGAACAACCAACCATACAAGAGTAAAAGGGTAGCATTTGGCCAAGGATAAAGTGGAAAGGAAGGAAAGAATAAAAAAAGAAGTGATGAATGCTATTGGAAACCACAGGGAAACAGTGGGATGACAATAGTGAGAAGCAGTAGTCCCACACGATGGGGATTGTAGCACATGAGATGCATAGGAATTGTTGACAAGAAGCCTAATTTGTTTTGTGAAGAATCACAGAAATAATATTGTTGCTTGTTGTTGTTGTTGTGTACCATTGAGTCAGAACTGACTCATAGCTGACACTCCAGTGGCTTTTAAGATTACCCATCCTTCTCCCATGGAGCAGTCAGTGAATTTGAACTATGTGCCTTCAGGATTACAGCACAGATTTTTGCCACTATGCCACCAGTGCTCTCTAGATCGCTCTAGGAATTTTAAAAATGCAAAATTAAAAATACGTAAATTTCAAAACTGACCCGTGACTTTAGAAATCAGACAGCAGTTGGTTACCTTGGCAGATTACTGAATGAATGGTGACTTGGAAAGGTCATCTATGACATTAATGATAATCTATCCTTGAGTCTGTGTACTAGTTATAAGGTATATTTTTTATGAAAACTCACTGAATTCTTTATTTGTTAATTTTTCAATTTTTTCCCTCTATATTACATGCCAATTAACTATTTCTGGAAAGGAACATTAGCTTTCTAACTCCTTAGACCTTGGCATCTGTAACTCCTTTTATTGTGTCACTTTGGTTTCTCTTTAGACTTTACAACTGGGAAATGTCTCAATTCTAATACAGAAATTCTTTATCTATTCTCAAGCTGCCATCTTCCAATTCTGCATTTCCTTCATGACTACAAGGGACAATAGCCAGCATGACTTGGAAAAAGAGAAGAAAGGGGGAAAAAACACATCCAAAACAAGTGTCTGTCCTTAACCAAGTTGCTTGCTAAATCTGACCTTGAGGTTTTCTATCTGTAAAACTAAGCTAACAATGGTTACTTCATAAGGCTGTGATTATGCATCATAAGGATTAACTGAAATAATGTGTGCAAATGCCTGGTTGACTACTTGGCATAAAGGGATCCTTGAGAGGTTGTTTTTGCCTTCAAGATAACTTCATTCCCTTAACTCTCCTTCCACATCTGCTTGGCTCTTTACTTCACATAAATGCCATCAAAAAGAATGGCAAAAAGTCACTCACCTTTACCTGGAAATTTCTAGGAAGATAACATTGTCCATATTTTCTGCTTTCATAACTGAAAAGTGTCATCTCTAGGTTAATCAGGTCTGCCACAAATAGACAATCTTAAACTCAGGTGGATAAATGCAGCTTGATTGTATTCCTATTAACTCTCCAGGTTTGTTTTATACCTGGAGAACTCTGCTACTCATAAATTTGCATTGCTAGGTATCTTCCTTCACTTTCAGTCAGTGATGAACTTCCTGACTCACTGAATTTTAATTACTTCAACCTAAACCCTTCATATCTTGGAGGCCTCCACTTTTTACTTATGTATTTTAGTGTCATAACATAGTGAACAAAGATAATGTTCTACACTCAATTTTATAGAGATTAGGGTCTTTCCAGAACAAAAAAGAATGAAGAAAATAAAAGACTAATAGATATGGGAAGCCAATATTAAATATTTGTAATAAATTGAATGGTATTTCAGGATGTGGGGGAGGTGTGATTCAAGCTAGAATTCACCCTGAAGCACTGAGGCAATCCTTAAGCGTTTACCAGTTCTTGCACTGTATTTGCTGACCCTTCCCTCCTGCATCAAGGGAAAGTTTACAAGAGAAAGATCTTGACTTCATTTGCATTGAATTCTCTTTGTGGTTTGCTTCCCGATAATGTTCAATAAAGACATAGGGAAGCTGAATTGGGATCCTTCAGTCAAGAACTGCTGGCCCCCTGTTTTTGTGCTCTCTGTTCTATCTCATTCTTGGTTGTCTGTCTCATTATTAACAATTATAAAAATACTTTACCCTCAGTCTGCAGCAAATAGACAATAAAGAAAGATGATAGAAGAATTGATAACTTTGAGCTGTGGTGTTAGAGATGAGTACTGAAAATTTCACAGACTGTAAAAAAGCAAACAGATGTGTCTTAGAGAAATTACAGCCAGAATGCTCCTTGGAGACAAGAATAGCAAAGCTTCATCTCACATACTTTGGGCATGTCCTGAGGAGAAGTTATTCTTTGGAGAAGAATATCATGCTTGGAAAGGTGAAGGGTCAGCAGAGGAGAGCAAAGCCCTGAATGATATAGATTGACACAGTGACTGTAGCAATGAGGTCAAGTGTGTCAGAGATTTTGAGGATGGTACAGGATAAGACAGGTGTCAGATATGGTGTTCATAGGGTCATTGTGTGTACTCAACTCAGTGACGCCTAACAACAACAAAAACAGTGGACCACCCATGGCTAATCAATGCTTATAAGAATTTTCTGCCACCCTATGATAACAACTAGATGAGAAAAACATTGCTTGCTTTAAACCCTCACTGAAGATCAAAGACTATATGGTCTTCAGTACAGATCAAATTATCACATAAAGAAAAAAAACTAAAATCTTCACCACTAGGCCAATGGAGAACGCCATCATAAATGTAGAAAATATCGATGTCAGGGTTTTCAGTTTATCACAATCAAAACACATTGAAACATGCAAATCAAAACCACAATGAGATATCATCTTACTCCAGTAGCAATGGCAAAGTTTAGCAGTAAGTAATGAATGATGAGGATGTGTCAAGATAGGAACTTTATACATTGTTGGTGAGATTGTAAAATGGTACAATCACTCTGGAAGGCAGTTTGGTGGTTCATCAAATAGCTGAACACAGAAATTTCATATGACCCAGCTATTCCACTGCTTGGAATATATCCTGAGAAAGTGAGAACTGAGGCACAAAGAGACTTTTACATCAATATTCATAGCAGCATTATTCACCATAGCAAGAACTTGGAAATAACCCAAATGCCCAACCACAATAGAATAGATTGAGAATTTATGCTACCTTCACATGTTGGAATAATATGCAGCACATAGAACCAATGGTTTTGTAAATTACTACCTAACTTGGGAGGGACGGGAGAGCATTAGGCTAAGTGAAATAATTCAGGCTAATAAGAACAAATACTTATAAGATCATCATAAAAACATGTATGAGGAAACAAGGTGGTGAGGGGGGAGCAGATGAGTGAGGATGGGCAGCAAGGGATGGGGCTTAATCACAGGTTCACACAATTTGATGACTGAAGGGAGGGGTGGGTAGAGGAAAGGGAAAAGGTCTGGTGTGAAAAACAATGTATACAAACATTGTAAGTAAACCAGTATAAAAGAAAAATTTTGTATTAAAAAAAGAAATCAAAGAACATATTGCATGAGAACATCTCCTTCTAAGGATCTGTTTAAAGTTTAAAAATTAATATATGCTGGACCAAAACTGTAGTCTTTTCAATGGATTCTTATGCATGTGAAAAGTTGGAAAATGAATAAGAAAGATGACAGAAGAATTGATGCCTAACAATTGTGGTGCTGGAAAAGAACATTGCATATGGACTGCCAAAAGAATAAGCAAATCTGTTTTGGAATAATTCAGCCATAGAGCTTCTTGGAGATGAGGAAAGTGAAATTACACCTTCCATATTTGGAGTGTGTTATCAAGAGAGGTCAGCCTCTGCGAGGACATCACACTTGGCAAAGTGAGAAGGATGGTCAGTGAAGGAGGGAAAGGCCATCAATGGGCTGTATGGCAGTTACACAGTCACTTCAACAATACGCTTAAGTAGAGCAGAGGTCATGTGGATAGTGGAGAATCAAGCAAATTCCCTTCTGTTATACATAATGTTCTTAGAGTCAGAGCTGACTTGATAACACCTGAAGAATGGCTATAGCATTTTAATATCCCTCCTCCAATCCTGTGTCTCCATCTAGATATGTCAACTGTCTCGGCTAGCTTTTTCAGGGCCTTGCTAACTTTATCATAGTCTCATTCTTTTGCATCTTCAATCTTTTGTACCCATGGCTTTCACTGATTCAATCCATGAACAACCAAAAAACCAAAGAACATTTTTTCTTTATGCAGTTTCAACATCATTTAATCTTTCTCTTTTCACTAGCAAATTTCACAGAAACAGTTTTGAATCACGTTACCCCTGATTCACCAGCTCCTCCCTCCCTTTGACTTTTACTCATTTGTCCTAGTGAGCCTCAAAAATGTAAAATTCATTCCATATTTTAAGAGTTATTTCAAGTCTATTATTGAAGTATCACATTTATATTTTCAATTAATTACTGGATCTCACTACACGAATATCCCATGTTTACAAATTAATCACAAGACTTATCTACACAAGAGCCACTTTTCTGGAAAAACAGGTCTTCTGGGTTGCAAAATTGGTTGTGCCACTAACTTGATGCATGATTTTAGGTAAGTCATTTTATTCTCCCTGAATCTTATTTCCTCCAACATAAGACAAGAGGTTGGGAATGATCATAATAGCTTTCCTTTCATATTTTTCCAGCCATCTTCTTATCTTGATTAATCTTCTATATTCTTATTACTAATATATTCTTGTTTTCCTTAATACACTTGAGAGCAGAGGCCCTGTCTCTTTCATACCAATAACAGTGCTTTTGCTGCAAGTTTGTAATAGAAAGTAGAGATGGAGGGTAAAAAATAAATTAAGTAATTAATATTGTACTCAGTGTTTGAATAAAAAAAATTTATGGAACTTTAGAGTTATTGGGGAGATAAATAGCTCTATAATGAGACAAATAGCAAACAATCAGACAAGAGTTTTTAAAACACCAAAACTGATTAGAATTGCTCCTATTTTAGATTAATATTTTGTCCCAGCTCAGATACAAATCACTCTGGCCTACCTTTTCCATGATGACAGAAGAAGAATCAATCCCTTTGAGTTGTGGTACTGGAAGAGTATTGAACAGGTCATAGTCCATCAAGAGAAAAAGCAGATTTGTCTTGGAGAGGGTGAAACAAGTTTCTTCTTGGAGGCGAGGTATTTGAATCTCCATCTCACATATTTTGGGCATGTAGCCAGGAGGGACTAATCCTTGGAGAGGAACATCACGCGTGGAAGGGTGGAGGGACAGTGTAGGTAAGGAACATCCCAGATGAAATAGAATGACACAGTAACTAGGGAAATTGGGGTAGGTGTGTTGGAGTCAGTGAAACTGGCTCAGGACAGGACAGGCTTCAGGGCTATTGTAAATAGGGTCATTATTAGTTGTAGGTGACTCAATGGTACATAACAACAAGAAAAGTAAACTTGTTAAATTTAGCATAAATACAAACCAGTGCACACACATGCAAACACAGGCACCCAGTTAAACTTGAATTTCAGATAAACAATGAAAATGATCAGTCCTTGTATTATAATTACTACTACTAGGGAGCTCTGGTGGCCTAGTGGAAAAAAGCTGTGCTGCAATCCTGAAGGCAAGCAGTTCGAGGCCACAGCCACTTTGAGGGAGAAGGATGGGTAATCTCGCCCTGTGCTATTAACTGCCCCTGAAAGCCTGCCAAGGTTAAGCTATGGGTTGATTCCAACTCCATGGTACACAATAACAACTACCACTACTCTCAGTTTGTCACACTGGGTTGTTTGTGTGGCTGAAAGAAATGCCATTGGTATTTCAAATGCATTTAGGGTCATCCATCATAGCCAGGTTTCGGTAGAGATTACAAACTAAGACAGTCTAAAACTTGACTGGCCATTCGCTTCTGAAATAATGTGCCCTCAAAAACCTTATGAGTTGGACATTGTCTAGTGTTGGAGAAAATGAGCCTTTCAAGTTGGAAGAAATAAAAAATATGACTGAGACAACATTGATTTTGAGCACAAGGGAGATTGTGAGGCTTGTGCAGGAACAGACAAGGTTTAGATCTCTTGCACAAAGTTAACCAACAGCAAAATATATTACCATTAAAGAGACCTGGCGACATAGTGCATAACATGTTTGTATGTTGAATGAAAAGTTATCCATTTTAATTAAGAAGCTGCTCTGTTGAACAAAGGTAGGCAGGGTCCTCTAGTAATGATTTAGTTGTGGAAACGTAATGGAGAATTGTCAAAATTTGAACAACTTAAAAGCAGCGGTTTTGGTTTGGTATTATAGTTTGCCATTATACTAAAAAAACTATTTGCTCTTTACCTGAGATTCAAATGTAACTGTTTTTATGTGTTTTTAGAGACAAAATTGACTCATAGATGACAGTCCAGTAGGTTACCAGAGGCATTCAATCACACAGGGGGAGATTGTCCACCTTTTCCCCTCACAACAAATGGTGGATTAGAAAAATATTATTTTGGATTTGGAGGCTCATGTGTGAAGCGGATAGCTTCTGAAGGTGGGTTCTTCTTATTTTGATTAAGGGTTGGGTGTGAACTATTTGGTTGTTAATTGTGTTTGGAAGGAACATTCTTCTAAATGTACATCACTGGTCTGTCATTTCGCTGTACTGAGGTAACTTGGGATTGTTGTGATGCTGAACACTCTGCCACTTGTGTGTCAAATGCCATAATGGTTACCCATCATGGACAATGTTTGATAGAGCTCTCAGACTAAGGCAGGCTTGGAAGCAGGAGTGGCATCCACTTCCTAAACAACATGCCTCTGGAAACTCTAAGAACTTAGGGGAATGACAATAGTTATAGAACAAGATTCAGGTCTTTTGTTCATGGGGTCGCTATGAGCCATACTCAACTTGACAGCACTGAACAACAATAACAACAGGTGCAGCTCCCTACTCATTTATTATGGACTGTCAAGTTGGAATTGACCTGTAGACAACACTCCAGCAGAATTTCAAAAGCAGAAAATAGCAAGGGAGATTTCCCATCTTTCTCCTGAGAAAGCATCTGGTGATCCATTCATGTACCTTTGCATTCAAAGCACAAATATTTACCACTAGCGCACCCTTGTTGTCAGCTGTCATGGAGTCAAGCACTACTCATAGTGACCCTATGACAAGCAGATCTGAAATCTGTTCTATCCTGTGATGTCCTCACAATCTCTGACACAAGAACCCATTGCTGCAATCAATGTGTCAACTCACTTTGTTGAAGGCCCTTGTCTCATTTGCTATTCTTCCATTTTCACAAGTATAATGCCTTTTTCCAAGAAAGAGCCTCTCCTTAGCAACATATCTGAAGTGTATGAGAAGAAGCTTTATCTCTTTTGCCTCCAAGGAGCACTCTAGCTGCATCTTCTTCTAGACATATCTGTTTATTTTTTTGGAAATTCATGGGATATTCAGTACTCTGTTGTTGCTGATGTTGTTGTTATGTGCTATCGAGTCACTGGTGACTCATAGCAACCATACGAACATTAGCTCTGAACCCTGCTCTAACCTGAGCCAACCTCATCATCTCTGACAGAATTAATCCCCTTTCTCCAGTCACTGAGTCAATCCATTTCATCCTGGGTTTTCCACTCCTGCACTGTCCCTCCACCTTCCAAGCATGATGTCCTTCTCCAAGGATTAGTCCCTCCTGACCACGTGTCCAAAGTATGTGAGATGGAGTTTCAAAATCCTTGTGTCCAGGGAGCACTCTGTTTCACCCTCTCCAGAACAGATCTGTTTGTTCCCCTAATAATCCATGATATGTTCAACACTTTTCTCCAGCACCACAACTCAAAGACATTGATTCTTCTTCTATCATTCTAAAGTATTCTCCAGCTCTCAAATGTATAACAAATAATTGTGAAGACCATGGAATTGATCAGGTGCACCTTAGTCTCCAGATTGACATCACTGATCTTTAGTATTCTAAAGAATACTAGAGAAGTCCCTGACAGCAGATTTTCCAGTCCAATTTGATTTTTGATTTCCTGACTGCTGGTGCCAAAAGTATTGATTGTGGAAACGAGGGAGCTAAAGTTATTATCAATCTCAACTTTTTTCCATCTATCATGAAGCTACCAATTTGCCCAGAGGTTAGAACTTTTCTTGATGTTGAGCTTCAATCCATAATCAAGACCACAGTGCTTGACCTTCTGCAACAAATGCTTCACGTTCTTCTCAGTTTCAGCAAGCAAGGTTCTGCCATCTCTATAATGCAGGTTGTTGATGAGTCTTCCTCCAGTCCTAATGCCACATTCCTCTCATAAACTCTAGCCTCCAGAATGATCTGTTCCGTATATAGATTGAAAAGGTATGGATACAGGATGCATACCTGACACACACCTTTCCTGATCTTTAACCATGCAGTGTTTACCTGCTCTGTTCTGACTAGTGATTATAATATATATAATATATAATATCATATATACTATATATAATACATAACACATTATACTATATATAATATATAATGTAAGAAATATATGATATGATATGATATGATATGATATGATATTATACTATTATATTTATTATATTATATATGCTATATATAATATATCTACTATATTCATATATACTATATACATATATGCTATACATATAAGTGTATATAGAGAGAGATAGAAAGACAGAGACAGAGATTATATATAAGTATATATTTCATATGTGCACAATTGAATGTTCTGAGATCCCCATTCTTCTTAAGTTTAGCCACTATTTGTTGTAATTCACACACTCAAATGCCTTTGTATAGTCAATGAAACACAGATAAAGATTCCTCTGGTACTCTCTGCTTTCAGCCAAGATCTATCTAAGGATGTCCTTAGTGCCCTGGCTTCTTCTAAACCCAGCCTGGACATCAGGCAGCTTTCTGTCAATGTATTTTGCCAATCATTTTTGGAAAATCTTTCAGCAGGATCTTGCTTGCATGTAATTGTTTGATAACTTCTGCATATTTTTGGGTCACCTTATAATGGAATTGGAATAAATAATTGTCCTCCATATTTTGTGGCAAAATCTAGTGACTGCATCCAGAGCAGCAGCAAAGTATTATAATTAAATGCACAAAGAACTGGAGTCAGAAAATCTAAAAGGATGAACTTGCTCAGCCTTTTTTAAACTCAAAGAATTGAAGAACAAGTTTAAACCTTGAGTTGCAATACTTAAAGATACTGAAGGCAAAATATTGAACGACCCAGGAAGCATCAAACGATGATGGAAGGAGTACAAAGAGGCACTATACCAAAAAGAATTGGCTGACACAGTAGAATTTTATGAAACAATATAAGATCAAGAACCAATGGTGAAGGAGGATGTTCAAGCTGCTTTGAAGGAATTGACATATAAACAAGGTCTCAGGAATTAATGGAATATCAATTGACTTAGATCAGCAAACAGATGATGGCCTGGACGTACTCAGTATTCTAGAGCTCCCCAAATGTAATGAGTGTCTTGAACTTTATTTGGTGACACTAAATGAAGGAACTGCTCTTAATCCTCTCTAATTAGTCTACTCCAGCATCTTCTATTCAATAGCACTTCAGAGAAGAGGAAACTAAAACTGTGCTGGTCCTTTTTCTTACAGCTCTTTTCCTTCCCAACATATTTCAGCTCAATCATATATTACTTATATCCTTCTTGAGGACTCTGTATAAAATGGCACTTTATTACCCTTCCAAGTTCCTTCTTCTTCCATTCTATAGCCTATTAAATATTGTCTTTTCTTTTTATAGTCACTTTTTTTAGGGCACTCTGGTAGCCTAGCATGGAAGAAGCGGTGCTGCAAACCCAAAAGCAGAGATTTAAATCCACCAGCTATTACACCAGAGAAAGATGGGGTATGTTCTTCCTTATAATTTACAGCCTCTGCAAATCTACTATTGTTGTTGATTGCTGTCAATTGAAGCATGACTCATAGCAACCCTAGGAATAAAAGACATGTAGCCTTTCTATAACTATCGTCATTTCTCAAAATTCACAGAGTTTCCAAGCATGTTGTTTAGGAAGTAGATGCCACTCCTGCTTCCAGTAAACCTACTAGAGGGTCAGATATGAGTGACTCATTTCTAATTCAACAGCAATGAGTTTGATATTTGAGGTGTGGGGAGGTACATATTTATTGTCTAAGAAGCTCTGCTGAGGTAGTGTATAACTCATTAGATTGTTAATAAAATAGTTAAGAGCTGGAACCCACTAATTGTTCTATAAGATAAAGAGTCAACTATTTTTAAGATTTATAACCCACTCAAGGGAGGATAACTATGAGTTGGAATCCACTTGAGGGCAGTACATTTATTTACTGTCTTTCTATCTCTGTTATTAAGATAAAAAGCTTCTAGAAAAAAGATTTTAATTGTCCATTCACTATTCTAACTCTAATACCTAAAATAAAACTTTACATAAAATAAGTACATGACAAATATTTACTGAGTGAACAAATGAATCCTTTGAGAAAACTAGCAAGAGTGATTTACTTAGTTAATAATACCTTTACCACTGAATTGTTTCTAAACACAATTTTGGACCTACTCCCACAATCTGGCAGGAGATTAAAAAAGCAAAATACGTACCAAGCACACAAACAAGCCATAATTTCTTAAGTTTCTCTTAAATAGAAAAGAAAATTATAAACCCTAGTATAATGTCTCAAAACCATCTCAGGAACAGGTTTGAGGCCTTGATCATTAATGAGCGAAGACCGAATGAGCTGAGGAAGGATATAAAAAATAACATCCAGCAAGAATGCAGGGGGATCATTACAAAGACAGAGGAGACAGAAAAGAGAAAGATGGATGTCAGAAAAGACTCTGAATATTGCACTAGGGTGCTGAGAAGCCAAAGCAAAGTAAAGAAATCAAGATATTAAGGAGCTGAACAGATGTTTCAAAGGGCAGTGCGGGAAGACAAAGTATTATCATGAAAGGTGCAAAAATATGGAGTCAGAAAATCAGAGGGGCTGAACTCGCTCAGAATTTCTTAAGCTCAAGGAACTGAAGAACAAATTCAAGCCTTGAATTGCAATACTTAAAGATGCTTTGGACAGAATATTAAATGATCCAAGTAGCATTAAAAGAAGACGGAAAGAATACACAGAGCCATTGTACCAAAAGGAATTGGCAGACACAGAAGAATTCCATGAAACAACATATGAGCAAGAACCTGTGGTGATGAAGGAAGATGTTCAAGCTGCTCTGAAAGACTTGGAAAAAAAATCAAGGCCCCAGGAACTGACGGTACACTAATTGACACATTTCACCAAAGAGATGCTGCCTTGGATATGCTCACCAAGTTGTGCCAAGTTGTTCCCATTTCAAAGAAAGGTGAACTAATAGAGTGTAGAAATTATTGAACAATATCATCAGTATCACATGCAAGCAAGATTCTGCTGAAGATTATTAAAAAAAAAAAACCCTACCTACTGAAACAGCACATCAACAGAGAACTGCCTGAAGTGCAGGCTGGGTTTAGAAGAGGCTATGGTATTAGGCATATTATAGCTAAAGTTACATGTATCTTGGCTGAAAATAGTGAGTACCAGAAGAATGTCCATTTTCATTTCATTGACTATGCAAGGCATTTGACTGAATGGAGTACAACAAACTATGGCTGACTCTGAGATGAATGGGAATCCCAGAGTACTTGATTGTGCTTATGTGAAATCTATATGAGAGGGACATCATGCTTGGGAGGGTGGAAGGACAGCGCAGGAGAGGAAGGCCCTCTATGAGGTGGATTGATTCAGTGACTGGGATAATTGGGATGGGTGTGTCGGAGGCAGTGCGATTGGCACAGGATAGAGCAGGATTTAGGGCTGTCGTACATAGGGTCTCTATGAGTCGCAAGTGACTCGACAGCACATAACAACAACAACAACATACTTGGACCAAGAGACACTCATCAGAACAGAGCAAAGAAACACTGACTGTATGAATCAAAATTGGGAAGGGTGTACACCAGAGATGTGTCCTAGCTCCATACCTTTTCAATATATATGCAGAACAGATCATCTGGAAGGCTGGGCTCTAAGAAGAGGAATATGGCAACAGGATTTGAGTAAGACTCATCAACAACTGCATTATGCAGAAGACACAACCCTGTTGGCTGAAACTAGGGAGCACCTGAAGCGCTTGCTGCTTCAGCAGGTCAAGGACTGCAGCTCAAAATTAAAAAAGTAAAGATTCTCATCACTAGGCTGATAGGCAGCATCATGAAAGATGGTAAAGAGATTGAGACTGTTAACAGCTTCCATTTACTTGCCTCTACAGTTAAAACTCTTGGTACTAGAAGCCAGGAAATTAAAAGAATTTCACTGGGAAAGTCAGCTGTCAGGGACTGCTTCAAAATATTGAAGAGCAACGATGTCAGTCTGGAGACTACGGTGTGTCTGATCCAGGCCATAGTCTTTGTAATTACTTGCTATGCATCAGAGAGCTGAATGATGACTAGAGTTGATAGAAGGAGAATTGATACCTTTGAGCTGTGGTGTTGGAGAAGAATGTTGAATATACCACAGACTGCCAGGAGAACAAACAGGTTCATCCTAGAGAGGGCGAGGCCAGGCTTCTCCTTGGAGGCAAGGATTCTGAAGCTTTGTCTGATACACTTTGGACATGGTGCAAGGAGGGACCAGTTCTCGGAGAGGGACAGCATGCTTGGGAGGGTGGAGGGACAGTGCAAGAAAGGAAAAAAGGAAGACTCTTGACAAGAATTATTAATACAGTGACCGGGGTAATGGGGGTAGGTATGTCTGAGACAGTAAGATTGACACAGGATAGAGCAGGGTTTAGGGCTGTTGTACATACAGTTGCTAGGAGTCACAGGCAACTCAATGGCACATAATAACAACAAACAACATAATTACATAAACTTGCTTTAATATTACGTATTACACATTGTCATCAGTGTTGAACTTGAGTTGTAGGTAAAAATGGAATTCATTGTCTAGAGTCAGATTCCACTCATAATATACTTTGGTGAGTGTCCAAGGCTTTAAATCACCCACGAAGGGAGTTATCAGCTTTCTCCCTTGGAGTAGGTAGTGGATTTGAATCATCTGAGAAGTGTAGCCTCTGGGTTAGCATCACAATTCCCTGTAGACTTCCTCTGCTCTAGTAAGGAATCAGAAGTTTGTTTTAAATTGCATTTTTAAAAATAATTTCTACCCATCTACCTATGGTCAACTGATTTTTGACAAGGAGATGAAGTCAGTTAAGTGGGGAAATGACACATTTTTTACCAAATGGCGCTGGCAAAACTGGAAAACTATCTGCAGAAAACTCAAGCAAGATCCACACCTCACTCCGTACACAAAAACTAGCTTAAGGTGGATCATGGACCTAGGACTAAAACCAAGGACTATAAACTTCATTAAAGAAAAGCTTGAAAGAACTCTCGAAGTCCTAATCCACAACAACAACAGTCTTCCAAGCATCCTGAAAAACCTGCAACCAGGAGAAGATAAAATAGATGAATGGGACCTTCTAAGAATAAAATCCCTACGCACATCCAAAAACTTCTCCAACAGGGTAAAAAGGAAAGCCACAGACTGGGGAAAAGTATTTAGTAATGACATGTCAGTAAGGGACTTATATCTAAAATTTATAAAATATTTGAGCACCACAACAAGATAAACAACTTAATTGAAAAATGGGCACAGCATATGAACCGACACCTCACCAAAGAAGACATTCAGATGTCAAACATATGAAGCAATGTTAAAAATCCCTAGCTCTGAGATACAAATCAAAACAACTATAAAATATCATCTCACCCAAGTAAGAATAGCAAAATTTAACAGAACAGCAAACAACTAATGCTGGTGAGGTTGTGGAGAAACTGGAAAACTTATTCACTGTTGGTGGGAGTATAAAATGGTGCAGCCACTATGGGAGGCAGTATGACACTTTCTCAAAAAGTTGCAAATAGAAATATCATTTGATCCAGTATTCCATTATTGGGAATATACCCCCAAAAAACCCGTAATTGCCACCCAAGCTGATATATGGACACCCATGTTTATTGCGGCTTTGTTCATAATAGCAAAGAGTTGGAAAAACCTAAGTGCCCATCAACAGACACATGGATAAAGAAGCTGTGTTATATTCACACAATGGAATAATACTACGCTGCATTAAAAAAACAAGGAACTCATGAAACATTATTCAAAATGGATGACCCTGGAGAACATTATGCTGAATGAAATATCTCAGTCACAAAAGGACAAATACTGCATATTATCAAAAGCCAATGATAAGGAAGGAATACGATTAAGCAGCACTGAAGGCATTTGCATAAAGTAAGGCCAAGGAATTGATGGAATATTAACTGACATACTTCAAATGACATATGCAGCCCTGGATATACTCATCAGTCTATGCCAGAGAATTTGGAGGACAGCTATCATTCTGACTGACTGGAAAAGATTCATATTTGTTTCATTCCCAAGAAAGGCAATCCAATAAAATGTGGAAATTATCAAACAATATCGTTAATATACCATGCAAGAAAAATAGTACTGAAGATCATTCAAAGACATCTAGAACAGTACATAGATAGGGAAATACCAAAAGTTCAAGCTGAATTTAGAAGAGGTGATGGCACCAGGGATATTGTTGGCAATGTTCTATTCATCCTGGCTGAGAGTAGAAAATACAAGAATAATGTCAGTTTGTGCTTTGTTGACTATGAAAAGGCATTTGACAGGTGATTGCTAACATTGAAAAGGATGAGAATCCAGGGATATTCAAGCATATACATATGAAACCTATACCTTCACCAATAATCTGTTGTGAGAACGAAGTAGGGGAACATCGCATTATTTAAAATTGTAAAAGATGTGCTTCATGGTTATATCTTTTCCCCATACTTGTTCAATCTGTATTTCATGGAAGGGGATCACCCATCTTTCTCTTGCTAAGGAGCTGGAGGATTTGAACCATGAATCTTTAGTTTGGCAGTGCAACTCCTTACAACTAAAGCCACTAGAGTTCCCAGTATGACAAGGTTGAATGATAGACTCTTCAAAGACTCTATTTCCAAATGAATCCACATACACATGCCACCACAATGTATTAGACATTGGACATGTTGCAAGGCAGGATCTGTCAGTCCTTGGAGAGGGACATCATGCTTGGGAGGGTAGAGAGAGAGTGCAAGAGAGCAAAGCCCTTGATGAGATGGGGTGATTCAGTGACTAGGGTAATGGGAGTAGGTGTATTAGAGACAGTAAGATTGGCACAAGATAGAGCAGGGTTTAGGGCCGTAGTACATAGGGTGGCTATGAGTCACAGGTGACTCAATGGAACATAACAACAACAAGCCGGATGTACTAGATATCTAACGTTGTTATAACACTTTAGGGATAGGACTCAAACAAACTATATTGAGACACTTAGAACTATTTTATTTCCTTGTGGTATATTTTTTTAAATACAGCAAAACAAATGTAAAAGGTTTATTAAAGCATTTTAAAGGAGACATGGTTGGTGAAAGATAAGCTGTGCAAAAGAGTAAAAATAGAAAAGGAAAGAAAGGGAGGGTAACCCTGGAAAGTCAGGAGTAGATTCAAACCTTATGGCATGCTGCCAGGAGGAGAGAAAACTTTAACTTTCTATAGATGCTCATCTTCAAAATGCCATAGGTCAGAATTTAATGTTCTCTTATAATGGAAATAGGCTTTCTTTCATCTTCACTTCCATTTTTCTGAATAAATTTTTTCTTTTAGAAATGATTTTTTAAAATTTATTATTATTAATTTTACAGATATTTTGGATTTCTATTCATTCATTGTTGCACTTTTCTCCCTGCCCACACCTCCCCTCCAGTTCACTCTTCTCTTTGAAAAGCAAAAGAAAAATTCTTTCCTTGTTATACAATCCCTCTCCCCAAGTCCACTCCACTATGCAGCCTTCATTCTGGACTCCTGTCATCACCATCTATATGTGTAACAGATCATTTGAGAGGCTAAACTTTATGAGAAGAAATATGGCATCGGGATTGTAGGAAGACTCATCAACAACCTGCATTATGCAGATAGCACAAATTTACTTGCTGAAACTGAGGAGGACCTGAGGCCTTTGTTGCAAAAGGTCAAGGACTGCAGCCTTTAATATGTATTGAAGCTCAGCATCAAGAAAACAAAGATTCTCACCACTAGGCCAATTGTCAGCATAATGTTAGACAGAGAAGAAATTGAGATTGGTTGGTTGGTTCCATAATCAACAATCTTGGTACCAACAGCCAGGAGATCAAAAGATGAATTGCACTGAGAAAATCTCCTGTCAAGAACCTCTCCAGAGTACTGAAGGGTAATAATATCAGTCTAGAGACTAAGGTGCACCTGATCCAGGCCAGGGCCTTTGCAATTACTTGTTATGCATTAGAGAGTGGGACAGTGACTAAGGCTGATATAAGAATTTATGGCTTTGAGTTTTGGTGCTAAAGAAGCATATTGAATATACCATGAACTGCTAAAAGAACAAATAGGCTTGTCTTAAAGAGGGTGAAACCAACTTGCTCCTTAGAAGCAAGGATTTTGCATCTCCATCTCATATACTTTGGGGATGTTGCCAGGAGGGATTAATCCTTGTAGAAAGACACCTTCTTGGAAGAGTGGAGGAACAGCACAAAAAAGGAAGACCCTAAATGAGATAGATTGACTCAATAATTGGAGTAATGGGGGTAGGTGTGTCAGAGACAATGAAATTGGCTCAAGATAGGGCAGGGTTTAGGGCTTTTATATACAGGGTTGCTATGAGTAGCAAGTAACTCAACGGCCTCCACAACAACAACATTCATTGCATTAGTCCCCATTGGGGGTATGGTGTCCAGCTACCTTCACCACAGACGCATGATCTTGCAAATCGTCAACAACTGCGGGACCGATATAAGAGAGCGCTTTCCACACTATGAAGAATAGTGGTGAATAGAGGATGAAAGGCCTGTGTCACTGCTGTGAAAAGATTGTGACACTTCTGTGGAGAGACTGTGTCAAGATGCAATCAGAGGAATCCTGGAGATGGAGTCATAGTTAAAGATTTTGCTTGCTGAATGAAGGAAAAGCTGACTATTCTGACATAAAGTTTGTTGGATGATTGAGGAAACAAAGGTGCATTTGTGCTGCTGAACTGTACCTGGACTTGGACTAATCAAGGAATTGTGCCTTTTTAATCCAGTTTTTGGCTGCTGGATTAAACCTGTTCTTGCATTATGTGATAATCTTTGCCTCCCTTGTTCCCTTGCTTATTTCCCTTCTAAACCTCACACCTGTGAGTGAAGTCTGTGAGTCAAGTTGCAACAAATATTGGACTCAATGATTGTTATAAATAGGTGAAGGAATATGTGGAGTGGCATGTCTGATCATATAACTATTTTTTTTGTTTTGTTTTTCTGTACTTTGGATATTATTGATGGGCACAATTATCCTTTATGAAATGAGAGAAGTTAAACTTGACCTTCCTCATGCTACTATTGCTCTTTATACACACCTCATATACATGGTAAAGATGGAAAGTGAAAATGGAAGAACTGTTCACATTAGAGTATTGGTGAAGAAAGCAGAATAGATCACAGACTGCTAGGAGAGCTAGTACATCTGTCTTGGGAGAAGCATAGCAGAATGTTCTTTAGAAGCAAGGAAAGAATTAAAACTATTCTCCATAGGGTTACCTTGGATGTTATTTCAAAGTAGAATGCCAGACTGTTTTTTTGTTTGTTTTGTCCCTGAGTGAATGCTAATCTTCAGCCTTTAAGTTAACCATTTCCCAGTGTGTTAACCATTTACACCTAAGGACTTTAGTCAAGCTTTACATGCTCTTTATGATTTTATCATGGTAGAAATGGTCTCAATTAAAGTTAGATTTACTTAGTTTTCTTGATGATTCTATTCATATGTTTCTTTAAAAAGTTTTATTTTGCATATGCAGTTATTAAGTTAAATGCTAGGTTTCACATTTACATTGTCTAGGAGTCCTACCTAGGGACCTAGTGGTAAGCAACTGCACTGTAATCCCACAGGCATGTGGTTCAAATTTTCAACTGTTCTGTGAGAAAGGGATGAGCAGTCTCCTCCCATGTGATTTTGCTGCCTCTGAAAACCTGCTCAAGGGTCACCTATGAGGTAATTCTGACTAGATGGTACATAACAGCAGCAATAATGAGACCCATTACCATGTTTGTCTTAATCTATCATCTTTCTACTGTTCTGATAAAGAGCCCTGGTGGCATAGTAATTAAATATTCTGCTGCTAATAAAAAGATGATAATTTAAACCTGTTAAAATCACATCACAGGAGAAAGAAATGGAAGTTTGCTTCAGGAAAAAGATTCTAGAAACTTTTGGGTAATTTCTGCTCTGTCTTCTAGGGTTGCTGAGTTAAAACTGAGCCCATGACAATGGGTGCTGGCTTTTTGGTTTTATGGTTCTGATAACATATCTTAGTAGTGGGGTAGGATTTACTGACTTGATATAAAATAAAAATGATATAAATAGCTTTGCGTAAGCAAACTGAGGTATCTTTTCAGAACTATCTGACAACCAGAGGTTTGGCATGAAGTTGGGTTTCCAGCAATAGCACTGGACATATGAGCAGTCTGAGAGTCATGGCTAACTTTTCCAGTACCTCCAAAAATATCTGCTCTTACCTCTTTCCTCATATAGTTACACAAACACTAATCCACATTCTTGTCACATTTCTCATTCTCTTCCAACTTCAAGGCTACTTCTGGGAATGATCTAATATTTTAGGTAAATGACTATATAGTGTTTTCTGAAGAGCCTCCTTTTAAAAAGGATATTGTCTTAGATTAGTTTGAAAAGGCTTTAAGTCTCCACCTACAATTGAAAGCAATATAGAAGCTCAATTCCCTCTTGGTTGCAGTAGATTATTAACTCAAAATATATTTAAACATAGACTACTGTGCAGAATGCTCTTTGAAATCAAGAATGTGAGTGTGTCTCACATACTTTGGGCATGTTTCTAGGAGGTACTATTTCTTGGAGAAGGACATGATGCTAGGAAGAGTGGAGGGTCAGCGAAGGAGAGGAAAACTCTCAACCAGGTGGAACGATACGGTGAGTGTGGCAACAGGATCTTGTGTGTCAGGAAGCGTGAGGATGGCACAGGATAGAACAGGATTCAGATCTTTTGTTCAAAGGGTCACTATGAGTCATGCTCGACTTGAGGGCACCTAACAACAACAAAAACAACTCTGCTAAATGTTGAGGTTAAAAGGATGACAAAATAGCTACTAGTGAACAACCAGTCTTTTTTGCTTAGATTCAGATATTAGTGATTCAGTAAGATAAAATACAAGGTCTTTATAGAGTTTCAAGGATGTAAATATTTATGAAAGCAGATAGCCATTGCTTTCTTACATGGATCAGCTGGTGGGCTTGAACCACCAACCTTTAATTAAGCAGTCAACTGATCACTAAGACTTGGAATCAACTCACATAACAATGTGTGAGAAAGTGCAATGGATTTGGGTTTTGTATGAGAATGTATTCTTTTTTTTTAATTTTTATTTTATTATTTTCTGTGTGTGTACCATCAAATTGGATCTGACTGGTACAGGAGGAAATGGCCCCTTCTTCTGCGGCAGAGCAACTATCTGGTGGATTCGAACCACATATCTCTGGCATTGCAGTGCAGCTTCTTGCCACTAGGCCACCAGAGTTCCCCATGAGAATATATTCTAACATAGGTAATGGGTTTAGAGGGTTGTAGGTATTTTGAGAGCAGTCCTGGTAGCGGAGTATTCAGGCAATCAACTTCTAACCAAAATGTCAGTGTAGTTTGAACCCATCAGTTACTCCATAAGGATAAAGCAGTCAGATTCCAAAAAAGACTTTTAGCCTTGGGAACCCTATGGGAAGGTTTGTGTTCTACAGGATCACTAAGAGTCAAAATGGTTTCCATGACAATGAGTTTGATTTTAGGTTTAGATTATAGTGTTTTTGTTACTTTTCATTGAATGAGCTCTAACTTATGATGATTTTATTGCTGTTGTTATGTGCTGTCCAGTTGCATGTGACCCATAGTAACCCTATGGACAATAGCCGTGAAACCCGCTCTATCCTGTGCCAACTTTACTGTCTCTGACACACCTACCCTCATTACCCCAGTCACTGAATCAGTCCATCTCATTGATGGCCTTCCTCTCTTTTTCTGTCCTTCCACCCTTCCAATCATGATGTCCCTCTCCAAGGACTGGCCCCCTTTTGCAACATGCCCAAAGTATGTCAGACGAAGCTTCAGAATCCTTGCCTCCAAGGAGCAGCCTGGTCTCACCTCTCTAAGACAAACCTGTTGATTCTCTTAGCAGTCCATGGTATATTCAACACTGTTCTCCAGGACCACAGGTCAAAGGCATCAATTATCTTTCTATCATCCATAGTCATTTGTCCAGCTCTCTGATGCATAGCAAGCTGGCCTCAATCAGACACACCTTAGTCTCCAGACCGATATTGTTGCTCTTCAGTACTTCGAAGAGGGCCCTGACAACTGTCTTTCTCAATGCTATTCATCTTTTAATTTCCTGGCTGTTAGTACCAAGAATGTTGATTGTTGAGCCAAGCAAACTATAGCTGTTCAATCTTTTCACCCTCTATCATAATGCTGCCAATTGGCCCAGTGGTGAGAATCTTTGTTTTCTTGTTGTTGAGCTTCAATCCATATTGAAGGCTGCAGTCCTTGACCCTCTGCAGAAAGTGTTTCATGTCCTCCTCAGTTTTAGCAAGCAGTGTTGTGTCATCTGCATAATGCAGATTATTGATGAGTCTCCCTCCAATCCTGATGGCACATTCTTTCTCATAGAGCCCAGCCTCCCAGATGATCTGTTTTACATATAGATTGAAAAGGTATTAAGATAAGATACATCCTTCTCGATTTTGAACCACACAGTGTCTCCTTCCTCTGTTCTGACCACCGACTCCTGGTCTAAGATTAGGTTTTGAATAAGTGCAATCAAATATACTGGGATTCCCATTCTTCTCAGGGTCTGTCAAAGTTTGTTGTGATCCACACTGTCAAATGCACACAGTGCCTGCCTGCTCCTGGGTGGTAATAATTGTTGAGTTTCATGGAAGCCCAAAAAGTTACATAAAAAAATGGTAAAGACTTTTAGAGAAATCAATTTCCGAATGATAAACTGACAGAGTTACACAGATAAAGATAAAGGTTGGAGTGAAGAATACATATATAAAAATCCAGAGAGAGGAGAACACTACTGTCACTTGTTTAAAGTTACTGCCAATCTTTGAATATTTGAATGGAGTTAAAGAGCTTTAGTCTGGATTCTATTCAGCCTCTGGCATACTGCAGAAGGAAACGTTGGGTTTGGGATTTTATTTTGCATTCCACATTGCCAGGAAATGTTTTTTTATAAATTCTCACCAGTCACTTCACCTTTTGGAACAGCAATTTTCTCATTTGTCAAATGGAGCTAAGAATCCCTGCCCTTGCAGGACTTTGTAGGACTCTTAATGAGACATTGTGTGGGAAAGTGCTCTGTAATCTCTAAAACTCAAGGGATTATTATCCTAGTTCCTGCCACCACCCAGGCCACTCCCTGTTTCCACCCTCCACTGCCCACCCAGATTTGCTTAGTGAATGCAAATTGATTTTAATATCAACTGCTGACAATAAATCAAACAGAATGATCTAGAGCAAAAGGAGCAGCTTTCAGATTCACCCAGGCCACACAATGCCACAACCCACGTCATAGTAACAGATAAAAATGAAACGACCCCAAGAGAAATTTACCAAACCAAGCATTCTATAATTCCTTCTCTTTTTCTTGCATAACTGACAAATGTGGAAACCTGGGCAAGGGAAGGATTCATGAAGGTCATCCTGTTAGGGAGTAATGGAGGAGAGAACTGTTTGTGGATGGCTGTGTATTTTATTTTTCTCCTATCTCCAAAGCCAATAGATTCCCTCTGCCCTAAATCCTTCTCAAGTCCTCCAGAAACCAGGACAGGATCAGGAAAGGCAATGTGGAATGGCTTAGCACTCTCTGTTTTCACCTAGTGATACTGTTTCCTGATCCCTCCCTGTTTCTAGGTTTACTGTGATTTAATACTCTGAACTGCTATGATTTAGGAGGCCAATGGCTACTTTCCAAAGGAAGTCAATCTCTTGAAAGAACCATAAGCCCCAAGCTTTACAGGGAGCTTTCTCCCCAGTTATAAGCACCAGTGAACATGATACATGTAGTTCTCCCATCCTAACTTGATTATTGAGAAGTTCAGCAGCAATCCCTTTAAGAAACAGGTCCTCATCTAATACACAGAGGTGTAACAACCTAGCTTATCATTTGGGCAATGAACTAAATTATGGCTTTGGGAAGGAATGGCTCTTGGATGGAATTCTGACTCAGTTCTAGACAGTATTTAAAATGAACTTTAACATTTTAATCTACTTGTTACTATTTTGTCATGAAGTCAACATTTATTATTTGCACAGAGTTCTTTCTCTAATCCCCTCCTCTATCTTCTGTCATTTAAAAAAGAAAATATATATGTCTGAGTAGATGATCTAATGTAATAAAAATAAAGCACTGTCCTAGAGTCAAGAAGACCAAGGTTCTGTTCTGGCCTGAAATTCACCACTTGCTAGTCTCTGGGCATCAGCATTCTCCTCTGTGAAAAAGAAACAATATTATCAGTTTTGTTTGCTTATTTGTTTGTTTTGTTTTACTAATCTCTGTGGTAAATTAAAATATAATGACAGCAACAACAAAAGAATGTGAAAGTAATTTGAGGATTGTGATCTCTGATTCAGTCCTTCATAGCTCCAAACTTTTGCAGACTGAGATAAACAGCAAATTTTGGAAACCCTTGCTGGTTAAATGATGTGCTACAAACTAAATTGTTAAAGAAGATGAAAGCAGTGTTTTTAAGTTACCAACTAAGAAATATCACTTTTCAATTTTGATAGACTGGCACATGTTATGGTCCTGTAAAGCGTAGAATGTTAAGGAACTGCGATTACAATCCATTCATGAGCAAAGACACATTTTTCTACCTGAATGTTTCAGAGAAACATATCCCTGTTTTCCTCCCCACTCATATTCTTCCTCTGCACACATACACACTCACATACAGAGAGACAGACACACACACAGAAACAGAGAGACTCTCTTTTACTATAGAGAAAATGAGGGATATTAATAGTTTTAATAGCATGAACTTTAGAACTCATTTACTTAAATGTTATTTATTGAGTTAGTATTTATGAGTAATATCATGTTTAGATGAGAAATACCATTAAGAAAGTTAGAAGATCAGGAGATAGACTATTTATGGAGAATGTTTTAAATTATTTTTTATAATTTTTTATTGTTATTGTAACAAAAGTTTACAGAAAGCTTGGATTTCCATTCATTCATCATTGCATATTAGCCCCCCACCCCAGTTTTCACTTTTCTCTTTAAAATATTCTTTTTCTGTTGCACTAGAATGTATTTAATTCTTGAAGTGAAAATATGTATAACTTATGGTTGCTGTTAAATCAAGCTAGGATACAGAGACTGCTGGCATGGACTCACCTTTCTAATGAAACAGACTTCTGAAAAATAAAATATAAAGGGCAAGAAACACCACCAAAAATATTAAGGCAGGGAGCAGTACATTGATGGGGAACTACCAAAAATTCAAGCTGGCTTTAGAAAAGCTCGCAGCACCAGGGATCTATCATTGATGATATCAGATGGATCCTGGCTAAAAAAGAATACAAAAAGAATGTCTGTATCTGCATTATATTGACCTTGAAAAGGCGTTTGACTCTGTGTATCATAACAAATTGTGGCTAATACTGAGAAGAATGGGAATCCCAGAACACTTAATTCTGTTAATTAGAAATCTATATGTAGACCAAGAAGGTATTGTCCAAAAGGAGCAGAGGAACACTGCATGCTTTAAATTCAGAAAGGGTGTGCATCAGGGCTGTATCCTTTCTCCATACATACTCACTTTGTATGCTGAGCAAACACTCACGAAGCTGGACTCTAAGAGGAAGAATGAGTCATCAGGATTGGAGGAAGACTCATCAACACACTGGATTATACAGATGACACAACTTCGCTAGCTGAAAGTGAGGAGGATATGACATGCTGCTGCAGAAGATCAAGAACCACAACCTTTGGTATGGATTGTACCTGAACATCAAGAAAACAAAGGTCCTCGCCACAGGACCGACAGTTAATATTATGATAGATGGAAATTTTTGAAGCTTTCAATGATTGCATCTTCCTTGGATAGACAATCAGCACACTTGGAACCAGCACTCAGGAAAGCAGGAGGCATAGTGCTGTCAGAGACCTCTCCAGAATGCTGAAGAGCAATGATGTCAGTTGTAAACTAAGGTGCACCTAATTCAGGCCATGGTCTTCTCAATCACTTACTACTCATCAGAGGGTTGGAAAAATAAGGATGACAGAAGAATCGCTGCCTTTGAGAAGAGTACTGAATATCCCATGGACTACCAACAAAACAAACAGATATGTCTTGGAGAAAGTGTAGCTAGAAAGCTTGTTGGAAGTAAAGACGGTATCTTTCATACTTCAGACATGTAGCTAAGTCATTGGAAAGGGACACCATGCTTGGAAAGAGAGGACCCAACATAGGATAAGAAGACCACAAAAGAGATGGACTGACATAGTGACTTCAGCAATGGACTGGAGTGTTTAAAAAATAATGAGGATGGACAGGGTTCAGGTTGGCTGGGCATAGGGTCACTGTGAGTTTTACTTGATTTGTTGGAACCTAAAACAACAATAACAAAAGGCCATGCATGCAAGGTCTGTGTCTAATTCATCTTTGTATATCCTGCTATTCAAACACTGTAAACAATCCTATGAATATTTGATAAGTTAATTAATAAGTGAGTGCCAGGGGTAAAGAGAGTTTTGGATAAAGAACTAGGAGATACAGATTCTCAATCATGGTCGTGCAAACAAGGAAAAATCACTTCACATGTCTGACTCTTATAAGAAAAATGAGAAGTTGTACTAAATCAGCAGCCCCAAACCAACAATGTGAAGTTAACAGATTGCTGAGATAATAGATGGAATCAAACTCTCCTTTCCACCCTAATGCAGTTATCAGGACCCACAGTGGGCAGGAAGAGTGATTCTATCCAGCAGAGATATTCAGCCTGCACATAAAAGCATGACCTGAGTGCTGGAGAGATACCCAGCACTAAACTGGGTTCTGATGTGTTCTCTTCCATGGTTGGATTTTTAAAAGTCTTGGGAAGAGGTGGACTAAAATCATCAGTAAGTGAACTTATTCAAGGAAGCTACTGACTTTCATTTACGTCTTGGCTCACTATAGAATGAACCTTTGACAAAATATTATTGTTGGTAAGTACCGTAGAGTCAACAGTCAACTCTTACAGAATAAAATCCTGCCCAATACTGTTCCATTCTCAGAATCTCTGTTATGCTTAAACCACATGAAAGTTGTTCCCTCTCCCCCTGGTCTGACTAAATAAATAGAATGAAGTAGAAGAGTATATTATATATTCTTCTGGAAGCTTGTGTTTAGGTCTTAGAGAAAATATTCCCTATGTGTGTTGTCTGGGTCTTAATATTTTTTTTCTATCTGACTCTATATTCTAGTATACCATTTTTCCCCATAATATTTTCATTTATCAGTCAAATGTACTCTTTCACATGCAAGCAAAATCCTGCTTAAGATAACAACTAGAACAGTACATCAACAAAGAACTACCACAAACACAAGCTGGGTTTAGAAGAGGCTGTGATATGAGAGACATTAACACCAATGTCAGATGGGCCTGGTTGAAAGTAGAGTACCAGAGGATTGTCAATCTGTATTTTGTTTACTATGCAAAAGTATTTGACTATATGGATCACAACACACTGTGGTTAACCTTGAGAAAAGTGAGAATTCCAGAATATTTGGTTGTGCTCATGCCAAACCTATACTCGGATCAGGAAGTAGTCATCAGAACAGAGCAAGGACACAATGAATGGTTCAAAATCAAGAAAGAAGAGCATCAGGGATGTGTCAGTCTCCATATCTTTTCAATCATCCAGAAGGATGGACTTTAAGGAGGAATGGGGGATCAGGATTGGAGGAAAACTCATCAACAACCTGCGTTGTGCAGTTGATACAACCTTACTTATGGGAACTCAGGAATGCTTGAAGCCATCACTTACAGAGGGTCAAGGACTACGGTTTGTAATATAGATTGAAACTCAATATCAAGAAAATAAAGATTCTCACCACTGGGCCAATTAGTAGCATCATGATGGAAGAGAGATTGAGATTGTTAACAATTTCAGCTTTTTTTTGTTCCACAATCAACACTCTTGGTACCAACACTCAGGAAATAAAAATAAATTTCATTTGGGAAATCTGATGCTGACCTCTTCAGAATGCTAAAGGGCACTGATGTCAGTTTAGAGACTAACATGCACCTGATCCAGGCCATAGTCTTTGCAGAGACTTATTGTGCATTAGAGAGGTGGAAAATAACCACGGATGACGGAAGAAGAATTGATGCCTTTGAGTTGTGGAGCTGGAGAAGACTTGAACATACAATGAATGGACTGCCAAGAGAACTAACATGTCTGTTCTTGAGAGGGTGAAACTAAGCTGCTTCTTGGAGGCAAGGATTTTGAGATTCCACTTCACCTACTTTGGTCATATAGCCAGGAGGGGCCAGTCTCTGGAGTGGGATATCATGCTTGGAAGAGTTGAGGGACAAAGCAGAAGAGGAAGACCCTGGATGAGATCACCGGGGTAATGAGAGTAGGTGTGTCAGAGACAATGCGAATGGATCCAGATAGAACAGGATTCAGAGCTACTGTGCATAGTGTTGCTATAAGTCACAAGTGACTTGATAGCACATAGTAACATCAACAAGGCCTTCTAACTTTGTTTTCATTTGCTATCTTATTATCTTTATGACTTTGGCTTTACCTCTAGGCCTCTGATCCATCTTGAGTTTATTTTTTTGTGTGTGTTGTGAGATGTGGATCCTGCTTTAGCCTTCTAGAAGTTCAGTTTTCCTAGCTCCAATTGCTGAAGAAGTTGTTGTTTCCCCATCTGATAGATTTTGTTTCCTTGTCGAACAACAGCTTAAATGGAAGAGTTAATTTTGAGTTCTCAATTCTATTCCATTGGTCTACATCTCTCTCATTGTACTAGTAGCATACTGTTTTGGTTATTACAGCTGTGTAGTAGGTTGGGGTTTTGTTTGGTTGGTTTTTAGGTCTTACAATCAAGGATACTATGCCTCCAGCTTTATTTTTTAGGTTTTATAAGTGTTTTGCTTCTTTGAGATATCTTTCTCTTCCAAATTAACTTGCCAATTGTTTTTGTTAATTATTCTGATTAATTTACAAAGTTTAAATACATCGTTTTTCACAAAATATCCTTCCCATTTCCTTCACCCCACCCACCCATCAAATTGTGCAACCCTATGATTAACACCTTGCCCCCCTCATCTTCACTCCTCTATTTCTATCCTCCCCCTACCTTGGATCCTCATAATTATTCTACAATAATGGTTTTATACATTATTTGTCCTTGTGGGACTGAGTTAGTTCACTCAGCATAATGTTCTTCAATCCCTCCCAAGTTAGGTAATAATTCACAAAATGATTGCTCCTTCATGCTGTGTAGTATTCCATTGTATGAATGTACCACAATTTCTCAATCCACTCTTTGGTGGTTGGACACCAAGGCTGTTCCCATGTTCTTGCAGTGGTGAATAATGCTGCTATGAACATTGGCATACAAGTTTCCATTTTATCTCAGTTCTCATTTTCTTGGGGTATATTCCAAGCAATGGAATAGCTGGGTCATATGGAATTTCTATGTTTAGCATTTTGAGGAAGCACCAAACTGCCTTCCAGAGTGATTGTACCATTGTACAATCTGACCAACATGTAAAAGATTCCTATCTCACCACATCTTCTCCAACATTTATTATTTGCTGTGTTGTTAAACTTTGCCACTGCTACTATAGTGAGATGCTATCTCATTGTGGTTTTGATTTGCATCTCTTATTGCCAGTGATTTGGAAAATTTCTTCACATGTCTGTTGGCCATTTGAATATCTTCCTCTGTGAAACTTCTTTCCATATCTTTTGCTCATTTTGTAATTGAGTTATCAGACTTTTCCTTGTGGAGGCCCAGAAGTATTCTCATAACTCTCATTATGAGACTCTTGTCTGAGATGGTCAATAGATTTTCTTTTTTTATCCTGCTGAAAAAATTTTCAATGAATACAGACATTTAATTTTTAGAAGGTCTCAGTCATTAATTTGATCCTCTTCTCCCAAATCTCCTGACTACCTTCAGGTGATTTTTGTTTATAGTGTGAGATGTGGATCCTGTTTCAGCTTTCTGCAGGTAGCAGTCCAGTTTTGCCAGCACCATTTGTTGAAGAGGTTTCATTTTCATTTCCCTATTTGATAGATTTTACTTCTTTGTTGAATATCAATTCACCACTGCTAGCTGGGTCTATTTCTGGTTTCTCAACTCTGTTCCTCTGATCTATGTGCCTGCCATTGTACTAGTACCATGCTGTTTTTGTTACTACTGCTTTGCAGTAGGATTTGAGGTCAGGAAGTACTATACTTTCCACTTTATTTTTGTTTCTCAGAAGTGTTTTGCTTATTCAGGGTCTCTTGCCTCTCCAAATAAACGTGACAATTTATCTTTCTATCTCCTTGAAAATGAATTTGGTATCCATATTGGGATTGCATTGTATATATAGATTGCTTTTGGTAGGATTGTAATTTTCACAAAATTGAGTCTTCCTATCCATGAATAGGGCATGTTTTTCCATTTACTTAGGTCTTTTATTGTGTCTTGCAGAAATGTCCTGTAGTTTTCTTTGTATAGGTCTGTTGTAACCCTAGTTAGGTTCACTCCCAAGTATCTCAATTTGTGATTGGCTGTTATAAATGATATTGCTTTCTTGGTTTCCTTCTCTGAGTTCTCTTTGTTATTGTAGAGGAATTTCACTGATTTTTTGGATATTAATCTTATATCCTGCCACTGTACTAAATGGGCCTACTAGCTCTAACAGTTGTTTTGTTGAATCTTTGAGGCTTTCTGTGGACACTATCATAGTGGTATTTTAGCCATCTCTTTGCTGATTTGGATGCCTTTTATTTTCTTCTCTTGTTTGATTGCCCTAGCAAGCACTTCCAGTACAATACTGAATAGAAGTGGTGACAGTGGATATCCTTGTCTGGTTCCTGTTCACAAGGAAAATGTTTTTAGTCTTTCTCCATTGACAATGATATTGGCTCTTGGTTTTGCACATATATTTTTCACTATGTTGAGGAAATTTCCTTCTATTCCAATTTTGCTGTATGTCTTAATCAGGAAGTAGTGTTGAATTTTGTCCAATGTCTTTCCCGCATCAATTCCTAAGATCTTATGGTTCTTATTATTTATTTTGTTAATATGGTGAATTACAATGATTGTTTTTCTTATGTTGAAACATCCTTGCATATCTGTTA
>NW_006399755.1:23026783-23028385 GCF_000299155.1 Elephantulus edwardii
TAGTGTTTTATAGTTTTCCTATTTATAAGAGAGACACAATAGAGATTTGTACACCAAGTTTCATAGCAGCATATTCACAATAGCAAGAAAATGGAAACATCTAAAATGTTGATCAACAAACTAATGAATCGAGAAATTGTGGTACATCCACATGATGGAATACTATGCAGCACTCAGGAGCAATGATTCTGGAAAACACTATGCAACATGGGAGATCCTGGAAAGCCTTATGCTAAAAGAACTAACTTGGTCTTGCAAGGACATACAGTACATAAGATGATTATTGAAAAAAAAGAACAACACAGAAAATTACTCTTAAGATGTGTACTAAAGACCAAAGTGGGGAAAGGAGGGAAGAGAGGGGATAAACATAAGGTTGGGGGTGGGGGAGAATCTTGAGGGAGCAGAGTTTCCTGAAGTACTCAGCTTTAACATGCTTGAATAGGAGCAGGTAAAAAAACAGCGATGAATTATAGATAGATTAGAATCAACAAATTAGCGATGAATCACTTATGATAGAAAAATGAGCTCCTCCCACCATTCCTGTCCCTCACATAGCTACACTAAATACTAAGAACTACTCTGAGACAATAAGATTGGCACAAGATAGAGCAAGATGTATGGCTCCACGACCTACAAGAATATTTGACGAAAAACAATGAAAGACAATGTTGAAGATTTTCATTCATAGCGTCTCTATGAGTCGCCTACGACTCAACGGCACTTAACAACAATAACACCAACATAGAGAGTGATCAGTTGGCCCAGTGGACATTGAATAGGCTCTAACTTGTGATGACTTTATTGTTGTTATGTGCTGTCCAGTTGTTTGTGACTCATAGTAACCCTATGGACAGTAGCCCTGAAACCTGCTCTATCCTGTGTCAACTTTACTGTCTCTGACACACCTATCCTCATTGCCCTAGTCACTGAATCAATCCATCTTATCAAGAGTCTTCCTCTCTTGTGCTTTCCCTCCCTTCTCCCAAACATGACGTTCCACTCCAAGGACTGGTCTCTCCTTGCAACATGTCCAAAGTAGGTCAGATGATGCTTCAGAATCCTTGCCTCCAAGGAGAAGCCTGGTCTCATCCTCTCTAGGAAGAATTTGTTTGTCTTCTGGAAGTCCATGATATATTGAATACTCTTCTCCAGCACCACAGCTCAAAGATATCAATTCTCCTTCCATCATCCCTTGTCATTTCAGCTTTCTGATACATAGCAAGTAATTGCAGACACCATAGCCTGGATGAAGCACATCTTGGTCTCCAGACTGAAATCATTGCTCTTCAGTACTTTGGAGAGGTCTCTTATAGCAGAATTTCTCAATGCAATTCATCTTTTTATTTCCTGGTTGCTGGTCCCAAGAGTGTTGATTATAGAGCCAAGCAAATTTAAGCTGTTAACAATTTCAGTCTCTTCACTATCTATTATGATGCTGCCAATTGGCCCAGTGGTGAGAATCTTTGTTTTCTTGATGTTGAGCTTCAATCCATATGGAACACTTCAATCCTTGACCTTCTGCAGCAAGCGCTTCAGGTCCTCCTCAGTTTCAGCAAGTATGGTTGTGTTATCTGCATAATGCAGATTGTTGATGAGTCT
>NW_006399755.1:23029479-23046229 GCF_000299155.1 Elephantulus edwardii
TTTATTTGACATTTTATAGCTTATATTTGACTGTTTTCCCTTTGTAGTTTGGAATAAAAAAATATATATAAAATCAAGGTTAAAAAGTTGTTAAAATGCAGTGAAATATAAAGATGTAGTTAATGATAACAGTGTAAGTAGCAGAGAGAGGAAGGGTACAGATCAAAAATTTCTTGGATGTTGCTGAAGCTTACTTAGCCTAGAATGTTATAAACACACGCCTTTCAGTGTAATAATATTCATGGCCAACACTAAGAAAATATGTTTTAAAATATATAGAAAAGGAAAGATGTAGGAACAAAAAAAAAGTTCATTATAATAATCAACCAAAAGACAGGAAATACTAAAGGGCAAAGAATAAAAAGGCTTCATACATACAGCAAATTATAAAATGTCAGAACTAAGTCACTTATTATTATGGAACATAATGAATATAAATTGATGAAATGTTCCAATGAAAGGTAAATAGTGGTATAATGGGTTAAAAACAACAAAAATGTTAAAGATGTCCATAATTCACCTACATGCTATTTCTAAGAGCTGCTCCTTAAACCTAAGGACACAAATAGATTGATAGTAAATGGATAGGAAACAATACTCCATGGAAATAATAATAAAAGGAAAAATGATATATCAATTTTAATATCAGAGTAGACTTTAAGACAAAATCTTTAATGAGTGATAAATATGGGAATTATTAATGATAAAACTTTATATGAATCAAGGAAATATGTTGTTAAGTTGTTAAGTGCCCTCGAGTGGCAGGCGCCTCATAGCAACCCTATGAAGGAAAGTCCTCGACATTTGTGTGTCTTTCATCCTTTCTCCAGGTTCATAGGGTTTTCGGAGGTAAGCTATTATGGAAGTGGATGCCACTCCTGCTTTCAAGCTTGTTTTAATTGGGGGGTTTCACCCAACACTATCCATCATGGGTAAGCATTGACATATGTGTTCACCCTCACAGTGACAAGTTACCTCTGTATGGCAAGTGGACACGCCAGAGCTATTATGACCTACGAAATGTTTGACCAAAAACAATGAAAGACAGTGTTGAGGACTTTCATGCATAGGGTCTCTATGAGTTGCCTAAGACTCAACAGCACTTAACAACAGCAACATAGAGAGTGATCAGCTGGCCTAGTGGATAGAAAGTGATGCTACCAAGGCAAAGGTGGGTGACTTTTAATCCGCGGCCCTCAGCGCCTGTTTTTCATTGTTTTAGTTCAAACATTCCTCTAGGTGGTATAGCCCTGGTGTGTCCGCTTGCTGTACAGCAGTAACTTGTGGTTGCTGAGAAGCTGAACCCTGTGATGCTGATGTGTTGACTGTGGATCCAAGCAAACCAAAACTGTGAACAATCTCAATCTCTTCACCATGCATTATGATGCTGCCGATCGACCAAGCGGTGAGTGTGGAAACTATTAAATAATAACATTACTATACCATGCAAATAAAATACTGCTAATGATTATTCAAAAACAGCTAGAGCAGTATATAAACAGGGAACTTCCAGAAGTTTAAGCAGGATTTAGAAAAGGCTGTGGCACCAGGCATACCATTGCTGATGTCAGATGGATTCTGACTGAAAATAAATAATACCAGAAAAATGTCCATTTATGCTTTATTGACTATGATAAGGCATTTGACTATGTGGATCATAACAAGTTATGGCTAACATTGAGAATAGGAATCCCTGGGCACTTAATTGTGCTCATGCAAAATCTATACCTAGGTCAGGTGAACAGAACAAGGGTATCCTACATAGTTTAGAATTAAGAAGGGAATGTGTCAGGGTTATATTCTCTTTCCATACCTATTTAAGAGAGCTCTGGTGGCATAGTGAACAGAAGCTGTGCTGCAATCCTAAAGGCACACGATTCAAGGCCACCAGCTGTTCCTTTGGATAAGATGGGCAATCTCCTCACATGCGATTAACTGCCTCTGAAAACCCATTAGAGGGTCAGCTATGCTTTGGTTCCTACTCTACAGTACACAACAACAACATACATATTTAGTCTGAATATTGAGCAAATTATTCAAGAAGCTGGACTCTATACAGAGGAATATGGCATCAGGATCAGATGGAGACTCAGAAAAAACCTATATTATGCAGAGGACACAACCTTGCTCACTGAAAGTGAGGAGGACTTGTTGCAGAAGATTAAAGAATACAGTCTTCAATATGAATTACATCTCAATGTCAAGAAAACAAAGATTCTTACCATTGGACCTATAGGCAGCATTGTGATGGATGAGGAAAAGATTGAAACTGTAAACAACTTCATCTTGCTTGAAAATCCATCAGAGAGATAATAATAATAAAAAATATAATTAATAATAATAATTTAAAAACACATAAAAACATTTTAAAAAACTCAACTACACAATATTGTTGTTGTGTACTGTAAAGTCTGAACTGACCCAAAGCTGATCCTCCAGTGGGTTTTCGGAGACTGTTTACTTCATGGGAAGAGACTGCCCGTCCTTCGCTCACAGAGGAACTGGTGGCCTTGAACTATGTGTCTTTGGGATTGTAGCAAAACTTCTTGCCACTAGGCCACCAGAGCTCCCATATGAGATACCATTTTTACTCCCACTGGGATGGCTTACTAGGATAGCTAAGATTTAAAAACAGAACAAAACCAGAAAATAACAAATATTAGCAAGGGTATAAGGGGATATGTAACTTTTACCATTTGCTGACGAGTATGCAAAATCATACAACCATTGAAGAAAACAGAAGAGCAGATTATTATAAAAACTAAAACTCAATGACCATATGACATAGCAATTCTGCTCTTGCTATATACAAAAAAGGACTTGAAAGTAGAGACTCAAGTAGAGATCTTTTCATGTTTGTTCACTGCAGTACTTACTATTCATAATAATCTAAAGGTGAAAAGGCCTTTATCAAATAAATAGTTAAATAGAATGAAGTAAATACATACAATGGAAGAAATGACATCTTGATTCATGCTACAATTTGAAGACATCATGCTGAGAAAAATAAGACAATCAGAAAATAACATGTATTGCATCATTGGATGTATTTAAAATGACAAGAAAATAATACATAAATATTTATATCTACCTTCAGGATGCATGAGAAGGATGGGGAGCCTCCTCTAGTTCGACTAACTGCCTCTGAAAACCCGCTGGAGGGTCAGCTATAGGTTGGTTCCGACTTGATGGTATACAACACAACAGCAATCCTTAGGATCAGACAGAGTTCAAAGCTACACAGGGTTGCTGTGAGTTGCGATTGACTCAACAGCACATAACAACAACAAATATATATCTTTCTAAACCAAAACTTTTACCAAGTCAACTCTTTTTGCAAGTGTGGTTTGTTGTTATTGTTGTTGTTCTGTGCCATTGAGTTGCTTGTGACTAATAGTAACCCTATGCATAATAGCTCTGGACCCTGAACTATCCTGAGCCCATCTCATTGACTCTAACACACCTACCCCCATTATCCCAGTTACTGTATCAATTCATCTCATTTAGGGTCTTCCTCTCCTGGGATGTCCCTTCATCCTTCCAAGCATGAGGTCCTTGTCCAAGGACTAGTCCCCCTGGCAAAATGGCAAAAAAGCATGTTAGACAGAGCTTCAAAATTCTTGCTTTCAAGGAAAAACTTTGTTTCACCCTCTTCAGAACAGACTTGTTCTCTTGGCAGTTGATGATATGTTCAATACTCTACTCCAGTATTCAAAATACTCATAGGCATCTATTCTTCTGTCATTCTAGTTATTATCCTACTCTCAGATGCATAGCAAGTAATTATGAAGATCACAGCTTGGGTCAGATGTACCTTAGTCTCTAGGCTGACATTGTTGCTCTTAACATTTCTGGCAAGGTCCCTGACAGCAGATTTTCCTAATGCAATTCATCTTTTGATTTTCTGACTGCTGGTGCCAAGAGTGTTGATTGTGTAACCAAGCAAAATTGTTAACAACCTCGATCTCTTCTCCATTTATCCTAGTGATACCAATTGGCCTAGTAATGAGAATCTTTGTTGTTGTTTATGTTGAGCTTCAATCCATATTGAAGACTATAGTTTTTGACCCTGTACAGCAAAAGCTTTAAGTTCTCTCAATTTCAGCATGCAAGGTTGTGTCATCAACATAACACAGGTTGTTGATGAGTCTTCCTCCAATCCTGATGCCACATTTATCTCCATAAAGTCCATCCTCCCAAATGATCTGTTCCACATATAGATTGAAAAAGTATGTGGACAGAATGCATAACTGACACACTCCTTTCCTGATTTCGAACCATATAATGTTCCCTTGCTCTGTTCTGATTGATGACTTATTCCTGGTCGAACTATAGGTTTTATATAAGCACAATCAAATGTTTTCCCATTCTTCTCAAGGTTAGCCACAATTAGTTGTGATCCACACAGTCTAGTGTGGCTTAGTGGTAAGGAATTTTGCTGCTAACCAAAGGTACAAGGTTTGAATCCCCAAGTTGCTTTGTGGGAGAAATATGGGTAATCAATTCCTGCCTCTGAAAGTTGGAGGATCAGCTATGAGTCAGTTCTAATTTGAGAGTACACAACAAACTCACAAAAAACTATTATTGACAATAATTGTACACACACGTATATAGTATATATGTTAACATTTATGCATTCGATTTCTTTTTTAACAGTGTCTAGTTTTCCTACATTTATGCTTCTCACATTCCACATAACAATCATTAATATCTTCTTTCAGCTTTCATCCTCCTTTGTGTTTTGAAATTTGAGGGCTCTGCCTCAGTTGCCATATCTGTTAGTCTATGTGTTTTCTGCTGTATGTAGTGTTCTCAAAAGCTTGTTATATTTTGGAAGTAGATGGCCAATCCTTTTTCCTAGTCTGTGTTAAATTGGATGCTTAACTTCAGAACAATATCTGACAGACAAGCATTTTACTGAGCAGATGAAAGATACTTCCCTAACAGGAATAACCAATACATTCACTGTCCCTCCCACCCTAAGACATGTGTCTCGTCTCTTCCCTTTCTCTGCTACATCCATATTCCTTGCACTCCTGGCTAGCTGATCAAACCCTTCCTTTCCCAGTCACTTCTTAATATAATAGCTTAGTCCACATGTCACTTCTGTGATGTCTTGCACCACACACTGTCACTAGTCTCTCATGCTGTTGTCTGTCTCTTGTTTAGCAGGATGTAAGTCCAAATCCCATGTGTCATCTTCAGGCAAAGATTTTTCCTTGAGGCAGTACTGAGGAAAGATCTTTGCCACAGAGTTCCTGCTCTGTTTTGTGATTTAGTTTCTCTGTTTAAATTGCTGACGCAATGTGATAAACACTGCATGGTTCAAAATCAGGAAAGGAATGTGTGAGGAGTGCATCCTGTCTCCATTCCTTTTCAATCAGTATGCAGAACAGATCATTTGGGAAGCAGGACTTTATGAGGAGGAATGTGGCATCAAGAGTGGAGGAAGACTTATCAACAATCTGTGATGTGCAGATGACACAAGCTTGTTTGCTGAAGAAGACCTGAAGCAAACGCTGCAGATGGTCATGGATAGTAGTCGTAATATGGATTGAAGCTCAACATCAAGAAGACAAAGATTCTCACCACTTGGGCCAATTGGAAGCACCATGGAAGATGTAGAAGAGACTGAGGTTGCTAACAACTACAGCTTTCTCAGCTCCACAATCAACACTCTTAACACCAGCAGTCAGGAAATCAAAAGACAAATTACACTGGGAAAATCTGTCAGGGACCTCTCCAGAATGTTGAAAAGCAACGAGGTCAGTCTAGAGACCTAAAGTGTGCCTAATCCAGGCCATGGTCTTCACAATTATTTGTTATGCTTCAGACAGCTAGACAATGATTAAGGATGACAGAAGAAGAATCGATGCCTTCAAGTTGTGGTGCTGGAGAAGAGTCTTGAACACATCATGGATGGAAAAGAAAACAAATAGATCTGTCTTGGAGAGAGTGAAACCAAGTCTCTCTTTGGAGGCTAGGATTTTGACACTCCACCTCACATACTTGGAGCATGGAGCCCAGAGAGACCGGTCCTTGGAGAAGGACATCATGCCCAGAAGCTTAGAGAAACAGCACAGGAGAGGAAGACCCCGGGTGAGATGGCTGGGTACAGTAACTGAGGCAATAAAGGTTGGTGTGTCAGAATTAGTGAGACTGGGTCAGGATAGGGAAGGGTTCAAAGCTGTTGTACATACATACGATCACTACAGGTTGCAAGTAACTCAACAGCACATAACAACAACAACAACAACACACACACACACACACGGCCTAGTGGCAAGAAGCCACAGTGTAATTTCAAAGGAACATGGTTTATTGAAAGAATTTGTTCAAATTTGTATTTAAATTTTGTAAACAAACTGGTAGAAAAAATTTTTTAAAAAGGAGCATGGTTTGCGGCCACCAGGTACTCCATGAGAGAAGCATGTGTAATCTGCTCTCATGTGATTAACTGCTTCTGAGTACCTGCTGGAGGGTCAGCTATGGCCTGGTTTCAACTCTATGGTACACAACAACAACAAAGTTGCCAGTACTAATATCATTTTGCCACATTTTTGGTAGTTATTTCTATGTTAATGATTTGCTGTAAACATATCTTCTTAAACAGGAGAGGGATTCTTGTAACTTGCAGGACCAGTCTGAGTGATTCCAGGAGACCCTCCATTCAGACATCTGGATGCCTGAACTGACAGAAGAGATGAACACCTAAAGTTTCCAAACTGATCAGTGATAACCAGCACTGGACAAGACATTTAACAAAAATCTAAATTATGAGCCATCTGCAAATCTATGGGGTAGTGCCTTTCAGCCTTTCTTCCTCTTTGCAATATTGTCCAGTTTATGGGAGGGATTTTTGGAAATCCTAAAACACAGCCAATTTTGCTGTTGGTTTTCCCCATTGGCTAAGCCTCCTAATAAAGGATCCTGTCTCTCCTTCTGAAATTCAAAGGCTTTGGAGAATCTAGGGTTTTAAATCTGCATTTTGGGATGGCATGTTCTCATCAATAACAACAAAGTAAATAAAACTTGGAAAAAAGATCAAGTGAAATTGTATATAATTCTATTAATGAATATAATAAGATACTAAGTGAACACAGTGCTATAGGATCCGCAGGGAGCTCTGTTAGCTAATCCGAAGTGAGCAGTGCTGCTAATCCAAAGGCCATGCCTCTCTGGCATTTAGAATTTACCAATGACTCTAGGGGGAAAGATGGACAATCTCTTCCCATGGCATTTCAGCTGAACCTTATAGTTTCAGTTATGAGTTAGTGACTTGCCAGCAATGAGAGGATTCAATATTATTTTCTGTATGTATGCTCTTTTATCTATTACTGGCTGCTCTGAGGGAGAAGGATGGGAAATCTCCTCTTGTGCAATTTTTACTGCCTCTGAAAACCTGCTGGAGGGTCAGCTCCGAGTTGGTTCTGACCTGATAGCACACAACCACCCACCACACTACCTCTATCTATGTAGGGAATTTAGAATAAAGAATACACTTGAAAACACTACTGAATTTCATTATCAACTAAGTAAAGAGCTTTGGGTAGATTTTTACAAACAATTAGGGAATAATAATAATAGAACCTGTTAATCTTATCATATTAAACCTAAGATAAACAACCACCACGCATTAATATCACTTAGCTCAGCCATCTAAAATATTTTCAACACACATTACAATGAAGGGACTTTTTAAATAAAATTATGAGAAAATATGGCTGGAGGTGACTCAATGGCACATAAGAGCAACAATATGAGAAAACAAAGGTAAGGTGACTACATTCAAATGAACAGTTCTTTATATTCTTATAGCTTGGATACATTCTTATAACTTGGGTATAATATTGCAGAAAAAAAAATCCCATCTTTTTTTAATTTGCCCTGCTTGTGCAAGGCTTTGAGGTTTACTTTAAAAAATGTATTTATTTTGTTTTGCTTTCCTGGTGAAAACACAGTATGTGCTAATATCTGTAAGCTGACGAAATTCTAATAGGCTTAAAGAATATCTTTGTTGTGTGGCATGAAAAGAAGTTACTTATAAAAAATAAAAAATGGGAAAGACCCAAAATGAAACCCTGGAACACAATTATCCATTCATGTAATGGGAAACAATAAAGGATATTAGGTAATAATGGATTTTTAATCCTTATGGATCATGTACAAGATTTTTTCAGAGGAAGGGAGTGAATCAATTCTAGGAGCTCAAACAAATTCAGTAATTGTTTAAATGCTCTAAATCAGAATCTGTGTGAGACTAATATACAGTGACCTTGTGTAACATGGGTATACAGTGAGTTATGATCTGGTTAATAGAGAAATGACTAAAAAAGAGGTGGTTGTTGTTGTTGTTATGTGTCATGAGTAGTTTGCGACTCACAGCAAGAAATAACCAAATGCCTATGCTTGGCAACTCAAAAATAAACAATCACTAAATGACTAATACAGAGAAGTGTACCAGTATTCAGAAAGGTAAATATTTTTATGTTCATCTTGCCTCACAGATAGTTAGACCATCTGGTTCTAAAAATGTCACCTCAGAGAGGGTCATCTAAAATATGATCAAGAAATTGTAAAGAATTACTCTACACATTATGCATACTAAAAATAAAAAATCCGAGTCAAGAAGTAGTTATGAATCCATACAGATCAGTGCTTCTCTATGTTATTGAGGACCTCCCATGAGGTGTTCACTGTGACCCATGTATGATAGAGTAGAACTGCCCTGCAAAGTTTTTTGGCTATAATCTTGATAGAAGCAATTCTCTTGGTCTTTATTATTTAGAGCCACTGCTTGGCTTTGAACTGTCAATCTTTAGGTTAGCAAGTGACCAACAATGATGAATCGGCATCAACTCAATAAGCAGTGAATTTGATCTGGTTATTACTATAAATAAATATACTTTCATTCAGCTAAAACATGCCAGAAACTTTTCTAGTTCCTCTCTCCTAGGGATAGAACAAAGAACAGTTCTGACTCTTGATGACACTCTAGCAGTTTTCTGAGGCTGTAGACTGTAATGGAAGGAGACTGTTCACTGTTTTCTCCTGGAATCTCGAGTGATTTTAAAACAGCAAGAGAGATATGATCTTTGAGTTAGCAACACAGCTACCCATGGAACAAAAGCCCTTTTCATAGTTTGTTGTTGTTAGGTGCCATTTAGTTGACTATGACTCATATGACCCTATGAACAACTGACCTGATATGACTCTATGAACAACAATCATATTTTGCACCATCTTCATGATCTTTGACATGATCAAGCCCATTGTTACAGTCACTGTGTCAGGCCATCTTGTTAAAGATCTTTCTCTCTTTCACCTTCCCCAGCATCATGTCTTTTTCCAAGAACCTGTCCAAAGTATGTGAGATAAAGTTTAACCACCTTGTCTTCAAGAAGCTTTCTGGTTTCACCTCCTCCAAGACAGAATCTTTTGTTCTTTTTAAGTCCATGGAATATTTAGTACTCTTTTCAAATGCCACAATTCAAAGGCATGCTACTGTTATTTATTGTCCAATATTTTAGATATATAGGAAGTAATTGAAAAGACCATTGCTTGAATCAGGTACATAGTTCTTTAACTGATATCATTGTTCTTTAGAATTTTGGAGCAGGCCTTGACAGGAGATTTTCCCCATGTTATACATCTTTTGACTTCTTGACTACAATGGGTATTGATTGTTGATGAGGAAGCTAGATATCTGATTTCAGAGTGGTCACTCAAGATTAAGGCTTTCCTTCTCTAGTTGTTCTGGAGGAAGGTTCATATACACTTTCAGGATTTGCAGGCCTAATATTCTTCAGAGATTTCCATGTGTATTAGCCTCAATCCAGCATTAATTGGCATCAGTTCTTGGATCTAGGAGACTCAATACACAATGCTCCTGGGTCCAAAGGCCCACTCTTGGTTCTTTATTTGTGGTTCTGAGTTCCTCTCAGCCTCATTTGGCTTCTATCTCCTTTAATCTCTTATATGACAAAAAGTGCTGCAGGCCATATCCCAAGGAAAATCTCCTTCTATGTGGTCAAGGCTATGACAAGATTAAGGTATAACATCTTAATGTGTGAATTATAAAGTTAGCAAAGAATATTGCATCTATCACAAGCTGGAAAGCAAATGAATCTGTCTTGGAATAAGTACAGCCAGAATGCTCTTTAGAAGTGAGGAAGTCCAGACTTCAAATAATGTATGTTGGAAATATTATCAGGAGAGACCAGTACCTGGAGAAGGACACAATGCTTAGTAAAGTAAAAGACGAGCAAACAGAAGATAGTCAATGAGATAGATTGTCCCAGGGGCTATAAAAATCAACAAACAGCAAGGATTGTGAGGGTGACACAGAGTCGAACATTTTGTTATGTCATACATATCTGTATATATCTGTGATTGGGAACCAGCTAAAATATACCTAATAACAACACTACGAATCATGATAAAAATGTTTGAAAGTCACTGATCCAGGCTGCTCTATTTAAGGGACCTTAAATAGATAGAATAGGGATCTTCTTTGGATCAATTAACCAATTGCGCTCCCCTGGGGGACCTAATTCCTGCCCATTCCTATTGAGAGACAAAGAGAAAAACTATTTAGAAAAAATAATGTACTGGTTTCCCAGACTTCAAATTTTATGTTGTAATTCTAAATCTCAAATGGTCATAAAATAAACTCCAATTATTATGGTTATTTCTGATAAAAAAATTAACATTTCCATTTTAAATAGGTGGAGGGGGAGGGATGTGAAGCCAAAATGAAGCTTCAAATGACTCCAAGAAAGTTTGAAGTCAGTAAAAAGTTTTCTGACCCAGCCATGTTTTCCGTGAAATGAATCACCCAGGCATATGACTCATGAGACACACCCTACGTTGTATCTATGTCTTCTTTCCTTTATGCAGGGATTGTCCCTAAACATTCTTTTGGAATTTTATTTTTAATTTTCTCTTACAATTAAATAATTTGCTAGATACTTTGTTCTTTGATGTTTCCTTTACAATTTAATCATGTTTTTCTTTCTCTTTGCCTGATGATTCTAAATTTAAGAACACAAACCAGAAACAACATACACAGACAATTCACTTAAAATTTGGTTTTAGAAAAGAAAGAGCTTAATGTATTTTTTTTTCTGTTTATTAATGACATGTTTGCAAAGTACACAAGTCAAAGAGGAAGTTGACTGAAGCGGTTTAATAAATATCTTAAAATTAACTGGACAATCTAATTTATAAAGATTATAGATATTGATAAAAAAGTAAAGACACTTTGGGCCCAAATTAAATTGATTACCAATTCACCATAAAATTGCATTGTGTTGGTCAGCACACACTTTTCCATAAATGAACACTTACAAGTCAATGCTGAAGACAAGAGATTTCATCTCTCAAGTGCTAATTACTTACTTTTTTACGAATACATCTCTCTGCTCTGGGTGAATACTAATGACTGTATCAAGAAAAATTCTCATCCTATCATAGAAGTATGACACTTGGAAGCAATTCTAAACAGTGTTGAGTCCAGGGCTGTTCTTCAACCAGTTTTATATATTTGAACACAAGAAATACTACATACCTGTCTCTTACACAGGAAGTTCTGGTGGCCTGGTGGGTAAAGAATTGTGCTGCTAGCCCAAACGTAGGCAGTTTGAATCCACCAGCTGTTCTAAGACAGTAAGACAGGCATTCTCCTCTCATGTGATTTACAGCCTCTAGAAAATTGCTGGAGGGTCAGCTATGAGTACCTTATAACCTAATGGCATTGCTTGTCCCTTATACAGAACCAGAAGGTCCTTTGGTTGAGATTCTATGATTTTCAGAACCCTCTACCTGCTCCGTGGGAGAGAGATAGGCAATCTCCTCTTGTACAAATTAATGTCTCTGAACACTTTGTAGGGAGTCAGCCATGAGTCGGTTTTGATTTAATAGTACATAATAATAACACAATAAGAACTAAAAAAAACTTTGTCAACTTTTCTTTTCTGTGGTTTCTGAAGATATTTTCTCTCTAAAAAATTGAACAAATTTTAACATAATTTTATCAAATTATGTCTATAATTAGAAAACTATTAATAGAACCCAAATTCACATTTTACATCTCAAAGGAATAAATCCCAGTGGGACAAATTATTTTACTTCAGGCTCAACCTTCCATAGACCTATGCTCAATAAACATTCAATCCAATCATCTTTGAAATAGCTATAGAAGCAAATGACAAGAAATAATACATTGAGCTAAAATCTGTGGCCAGCATTTGCTTCAGAGATTTGAAGAGAGGGTGATTTTCCAGAGGACTTAGAATTTGCCCTTCATTTCTATCACATTTTGGTTATTCTGCCAACAGCTTTATACCATATGGCTGCTGCATGTGAGGGGACACTTGTCCAAGCAAGTGGTATAAAAACAAAGCTACTTTGTTTAGAGGGCCTTTCATCCCCGCCTGACCTCAGAAAAAGGTCACTTTGTAAAGCTCTGGTGTGTCTATGAGTAAACTTGAATCATCATATGTCACAATGGGAACCACTAAACCAAATGCCAGGGACCAGATTGCCACGTCATTCCAAATAGGTTATTATGGCGGGTTTGGGATGCTAGGTCATCTCACACTCCAGCAGAGTTTGTTTTTCATCTTGCCCTCAGAAAGCTCTGTCTTTTTAGGTATTGGCAAGCACCAAGTGCTAAAGCCATGGAGAAAATATTTTTGTTTTAGTTCATTCAAATTTACTTAGAAAGATACAAGGACAACGAAAATAATTACAGAATTGGAGTTGAGGGAGACTCAAGCACAGAACAATACACACAAAAATTAGAAGGAAGAGGGAAATAGAGTCATCTTTGTAATTTGGACTCTTGAAAGAATAAGGAAATAATAGTATATTTTGCATGGGAGAAGTATCTTAATTATGTATATTTACCAACTGACGTAGTTTAACAAACAGATGCTGCCTTGCAAGTGCTTACCAAGTTGTGCCAAGAAATCTGGAGGATAATTTACTTGGCCAACTGATTAAAAGAGATCCATATTTATTCCCATTTGGAAAAAAAAAGGTGACTTAACAGAGTGTGGAAATTATCAAACAATATTACTAATATCACACACTAGCAAAATCCTGCTGAAGATTATCCCGACTTGAACAATGTATTGATAGAGAACTACCAGAAATGCAAGCTGGGTTTAGAAGAGGTCATAGCATTAGGGACATTATTGCCAATGACATATGGAGCTTGGCAGAAAGCAGAGAGTACCAGAAGAATGTCTAACTGTGTTTCATTGACTATGCAAAAGCATTTGACTGTGTAGATAATACTAAATTGTGGCTAATCTTGAGGAAAAATGGGAATCTCAGAGCAATTGATTATTCTTTTACAAAACCTATACTTAAAACAAGAAGCTGTCCTCAGAAGAAAACAAGGAAACACTGAATGGTTCAAAATCAAGAAAGGAGTGCATCAGGAATACATCCTGTTCCTGTACCTTTTCAATCTGTATGCAGAACCTATCATTTGGGAAGCAGGGCTTTATGAGGAGGAGCATGGCATCAAGATTGGAGGAAGACTCATTAACAACCTATGATATGCAGATGATGCAACCTTGCTTGCTGAAAATGAAGAAGACCTGAAGCACTTGCTGCAAAAGGTCAAGGACTGTAGTCTTCAATATGGATTGAAGCCCAAAGATTCTCACCACAATTGGCAGCACCATACTAGATAGAGAAGATATTGAAGTTGTTAGAAATTACAGCTTGCTCAACTCCACAATCAACACTCTTGGAACCAACATTTAGGAAATCAAAAGATGAATTGCACTGGGAAAATCATGGACTTCTCCAGAGTGCTGAAGAGCAACGATATCAGTCTAGATACAAAGGTGTGCCTAATCCAGGCCACGGTCTTCTCAATTATTTTTTATGCTTCAGAGAGTTGGACAATTACTAAGGATAATAGAAGAAGAATTGATGTCTCCAAGTTGTAGTGCTGGAGAAGAGTCTTGAACATACCATGGACTGCCAAGAAAACAAATAGGTCTGTCTTGGAGAGAGTGAGAAAAAAAGCCTCTCCTTGGAGGCTAGGATTTTGAAGCTCTACCTCAATTATTTTGGGCACATGGCCAGGACAGACCAGTCCTTAAAGAAGGACATCATGCTCAGAAGGGTGCATGGACAGCACAGGAGAGGAAGACCCTGGATGAGATAGATTAATATAGTAACTGGGGCGATAGGGGTTGGTGTGTCAGAATTAGTGAGACTGGCTCAGGACAGGAAAGGGTTCAGAGCTGCTGTACATAGGGTATCACCAACGATTCAACCAATAACATTCTATGACAGGTTTGGAAGCAGAGTGGCATCACTTCCTAAACAACATGCCTCTGGAAACACTAACTTTGATAAATGTTCATAGTTGTAGAGGGGCTTCAGGCCTTTTGTTCATAGGGTTGCTATGAATCATGCTCAACTTGAAAGCAATCAACAACAACATTTACTAACCAGAGTCATGACTTTTTTAACTTCCCAACTCGTCCCAATTTATTCTGATTAATCATTGTTGTTAGGTGTCATTCAGTCAACTACGACCCAGAGCAACATTATCAACAACAGACCTCAACCTTATGCCATCCTGTGCCATTCTCACACTCTCTGACACACTTGAGACCATTGCAACAATCATTCTGTCAATCCATCTGATTGAGGGCCTTCCTTTCTTTTGTTGACACTTCATCTTTCCAAACATGATGTCCTTCTCCAAGAAATAGCCTCTCCTAGAAACATGCCCCAAGTAAGTGAGACAATGTTTATTATATTTTCTTCCAAGGAGTACTCTGGCTGCACCTTCTCCAAAACATATCTATTTATTCTCTTGTCAGTCAATGGGCTACTTAGTACTTTTTTCCAATACCATAGTTCAAAGGCATCAATTTTTCTTCTGTCATCCTTATTCATTGTCCAGGTTGCCTTCAGATTGCAGTGCAGCTTCTTACCACTCAGCCATCAGAGTTACTTTATTATGATGTCTTTTTGTTATGTGCTGTCCCGTTGACTCCGACAGATTGTAACCCTATGTACAACAGTTCTGAACCCTGCTCTATCTTCTGTCAATCTCATTGTCATTACCTCATTACCCCAGTCAGAGCCAATTCATCTCATCCAAGTCTTTCTCTCTTGAACTGTCCTTCCACCCTTCCAAGCATGATGTCCCTCTCCAAAGCCTGGTCTCTCCTTGCAACATGTCCAAAGTATGCTAGATGGCACTTTAGAATCCTTGCCTCCAAGGAGCAGGGTGGTATAACCCTCACTATGATAGACTTGTTTGTTCTCTTCTCCAGCACCACAACTCAAAGGAATTGATTCTTCTTTTATCATCCTTAGTCATTATTCTGCTCTCTGATGCATAGTAAATAAGTATGAAGACCATGGACTGGATCATGTGCACCTCAGTCTCTAGATTGATATTGTTGCTCTTCAGTACTCTGGAGAGGTCCCTGATAGTAGATTTCCTCAATCAATTAATCTTTTTATTTCCTGGCTACTGATACCAAGACTGTCATTTGCAGAGTCAAGCAAGCTGAAGCTGTTAAAAACTCCAATTCTCTTCACTATCTATCATGATGCTACCAATTGGCTCATTGGTGAGAATCTTTGTCTTCTTAATGTTGAACTTCTATCCATATTGAAGGTTTCAGTTCTTAACATTCTGCAGCAAATGCCTCAGGTCTTCCTCAGTTTTGGCAAGCAAGGTTGTATCATCTGCATTATGAAGGTTGTTGATCAATCTTTCTCCAAAGTTGATGCTACATTCTTCCTCATAGAGCCCACCCTCCCAAATTATCTGTTCCACAATAGACTGAAAAAGTATGGAGATAGGGTGCATCCCTGGCATACATCTTTCCTGATTTTGATCTATGTCCTGGTCCAAGTATAAGTTTTGCATAAGCACAGCCTAGAGTCTGGGACTCCTATTCTTCTCAAGTTAGCCATAGTTTGTTGATAGCCACTATCAAATGTATACCTAAAGTTTCTGTGCTGTGCAAAGGCACTCAACTACCAAATAATATCAAAAGGGATTACACCTCAACAAGAAAATAAAAATTCTCATCAATAGATCAACAGATAATGTCATGATAGATGGTAAAAGGCTGAAATTGTTGATAATTTCATTTTACTTAGATCCTCAATAAACAATCATGGAAGCATACATCAAGAAATTAAAGGGCATATTTTATTGTACAAATCCCCTTTTTATCAAGGATCTCTTTAAAGTACTAAAGAACAATGATGTTAGTTTAAACACTAAGGTGCACTTGACTCAAGCCATGGCATTTTCAATTGCTGCATGTGAAAGTGTAAATTGGATAATGAAAAAATAAGGATTGAGGGCCAAAGAAGTATTTGATGGCTTTGAGTTGTGATGATGGCAAAGTGTATTGACTTTTTACCATGTTGTTGTTGTTGTTATGTGCCATTGAGTCGTTTGCGACTCATAGCAACCCTACGTACAAGAGCCCTAAATGCCGTTCTATCCTGTGCCAACCTCGCTGTCTCAAACACATTCATTCCCATCACTCCATTCACAGAATAGATCCATCTCATCGAGGGTCTTCCTCTTCTGTGCCGTCCCTCCACTCTCCCAAACATGATGTCCCTCTCCAAGGACCAGTCCCTCTTTGCAGCATGCCCAAAGTATGTCAGACGAAGCTTCAGAATCCTTGACTCCAGGGAACATTCTGGCTTCACCCTCTCCAGGACAAACCTGTTGATTCTC
>NW_006399755.1:23048578-23054059 GCF_000299155.1 Elephantulus edwardii
CATTAGGGCTCGTAATTGTTGTTGTTCAGCTTGTCTTCAACTCAGCTTGTGTTGTTCCATGTGTGTCATTAGCAGACGTGGCTTCAGGAAAATTTTTCCAACATAGGCCAAGGCTTACAGGAAAAAATCCTCACAAAAACACAAACACCAAAAACCTACAACAAATACAACAACCACCCTGCTGTTGAAGTGCCATCGAGTCGTAGATGACACATAGCGACCCTAGGAATGAAAGATCTGAATGCTTGTATAACATTCATCGTTTCTCCAGGTTCATAGGGTTTCCAGAGGCAAGCCATTTTAGAAGTGGATCTCACTCATGCTTCCAAGCTTGTTTTAATCTGGGAGCTCCACCAAGCACTGTCCACCATGGGTAACCATTATTACATCTGACACATCAGTGTCACAATGTTCAGCATCACAGTAACCACGAGTTACCTCTGTACAGCAAATGGACAGACCAGTGCTATACCACTTAGAAGAATGTTTGACCCAAACCAACTAAAACCAGGCCTGAGGGCTGATGATTAAAATCACCCAACCACCATAAACGTTTTTAATTCACAGGATACTTATTTTCAAAGGTAGAATTAGTTTCCTCATTAAGATAACAAGGCAAAATAGAAGGAGTCTTCATAGATTTGGGGGGGAAATCCATTTGTTTTCTGAGTAAAATTTATATGTGGGTATGCAAAATAGCTTGATATAGCATGGGTTTTAATATGCCATTAAATTGTGCTTTTCAATACAGGTTGTGCTCGGAATTAAAATCTTGGCTTCTGAACATGTTAGCTTCATTGTTTTAGGGGGAAAAGTATCTAACCAAGCTAAAATTCAGTTTTCTTATCTTTAAGATGGGAATTATAGGTTAAGGAAGATTTTGCATGTAACGGCACAAATCCTAGAGCTTAATAAACTAACCAATCAGAGAGATGTTGTCAAGTGGATTTCTATTCTTGGCAGCCCTATATTTATTAGAGCAGAAGTATGTTCCTCAATATTTTCATAAATAGATCACCAGACCTCTCTTCTGAGATGCCTATTATTGTATTTGAACCTCTAATATTTCAGTTATTAGTTAGGCAAATTAATTATTCATATAACTCAGAACTGCTATATAGAACAAGTGCTCAAAAATATTAGCTATTGGTATTTGAAAGGAACTCTGGCGGCCTAGGGGGTAGGGAGTTTCACTGCTAATCCAAAGGCAAGCAGTTCAAATCCACTAGCTCCATTAGAGAAAGATGAGCAATCTCCTCTCTTGTGATTTACAGCCCCCCAAAACACGCTGGAAGGTCAGGAAGGTGACTGGACAGCAATGAGAGATAGACTGATATTTGTTGTCAATTCAAAACTTTCTGTGCCACGTAAAATTTTGCAACCTTTTCCCATTCGTAAGAGCCTGGTAGTAGGAAAGGCTGATGGTGTCCTTAGGTATAGACAGTGCCTTTTTTGCTAACTGAAACCTAGCTAGCTGTGGGGAAGTGTAGCACAGATCAAACAGCTTGGACTTCTAGCTACACTGCTCAAACTTGAGCAGTCAATTCTTGTTTTCCTCCTAATTACAGTTCACACTATATATTAGTCGTCATGAGACCATGGTTCCTCCCTATGAGCTGGACAAGGAAGACAGGTTGTGGCTGGAAGTCTCCATGTGACCAACTCTTTTAAGCTGTTTCATGACAGTGTACTAAAGGCTACGAAGCTAGTCATAGTTACATGTTACTGAGTAGGAATTGATTCACAGCTGACCCTCCAGTGGGTTTTCAGAGGCTATCAATCATACAGGAGGAGATTGTTCCTTGGAGTGGCTGGTGGATTTAAACAGCCTGTCATTGGGTTGGCAATGCAATTCCTTACTTTGGAAATTTTCTCTGTTCCCAGATTATGCGTCAGCCAAATCAGGTCACAATTATACGCTGGAACACCATCCTCACCTCCCCTATGTCTATTTTCATCATCTCTGGGATTTATTACAGCACTCAACATTAACATCTAACTCTAAATTCTTGATTTTCCTCCAACCTCCCTTTCACATATGTCTTTCTCCCATCTTCTCCATCTAGGTAAACAACATCAGCCTCTGTTTAGTGGCTAAAAATCAAACGTTTAGATTTCATTCTTGAGCCTTTTCTTTCCTTCATTTCTCTCTCCTTGAAGCCTTCTCATGAAATCTATCACCAAATTTTTTCTATTAAATCTCCAAAACGCCTTTCAAATATGTCCACTTTTCTCTCCCCCCACACCTGACAGTTACTACCTGCCATCATTGTTTAAGCAAGCACTCTCTCTTGTATCCTGCAGTCAGGAAATCAGAAGACAAATTGTATTAGGAAAATCTGCTTTCAGGGACTTCTCCAAAGGGCTAAGGAGCAACAATGTCAGTCAAGAGACTAAGGTGTACCTGATCCATGCCTTGTTGTTCACAATTGCTTGCTATGCATTAGAGAGTTGAACAATGAATAAGGATGACAGAAAAATAATTAATGCCTTTGAGTTGTGATGTTGGAGAAGAGTCTTGAACATACTGTTGGACTGCCAAGAGTTGCCAGAAGGGACCAGTCCTTGAAGAAGGACATCATATTTTGAAAGATGGAGGGACAATACAAGAGAAGAAAACCCTGGATGAGATGGATTGACATTGTAACTGGGTAATGGAGGCAGGTATGTCAAAGACAGCAAAATTGGATTAGGAGTGGACAGGGTTCAGAGCTATTGTGCATAGGGTTGCTACGAGTCACAAGTGGCACAATGACACATAACAACATCTCTTCTCTAGATTATTGAATATCTCCCTCCATCCTCTCCATTTTCTGACATTGAAATCTGAGTGATAAAAAAAAAACTGAGTGATGTTCACAAATTACATAACATTTTCCCCCCTTTAAAATCTTTCAGTAGCTTGTCATTTCACTTTGCTATAACCCAAACTCTTTAAACTACCTACCCCTACATGATCTGGCCCCTGCCCACTTTCAACTCCATTATCTACCAGTCTCCCCAGTTTATTGCTTTCAATCACACTGGCCTCTTTTTCAAATGCACTAAGTCTAGGACCTTTAAACATTTTTGCTACTGGAATAGTCCCCTTTGTCTTGGTGTCTGGGCTTTAGTTGAAATGTCACCCCCTTGGAAAGTTGATGAGTGTTTTGGGTGGATTTTTTTTCTCCCTTCTAAGTAGCCCTTTTAAAAAAAAATCTCCATATCTTCTTAATATTCTTTAAAGCAAGAATCATATTTGTATATTTTCTAGCTATAGTTTGTTTCTCCCTCACAAACCACCATTTCTATCATCTTCACCCTTCCTAACAAAAATCTGGCACACAGTGGACTTGTCCTGAATATATATTCAAGAACTGGATGAAGCAGCCACCAAAGCGTTAATCTGAGCAGCTGCAATCATGGAGCAGCAGGAGAACTTTGGCAATACTCACTTAAAAAGCTGGACCATGACAAATCATTCTCCCAGAAGCTCATGCCAAGTTCTGATGACGATGAAGCATCTCGTGACTCTGACCTGATCTTTTGCTCCTCCAGCTTTATGCAGATTACATGCCTCCTTCTGGGACTCCCCATCCCTCTGATTATTTAATTCCTAACCACCCATTTCTAAGTTCCAAAGCTAACTAACTCCTTGTCCTTAATGAAAGCCTTCTCTATAATTTGGCCCACAAGGGCCTCTCTCTCCCTTCAGGAAGACTATAAGCTAAAGCAAAAACTAAATTCATGGCTGTAGAGTTGATCTCGGACTTACAGGACTGAAACTGCCCCAGACAGTGTCCAAGGTTATAAATCTTTATGGAAGCAGATTGTTTCATTTTTGTCCTACAGAGTGGCTCATGTTTCTAAACAGCCAGCCTTTAAGTTATCAGTTACCATTCTGCCATAAGGGATCGCCAAATTAATATTCCATATTTCATATTTATTTATTTATGGGCCAAAATACAGGCTTAGAAAATGAGAGTGAAAGTACATAGCCATTTGAGAAAACATTTATTCAGCAAATTTTGTACCTCGCTATGCTAGATGATATATAGTTTGGTGTTACTTAGTCAAGTATGACTTATATCCACCCTATAAACAACAGAACTGAACCCTGTCCTATCTGTGCCATCTTTGTCACCCCCGGCACACTTGAGCCCACTGTAGCAGAAACTGTATCAATGCATCTCATTGAGGGTCTTGCTCTCTTTCACTGACCCTGGACCTTTCTAAGCACGACATCCTTCTCCTTCAAGGATTGGCCACTCCTAACAACATGCTCAAAGTATGAGAGGCAAGGCTTTGCCATACTTGTCTATAAGGAACACTCTAGTTGCACTTTCTCCAAGACATAGCTGTTTGTTTTTTGACAGTCAATGGGATAATCAGTACACTTCTCTAAAACCATAAATCTAAGGCATCAATTCTTCTGTTATCCTTATTCATTCTTGAGTTCTCAGAAGCAGTTCTCAGGTGCTTGGAGAGACCATGGCTTGGATCATGTGCTCCTCAGTCTTCAAACTAACTTCACTGCTCTTCATGACTTTGGAAGGTAGACTTTCACAATCTGTTGATCTTCTGAATGCTGGTGCCAATGGTGTTAATTGTGGATTCAGGTAAGATGAAGTTGTTGACTGTTTAATTCCCCCCCCCCATCTATCAGGATGTTGCTCTATTGGCCACACAAATCCATACTTACCCAAACATATATGTATATGCATGCATCTAGATTGTGTTAGGTACTAGGGTGTCAGGACCATCTCATAGCTGACTCTCTAGTGGGTTTTCAGAGTCTTTAAATGACACGGAAGGAGATTACCCATCTTTCTACCATGGAACAATTGCTTGCCTTGGTGTTGGTGGAGCAACTTCTTACTACCAAACCACCAAAGCTCCCCCATGTGTGTGTGTGTGCACATATATACATACACATACATATATACACACACATATGTATATATGAGTATGTAAGTATATATGTGCATGCCTATAAGTATTTCTAAAAATACACCACTGGGCCACTGTGGTAGATGGAGAAGAGATTAAGGTTGTTAACAATATTAGCTTGCTAGGCTCCACAATCAACACTCTTGGTAACAGTAGTCAGGAAAGCAAAAGATGAATTGCATTAGGAAAATCTGTTGTCAGTAACTTCTCTAGAGCATGTAATTTCCTGGCTGCTGGTGCCATATGCTTATACTATAAATAAAGTCTTTAGACTAGGTCCTGGTACATAACTAATCATTACTTCACATGTGTTCTAAAAGTCTTCCATATCTCTATGTTTATATATACACACATAGACAAGGCAGTTAACATCAATAGGAACTAAATACTGTATAGTGTCAGTTCTAAGATACACAGTTGAAAGATACACATATTAGTCAGGGAGTTTACAATCCAGAAAATAATAAGTGATAGGAGATTAAAACTTAATGGGATCTAACTTGAAAGTTTATGGCCTTTTCATTATCTCATTAAAATTTATTTTTTATTTAA
>NW_006399755.1:23055404-23057150 GCF_000299155.1 Elephantulus edwardii
GATCCATCTAATATCAGTAATAATATTCCCCTTTCCACATTATATTCTGAATCTGTCTTTAATTTCTTGCAGTCTCTTATCAACGATATTTTTGAACCATGGTGTTGGATAAGAATACCTAAGGTCCCCTTGTCTGCCAAAAGAATAGACAGAGATACCTTGGAGAAAGTGCAGCCAGAATGCTCCATGAAAGCGAGAATGACAAAGCTTCTTCTCCCACACTTAGGACATATTATTAGGAGAGGATATTCCTTGGAAACCATGCTTTGAAAGTGGATGGTCAGTGAAAGTTGGGAAGACACTAAACAAGATGAATTGATACGGTGACAGCAGCGCTAGGCTCAATTGTGTCAGAGACGGTGAGGAGGCACAAGAGATGACAGGATTCAGATCTGCTGTTTAATATTAGAAAATCAGTTAGTGTTTAAATTTCTTGGTATAGACCAATGAGCAGTTTTAGCATTGTGTTTCTCATGGAAACATCTCCATTTTTATCCCATAAATTCCTGGTGTTTTGTGTTTTTTGTTTGCTTGCTTGCTTGCTTGTTTTTTGCCAAAGCCTTCAGTGACGTTTGAACTTCTTCCTTCAGTATCATCAATGCCTGATGATATGCTTCCTCCTGCTATGGTTAAATACTGATCTACTCTTGTTTTTGGTACAGTAACTCTGTATTCCTTTGATCTTCCTTAGATGCTTCCTACATTGTTCAATATTTTGCTCATAAAATATTTTAATATTGTTACTCAAAGCTCAAATTTTTTTTAGTTCTTTCAGCTTGAGAAATGCTGTGTATGTTTTTTCCTCTTCATTTTCTAATTCTAGGTCTTTGCCAATTTAATTATAATATTTTAATTAGTGCTCTTGAGCTTCCCTTTGAAATCTTTATTTTTCCTTTGAAATCTTTAACTTCACTTTTCTCTATTTAATTTTTTTATGTCTTATATGACATCTATTTTGATCTTTTTCTTATATTTTTAACATTCTTTGTTTTATTCATGCTTGATGTTTCCCAACACATCATGTACTGCATTGGGCCAATATGCTACAAAAGAACTCTTTACAATTTAAAAAAAAGTAAAGTTCTCATTTGAGGACTAAGAAATGCCAGATCCATTCCACAATATTTTCAATTGCCTTCTATGTATTTGAAAGCTAGGCAATGAACAAGAGACTGAGATTGTTCACAGTTTTAGTTTGCTTGGCTCCACAGTCAACACTCTCAGAACCAGCAGCCAGGAAATTAGAAGACGCATTGCCATGGTAAAGTCTGCTGTTAGGGACCTCTCCAAAGTACTGAAGAGCAATGGTGTCTCTTCGGAGACTAAGGTGCATCTGATACAGGCCATGGTCTTTGCTATCACTTGTTATGCATCAGAGAGCTGGACAATGACCAAGGAGGAAAGAAGGAGAATTGGTGCTTTTGAACTTTGGTGTTGGAGAAGAGTGCTGAAGTTACCATGGACTGCTAAGAGAACAAACAGATTCATCCTAGAGAGGGTTAAACCGGGATGCTCCTTGGAGGCAAGGATTCTGGGGCTTCGTCTGACATACTTTGGTCATGTTTTAAGGAGAGACCGGTCCTTGGAGAGGGACATTATGCTTGGGAGGGTGGAGAGCAGGCGTAGGAGGGGAAGGCCCTCTGGGAGATGGATTGATTTGGTAACTGGGGCAATCGGGATGAGTGTGTTGGAGGCAATGAGATTGGCACAGGACAGAGCAGAGTTTAGAGCTGTTGTACATAGGGT
>NW_006399755.1:23057668-23117560 GCF_000299155.1 Elephantulus edwardii
TCCTTTCCTTTCCTTTCCTTTCCTTTCCTTTCCTTTCCTTTCCTTTCCTTTCCTTTCCTTTCCTTTCCTTTCCTTTTTTCAACTGACAGATGCAGTCCTGGACATGATCACCAGGCTATGCCAAGAAATATGGAGTACAAACACCTGGCCAACTGACTGGAAGAGATCGATATTTTTCCCCATTCCCCCCGAAAGGTGATCCAACTGAATGAAGAAATTGTTGAATGATATCACTAATACCCTGATGTCATATTCCTCCTCACAAAGCTCAACCTCCCAAATGATCTGCTCCACATATAGATTAAAAGGTATGGAGACAGAACACATCTCTGACACATTCCGTTCGTGATTTTGAACCATTCAGTGTTTCCTTGATCTGTTCTGAGGACTGATTCCTGGTCCAAGTATAGGTTTTGCATGAGCACAATCAAGTGTTCTGGGATGCCCATTCTCTTCAAGATTAGCCACAATTTGTTGCGATCCACAGATCACAAAAAATTGCCTTTGCCTTTGCAAAGTCAATGAAACACAGATGGACATTCCTCTGGTACACTCTGCTTTCAGCCAACATCCTTCTGACATTGGCGATAATGTCTCTAGTGCCATGGCCTTTTCTAAGCCCAGCTTGTATTTCTGATAATTCCCTGCTGCTGTACTGTTCCAGTTATTTTTGGATAATCTTTAGCAGGATTTTGCTTGTGTGTGATATTAGTGATATTGGTCAATAATTTCTACACTCTGTCAGGTCACCTTTTTTTGGAATAGGAATATGGATCTCTTCTACTCAGTTGCCCAGGTAGTTGTCCTCCAGATCATTCAGGAGGCTGGGCTTTGTGAGAAGAATGTGGCAACAGGATTGGAGAAAGAGTCATCAACAACCTATGTTATGCAGATGACAAAACCTGGCTTGCTAAAACAGGAGGTCCTGAAGCACTTGCTGCAGAAAGTGAAGATCTGTAGTCTTTAATATGGATTTTAGTGCAACATCAAGAAGACAAAGATTCTCATCACTGGGCCAACTGGCAGCACCATGATAGAGAAGAGATTGAAGTTGTTAGCAAATACAGCTTTCTCAGCTCTACAATCAACACTCTTGGAACCAGTAGTTAGGAAATCAAAAGATGAATTGCATAGGGGAAAATCTGTTATCAGGGACCTATCCAGAGTACTGAGAAGCAATAATGTCGGTCTAGAGACTAAGGTGTGCCTAACCTAGTCTCTAGCCTTTGAAATTACTTGCTATGATAATGACTAAAGATGACAGAAGAAGGATCAATGTCTTCAAGTTGTGTTTCTGGAGAAGAGTCTTGAACATACCATGGGTCGCCAAGAAAACAAATAGGTCTGTCTTGGAGAGGGTGAAACCAAGTTTCTTCTCCTTGGAGGCTAGGATTTTGAAGCTCTGCCTCACATACTTTGAGCATGTGGCCAGCAGGGACCAGTTCTTGAAGGAAGACACCATACTTGGAAGGGTGGAGGAACAGCATAGGACAGGAAAACCCCAAGTGAGATAAGATAGACACAGTGACTGGGGCAAAGAGGGCAGATGTGTCAGAGTTAGTGAGAGGATAGTCTTAAGAATTTCCATGCATACAAGTTACAGCTGACTTGACAGCATGTAAGAACAACAACAACAACAAATCTAAACCATAGTGTTGAAAATACCATGGATGGCCAAAAGAACAAACAAGTCGGTCTTGGAGAGGGGGAAGCCAAGCTGCTCCTTGAAGACAAGAACTTTGAAGCTCTGTCTCACGTACTTTGGGAATTGGAGGCAAAGATTTTGAAGCTCTGTCTCACATACTTTGAGATGTTGCAAGGAGGGGTCAGTTCTGGGAGAGGACATCATGTTTAGAAGGGTAGAGGGACAGCATAGGGGAGGAAGACTCCAGATGAGGTGAACTGACACTGTAACTGAGATAATTTGGAGACAGTGAGCCTGGCTCAGGATAGAACAGGGTTCAGAGCTATGAGTGGCAGGTGACTCAACGGCACCTAACAACAACAAACAACAACAACTTAAATAGTCACTGTTAGTACAACCATTAGTAGATTATTTCTAAAAATCTACTAACCAGTGAGGTTTCAGAGGCAGTAAATCGAACAAGAGTTGATTGCCAATCTTATTCCTGCAGAGAAACTGGTGGTGGTTTAAAACATGCACCATGCATTGGCAGCACAATTCCTTACCACTAAGCCACAAGAGCTCCCAATTTTTAATCATCTCCTAACTCTGGGAGCTCTGGCGACCTAGTGGTAAGAAACTGTGCTCCATTCCTCAACGTAAGTGATTAGAATCCACCAGCTGTTCTGCAGGAGAAAGATGGGCAATATCCTCCCATGTGATTAACTGCTTCTGAAAACCTGCCAGGGGGTCAGCTATGGGTTGATTCCGATTCAAAGGTACACAATAACAACAAATAACCTAAAGGTTGGTAGTTCAAACCTTCCCAACAGCTCTGTGGAAAAGTCTGAAAAATTAGTTTTGTACAGATTTCTGCCAACAAACAAATACAACCTACTCTGTAGCACCTTTATCATGAATAGGAATCAAATCAATGGCAAGGGTTTTTTCCCTTTCCTTTTAATACAAACAGCTAATGTCTCTGAAATATAATTTGAATGGCTTATATCTGGTTGAGTTTTCTTACAAAAAGTGATAAACCTGACGGGATTAGTTTATCCATGTTTAGGACTTCTTCAAATGTCAAAAGTGAATTACCCCGGCTGTCATACACTAGTTTTTCTTGGCTCTTTAGTGACAGCAATTTAAAGATTGAATGCCATAAATCCAGAGGGAATTCTTAATATTCTCTTTATAAAAGGGCCTAACCTGTACATCCAGACTCAATATTGTCTTCCTAAGGATTTGAACAGCCTCATCCATTTCTAAAGCCTCCGGAACTACATGTCCTAACTCTGTGACCACAAAGTGACCCATGTTTGTGTTGCCAAAATAGGCAAACTGTAGCTGTCCACATTTTTCCCCACCAATTTTCACCTCAGAAATAATTTAAAAGCCAATCCAAATGTATACGGAGCAAACATCACTGTTTGTCATACTGTCTTGTTTGTCTTGGGGGGGAGAAGTAGGGGGTGCGGTCTGCGTATTTATTAATAATAAAGTTTCGCAACGTGGCAGGCACATCTTCCCCACAAAGTTTCAGTCATAGAGGTAATGCAGGAAAAACCCCATTAAGTCACCTCACCCCGCAGCTGCCAAGGCTGCAGGCTATGTTTCTGCCTTTTGAGTTTTACTAGCATTTCAAAATAAAAGATGCAATGTTAGGTGTGCTCTCTCAATTTTGATTCATACTAATTCTTAGCTATGGAACTCATAATGGGGACATGCATAAACAAAATACATGAAAAAATTCAGCATCTCCCAGTCTCAGCTCTCAGCTCAGAGTAAATCATTCACCCAATTTTACAGAGAAGAGACTTTGACTTGAAGATTTCAATTAGCAGAAACATGTAGCATCTTCTATGAAGACACATGGGCTAAGGAAAAGATCTGCATGTATTTATTTAGCAGTTATTTATTTAACCTTCTGACTGAGTTGGATTTGGTTTTATTTCCTGGATTGCAAGATTTATGATGGGAAAGTGCATCAGCTATTGACTAAAGGGGAGGGATATTTCTTTGTCTTTTCTTCTTTAAAATATAACCAAATTCCATGAACAATTCTTCATTGTTGTTACATGCTGCTGAACCCCTTCTCCCTCCAACAGGTTTTCAGGGCCTGTAAATTGCATAAGAACAGATATGTCATCTTTTTCCTATTGAGCTGTTGGTGGACTTAAACTGCCTTCCTTTGGGTTGGCAGCTCAGCTCCTTACCCATTAGGCCACCGGAGCCTGCTTCTTTAGAGCAGTTAAAATGTAGAAAGGAGTAAGGTCATACCCTAACTTGACTTCAATTTCATTATCTCCTTTTCTACTGACTTGACAGAAGGTTCCTGGAACATTATGCCGGGGCCACCATACAGGCCCTAACATGGTCTTCTCTCACAGCCATCTAATCCATATGGCCAGTCACCACCAGATTGGAAACAGCTAAGATTTTCTGAGATCCTACTGCATGTCTGCTCCCCAAATGTGATCATACAGTCTCAATTTAATCCTTAAATCATGTTGTGGTATAAAGACGAAAGTAGGATCAGTGACCATGATACTGGTTCAGAAGCAGGGAAAGAAAAATCCATTTAATCCTTTGCTCCACCACTTTTTAAGGAAGAATTTGAGAAAGCCAATGTTGCCAGCTGTATGCTGGGAATACAGCTGTTTTTGTATTTTAAATATCTTTATGGAGGCATATATTGAATATCATCTAATTTATCTTTTCAAAGTATATGCTATTTGATGATTTTTGTGCAACTATCACTATAAGTTGTAATGATCCACAATTAATACCCTTGGTACCAGCAGTCAGGAAATAAGAAGACATATTGTATTGAGAAAGTCTGCAGTTAGGGACCTTTCCAAATTATTGAGAAGTAATGATGTCAGTTTGAGGATTAAGGTGTGTCTGATTCAAGCCAGGGTCTTTCTCATGATGCCTTGAGGCATAGTGTTGGAGGAAAGTACTGAACATCTGTAGACTGCCAAAAGAACAAACAAATACATCTTAGAGAGGGTGTAGCCAGAGTGCTCATTGGATGCAAAGATGATTAGCTTCACCTCATATACTTTGAGCATGTTGTTAGAAGGTGCTATTACTTGGAGAGGAACATGATGCTCAGAAAGGTAGAGGGTCAGCGAAGGAGAGGAAGACGCTAGACCAGGTGGCTTAACACGGTGACTGCCACATGGGCTCTAATGTGTCAGGAAGGCACAGGATAGGATGGGATTCAGAAATGACCACGATGGGTCATATTCAACTTGATGGCACCTAACAACATCACAATAAATTAGTTCTATTGCATTTTGCATTTGGGGGTTGAAATCCAGTTTGGAAGTTGTCTGCAGCAGCCAGATTCAACAGAGGATTGTTTGCTGGTTCTGGCGAGGATTAGGGTGGAATGTTGACTCGCTAATGGATGTGAAATAATGTGATTTGGCCTCCTATTTAAAAATTCATTTGGTCAGCAATATGGGGCTGGAGTCCAGCTTGGAAGTCGTCTGCAATAGCTGGATTCTACAGAGGAAATTTTATGAATGTGGAGAAACGACGAAAATTATACAAGTGTTCAGGTCAATTGTTCATAGAGTTGTTATGTGTCATCTAAAACTCCACAACAGTTAACAACAATCACATTTTGATCACTTCTATATATTCTCTAATGCATCTTTAATGTAAATTTCCTATTTTCCTTTCCTATTTGACATAGACAATTAATAAGCTACCATATGTAGTTTTGCTTTGTCCGAACATTTCATGCAATGAAATCCTATAATATGTAATATCCTTTGTCCGTTTCTCTTTTCTTAAGTAATATTCCACTGCATGGATATAGTTTTTGAGGAGAGAGGGGAGAAAGAATGTCTATACTTCCAGTTGTGGGTGTTTTCCCCCCTTACATTTTGTTGCTTTGTTAACTTTTTGTCAGTATGAATAACCAAAAGTATGTTGCATTGGAAAAGTCTGTTATTAAAGACTTTTATAAAGTATTGAAAAGCAATGTTATTAGTTTAAAGACTAAGATTCACCTGATTCAAGCCATGGCATTTTTAATTGTTTTGCACGAAGCGGAAAGTTGGCCAGTGAGTACGGAGAACTTAAGAAGAATTGATATATTTGAATTGTAGTGTTAGGAAAGAGTATTAAATACCTCATAGACTAGAAAAAGATCAAATAAATCTACCTTGGAGGAAGTGCAAGCAGGGTGCTTCTTAGAGACAAGGATAATGAAACTTTATCTTGTGTACTTTGGGCATGCTGTCATGAAGGACTATTGTTGTTGTCCTGGACACTTCCTGTATAACTTTTGTCCTTTCTCCAGATTCATAGGGTTTCCAGAGGCAAGCTCTTATGAAAGTAGATGCCACTCCTGCTTCCAAGCCCCAGAAACTTCCCTTGTCTAACTGCCACTAAGAGGAGACGCCATGGAGGCACCAGCCATCCTGCCTGCTTAGCCTGCTGACTTCCAGATTGGAGGGAGACTCCCTTCCCCAAGCCTCATGTAGGTATTTAAGCTAAAACCTGGAGCAGGCTCCACAGGCTCAACACCACCCTTACTTGTCCTTACTCTAAGGGTCAGGGACGCCCATGCAGCTTTGAAAGCCAAAAAGGAAAGTAACACACAGTGCAAAAGACCTCAGAAACTGACTGCCACCAAGAGGAACCGCCATGGAGGCGTCAGCCATCTCGCCTGCTGAAGGACTAGTCCTTGGAAAAAGACATCAAGCTATGACAGGTATTGTTGTGTTTTTAGATGTTGTCGAGTCATGGATGACTCATTGATCCTAGGAATGACACAGGGCAGAGAAAGAGAAGAAGACATTCAAAGAGATGGACTGACAGAATGAGTGCAACAATGGACTTGAGTATGAGGATGTTCATGGGGATGGCACAAGACAAGACAAAGTTCAGATATGTTGTTCATAGGATTGTTGTGAATATGGTTGACTCAGTGGCCCCCAACAATAACAACAAGAACAACACATTAATAAGCCTATTAAGCACATTTTTGTGCAAGGTTCTGTGTGTCCATGATGCCTCCAATTCTCTTACGTAGATATTTGAAAGTGGATTGCTAATCCATACGGTAAATTCAAGGCAGCTCTGGTGGCTACTTCACAGGGACCTGTGCTGTTTACCCACAGGTGTCATCTCTCTGGAGACTTGAAACAATCAATGGCTCCACAGCAGATAAAAGGGCAATCTCCTCCTGGGATTTACAGACTCCAGAAACCAGTGGAGGACCAGCTATGAGTCAGTTCTGACTCAACAACAATAAATTTGAGTTCATGATAAATTCATGCTTAACTTCTCAATAATTCATAATATTGTTTAGGAGCCTAATCACTACATGGAAACATCATAGCAAGATGCTAGAAAGAATCACTCACTCATTGCCATAGAGTCAAAAGTGACTCATAGTTCCCTTCAGTGAGTTTCCAAGGTTGTAGATATTTATTGTTGTTGTTGTTGTCAAGTCAGAATCAACCCATAGCTGACTCTCCAGTGGATTTTCAGAAGCAGTTAATCACACAAAAGGAGATTGCCCATCTTTTTCGTGCAGAGAAGCTGGTGGATTCAAACCATATGTCTTTGGGATTGTAGTGCAGATTATCCATCTTTCTCCTAAGGAACATCTAGTAAACTTGAACCACAAGAGAGGTGTGGTGTTTGGGTTATCAATCCAACACTCTATAGACTAGACCTCCTTTGGGAAGAGTGTAGCACACAGTTAAAAAAAGAACAAAACCTTTTGTTATTTTTGATGCTACTGGGTTTAAACATAGCAGTTGTGAGGATGGCATAGGATTGACCAGTGTTTTGTTCTGTTGTATACTATGAGTTAGAAATAACTCAATAGTATTTAACCATACTTATTAATAACACCTGTATAGATGAGGAGGGTAGACACAAATATGTTTACCATCTTGCTAAAGATCACACATTCTACAGGAAGAACGGGCATTCTCTCATGTTTTCTGACTTCAGTTTGGTACTGCTTCCTTTTGCTACACTGGAGAAAGTGCAGTCAGAGTGCTCTTTAGAGGCAAGGATGGTGAAGCTTCATCTCACATACTTTAGACATGTGTGTTAAGAGAACTTCTTCCCTGCAGGGGAACATAATGCTTAGAAAGGTGGTCAGTAAAGGAGACAAAGATTCTCCATGAAATGCATTGATATGGTGACTACAGCAAGAGACTCCAGTGTGTTGGAGATGACAGGAATTGTACAGGATAAACCATGGTTCACATCTGTTGTTCATAGAGTTACTGTGAGTTGTACTTGACTTAATGGGACATAACAAGAACAGCAATATCATTATTAGTCACCCAAGGGGTGCAGCTCTTATAACATAATCTACTGCTAAACACCTATGGTTGGTTCAGGAAGCACATAATACGTAAAATTCTCTGTTAAAGACACAATCCCCTCTTTCAGTTTTTTTTCCTGCTTCATTCCTTCCCAGTCTCCCCACCACACACCCTCACCTTATTCTAATCTCTTGGGAAGACTTCCATTACATTAGCTCAACCCACGCATTTTCAGCTTCTGTATCTTTCAGCACTATCTACTTTCTTGAGCAAGATTTCCAACTTTTGCCTTATGAAATCATACTTATCCTTTAAGGTCAAGTTTCATTGTATGAACATTCCTTTTTTTTTGTCTAGTCTTTCAACATCTATGCACACTAGGGCTGCTTTCCAAATTTTTGTTTATTATAAAAAATAATACTATTAAGTACTTTTGTGTGTACATCTTTGTATGGCTAGGATGCATTTAGTTCTCTGTGTAGATACCTAAGATATCACCTATACCTTCATTTTCCTAGTGAGCCTGGTCAAATTTAATTTGTAGGTTCAATTAATCTATAGGTTTAATTTGTAGTTTTTTAGATGATTAGACCAGATATGACTAAAACCAATTATACAATAACCCAGCAATGGAAAGTATTCATTAACAGAATTCACTAAAATTTCAATTAGAAAATTTCTAAGTACAGTCTAATATAGAGTGTAATTTATCCCTTTGCTAGGATCCTGATCCCAACCACTGGCCTTCCTCTGTGTTTGCAGAAGGCCTGTGTTAAATTTTTCACACATTGTGTGATGTATAATTTTATGTTTGCTGTTGCTAAATACAATGACATAGCCGAGTGAAGAAGTTATATTGTTATCATTAAACACGATGCCTAATTCATGTAGTGGTAGGTACTCTTGAATTGTTTCTAGAGAAAAGAAATTAGGGAGAATGTGTTTAAACGAAAAAAGAAAAAAAAAGGCTTGCTTTCTCTATTTGACACAAGAAACTATACTGATATTAGTGGTACCCTCTTGTGGATCATTCTATTTCCAGCCTCATTTCTATCCACAAGCCCATATTTTCCAAATACTATTTTTTCTTCACTGTTTCAGTCACCAGATATCATTAATGCATCATGAATGCATGTTCAGTCAATTTTACACCACAAGATTTAGTAAAAATTTTCAATTTCTTCCTCTTTGGCTCTAGATGTAGAAAGATATATTTGAATAATAGTTATATTAAAAGGTCTTCCTTGTATGTGTAGACATTATACCATATCTCTCATAATGTTATATTTCAGGATAGAACTTGAAATTTAGTTTTTGACCATGAATGCAACATGATTCTTCTTCTGTTTTCATTCCCAGTATAGTATACCATCTGATTATCCGATTCAAAGTTCATGCACTCTAATTCATTTTTCAAAATTCTTAGTTTTCCAACATTCAGACTACATACATTCCATTTTCCAGTTATTAAACAAGGTTTGCTATAATTTTTCCTCATTTTGATTGACTTCTATGGGCTCTACCACTACAACTTCTTGCATTCCTCTATGGCTCATAGAGTTTCCAGAGGCCTGTTATTTATGAAATGGATGGCCAATCCTGCTTCTTAGTCTTTCTTAATCTGGGAGCTCTATTAAAACCTGTCCACCCTGAGTTATCCCTATTTGACACACCAGTGACAGTTTTCAGTATCACAGCAACCCACAAGTTATCTTAGTACAGCAAACTGACAGACAAGTACTGTACTAATTAGAACAATCTTTTCTCTAAACACAAAAACCTGACAATTCAGTTTGTAACTTTACTAGTAAATCTGTCTTTACCACAGGCTATCCTTAGTGCCAGCAGTCAGGAAATTGGGAGACATATTGCACGTGGGATAGTCTGTATTTAATGACCTTTCCAAATTATTGAGAAGTAAAGCTGTCAGTTTGAGGACTAAAGTGTGTCTGATTCAGTACCTGGTCTTTCTGATCACTTGCTATGTATCTGAGAGCTGGGCAATAAATAAGGATGACAGAAGAAGAATTGATGCCTTTGAGCTGTAGTGTTGAAGAAGAGCACTGAACATCCCATGAACAGCCAAAAGAGCAGACAAATATGTCTTGAAGAGGGTGCAGTCAGAGTGCTCTTTGGAGGCAAAGATTATGAGATTACACCTTACATACTTCAAGCATATTGCTAGGAAGGGCTATTCCTTGGAGAAGGACATGAAGCTCGGAAAGACAGAGGTTTGACAAAAGAGAGGAATACCCTCGACCAAGTGGATTGACATGTTCACTGCTGCAACAGGCTCTAGTGTGCCAGGAAGTGTAAGGATAGTACAGGACAGGATTGGGTTCAGATCTGTTGTTTCTAGGATTGCTACAGGTTGTACTTGACTCGAGAGCATCTAACAATAACCACTTTCTCATCTGATACCAGAGTTCTAAAAGTCTCTCCTTTAAAAAAAAGTAATCTTACCATTACACTTGCTCTTCATTACGCTTCCTCCAGGATTGTTCATTTGCTCTGAAATGTAACTATGCATATAGAATAAATTCTTTCCAGTTCCTTCATAGTTTATAAGGAATAATCACAAAAAATAAAGAGGAAAATTTGAATAGCATAATTTTCCAAATTACACTCATGGCAACTTTTCCTAACAGGCTTGCATATATTTTAGTTTCCACCAAGGAACCAACCAAAGACTATGACCACACATTGTGGGAACTTTGTAAATATGAATATTTGTTGACTAATGAGATCCAAAGATGTACAAAAAGAATAATTAACATCTTTAAGTTGTGGTGTTAGAGAAAAATACTAAATATCTATGGATTGCTAAAAGAATAAAGAGATAAATCCTGGGGAAAGCCAGAGTGATCCTAGGAAGCGGAGATGGGTAAACTTCATCCCACATACTAAGAGCATGTTGTTAGAAGAGGCTATGCCTTAGGAAGAGCCATCATGCTTGGAAAAGTGAAGGCTACGTGAAAGAAAGGAAGGCCTTTTACCAGGTGTATTGACACAATGACTGCAGTAATGGGCTCAGGAATGGCAGAGATAATGAGGATGGCACAAGATAGGAGAGGGTTCAGATCTGTTGTTCTTAGGGTCACTATGAGTCATACTCAACTTGGCAGCACCTGACAACAGCATCGGTTGACTCTGAACTCTATGAAGAAGAATATGGCATTTGGATTGGAGGAAAATTTATCAATAAGTTGCTTTCTATAGATGGCATGCGTTGAGGACTCTCCTTTATAGGGTCGCTATGAGTCGCCTGCGACTCGATGACACTTAACAACAACAACAATAGATGGCATAGCCTTGCTTGGTGAAAGTGAGGGGGACTTGAAGTGTTCGCTGCAGAAGATCAGAGACTACAGCCTTTGACATTAATTACACCTGAACTTCAAGAAGATAAAAATTCTCACCACTGCACCAATAAGCAACATCATAATAGATAAAGAAAAGATTGAAATTGTCAATTATTTTATCTTAGCATAGGATCCAAAATGAACATACTGGTACCACCAGTAGTCAGACAATTAGAAGATGTATTATACTAGGCAAGTCTGATATCAGGGACTTCTCCATACTACTGAGAAACAATGATGTCAATTTGAAACTAAGGTGAGCCTCATTAAGGCCATGGTTCATGGTAGTGCTTTGGGGTTTTTTTTTTCTGTAATTTTCTATGCATTTGAGATCTGGAAAATGAATAAGGAATACAGGAGAATTTATGCCTTTGAGGTGTGGTTTGGAGAAAAGTATTGAGTATCCTATGTACTGTGAAAAGAACAAACAGATATGTGTTGGAAAAGTACAACCAGGGTGCACTTTGGAGGCAAAAATGCCAACACCTCATTTCACATGTTACTAGGAGAGGCTCTTCTTTAGAGAAAAAGACCCTCTACCAGGTAGATGGATACAGTGGTTGTAGCAGTGAGCTCAAGTGTGTCAAAGATGATGAGGATGGCACAGGATAGGACAAGGTTCAGACCTGTTGTTTATAAGGGTCATCTCATTTGTTGCTAAGATGCAATCCATATTGATCTTCTACAGCAAGTACGTCAAGACCTTCTCATTTATATCGGAAGCAAGGTTGGAGCATCTGTTTAACACAGATTATTGATGATTCTGTCCCTGATCCTTTCTAGCTTCTCAAGTGATTTGCTCAGCACACATACTGAATAAGTACAGAGAAAGGTTACAACCCTGACACACGCTTTTCCTAATTTTAAATCATGCCGTGTTCTCTCACTCTGTTTGGAAAATATTGTGTTACTCTAGGTATAGGTTTTGTATTATTATAATTGAGCATTCTGGGATTCCTACTCTTTTCAATGTTGCCACAGTTTGTTACGATCCACATATTCAACTGCTTTTGTGTAGCAAATAAAATTCGAATAGAAATTCTTGAATTTTCTGCTTTCATCCAGGCTGCCTCTGACATCAGCAAGGATATCTCTGGTTTCATAAACTCTTCTAAAGCCAACTTTGATTTCTTGCAGTTCTCTGTACTTTTCTAGACTTTTTGGATGCTCTTGAGCAATATTTTGCTTGTATGTGGTAAGAGAACACAAAATCATTACAAAGACAGTTAAAGAAGACTAAAATGGATGACAAAAGAGACTCTAAAAATTGCACTAGAGCATTAAGAAGCCAAAAAAGGGGAGAAACACAGAAATAAAAGAGATGAACAGAAGATATCAACAAGCAACTCGAGAAGACAAAGCAATATTATAAAAATGTGCAAAAACTGGAGTTTGAAAATAAAAAAGAAAATATATTTCTGTATTTCTCAAGTTGAAAGGACTGAAAAACAAACTCAAGCCTCAAGTTGCAATACTGAGTGATCCTACAGGCAAAATCTTGAATGGCCCAGGAAGCATCAAAGGAGGATGAAAGAAATACACTGAGTTACTGTATCAAAAACAATTGGTTATCACAAAAAAAAACCACCCCTCAGGAATAATTATAGGAGCAAGAGTCAGTGGTTAACAAAGGAAGAAGTTGCTACACTGAAGGCATTGGCAAAAAAAATAAGGCCTTGGGTATTTATGGGATAACAATTAACATGTTTCTAACTAACAGATGCAGTCCTGGATGTGCTTATCAGTTTTCTTCAGGAAATTTGGAGAACAGCTACTTGGCTGACTGGAAAAGATCCATATTTGTTCCTATTCTCAAAAAAGATAATTCAACAGAGTGTGATATCAAGCAATATTGTTATTTACAGAAAGGTGAAGAGTTAGTGAAAGAGAGAAAACCCTTCAATCAGATGGACTGACACAGTGACCACAGGAATGGGCTCAAATATATCAGTGATGACAAGATTGGCATAGGATAGGCCAGGGTTCAGATCTATTGTTAGTAAGGTCAATATGAGTTGTACTCTGCTCGATGGCCCTAACAGCAAATGTCCATGAATAACTCAGTAGCAACATTTTTTCACTATGAGTCACCAACGACTCCACGACACTTAACAACGTAGATAGAGAGCAGTTGGCCTAGTGGACCGAAAGTGATGCTACCAAGCCAAAAGTGGGTGACTCTAATCCTTGGCCCTCGGACCTGTATTTAATTGTTTTTGGGAAAACATTCTTCTAGGTCATATAGCACTGGTGGGTCCATTTGCTGTACAGAGGTAACATGTGGTCACTGTGAAGCTGAACACTGTGACACTGATGTGTCAAATGCAGTAATGGTTCCCCATGGTGGACAATGGTGGCGTTCCCCGGTTAAAACAAGCTTGGAAGCAGGACTGGCATCCACTTCCATGAACAGCTTGCCTCTGGAACCCTATGAACCTGAAGAAAGGATGAAAGTCACACAGGTGTCAAGGACTTTTGTTCATAGGGTCGCTATGAGTTGCCAATGACTCAACGGCACTTAACAACAACAATAGCAGCATTTTGAGCTTCCTGAACTAAAAGAGCTGACTCATAATTTTGAAACAGTAGTAACAACCAAATAATCATTCAAAGTCATTACTCTACATCTGGCACTATTTCAAGTGTTTAATATAAAAGAATTCATTTCATTCTCATGTTGTTGTTGTTATGCGCCATCGAGTCACTGGTGACTTATAGCGACCATATGTACAGGAGCCCCAAACACTGCTCTATCTTGTACCAACCTCGCCATCTCCGACACACTCATTTCCACCACCCCAATCACAGAATCGACCCATCTCATTGAGGGTCTTCCTCTCCTATTCTTATTATTGTTGCTATTGTTATGTGGCATCAAGCCACATGCTACTCATAGTGACCCTATGTACAATAATTCTGAAGCCCACTCTATCCAGAGCCAGTCTCACTGACTCCAACACACCTACCCCTATTATCTCAGTAACTGTCAATCCATCTCATCAGGGGTCCTCCTCTCCTGTGCTGTCCCTCTACCCTTCCAAACATGATGTCTGTCTCCAAGGACTGGTCCCCTCTTGGCCATGTCTCCAAAATATGTGAGGTGGAGCTTCAAAATCCTTGCTTTGTTTCCTCAAAAAGTTGAACATAGAAATTCCATATGATTCAGCTATTCCACTGCTTGGAATATACCCTAGAAAATGAGAACTGAGGCACAAATGGAGACTCATACACCAATGTTCATAGCAGTGTTATTCACCATCGCAGGAACATGGAAACAGCCCAAATGTCCAACCACAACCAAATGGATTGAGAAATTATGGTACATTCACACGATGGAATGCTACACAGCACACAGGAGAAATGATTTTGTAAATTGCTACCCAACTTGGGAGGGACTGGAGAGCACTAAGCTAAGTGAACTAACTCAATCCCATAAGGACAAATATGGTATAAGACCATTATTTGTAGAATGTGAATGAGAAGCCAAGGGGATGAGGGGGAGAAGAGAGAGGTGAAGAAGATGTGTGTTTTAATCATAGGGTCACACAATTTGATTGGTGGAGGGAGAGGTAGGTAAAAGAAATGGGAAAGATCCAGTATGAAAAACAGTGTCTATGAACTTTGTGAGTAAACCAGTATGAAAAAAAAAATTTAATTGAAAAAAGAATGAAAAAAAAATCTTTGCCTCAAAGGAGAAATTTGGTTTCACCCTCTCTTCGAGGAATGTGTTAAAGATTAAAATGGAGATGAAGAAACTCGGGTATAATGAAAACTTCAAGACGGAGGCTGTTGTTATGTACTGTCAAATTGTCTGTGACCCATAGTGATCCTAAGTACAATAGCTCTGAAGCCTGCCCTGTACTGAGCCAGTCTCACTGAGTCCCACACACCTATTCCCATTGTCCCAGTTACTGTATTAGTCCATCTCATGTGGGGTCTTCTTCTCCTGCGCTGTCCCTCCACCCTCCCAAGCCTGATGTCCTGCTCCAAGGACTGGTCACCCCTGGCCACATGCCAGATGGAGCTTCAAAATCCTAGCCTCCAAGGAGACACTTGATCCTCTCCAAAACAGACTTAGTTATTTCCTTGGTGGTCCATGGTATGCTCAAGACTCTTGTATTAAATTGTATAACTGAGATTTAAATACTGACAACTTGGTTCTAGAATCTCTCTGCAAAAAATGCTTTTAAGTTTGGTGAAAGATCTTACCACCTTCAGTTTTGTTTCTTCAACACACAAATACTCAAATGAATGTTTGCCAGGACATTGTGCCAAATATAAAGTCAATGAGGATGTATAATATAACGAATACCTACAGTATCATGAAAGAATGGTCTACTGTCAAAGTGCAAGGAGATGGAGAATCTTAGAGTGACATTAATGAGACTTGAGTATGGACACTGGATTCACCAGTTCATCAACTGCTCCTGGCACCCAGATGGCACCAATTTTGGGCTGAGAGCCATCTTGAAAGTTTGAAAAGTCTGTGAGATTAGATTCTAGACTCACAACAATTCAAAATAAACTCAACTAAGTTTGGGAAGGTTAAAGGATTTCTCTCAGGTCATCTACCTGGTTGTGCAAATCAAACCTGTTGTTGTACTGAAATTTAGGTTTCCTGAGTTCCAGCCCAGTGCTCTTTCATTTAAGTCACACAGTTTTCATTTGAGGTAGGAAAGTTAAACAAAACATGGTAAGAAGCAAATTATTTTAAAAGGGACTTTCCAAGGCCAGCCTAGAAATGGATGGCTGCCTCCTTGTACTCATAGGAGGCACACCCCAGTTTCACTAAGACCTGAACTAATGCTCTCTCTTTGTGATGTCAGAGGCTGAAGGTGAATAATATTCTGGAGATACATCACTCATTGCCTTACTCAGTCTTCTGCCTCCCTCCCCTGTTAGGACTGTCAACTCAAAACCTCAAAATCCTCTAGGGAAGGAGACTTGTCCTAGGAGAGAGGAAGTCACTACTACCTTCCTGTTGGCTTGATATTTTCTCAAGAGGAGACAAGGGTTTAAAATGCACAACCTCTACTCTTGAATTCTTAGTTCTTGGAAAAAAATACCAAATTAAGATTAGGAACAAGCGGCAAAATCTGAGTATGATTTAAGCAGCAGATGTTGACAACATCATCCCAAGGATGTATATACCTTGAAGACAGGCTCCGGTCTTAGCATCACTCACAGTTACTCTTGTTTGAGAGCACAGAAGAGTAGCACTAAAGCTAAAGGCTGTGAATATAAAAATGGCAGGATTCAAGTCCTAGCTCCATCACTCTCAAGCTGCGTATCTTTATGTAACTCCCTGCTCTCTTCGGACGGAGCTCTGGTGGCTTAGTGGTAAGGAATTGTGCTGCCAGCCCAAAGATACGCAGTTTAAATCCACCAGATATTCTAAGGAGAAAGATGCACAAGTGCCTCATGTGATTTACTGCCTCTGTTATAAGATCAGCTTTGAGTCAATTCTGAATCAGGGACATATTACAATAATAACAACCACTACCCTTAATTGGTGGATGTTTCTTTGATTTAAAGAATGAGATATTCATAACCATAATATCCTATCATATTATGGTTATCACAAGAGTCCACAATTAAGGTTGCATAGTGGAATGTAATTGGGGCTGTGGGAGGAGTGCTGGGGGGATTGTGTACCAGGGAGGGAGTGTTTATTTTACTTTTCAAGGAGAGGAGCGAACTGGGGTAGGAGGGAGGGCTGGGCGGGGAGACAAGTGCAGCAATGAATGAATGGAAATCCAAAGTCTCTGTAAATGTTCATTAAAATTATTTTAAAAAAGAAAAAAGAAAATATTGAGATATTTTGAGTGAAATAAGCAAAAAAAAAATTAAAGAACAAATAGTGTATGAGACTATGCTCACAAAAAAATATAAGAATGGTTTACACATAGAAAGAAACATTCTCTCAGCTCTCTGCTCCTCGTTGATTGACAGATTGCCCTCTCTTCTCGTGCAGCCTCAGCCACATCCCTGAAACACAATGGTGAAGGTCGGAGTAAACGGATTTGGCCTCATTGGATGCCTGGTCACCAGGGTTGCCTTTAATCATTGCAAAGTGGATATTGTTGCCATCAATGACCCCTTCACTGACCTCAACTACATGGACTCTATGTTCCACTATGATTCTACTCACATCAGGACTAAAGACACTTTCAAGGCTGAGAATAGGAAGCTGGTCATCAATGGGAAAGCCATCACAATCTTCCGGGAGTGAGATCCTGCCAACATCAAGTGGGGCGATGCTGGTCCTGAAAATGTTGTGGAGTCCAATGGTGTCTTCACCACTTTGAATAAGGCTGGGGCTCACTTGAAGGGTGGTGCCAAATGGGTAATCATCTCTGCTCCTTCTGCCGATGCTCCCATGTTTGTGATGGGCGTGAGCCATGAAAAGTATGACAGTTCTCTCAAGATTGTCAGCAATGCCTCCTGAACCACACTGCTTGGCTCCCCTGGCCAAGGTCATCCATGACAATTTCTACAGTCCATGCCATCACTGCCACCCAGAATACCATGGATGGCCCCTCTGGAAAGCTGTGGCATGATGGTGGTGGAGCTTCCCAGAACATCATCCCTGCATCTACCAAGCCTGGCACTGCCAAGGCTGTGGGCAAGGTCATCCCTGAGCTGAATGGGAAGCTTACTGGCATAGCTTTCTATGTCCCCACACCCAGTGTGTCAGTTGTGGACCTGACCTGCCATCTGGAGAAAGCTGTCAAATATGATGACATCAAGAAAGTAGGAAAGCGGGAATCAGAAGGGCCTCTAAAGGGCATCCTGGAGTACAATGAAGACCAGGTTGTTTTTTGTGATTTTTAACAGTGGCATCCACTCTTCCACCTTTGATTCTGGGGCTGTCATTGCCCTGAAAGACAACGTTGTCAAACTCATTTCCTGGTATAACAATGAATTTAGCTTCACAGAAACAGGTTGGTTGAACTAACGGTTTACATGACCTCCAAAGAATAAGAGCCCCTTGGACCGCCAGCCCCAGCAATAGCACTAGAAGAGAGAGAGAGACCTTCAGCTGCTGGGGAGTCCTTGCCTCAACTTGATCCGCCCACACACTGAGAATCTCATATCATTGACACAGTTTCCATCCAGTCCCTCTGAGAAAGAGGAGGGGCTCAGAGAGCCTATCTTATCATGAGCCATCAATAAATTACACTGTTGTTATTGTTGTTGTTATGTGCCATCAAGTTGCTTGTGACTCATAGCGACCCTATGTACAACATCCTTAAACTCTGCTCTGTCCTGTGCCAATTGCACTGTCTCTGACACACCCATCCCGATTATCCCAGTCACTGAATCAATCCATCTCATAGAGGGCATTCCCCTCCTGCGGCGTCACTTCACCCTACCAAGCATGATGTCCCTCTTCAAGGACCAGTCAGTCCCTCCTTACAACATGTTCAAAGTATGTTAGAGGAAGCCTCAGAATCCTTGCCTCCAAGGAGCCGCCCAGTTTAGATTGTACACAGGATGAATCTGTTTGTTTTCCTAGCAGTCCATGGTACCCTCAATACCCTTCTCCAACACCAAAGCTCAAAGGCATAAATTCTCCTTCTATCCTCCTTAGTCATTGTCCAAGTCTCTGATGCATAACAAGTGATTGCAAAGGCCATGGCCTGTATCAGATGCACCTTAGTCTCCAGAGAGACACCGTTGCTCTTGAGTACTTTAGAGAGGTCCCTTGCAGCAGACTTTCCCATGGCAATACATCTTCTAATTTCCTGGATGCTGGTGTTGAGAGTGTTGATTGTGGATCCAAGCAAACTAAAGCTGTGTACAATCTCCATCTCTTCACCATCCATCCTGAGGCTGCCAATTAGCCCAATGGTAAGAATCTTTATCTTCTTAACATTGAGCCTCAATCCATATTGGAGGCTACAGTCCTTTACCCTCTGCAGCAAGCGCTTCAGGTCCTCCTTAGTTTCAGTAAGCAGGATTGTGTCATCTGCATAACACAGATTGTTTATAGACCTTATTTCTCCTCATAGAGCCCAGCCTCCTGAATAATCTGTTCTGCATACAGACTGAAAAGGTATGGAGATAGGACACATGACATCAGAACAGAGCAAAAGTACACTGTGCTCAGAAAAAAAAAAAAAGAAAAGAAACATTCTTTCATGGACACCAGTGATGGGATGGGAAAAGAGGAGAGATCACTAGCTAGAAAGATCCTTATTAACTTGAGGGGGGTGTGGAAAAAAAAATAACACAAATGCCAATGACTCACTGCTGTCACGCTGATTCTTACTCATAGTGACCCTTTATTGGGATCATGAAATTGTAGATAGTAATGAGAGAAGATTGCCCTTCTTTCTGGGAAAGCCTCTAATGGATTTAAACTTCTGGAGATGTGAAGCCTATTGGTTGGTACTGCAAGCTGTGGATATGTTACCACACCTCCTTAACATGGATGAAGGTAAAGGATATACAATAAGGGAGGGGGTCAGCATAATATCACAAATGCAAAGGAAAAAAAAACCCCAACGACAACTGGGAGGTGCCCACAAGTTAAAGGAAACAAAAGTAAATACTATTACACATACAATCCTGCAAGAACAAGTAATTTACAAGTGTGCAAGATGAACAGGTATGAGAAGGAAAATTTGATAGCTGCAACCATTGAGAGAGTGTATATAGAAATATCTTCAATACTGTTGTTGTTTACCATTCAGTAGGAATGGACTCATAGCTGACACTCCAGAGGGTTTTCTGAGACAGTAGATTGTATGGAAGAAGTTTATCCATCCTTCTTCCACAAAGCAACTGTTGGATTAGAACTGCATGCCTTTGGGATTGCAGTGCAGTTTCCTACCATTAGGCCACCATAACTTCCTACCCTCTAAATATTTCTATCTACCCTCTCTCAAACCTAGAAATAAAGCCCTCACCCAATTTGAGAAGGTGGAGGGACAGTGAAAGAAAGAGAGATCTTCAACCAGGTAGGTTGGCACAGTGACTGTAGCGATGGGCAAGTATTTCAGAGATTGTGAAGATGGCACAGGATAGAAAACAGGCTTCTTATCTGTTGTTCACAGATTGACTATGAGTTGTGCTCTACTTGATGGTACCTTACAAGAACTATATATATATATATATATATATTAAAGATATCTATGCATATAGTAGCACATATAGGAGGCAAAGTTATAAAGGCTTCTCAGCCAAACAAAACACCTTGAGAGAAGGAGTCAGTGGGCTGGTGGTTTAGGATCACAGTATCAAGAGACAACTAGGTCAGTTAGTATAACATAGCCCACAAAGACAGTGTTCTACATCCTATTTCTGTGAGTAGTTACTTGAGTCCTAACATTTTGCAAGTAGATACCTCAGAGGCAATAACTGTTCAGTTTTCTTAAGGAAAGAATGAAGAAAAGAAAAAAAAATTGAGGAAACAATTAATCCAAAGAGCAAAGAGACTACCTCAAACCACAGCCCTCACCACTACTCTGAAACTAGAAAAATCGGATGGTGATTAGCTGCCACAATGATGATCAGGGTGACAATAGATCTTGGGCAGAGACAGAAAAAATTTAGGACAAAATTCAAAGCCATTGAACAGATCCATAGACGACTACTATCTGGCAGGAGTGTGTGTGTGTGTGTGTGTGTGTGTGTGTGTGTGTGTGTGTGTAGTGTATGGTGTAGTGTATGTATGTGAGATATATATATGTATAAGTGTACGTATGTGAGATATATGTGAGCTATATGTGAGCTATATATATATTTGCAGCCTGCAATATGGATTGAGGCTCAATGTCAAGAAGACAAAGATTCTCACCACTGGACCAATCGGCAGCATCAGGATGGATGGTGAAGAGATTGAGATTGTACACAGCTTTAGTCTGCTTGGCTCCATAGTCAAAAGTCTTGGCACCAGCAGCCAGGAAATTAAAAGGCGCATTGCCATGGGAAAGTCGGCTGTTAGGGACCTCTCCAAAGTGCTGAAGAGCAGTGGTGTCTCTCTGGAGACTAAGGTGCATCTGATACAGGCCATAGTCTTCGCAATCACCTGTTATGCATCAGAGAGTTGGACAATGACCAAGGAGGATAGAAGGAGAACTGATGCCTTTGAGCTGTGGTGCTGGAGAAGAGTACTGAGAATACCATGGACTGCTAGGAAAACGAATAGATTTGTCCTGGAGAGGGTTAAACCGGGTGGCTCCTTGGAGGCAAGGATTCTGAGGCTCCGTCTAACTTACTTCGGACATGTAGTGAGGAGAGACTGGTCCTTGGAGAGGGACATCATGCTTGGGAGGGTAGAGGGACAGCGCAGGAGAGGAAGGCCCTCTATGAGGTGGATTGATTCAGTGACTGGGATAATTGGGATGGGAGTGTCAGAGACAGTGCGATTGGCACAGGACAGAGCGGAGTTTAGGGCTGTTGTACATAGGGTCGCTATGAGTCACAGGCGACTCGACGGCACATAACAACAACAACAACAACATATTTGTAGTTGTTACTGTGTGCCACTGAGTTAGAACTGACCCATAGCTGACACTCCAGTGAGTTTTCAGAGGCAGTAAATTACACAGGAGATTGCCGTCCTTTCCCCACAGAGCAGCTAGTGGATTTGAATTGAATGCCTTTGGCATTGCAGCACAGCTTCTTATAACTAAGCCACCACATATCTGTATATGTATCTATCTGTGGATATATATATATTTATCTGTGTGTATATATATGTATTCATCTATATATCTATCTGTATATGTATCTGTCTATATATATATCTGTATGTCTATCTTCTATCTATCTCTGTGTGTATATAGATATATTTATCTGTATACATATTCATCTGTAAATATCTATCTGTATAAGTATCTATCTGTATATATATATATGTATCTCTCTGTATATATATCTATCTATATTTGTATTTATCTGTATATGTGTGTATCTGTATATATACACATATATGCATATCTGTATCTGTCTCTGTCTTGCACTCTTTAGTGAGATAATGGGTTACAGGTTTGCTGACACGTTGATGGTTCAAATCCACCAGCCACTTCATGGGAGAAAGATTAGGCCACCTCTTCTTATAAGCTTTATTCTTGTGGAGAGATCCATAAGAGATGCATAAGTCTCAAAGGTAACTATTTTAACAGGCACACTCCTGCACTACCATCAATAACAAGGATTAATCTCCATGTGAGTATACAGGCACATAGTCAAGACAAATGGGTAAAAGTAAGGACAGTCATGATCACATGCAGGTTAGTCAGATGGCTAACATACATACTTACTTGTATATGCTATAAATACATCAATGTATATGGTAGAATCGACAGGTCACAAATTTACGTAAGCATCTTAATTGTAACCAATGCCATATAGGGATGACTTGGTAGTCCTAGGAACATACTTTCCATGGTCATTAAGGTCAATTGGCATTTTGTACATCCTACATTGTTGAGCATCAATTAGAATTTTAAAAGCTTGTGTGTGGCAATTTAAGGTATTATCTCCCTGTTTGAACAAAGAAAAGTAAATAAAATAAAAATACATAGAAACAATTAGTACAAGGAACTAAAGGATTATACAACCTTCAACCTCCACTAACATGACATGAAAAGAATTGGATGGTGCCTGGCTACCACTGCTGATGTGAAATCCTAAAAGGGATCACAGAGGGTCCTGGATGAAAAAGGGGAAAATATTGAACAAAACTCAAAATCACAAAAATGATCAGGCTATCTAGTCTCATAACCCCTTTAAGACTATGTTCTTTAGTAACCTTTTGAGCTTTGCACTAAACTTACTTCAGAGATTTAATTTTAGCCTAACAATATAGCTGCTTGAAACAGTCAACCATCCAAGATTACAAAAGGCATTATTAGCCCAGGGAGAAAGCTCAGAAAGCAGGAAGGGATAAGATAGCAGTCTGAATGGAAACAAGAGCCATGGGGAGGCAGTATGAAGAGTGTGATTACAATGTGGGGATCGCAATTAATGTCATAAAACAAAATCAGTGTGAATGATTGAATAGAAAACCAACTGCTCTGTACAATGTCACTCAAACAAACAAATTTAAAAATATTTAGAGCCCTAGAAACCCAAGGGAGGGTTCCTATGAGTCAGATTCAACCTCCTGGAGTGTTTAGTGTGTGTGTGTGTGTGTGTGTGTGTGTGTGTGTGTGTTGACCACTGTTATTGTTGTTAGGTGCCATCAAGTTGACGATGACTCATAGTGACCCTATGAACAACAGATCTGAATCCTGTCTTCCTTTGTGCCATCCTCATCATTTCAGATATACTGGAGCCCCTTGCTGCAGTCACTGTGACAATTCATCTTGTGGAGGGTCTTCCTCTCTTGCTGACCCTCCACCTTTTCAAGCTAGTTAAGGTTAATATTTTAATTCCTATCTAATTCGACTGCTAATTTCTTACTTGGTTCAGAACTCAGTAGGAAGCATGGATAACAAATGGATTCTTCAAATTCAAGAGGAACCTGAGATGAAGACAGTGCATGGACTATGGTGTCACCACCACTGAAACGTCATACTACCTAGGTACTGGCAAGGTGGCCACAATAGAAATACTCTACAGTTGCAAAGCACTTGGTTCTTTCAAACTGTGAAGTAAAAAGACTGGTTATTTTATTTTGTTTGGAAGTAAAGTCTTATTTAGTCAGGAGCAAGATAGATTCCACCCCTCCTATATTTTATATATCTTACTTTCCTTGTGGTAGTTCTAGTAGTGCAAGGAACTCTCTTGGTGTAGACTGTAAAGATTTGCTCTGCTAACACAAAGATCACTCTGCTTACTCTCTGGAGAAAGTTCAGAGAAAATGTGCAACGTCTTCTGTGCAGTTTACAGCTGAGAAATCCAATAGAAGGTCAGTTATGAGTCTATTTTGACTTGACACATATTATTTTTCATTTTGTTTTATGTTTAATGTGTACGTAATTCTGGCCTGATTACCAAGATAAGTTTTTGGCTTTGCTTTAGAGACTTAGTCCTGATAGTATCTGATTGTTCACATTAAGATCACAATCTGGGTCTTCTTATTCACTCAGTGTCTATCCTACAGTCCTGGTTCCCCAACTCTTGACTCATAACAGGGTATAATAAAGAATTTGTTTAATAAATAAACAAACGTTAAAAAAATACTGAATGATAAGATAATAATTTAGTCTTCTGATATAAAGAACTTACTACCTATTTAAAAAGGAATGGGGAACATGTGTAGTTCAATAGAACACACACACACACTCATTAGATAGTGACTGGAAACAGGCAGTAATAATTGTTGGAGGATTTTCAGAGGTGAAGTTTCTGAGAAATACAAGGAACATCATGTGGAAGTGTGAACAGCATCAAGAGAAGAGGAAAATCAGGGGGAGGCTGAAAAATTATCTAAGTGTGAAGTGATGCAGACTGGAAAGGGAGGGAACAATGGAAAACCAGGTCAGTGAGGACAGAGCCCCATTGTGTTGACAAAAACATGCAGAGAACCCTTGTTTCCCTTCATGGATGAGAAAGAAACACACCAGCATGCATGCATGTGTATGCATGCACGTAGATACACAAAGTACAGAACATGTGGCAAGCTGAAAGACACATTGTTTCTAAAGGCAGGTACCTAGTGCAGCTGCATAAGGAAACAAAGGGGCTGTTGCCACTGAATACTTAGAAGACTTCCAGGCTGCACAAATACATGAAAGGCCTCTTGCAGTGTTTATGCACCACACTAAGGGTGTGCATTTACCTCACAAAACTAAGCCTTTGTCAGTTTAAGACCCTATTATTAAGGCAGGAATGAGAGGAGTGTGGGTTCTGATGCCTTCTGCATAGGAAAGAGGACTCTTTGGAGGGCTGTCCTTCCAGAGCCAGTATGAAAACTCCAGAGGTTTTTTGTTTTTTGGGTTTTTTTTTGTTTGTTTGTTTTTGGTGGTTTTTTTTTAAAGCCTTGCCTTTCTTTGCTTTCCCACGAGAGTTTCATTAACTCAAGATGGAAAAGCTCTTTCATGAATCCAGTTTTCTTATTGTGCACTAAGTGATCCAGATTGGTGTGACAGATTTTGATAGAAAAGTTTTTCCCCATACACATTGTTTTAAGTTCCCCAGAACTACAGCAGCTGGGCAGCTTTTTTACCCTGTCCCTGTCACAGACGCTCATTACCAGGATAGCTCTAGAAAACTCATTTCTCTGTAAACAGGATGACAGTTAGTTGCTCTTTTGACTTATTGCACTACTCTTTTGCGGATCATTTCTGTTATTAAATTGTGGTGAAAATATACATAATAAAATTTATTCCACATCAACCACTCTGCATGTGTAATTCAGTGACATGGATTAATTACATTTAGGTTGTGTTACCATTTTTGCTTCCGTTTTCCATCACTTCACTTCCATTAGGAGAGCCCTAGTAGCACGGTCCATAGGGGGATGTGCTGCTGACACAAATGCAGCATGACTCTGCCCGTTTGAATACTCTATTGGTCCCACCATAAAAAGATGAACAATCTCCTCCAGTGCAATTTACAGCTTCGAAACCCACTGGAGAATCAGCAACACACCAGTTCTAGCTTAATGGCAATGAGTCTGCACCTGATTAACCAAGACTAACATATCCCTCAATATCCCTTAAGCAAAAACTTCTCCTTGTCATTGGTCATTAAATAAAAATTCAGTAAGTAAGTTTTGAACACCTGCCTGTGCCAGGCAGTGAGCTTAGTAGTAGTCATGAAAACAGGCAACTCTAATGCATTTCAAATAACTAGCATTTTTAGGGCTTTCTCCACCAGCCGCTGTTGCAAATATGTATCTTATCTGAGTCTGAGCTCACAACCATTCTATTATTATCCCTATTCTACAAAGAAGGAAAATAAGATACGGAGATACTAAATAACTGGTCTGTACTCAAACAGAAACCGAATAAAGCTCTAGGGCCTGCCTTCTGAACCACAAATCTGGATGAATGGGGTGGGTGCTAAGTATCATCACAGAGAAAGTCTAGACTCTAGAGGATGATTTAGGAGGTATTTGTATTCCATTCAGATTTACAGTTCCTAGAGAAGTGCTATATAGTTGGCTTTGCATAATGTTGCATTTGAACTACATGGATCATTTATATGTGGATCCTCCCCCTACAAGCCCGCCGTTGCTAATATTTGATACTGTATGGATGGACACAGTGACAACAAAAATGTACTAAAACACAGAAGGAATTGTGAGGATGGTGGAGGAGGGTTTTATTCATTCTCTGACTAAGAGTCTAAGATGGTTAGATGGCCTTTAACAATGATCTCTGAGGAAGCAATTTATCTCTCTCTGGTGAAGGATAAGTATCATATCATGATTTAAATAGATACAACCAATACCTGAGACTTCGCAGTGTTGTTATTATTGTTAGGTGCCATCAGGTTGATTTCAACTCATAACAACCCTATGAACAACAGATCAAAATGTTGCCCCATCTTGCCCCCTGCCCCCTTGTGATCTTGGCAACACTCAAGTCCATTCTTGCAGTTCTTTGTCAATCTATCTCATTGAAGGTCTTCTTCTCTTTCTCAGTCCCTCTGCTTTGTCTAAGCATGATGTTTTACCAAGGCTCTGAATCTCCTGGCAACATGTTCAAAGTATGTGAGATAAAATTTCACCATCCTTGCCCTCAAAGGAGCTCCCTTTTTGCATGTCCTCCAAGACTGAGCTGTAAACGTTGCAATAGCAATGTTGTTGTTGTTCTTATTAGGTGCCTTTGAGTTGAATATGACCCCTAAAGATCATATGAACAACAAATCTGACTCATAAAAATCATATGGACAACAGATCTGCACCCTGTCCTATCCTAAACCGCCATTATTCTCCTTGACAAAACTTGAGCCCATTGCAGAAGTAATGGAATCAATCCATCTTGTTGAGTGTCTTCTTCTCTTTCACTGATCCTCAGTCTTTCCAAGTATGATGTCCCTGTCCAAGAAACAGCCTCTTCTAGCAACATGCCCAATGTATGTGATATGAAAGTTCACACTCTGATTAAACTTAAAAAAAAAATCCCTATATTAATAGAACCTCACAGTTCAAATCCATGTTACCAAAGTGTCGGCCTGAGCAGTTCAAATATATGTATTATTTAAAAATTAAACAAAACACATATTATTCAAGGGCCAACTCTAGTTATACACAGATTTTGGATGGTGAGGAAGATCAGGATGCTTCCTTCACTGCTGGGGTATTCAACGGTCAACCAAATTTAAAATTCCAATCAGAACATATAGTTTTCCTTCTCAAAGATCTCTAATGAGTTTCAAATTACATTCAGGATAAATGTACACATTCTACTCTAGCCTGCAAATACTCATCCCTCAAGTCTAGACCTCTTCAGTGACATATATCTCCAGCCACAGCACCTCTGAATGTGCTACTTACTCTCCCAGAGAGATCCCCCCCTCAATCTACCTCATATTCTGGTCGTAAGTGCCACATCATTTGTGTTACCCACTTTACATGTTGTTGTTAGGTAACCTCAAGTTAACTAGGCCTCATAGCAAGTCTATGAACAACATATAGGAAACGTGTCCTATCCTAGGCCATCTTTGTGATCTCCAGCATGCTTGAACACACCGTTGCAGTCATGTGTCAATTCATCTCACTGCAAGTCTTCTTCTCTTTTGCTGACCCTCTACTTTCCCAATAGGATGTCTTTTTCCAAGGACTGACTTCTCCTGACAATACTAGTCTATGTATGTCTCATTAATTAACAATGTTAAAATTAAGTAGGCCAAATGTTAAGTAATTCTAGGTGTCAGACAGTCTTCTAAATGTTCACTGAGACATCACAGCATCTTAATGATAAACCTAGCATTATTCCTGTATTTAAAGCTAAAAAGTAGTTTCAAAGTATTGTATACTTTTTCTTCACTACAATGGTGTAATATGTAATTATATGTGTAGTCATCTAATGCTTCTGAGGCCCCACAAGATGAGAGTATAAGCTGCTTCTCTTCATTATATCGTATTCTCAGAGTTTAGCACAGTGCATTTTTTACCATAGGCATGTACTAAATGTTTATTGATTACCTGATTGTATGAATAACAGACATGCATAAGACATGTTTCTCTCAAGGCTTATACATGTGCTTATTGGTTACAGTAGAATGAATAGATGAAAAAAAATTAAAGAAAATTTTTTATTATCTTGGAGTTCTTAAGAATATAGAATTCAATTGTTATTGTTTGGTCTCGTGTTGCAAAACTTTCAACATTCTCCTTTAATTTAATGATAATATGTGAGTTTGTGACTAACGTAGAAAGAAGGACAACAATTTTAAGGAAAAAACAATACAGGTTTCTAAGAAATACAGATCCAGGTTTTACTTTTCATTTTGCTAATTATTGGTGGTATGGTCTTGAGTAAGCCCCCTAGACCTTATGAATCTCCAAATTTATGACATAGGGTGTAGTGTTAGAACTTTGAAAAATAGTTTTTCTATCCATTGTTTTAGTCCCTTCTGGGGCATGGTCTTCAACTATCTCAACTGAGGACACACAGTCTTGCAAATTGCCAACAGCTATGGGACCAATATAAGAGATATTACTTTCCACAATGTGGAGAGACTGTGAAGAGACTGTGACCAACTGTGAAAGAACTATGAAAGATGTAATCAGAGGAATCCTGGAGATGGAGCCACAGTTAAAGATTTTGTTGCTGGACAACTGAATGAAGAGCTGACTTGTTCAGCTTCTGGACAGCTGAGGAAACTAGAGGTTTATTTGTGCTGCTTAACTGAACCTAGACTCCCACTTGTTCACTGAGATGCTGTCTTATCAGATAGCTTCTGAGGATTTGTGGAATTAAGGAATTGTGAATTGTTGTTAGACCAGCTTGGAGGTGTTTTTACTAAACCTGGACTTTCATTATGTGATATCCTTTGTGTTCCCCACTCCCCAAACACTGTGATCAGTTAGTGAGTCAATTTGCAATGAACATTTGACACAATGATTCAGTAGGAGCAGGAATATGGGCTGGCATGTCTGACCATGTAGCTATTTGTTTGGTAGTCTGGATATTACTGATGGGGCAATTCCCCTTTATGAAGCAGACAGAAGTCAGACTCAGCCACCCCCACATTTTATCTGCTTCTTTTACATAGGAAAAATAGACCAAATGGGAGAATTAGCTGAGATAATGGATATAAAGGTTGTCTGACATTCAATAACTTCCAGTTCTTTTCTTTCATATAACGAGATGCAGGGATTTGAGGCTTTGGAAATTATGTAGTTTACTTGGCCAGCAGTATCAGACAGACTAAACTTGTAAATTGAAGTTCAAAGTACAAATATGAGAGTGGAGGGAAAGTCCATAGTACCTGACCTGGCTGTCTCCACGGTGCAAATGAACTGAATAATCACGTAGCCTCAGCTCACTCCATGAACAAATGGGGAGCAGTGAGGACGAGAAAAGTACACAAATACTAAAGGGTCACTTCTGGTCCTTGTCAGCAGCTCTGGCCGGTAGGAAGTCAAGATAACAAACCAAGAAAAGGATCCAGTGAGTTCTTTTCGCCTGCTCTCTATTTCAAGGGGACAGGCCCTGCTTTGTTTTAATTCTCTTGAGTGAAAGAACTTTCCCTGAAATGTTCCTAGCTTCCGAGAACAGCTCTGGAGGCAAGTCTCATATGCTGGGCAGGGGTTAATCAGAAGCAAGCAAACAAGCCAATAGAGTTTACCCTGCCCCCAACTTCATGTGACCTTGGGGATGCTGAGGAGAGAAAAGGAACTTAGATGTCCTCTTCCTTCCCCCTCCCTAAACTTCCATATTCATTCTTCTCTTGGCCAACCTTGACCTTTTCTAAATTCCTCTCCACCCCAGATAAAGAAAGGAGAGCAAAGTGAGGTGGGTGGAAAGGTGCTTTCCCCTTCCCAGAAACAACAGAGAGCATACACTGAGGTTTTTTCCGAAGGAAACCAAAGCTCTCCCAAACACTGGACTCTGCTAGTAGTTTTGTCTTTTCTCCAAAGGGAAGATCTACGGCTGCTGTTGTTGCTACTCACTGCTAGGTCATCTGAGTTGAAAAACCTGTGCCTATGCAGGTGTGTGCCAAGCCCCGAGCAATGGGTTTAAATGCAGCTGTAATGAGTTCTTCAGCTGTAATTATCTATCTTATAAAGTCTTTTCAGGGCTATGTAAGGGAAAATTTGCAGTTAATTCTCTTTTACTGCGGCTGAGTTGGTTGTGACACATAGCACAGCCCTCCACTGGTTTTCTGAAGCTCTAAATTGCAATGGGAAGATACTGGCCATCTTTTCCCCAAGGAGTCACTGATGGATTCCAACTGCACGAAGAAGACTGTGTTAGCCACACAACTCGCTACAAGACTACACCACCAGAGCACCAGGGCTCCCTCTTGCTTAGCTAAGATGGGGCTTATCATAATCCTAAGTGATTTGACATGCTTTGTACTTTGTTTTAAAAAGAAACTGTAGACCCTGTCTGCAGAGCCTACAGTTGCGTTAGACTGCTCTCCCTCCAACCTCCTTAGCTCTGCAGGGGAATCTCATCTTTAGTTCTAAGTCTAGTTCCATGCAATCAGAATTTATGGTTTTAGAAGGACATCATCTTAAGCTTAAAAGAGGAAAAAATCCTTCTGAATGGTGCTACTGTGCAGGGAAGTAGACCAAAACCTTTAGAAAGATCTCAACAGGACTTTCTGTTTTGGTTCCCTATTGATACCAACCAGCGGGTCTCAGGTCTTGATTCTTACCCACCACATATTGACCACCTGCCATGGGCTGTGTGCTATCTGATGCAATTTACGTGGTATGAATACTGCATACTCATACTAGTACTTTCTAAATGCCAGGCACTCTTGTAAGTGCTTAACACACTAATCCTCACAGTAACTACACAAGCTATGTCCAACTTCTATTCCACTTTTAGAGATAAGGCATTTTTAATACACAGAGAGGCTAAGTGATGCACCCCAAGACCCATACGGCTGGAGCTGGGACTTAGAAATGGTAGTCCAATCTGCATCTGTAGTGGTTGGTTGTTTTTGGTTTGTTGGGTTTTTTAAATCTATAGTTTTTTGGTGTTTTTTTTTTTTACCCACCAAAAACCAAAGCATCTTTTGTTTACACACAACATATGACTTTTTTTCTTTTAATCCTCATAGCAATCTTAAAAGCTAGAATAATACAGTCCCCAATTCACAGATAAGAACACCAAGGCTTAGCGAAATAATCTTTCTGAGGGATTGAGCTGGGGTTCCAAACCTGATTCAATTCAATTCAGCATGATATTTGAGTATCTACACATGCTTGAGTACACTATGTTCAGCCCTAAGAAGACCAGGGCAAACGAGTCATCTTTATTGGTTTTATTCATTCCCTTAATTTTTTAAAAATTTATTTTAATGAAAGTTTACAGAGGCTTTGGATTTCCATTCATTCATAGTTGTACACTTTCCTCCCTGCCCACCGCTCCTCCCAGTTCGCTTTTCTCTTTCAAAAGTAAAAAAATAATTTAAAAAAATTCATTGTTATACAATCCTCCCCATCCCCAAGTCCACTCTACTATGCAGCTTTCATTCTGCCTCTCGTCATGACAATAATACTTAATCATATTTTCCTCCTAAACAGTTCTCTCTTTCATCAGTTTCAATGCACAATACATTATTTATCCCATTTTAGTTTTTCCCCAACCCCTATGTCAGTCCCACTTTACAACAGAGGCACTATGCAGTATTTGTCCTTTTGTGACTGAGATATTTTACTCAGCACAATGTAGCTCCAGGGCCACCCATTTTTTTACACTATTTCATGAGTTCCTTGTTTTTCAATGCAGCATAGTATCAACAAAGGAATGGCTAGAGAAGCTGTGGTCTTTATTTATTTATCTGTCCCTTTATTTTTAGCACTACCAATTCTTCCCAATGTGATGGGCACTGAATTCATTTTAAGTGCAATTCACATGCAATCAAGATATAGCAGAAATTGCAGCATCGTGCCTGTTCCTACAGAAAGATGTGCCTGAACTAAACCAAAGCTGACTCTCAGTTTCTTTCCAATTCTTTCTGACCTAGGCTCGAGGCTTCACTCATTTGTAGGTCCTTAATTTTTGTAACAAATTACATAAATATTTACTAAGCATCTACTGTGTTCCAGATATATGCTATCATTGGAAATACTTTTAAAAGGACCAATTAGTTCAGAAGGGAAGAAAAACACATAAGCAAACAATTACAACACAATAACATGTGGAATGGCCAGGATTCATTAATCACTCCCTAGAGATAGGCATCGTGCTTAATAAACCAGAGGGTCGGAGAAAAAGAAGACCCTCAATAAGCTGGATTGTCACAGTGGCTGTGATTGTCACAGTGGCTTAAGCACCATAGAGATTGTGAGGACAAGGGTGGAATTAACAGGGTTGCACATACAGTTCCTGTGCCTCGGAGCTGGCTTGATGGTACCTAGCAACAATATCCCACCATGGCATGTATTCTAAGTATTGAAGGATGAATAAAGGCATTTTCCAGATGAGAGTGGATCAGTGGACTAGAAATTACTAAGCACATACTAAATGCAAAACCCTGGATTGAGATGGTATCCTTTCAACTATAATTCAATACACAGAGGGAACAAAGAACTTGTTCAGGGTGTCAATGAAAGAAAATCCCTGAGTGGAATATTTGAATAATAATTTCAGGGAAAAGGCAGTGCAGACAGAGAGGAAAACATGGACACAAAGGACAGCATGTGTAGAGGGAACAGCAAGTAGAGAGGGAACAGCATGCAGAGAGGGAATAGTACATAGAGAGGGAACAGCATGTGGAGAGGGAACAGCATGTGGAGAGGGAATAGTACATAAAGAGGGACCAGCATGTGCACAGGGACCAGGATGTACAGGGATCAAGAAGAGCAGCACATCTGAAAAACAGTACTCAGGGCACCTCAGTCATTCAGGTAGATTAAGCAGGAAGTGAGGAAAGAAAAGTAATTAACATTTAGATTCTGAAGGACTCAGAACATCTGGTAAGACATTTGGATCCTATCTTGAAGCCAAACCCAAACTCAAAAACCCCTGTTGCCATTAAGTCAATTCTGATACATGGAGATCCTTCATCAACTTGCCAGGGCTATAATAAATCATTAAAAGAGAAGAGGACTCATCTTTCTCCAGGAGACTGGCTGGTGGATTCAAATTGCCAACTTTTCTGTTAGCACGTTAACATGTTAACATACTATGACACCAAAACTCCTTACTTTGGAGGCAATGGGTTGCCACTTAAGGAAAGAACACAACACATCCTGTTACTTAGAAGTGTAATTCCAGTGCCAGAATGGAGTGTGAATTGGAGTAACAGACAGCCTGAGGACAGTTGGTGGGTACCATAAAGGTTTAGAAGTAGGATGATGAGGCAGTAAACTAAGAGAGTCACAATGGGGAAGAAAAAGCAGGTAAAAGATTAGTGGAAAGACTAAGGTGGATTGGTAATGGTGAGTGAAGAGCAAAGAAGTAAGAGTGTCTGGTGAATGAATACCAGCTCAAAGCTTGGAACACCAGAAAAGCAGCATTCATGCCGGGCAGTTGGATCAGAACTTGTAAACGGAGACAAGAAACTAAGAGAGTTGGATGTTTTGCATGTATATTTATTGACAAGCAAGTGAGAGTGTCCAGGGAGCAAAGGATGGAGGTTTAAAGGGAGACTAGAGCTCTGGTGGCCTAGCAGTTAAGGAGCTGTCCGGCCATTCCAAAGGTATGTGGTTCAAATTCATGAGCTTCTCTGAGGGGAAAAAGATGGACAATTTCCTCTCATAATTTGCATCCTCTGAAAGCCTAATGGATGGGTCAGTCTTGCCTCTAGGACAATGAGTTTGCTATTATGTGCATTTGGGATTTGGTGTTTTGCTTTGTTTTAATTTTATTTTTAGTGGACACCAAAGTCAAAACAGTGAATTTTGATGATCAGATTTCCAGCAAACTTTCTACATAAGATGGCTTCCTAACTTTGAGCCTGGGAGGCAGAAGAGGCCAGGTGTGAAATCTTTGGCTCCGATGCCAGTCAGGTTCTGCCCAGGTAAGTAGAGCTGTCATGAATACCCAAAAAGAGGCAGATGTTTCCTCAAGGGCTCTCCCTGACAAGTGTGGGAGCTGCATGACCAGGCTTGAAGAAGACAGCAACTGGGGTTTGGGAGGACACAGGCACGTGGACAGGCTCCTGCGGGAGCTCTGCAGATGCAGCAGCTCAAAGAAGGAAGCTTTCTTCCCAGCCTCCTCCCGAGCTGCACGCAGCTCCAGCATAGAACTGAGACACACACTCTCTCTCTCTGTCCTGTCTCTGTCTCTGTCTCTCTCTCTGTGAGAAACTGCTGAAAGTGTTTATTCAGGGCACTATATATCAAACACAGCCCTAACCAGCAGACAATAGCGATTTGCGTAGACAATTAACGCCACCAAATAAACAGCAAGATAGGCGGTGTTGAGTAGAAGGTGAGACTCATTTTTCAAAATCGGGGTGCCTCCCTTGAGGTCTCAATTACAGGAGATGCTTATGCACACAAAACATTTAGGTAACAATATCTGGGCATAGACCTTAGCCTACTGTGACCGAAGAGAAAGAAAGGCCGGAACTAAAATGCAAAAGAAAGAAAGAAACTGTTTGGAGATTATAGGTCTGCTACAGTATAAACTTTTGCCTTTCTCTGGCTTACTGCTATAGCAAAACCTGATGGTTGTCTTTGTGAAAAAACGTGTCTGTATCTAGGTCCCTGGCAGTGATTTGCCTCTGGGAGGGCCAGCAATCTATTTAATGACTCCATTGACGTCAATAGCATAACTGAAATACTTACTAACATGCATGATTCCAACTTTCAGAGGTGGGGGTGGGTGACTGGTGTTTTTCGGTAGTTCAAAAACACGAAGTGGAGTCTTTGCGGAACGAACTCCACTCCTCACGAAGCAAGTGAGAGATGAGATGCTGTGGGTCTCATCGGCTCCATTTAATAGGAGGAAACATTTATGCTGCATTTATAAATTAATTTTGAACTGGAGAAATAGCCATTAATGAGAAGAGATTTCTCTTTTTTTGTAATATTTCCTCAAAGATAACGTCTTAACTATTTGTACTGCAGCTGATTTATTAGTGTTTTTGCGACTACCCATACTTAATTTTAGACACATATGAAATCACTGCAAATCAATATAAATAGCTCCATGTGGATGCTCCGGAATGAACTTTTACAGGAGAGCTATTTTAGACAAAAGGCAATTTTTACAAAGCAACCATTTAGGGCATTATTCTCAGATTTCCCAGGATTTTTTTTTTAACACGTTTGCCAAATCATTTTAGATACAAGCTGCCTAAACATTCAAGATGACTTATTAAAGATGATTATCCTTGAAACTCAGGCCACATTCAGAACATTGAGGGGATAATTTCAAAAATTTCTATGTGTGTGTGTTTTTCTCCCCTTTATTTTTTATTTTTTTTAAATTCATCAATTTTTTTTAATCATAAATGTTCACAGTCTTTTGTAAAGAAGTGTACTTTATTCCTATTTGCCCATAAATGTTGTAACCCTGCCAGTTTGTATACTGGAGAAAGCAGGCAAAGGTTCTTTGTATGTAGAGCTTCATTTCCAGTCCCTGAGACAGATGGCTGAAAGGTTCTTGGATCCTCACTGTGGTTCTCGGCACACTTTGCTTGTGTGCACAGGGTCCTGTTACCACACGAGTCCTTGGACACACTGATAAAGAATGAGAAATCAACCAATGTCATAGATTTCTGAATTCCTTGGAATTAAAGTGAGTTTTCTGTATCCTTGTCCACTCCTTTAAAAGCTAGCACACTCACATGACCCCCAGAGGTATAGCTGTCATCAAGCAAAGCTATGGCAGGAACCCATACTGAGGCACAGGCTGTCTAGGCAAACGTCTCTTCTTTACTATCAATTGATAAACAACCATCCCATACCACTCCCCTCAAAATGTCCTGGACACACAGTAGAAGAAATGTGTATCCACAGGACTGAAGAACAGCAATCACTTCTGTGCCTCACTTTAGCCAATCTATTTCTCCCTTTACTGGAAAAACCTGTGCCACTTCATCTTATTTCTCAGTGTAGAGCCTTTTCTTAAGAAATTCTCTGAGAGACAAGCACTGAAAGCCACCACAGACCAACACTGTGGATGCCCAGGCTAGGATAAACGTTGGGTCTGTGCAATCATGGAGCTCTCTAGCCATCTTCGTGACAGGGATTGCTGTCATTTCCACTCGTGGACTTCTGGTTTGTTCTAGAATCTGCTAGTAGCGGTGATACTACTGCTTGATATGCTTACCGGGAAATGTGAGAACAAGAACAACAGTATAGTTGGGCCACCCTTTGCACATCAACTTGATTGCCGCTTTTTTGCTGTCCGTATGGCACACATTTTTACAAATCAAGCCACATCTGTATGAATCTAAGGTGCTGATCATTGAACACTTCTGTAGTACTTTTCGTAAGGAGAAAAAGATATAAACAATAGTTTATCTTTTCAGTAAATTCTTACATTCATGTCTGTAACTAGGATTGAAATGCATGCAAAAGCAAGGAGTGGACTGATGTGGGGAAAATGGGATAATTATCCTATAAGCACATGTATGAATGCATGCACACATACACACATTTTTCTCACTTGTCTATTTTTGTCAAAAATAGCTAGGATCCTGGAATCTTGATCATTGTTTCAATTATTTAATTTCAAATGTTTACATGAGATAAGAACCCAAGTTTCTGTCTCCTTTTGGAGTTCTCCTGTTTTTTGGTCTGTTCAATCCCAGAGCATTCTGCAGAGAGTCTGGAATTAATGCTTGTGAAAAGACAAAATATGATAAAAATTCAGCTGCTTGTTAAACTCTATTAGCATGAAGCTCGTTAAGCTCATTGGCATTATCGGCCCTCCCAAGAGGATTCACAGCAGCCTCCGCCTCCACCTGGGAGCACAGGCTTCCACATGATTTCTTTTCTTGTCTGAGTTTTACATTCTTTCTCACTTTATTGTTTTCTTTTGGCTTTTGTATTCAGGGCACAAAAATTCAATTTCTTACATTTAACTGCTCAATGACTTTATGAACACAACAGCCTATGAAACAAACAATGTGCTTCAAATCACTCTTAATTTCAGTGCACCTGATGTTTATTGTAACAAAAGCCTGCGTGAATATCTTCATAGCTATAGATAGAAAAATATTAGCTTATTACCAAAAGTTAATCCATGAGCATTTATTTAGGATAAAATCAATGTATACACATACACAAAATATATATTATACACACACTGTCACATATATTTGGCACTTAACAGCAACATTATAAAGTTAAGCTTCTTGTGCAAATAACCATGCTAAGTACCATGAACGACAGAGAGATGACTAAGATACAGCTTCTGACTTAAAGAACTTACACTTTAATGGAGAAGATATATAATCCACTAATGACGTTCTATCCTAGAATAAAATTGTGGTCATGGCACAGAAGAAAGCGTAACCAAGTCTGAGGAAAGACAAAGTGAACTATTCCCGTCAACAGCACCGTCTAGGAAACCCTGTGGGACAGTTCTCCTCTGTCACATGGGGTCACGAGGAGCAGGAATTGACTTGACACCATCTAACAACAATGCTGGCTGGTTAGAAAACTCGTAGGCCATTTTCTCAGAGGAAGGAAATTTATGGTGAGTGAATGAGCATAGAAAAGAATAGCCTGAGTAAACCAAGGGAAGGTACCTCACAGTGAGGGACTTGCTTTGATTTCCCCAATGAATTGTTTCAGTTAATGATCAATTTGTTAGACTAAGATGCCAATTTAGCCATAGTTTCTGGCAATTAACTTTCAAGATAAATTACATTTTATTCATTTAGATGTTAAAAACAAAACAAAACAAAAACAAAAAGCCTTAGCTCTCCCAGTCCAAAAAAATGCTTCCTTCCATATAATAGTCCAGATGGCCTAGTGGTGAGGAGCTGCAATACAAACCCAAAGGCACATGGTTCAAATCCAGCTGTTCTTGTGGGAAAACAATGGGCAATCTCCTCTTGTGCAGTTTATTGCTCCTGAAAACCCACTGAAGGGTCAGCTGTGAGGTGGTTCCAACTTGACAGCACATAACAGCAGCAACAATAATACCAGACAAGTTTTCCTAACAGGATAGTTTGTGGGTAAATCTGTGTAAATTATTGGAGGTTTCTCATATTGTCTATTTTGGATTTCCATAGAAAGGAATGAGTTCAGTTTCCCTACTCATAAATGAAAGTCAGATGTTATTATGAACACCCATATTTTAAGCAGACCACCAACTCCCGCATTTCAGTACACTGGATGCCACGTATTTTTCATTCTCCTTTAAAGTGTCTATTCAAACACACCTCTTTGTCATATGCTGATAAATATTAAAATAACAGGAAAAATCTGCCTGACTTATTCAAGCTGATAATAAGAACAAAACACAGGATGTGTGTCTCCCCCTTCCTTTTCTGACCATGGTTAAACGTTAAGAAGATTTTGAAACCTATAATTACATAATAATTGGTTATCGCTACATTTTCTTCCCAACAAAAAGCCCGGAGTTTTGTAGTTTGCCACAAAGACAGGCAGAAAACAAATTGCCTAAGTGGTATTGTCATTCTTTGTTCCATTGTTTGAAAAAGGATTCAGACAAAGAATTTCCATTTGCCAAGCTGTAGTTACTGAGCCAATAATCGCAGGCTGGCCTTTGCAACCGAATCTTTGGCTAATGAGTTAATTTATAGTACCACAAATTTCATGTATTCATCTAATGTTTGTCAGTATTGACTACAAGGAAAAGAAAACAGTTTATTCAAATTGATATAAAAAATACCTTAGTAAATTTGGTTAATAGCAATGTAAGCATAGATCTCTGGTGGACCAGTATGACGAAATGATGGGAGTTACAAAACCACCTCCTTTGATCTCCAAGTATGTATTTACATGCTAAAACATTTTATTTTGTTTCTTTTGCTACAACTTCAAAAGAAAATAGTATACCCCAACAGGCTAGGCTTTTGAAATCTACAGATAGATGACTATTTACTCTCCACTCCCCTATTTTTTATCACATGGTTCTAGAATGAGATTCTTCTTTACTTAAGATCTTTCCTCACTTTTATTCTTATTCTCAATCTTTCTCCAAAACACACAAAATATTCTTAAAAGCATGTACCATAAATACTTCAGACACCCATGGGCCAATGCAATCTACAGCCTTTGTTCCTTGTTTTGAAGAATTGGGCTTTTTGTAATATTTGCACTATTTTTATGGACATGATACAAGCAAGAGAACACAACCACCAAAAAAGGAAGGTCACAAGTATAAAGAAAAGAGTAGTACTTCTGGAAATAGAAAAGTGTATGAGGCAATGCAAGGTATTGGGTGATGTAAGTATGAGTTCATCTTAGTTGTTTTCCTGTTGTTTTACTCAAATCTACGTCTTCATCATTGGGGACAGATTGAAGGATGAATTCAACGACCATCACCATTGTAGACTTTTAAAAGTGTCAGTAACTCATTGCATTTTATATTAATAATTTATGTCTAACACATCCACACAGCATTTCTTCAAAGTAGCCCTTTCTCTTGGAAACACTCAAATCTACATGTAAAGTCAGTGCATCTTACTGAACCATGAAAGGCTGAATTTCCTTAAAAAAACACCTTTGAGGAACAAGTTTGGGTGACTTCCAAGAGCAATCATCTATGACCTGGTAAAAGCCTTTGGTTTCACACCTAGAAAGGATGTAGATTCAAGTGGGATCTCGAGTTGATGCTAAGAGGAAAACCACTAACACAGCCTGTTGGGAGGTTGTCTGGCCAAGGTGGAGCTCCTTGAAGTTGGTCCTCAAGGAGCTAATTGGGGCCAGCAAGCTAAGGTTGAGGTTTATGGTCAATATAGACTGCCTCTTGCTTCTCTTCTGAGAAGCGACATTACCTATCATATTCTGAAGGTAAGGCCTACTGGGAAATTTTTTAATACTTCTTTCTGTTTGGTTTCACAAGAAGTTTCTTTATGCTTTTGAAAAAGAGTCACCAAGAGACATAACTTTCAGGACTGGAAAATGCAAGCGAATGCTATCATTCCACAAGAAGCTTCTGAAGACAAGACATATTTACAATATAGCATTGAGATAGACCTCATGACATGGCCTACCTTGTAGGTTGACTCTGGAGGCTGGAGGCTGACTGGCAGCAGGGGATCTCCTATGAGACAGAAGAGAAGGCCTGAGTGTATGTATTAATGTATTAATACCACCTTCCCTCCCCCCTCCCAAGTCCACCACTGAGGAGCTTTCCAGGTTAAAACTGAGCCATGAGTGACATAATGCCAGCTCCGGAAGGCAGGTTCCTGTGATAGCTGTAGATGACAGCAATTCTGTCAAATCCAGATGGTCTGGAATTCCCCTAGGCATTGATTGCCTCAGGATGATCCAACTCTCCAGGAAGGAAGCCTTTGACTAGAGGTCCCAAACTAACCTAACTAACACGTTTTAGATTTTGCTGGTCCACAACGTCCTTAGAAGAGGACATTTTTACTCAAGAATCACACCAACTGTCAAAGTGAATCTCAATTCTTTGGAGAATAGAACATCACAACCATAGACAGATAGAACCAGAGAAGTACTCAGAGATAAATCAATCTAAGCTCTGAATGTTACATCTGGGGTGACTGATTACCTGATGGTTGAAGTCACTTGCCAAAGGTCACACAACAATGAGTGACTGCACGGTGTTGTTTTTTCACTGAAGGATTATCCTATATAATAGCAAAGCTGCTGCATCAGCCAAATGACACAAGCAAACAGACCCGTACTCCATAAGTACTGGGGCTTCTCCTCTCTTTTCTTTATTTTCACAATCTACACCTACTCCTAATTTTGCTGCTTCCACTAACCTTCTCAAATTTGCAGAATTCTGTTAAACTCTCAGGAAATCTCAGTTCCCTGGATTGTGACCTGGTAAAAGACTTTGGTGAAAGCTGAAGAACTTCCTGGAAAAGCACAGAGCGGTGGCCCTTGAGCTCATGGGTGTTATCAGAATGACTTATAGGAGTTGATTAAAAACCATTGTGGAAACCTACACCCAGAGGTTTTGGTTCCAACTTTGAGACAGGGTTTGCTAATTTGCATTTCTAACAAGTCCCTGGTGATGCGTATGCTGCTGGTTGGAAGACCATATTTTCAGAAGCTCTTGTGCAGAGGACTGTGCCTCACTGAGGATCAAAGTTACAAGTGAGCCTGAGTCACTCCGTAGGCCATTGGCTGTCAGACATGGATTAAAGTTCAGACACACGTGGGAAGCCAGTACATATTATTCTGTGCTTTTATCCCTGGATAGTATATTTCAGTGTATTTGGGACTCCTGGGAATTTGTGCTTTTCACCTCTTGCCCAATATGATATACAGACAAATTTCAGAAAACACCCAACTTCCAATGGCAAGGGAGTGCTGCAAAGGTTTACTAAAGAAGGGTTTTTATCCTAGTATGGTCACAAATCTATTTTTCCTAGAATTTTTAAGTTCCCGAGTCATTTTCTGGTGACCGAGTGGTAAGGTGTTACACTGCCAACCCAAAGACATGTGGTTCAAATCCCCCAGCACTCCAAAGGGGAAAGATTGAGGTTATTTGCTCCTGTGCTATTTGCTGCCTCTGAAAACCTGCTGAACATCCGTTATAAGATAGTTCTGACACAATGGCTTGTAACAGCAACAACAACAACTAACAAATCATTTTCTAATCCCTTAGGAATAGTCTAGCTTCTAGGTAACCACATCTCACAACTATTGGGCCTTGGAAACAGGTTTGACACTTAGCATGAACTTACTGGCTGGGCTATTCCAAGGCACTTTTAGTGACATAGTCTTTTTCATGCATGACAAGGAAAAGAAAATATCACATAACAACTGCTTTTCCCTGCTAGGCAATGTTGCAAGTACTTTATTGGGAGTGTTCTCACTCATTTTGAGGAGGAGACTGAAGCACAAAGGGGTTAAGCAGCATGCTGAAACACACATGGTTTATGATCGGCAATGACAGCATTCCAGGCTAAGAGTCTGAATCAACATTGCCTGCTCTTTCCACTGTGCTATGTGTTGATAACACCTGCATTAACACTGAGGGCTGTTTTCAGAAAAATGAAGAGATACATTCCAAACTCCTCTATCTTTAAAAAGTCATATAGTCTATGTCCTCTGCATACTTTTCCCAGTCTTATCTCTCAGAATTTCTCCTCGTCTGAGATTTCATTTCAAATCACTAATTGGCTATGTGTTCTTCTTAGGCATCTTGGACTTTGCCTTTATAATAATTTTAAATTGTAATGAAACTAAAAGTCTTGGCCTTGGAATAGTACAAGCAGCTTGTAGGACCTAAAGGTTGGTGGTTTGAACCCATCCAGGAGCACTATAGAGGAAAAACTTGGGAATTTACTTCTATAAAGGTTATAGCAAAGAAAACTCACCCTGTGGAACAGTTCTGGTCAGTAGCACAGGGAATTGATTCAATGGCAATAGAATTGCTTTTAGTTTTGTAGGAGCAAATATTTAATACTTGGCTGTGGCCCAAAGTGTGGGCAGCTAGAATTCACCTTTAGGGTCAGAGTAGCAGAAAGGCCTGGCAATCTACTTCCAAATGATCACAGCCATGGAAAGCCCTTCAGAATACAGTTCTACTCAGACACAAATGAGAGTGCCAAGAGTCAGAATTAACTCAATGGGAATTGCTTGCTGTTTACTTTGTCTTAAGTTACTGTTGAACATAGAAATCCTTAGCTGAAATGTAAACTTTATGTGGAGAGGGAAAACTTTGTCCACTACTATACCTTGACACCCAGGACTTTTGTGTGTGTGTTTAGTTTTTTCCTTTTACTTGTCATTCAACAAATACTCTTTGAATGGATAAGCACCTGAATTAATGAGTACTAGAACTCATATTGTGTTCCGTCCTCATCTGATTCTTCTTTTTTCCTAAAAAATATGCAGCATCATCCTTGCCTTTGCTTACACCATTCTTCGTTCAGGGTGTTCTTCTCTCACAAATCCACACAGCCAAATGTCACTATCTTACAAAGGTGAAGTGTCATCTTCTCCAAAGTATGTTATCTTCTTAACTTAAAATGAACCCTTCTCAAAGCTCCAGGAATGATGCTTTATTTGTAACTATAGGATCATTTATTCATGTGAAAGTTTGGGCAAGTATTATCTATGTTATTAGTCCTCATTCTGACCTCACTAGTATCTGGATTTAAGTCTGATTATTTTCCAAATGCTTCACAGTACCCACAAATCAGCCCAGTGGAGACTCCATGAATATTGGTAGATCACTGAGAAAATGAACCATTGATAACATGAATATTTTAATTGTTCCCCTTTCTTCATACAGAATTGGTTCTATATAGTACATGCTACCCTAAACACAGCATACTCTTTGCTATACCTTTGCATAGGCTTTGCTCAGCGGAACACTTCTAACCTTCTCTTCAAATAGCTAGCTCCTTTACTTGTCCTAGGACTATCTTCAGACATCATGTCCTCAAAAGAGCCTTTCCTCCTATGAGGTATATGTTCTCTAGGCTGAACCACCATAATAGCATTGGTCATACTATATTGCAATTCCATTTTCCTTGTCTGTCATCTGTCTTATATACTTAACCTGGAATCTAGCATGATAATCTTGTATGATGAAGACATTCAATATCTATTCATTGTATTAATAATACACTCTTGATAGTTTTACTTTATAGTCCTTCTCGGTTTCCAAAGAAGGCTTTTGTAAATGAAGACATATAGTAAGAAATCCTTAGAAAATGGAACTCTGTTGGTTGTTAATTAACCAACCCTTCACAACACCCAATTCTCCCTATTATTTGTTGGGAGTTATATAGTTACACATGAATATGATAGTTTTGGAAAGGCAGAGAAATCTTGCCAAATTGGTTTAGCATTTATACTCAAGACCTAGTGGAAAGAAGGGGCTCAATACATTTTAAATGAATGGTTGACTCCTGGAAGCTGTTTTACTGCTTATAGAGAATGTCAGATAGGGAATTTTGATGAATGCCAGAAGAAAATGGTGTTGATCTCCCAGTTTTCAATGACTCATAAAAGAAGTATAAGACGTTTTAAAACAGGATTGCTGGAGATGGCAATATTAATGTTATTGGTAGATGCCATCAAGTTGACCATGACTCATAACAACCCTGTGACAACAAATCTGAACCTTGTCCTATCCTGCAACTTCGTCACAATCACCATCATGCTCAAGCCCATTGTGTCAATCTATCTCTTTGAGGGTTCTCCTCTCTTTGTTGGCCCTTCTGTCTTTCCTAGGATGATGTCTTTTTCCCAAGGATCAGCCCTTCTTGACAACATATCTGAAGGATGTGAGATGTAGTGTTCCTATGTTTGCCTCTAAAGAGCACTCTAGAGTCACTTCCTCCCAGAGATAGCGGTTTGTTCTTTTGTCATTCCATACTATATTCCTTTAATGGCATTTTCTTACATGGTATATTTTTCTCCAACACCACATTTCAAAGGTGGTATTAATAGGAAGGATAATATGTCTGCAGAATGAGTGCTTTCCAGCCTGAATAGCTAGCACAGTGGAGACAGACTGCACCGTGGATAAGACTGAAGCCCTAATCCTGGTTCTGACACCTTCTAACTGTGTAGCCCCGGGCAACTCTCTGAGCCTCTCAGCTTCTTCATCACACGGACAGAATAAGCGGTAACTAACGTTTACTGTGAATTTACAATGTGCCAGGTCCTATGTGAGGAGAATTGTAAATATATTTCCTCATTACTCGGGAAGTTTGGCTGGGTTCTTTCCCTCTCTGGATGCTAAGGATTTTAAGATTCTCTACGAATTTCAACGCACTGCCAAAGCACATAAAGCAATGCGAGATCGTTCCTATACACATTGAAAAAAAAACACCAAAGAAATTAAGTGGTTACTAACTCTTTCCCAAAGTTTGCATAATTTCTGATTAAATCATGCTTTGGAAAAAATGTGAGCACTGAGGAGACTTCCTGATGGTCTCATGTGACATCAGTGATGTGCATGACCAAGGCTAGTAATGGAGGAGGAGAAGTCTTTGTTTCCAGCTCCAATCTCTGGTTGACTGACTGCTGAGTATGGGCTCACTCACTCACACACCTGGTTTCTGCATTAGTCTGTCTGAAGCCAATAAATGCTTTAGGGATGCTTATCTGAATTAAGTCTAAAGGGAAACCAGATTTTCAAAATTAACTCCTCAGACAAAGGAAGTGTAGGTTTTACTTTGAAGTCAACAAGTGCAGGTCCAATCAAGTTTCTCTCAATGGCCCATTTCATGAAGCTACTAGGAAACCACCTGAACAGGAAATCTGAGCTTCTCACCCTTTGGGTGGTAAAGCTCCGGCAGACAATGAGCTGCTTTTATGCAGAGCAAAGAGACAAAAGAGAAAGGAAATCTGGAATTATGAGAAGCGTAGTTCTAAGTGGGAGTTCATTTTCTCATAATCCACACCATGTACATGTTTCATGAAAACCACTCCAAGGCTGTAACGTCAGAATTATTGCTTAAATGTTGCATTCAGCATCCTGAAATCAGTTACAGATCTCAGAAGGCAACTTCTGAGTTCCAAGAATCCTATAGTTTCGTTTTTCAGATGAATGACTGTGTGGGGAGGTGCTTTCTGTCTGCCTCTTTGGCTCCTGGCAGGCCTCCTTATCTTCATTTACTCCTCTGGATTTTCTTTACTTGTTCTGGTATTTACACTCTGCAGAGGGAAGTATTGCATAGTCGCTCAGTTTTCCAATCTGCCCTGACTAAGCTGCTCCATTCGTGGCTGGAATCTTTCATTCAGGTCTCAGGAAAGCCTGGACCAACGCAATCCTGCTTCCTCTGTTGAAGCTCGAAGGGTGGATGCATCCTTCCTCGAATTTTTGTTGGTTAGTGTTCGTTTGAAGGAAGTACTTGAAACAAATAACAGGATCAACTCAGTACAAATATGGATATGAGTGTGCGAAAGAGCATTGTACAAAATTTTACTGCTGGAGAGCTATTCAATTTGGAGAGCATGGTTTATTTCAGGAGCAAGGTAACTTGGAAGGGCAGTGATTTTGAAGGTGATCCTTAATCTGAGTGTGGTAAAAGGGCTCTGGGTTTGCCCTATAGTTGGTATTCATTTTCTTAGAATATATATTTCCTAAAGGCTCATGTGGGTAAAAACCTCTTACAGCTATAGAAGGATCTGATTATTTGGAAAGTAACATCAGTAGATTTAGCTTATTAATCAACAAGGTTAGGCTGAATGCCCTTCATACTATCACTAGAGCAAGAAGACTCTAACCCAACTGGTTCAGTTACTGAACCAGTCACAGAAGACATCCCTTATTCCCTTCTTGCTGGCACTATATAGAGTACTGGTTCTGAGTCACGGTATGCTATGGAAAACCTTTGAAATGTGTCCTTCTAAATCCCCCTCACCATGCCACATCTATCATGCTGCTCTACTATTTCAACCTTTCTTTTTGACTCAGAAAACACCCTTCTAGATAGTGTCTGACTCCAGGCTCTCTGACATTCATCTATTCCCTAATTACTTCCAGTCTTATTCCCACAACCCAGATGATTTAACACATGCAGTGACCTGGACAAGTAATTTCCTTTCCTCTGGAATTTGATTCTCTGTTCACAGTTGTCTACCATAAAGTTAGAACTGACCCATAGCTGATCCCCCAAAGGGTTTTCAGAGGCAGTTAACTGCACAGGAGGAGACTGTCCATCCTTCTTCCATGAGCGGCTGGTGGATTAGAACAACCCACTTTCAGGATTGCAGCACAGCTTCTTGCCATGAGGCCACCAGAACTCCTATCTATTCACAAAGTCGAAATAATTATATCTCTCACTAATATAATTTGAAGCAGGAATGGCAACCACTTCTGAAAAAGCTTGCCTCCGGAAACTCTATGGACTTGGAGAAATGATGAAAGTTATACAAGTGTTCAGGTCTTTCGTTCATAAGGTCACTATGAATCATCTATGACTCGATGACAATTAACAACAACAATATAATTTGTGGTGTTTATACATGAAATAATGAAAATTAAAATATCAGTTTTCTATTGATTCTGGATTTAGTAAGGGATCAGTAACTGTCACTTTTAATAGCTCACATTTCTTGAACACCTATAGTTAGTGCCACTATTGTTTTTAAGTATGGTCAAGTTGCCTATGACTCATAGTGACCCATACTAGGGCCCTAGAAGTAGCAACTCTGAACCTTACCCTACCCTGCACCATTTTCACAATCTTTGTCAAATTCAAATTGATTCTGGTAGTCACCCCATTAATTCATCTCGTTGAAGATGTTCTTCTCTTTTGTTGAACCTCTACCTTTCCCAGTATGAGGTCTGTCTCTAAGGACTGTTTCCTTCTGAAAATAGAACTTCACAAATATCTAGTCATATAATCCTTAGATCAACTCTATAATATAGTCAGGCAACTGAGATGTATAGAAGTTGATTAACTTGCCTATTGGTCCTATAATTTTTAAGTGATAGAAATGGGTCATGGAGCCATTATGTCTGATCCCAGAGCCCATATACTATAAAGAAATAGAGGCAGGAACGGGGAAAGGATTATTCCAGAAAGAAAAATTGGTAATTAACTGAAGTTCTCATCCACCAATTAATTATTTAAATTCACACACATAATGAAGATTTCCAGAGCACAAGCTATATGGGAAAAAAAAGGTTGCTAGTTCTTGGGAATTAAGGAAAAACAAGTAAAATTCTCATCCTAAAGAGATATGTGGTTTAGTTATTTATAAACAGAGCGAGACAAGGCTCAACGTACTCAGAGTCCTCTGAGGCCGCATGAGGGACGGACAAGCAGGGGTGGCGTCAGGGACAGCCTTCTGCTGAAGGTAATGCTGGAGATAAGTAAAAAGTTGCAAGAGGGATTTAGTTAGCTAGAAAGTGGCAAATTGAGATGGCTATTTTAGTAAAAGCCAACACTAAGTTAATAATTGTTGTTATTGTGTGTCTTTGAGTCGAAAATGACTCATAGCAGACCCTCCAGTGAGTTTGCTGAGGCAGTAAATTCATGGAAGGAGATTGCCCATCCTTCTGTGGAACAGCTGGTGGATTTAACCCGGGTGCCTTTGGGACTGCAGCACATTTTCTTCCTACTAGACAACTAGAGCTCCCTGAGTTCAGAATAGGATGGCATATATAATGTGCAAGGAACAACTAAACAAAAATTGTTAGGACAGTCTGTCCTAACAACAGTCTGTCTGTTGACCACAAAATCCTCTTAAGATTTTTAGGATGCAAACCCTAGAGAATTTGTTTCATTACTATAGTATCAGCAGACTTGGTACAATACAGATGCTCAACAGGTAATTACAAAATACATATATGCATGCATCCATGAATAGTATGTATTACATTACTACTTATTGGCTGTGTTAATTGAGAAATGGATAAACAGAAAAGCTAATTATAAATGAATAAATAAATATTACTCCAAATGAAGCCAGGACAAGCCACTGGGAGTCGTTGCTAACCCAAATGTGATAGCACTATGTTGGTTAGAATCCATCAGTGGCTCCATGGGAGAAGGATGGTGAATCTCCTATTCATGTGATTTAGACCCTCCAAAAACCTGCCAGGTGATAAGCTATGAATCAATTCCAATTCAACAGCAATGAGTGAGTGGTGGTGGTGTTGTTATATGTCATTGAGTTGCTTGTGAATAGTTCTGAACTCAGATCTATCTTGAGCTGGTCTCACTATCTCCAACACACCTACTCCATTCATTACCCCAGTTACCTTGTTTGTGCTGTACCTCCACCCTTCTAAGCATGATGTCGTTTTTCAAGGTCTGTTCCCTTCTGGCCAAGTGTCCAAAGTATCTGAGATGGAGCTTCAAAATCCTAGCCTCCAAGGGAGAGACTTGGTTTCACCTTCTCTAAGACAGATCTATTTGTTTTCTTGGCAATCCATGGTATGTTCAATACTCTTCTCCAGCACCACAACACGAAGGTATCAATTCTTCTGTCAACTCTAGTCATGCAAAGCAAGTAATTATGAAGACCATGGACAGAATCAAGTGAACCTTAATCTCTAGACTGACATAGTTGCTCTTTAGCATTTCGGAGAGGTCATTGACAGCAGCTTTACCCAGAGCAATTTGGGTTTTTTTTATTTCTTGACAGCTGGTGCCAAGAGTGGTGATTGTAAATCTGAGTAAGCTGAAATTGTTAACCATCTCAATCTCTTCTCCATCTATCAGGGTGCTGTCTCAGAGAGAAAACCTTCTCCAAAGCTGGTACCAGGAATTTGGAGCTAGAGTCTCCTAAACTCATGAGAGATTGGCACCAATGTGGGAGACTGGCAGCAATGTGAGGCATGAGGCATCGTGGAAGTGACTCAAAGCCTGAGTCATATCAAGATTTGGTTGGGGGGAGGAAGATGGTGGTCAGGCTAGGCAAGGTGACAGGGCAAGGGTATGCTGGTGGAGCAGGGAAGGGACAGGCCCAACACACACTCACCGAAGTGCGGTGCCGACACTGAATCTACTGGTTAGTTCTGTAAGGGGAAGTGTCCTTCATTTGCCCTTTTCAGTAAAATGCCTGTCTGTCAGATATTGTTCTAAAGCTATGCATCCAAATTAAGACAGACTAGGAAGAAGGATTGACCATCCACGTCTACAATAACAGATCTTTCAAAACTCTATGTATGTTGTTGTTGTTGTTATGTGCCATTAAGTCACTTGTGACTCAGTGACCCTATGCACAACAGCTCTAAACCTTGTTCTGTCTTGTGCCAATTGCGCTGTCTATGACACACCCACCCGGATTACCCCAGTCACTGAATCAATCCACCTCATAGAGGGCCTTCCCCCTCCTGTGCTGTCCCTCCACCCTCCCAAGCATGACATCCTTCTCTAAGGACTGATTCCTCCTTGCAACATGCTCAAAGTATGTCAAATGAAGTCTCAGAATCCTTGCCTCCAAGGAGAAGCCTGATTTCACCCTCTCCAGGATGAACCTGTTCGTTTTCTTAGCAGTCCATGAAACATTTAATACTTTTTTCCAGCACCACAGCTCAAAGGAATCAATTCTCCTTCTCTTCTCCCTAGTCATTGTCCAGCTCTCTGATGCATAACAAGTGATAGCAAAGACCATGGCCTGTATCAGGTGCACCTTAGTCTCTGGAATGACACCATTGCTCTTCAGTACTTTGGAGAGGTCCCTAACAGCAGGCTTTCCCACTGCAATGTGACTTTTAATTTCCTGGATGCTGGTGACAAGAGTGTTGACTGTGGAGCCAAGCAAACTAAAGCTGTGAACAATCTCAAGCTCTTCACCATCCATCCTGAGACTGCCAATTGGTTCAGTGGTGAAAATCTTTGTCTTCTTGATATTGAGCCTCAACCCATATTGAAGGCTGCAGTCCTTGACCCTCTGCAGCAAGCGCTTCAGGTCCTTCTCAGTTTCAGCCAGCAAGGTTATGTCATCAACATAATGCAGATTATTGATGACTCTTCTACTAATCCTGATGCCACATTTCTCCTCATAGAGCCCAGCCTCCCAGATAATCTGTTCTGCATATAGGTTGAAAAGTTATGGAGACAGGACACATCCCTGGCACACACCCTTCCCAATTTTGAACCACGAAGTGTTTCCTTGCTCTGTTCTGACTGCTACCTCCTAGTCTAAGTATAGGTTTCTCATTAGCACGATCAAGTGTTTTGGGATTCCCATTCTTCTCAGAGTCAGACACAGTTTGTTGTGATCCACACAGTCAAACGCTTTTACATAATCAATGAAACACAGATAGACATTCCTCTAGTATATTAAAGCAAAATACTTACAGTAGATGAACATACATGGCCCCTGAGGTTGAGCTCTCATGTTGGGGAAACACAATTGAGCAGGAATAGCTGTAAGCAGGCAGTAATGATTGCAAATGTGGAATGTGAAAAGTGTGAATGTAGCAAAATTGGACATTTTAAAGAATGAAATGGGATGCATAAGTATTGACATACCAGGCATTGGCAAAATGAAATGGATTGGCATGGGATATTTTGAGTCAGATCAAACATAAATGAAATTGATTCTTGCTCAATTTAACTTGGTTGGATCATGATTTGTCTTGGATAGCTAGTATCGGAATTAAAACTTCATGTCAGTGGACTAACTGGAGTTCTGAAAGCCTCAAGCAGGAGACAGATTTGGTTATGAGAAACATTGCTCTGCAGGCAGTGTTCAGAGGTGGAGAGCCCAAGGATGGGAAAGACTGTCAGGATGTGCATCGTCACCTCCTAGCAAGGCTCAGTTGTAAATTACAGGACAATGAAAAGAAAAATGAGCTTTTAGAGGGCAGCTTCTCTGCCACCTTTTAAAAACCCGGACCCGCTCAAGCTGAAGCTCCTGGACTGGATCGAAGGCAAGGAGCGGAACAACCGGGCGCTGCTGTCCACACTGCACACGGTCCTGTGGGCTGGAGAGTCCCGCTGGACGCCTGTGGGCATGGCCGATTTGGTGACGCCCAGCCAGGTGAAGAAGCACTACCGGCGGGCGGTGCTGGTCATCCACCCCGACAAGGCCACCGGGCAGCCCTACGAGCAGTACGCCAAGATGATCTTCATGGAGCTCAACGACGCTTGGTCCGAGTTTGAGAACCAGGGTGCCAAAGCCCTCTTCTGAGCCTCGGCCAGCGGGGCCATGGCGGCCGGACACCTCCGTGCACACCAGCGCCTGTGGGCCTGGTGGCCACTGGGCCTCGTGCCAGCCGCCGTCCTCGGAGCTGGGCCCTCGCGGGTGAGAGCCTTCCGGAGCTCAGGCTTCTAATGACGCTTCCTCTCTTTCTTTCGTCCCAAAGGAAAGTGTTGATGTACATTCCTCTGTTCTCACGGTTGGTGATTTCTTTGCGTGTTAGTGACCGGCACCTCGTTGCAGGACGGCCGCTAGGTCAAGGCCACGCTCACTAAGCGTGCGTTTCTTCCCTTTGACCCCAGAGGTGTACATTTGCATCTTGTTTTATGGAATCAGTTTGATGATCACCCTGTACATAATTAAACTATTTTCTGATGACTGAAAAAACCAACCAAACAAACAAAAAAAAAAAACCCACTTTGTGAAAATGTGTCAGGTCTTGCCTGATGATAAAAGCAAACTAGAAGGCTGATTAGTAATTTTGCAAACACTAGGCAGTGTCCTGTTCTATAGAAAACACTGGCCCCAAATGAAGGGGATTTAAGTTTTGACCCCGGTGACTCTCTGATTTATGATATGGTTTTTAGCAAGTAGTTGGATTTCTGGAGGTCTGGGCTGCTTCTTCAAAAAGAAGAGGTAGAGTCAATGCCCTGAAGTTCTCCTCTAATCCATAGTTCAGTATCATTGGTGCCATGACCCTCTGAGCTCTGCAATGATTTTAAAAACAAAACATAACACGCAGAGTAATAAGCTTTATAGTATTAAGTAGTGCTCAAGAAAGAAAGAGAAAGTTACCAGTGGGTCCATTCAGACTCATGGAGAGCTAACGTGTGTCAGAGTATAAGTGTGCTCTTCAACATCTGCTCTTTTGGAACTAGTTTGCCAGGTCTTTTTTCTAGGCTGCGTAGACTCAAATGCTTAGTTCTTCTCAGAACATTAACTATTTGTACCACCCAGAGATGATTAGCTTCACTGTTTGGTACAGTGTTAGAAGAGAACGTTATTGTAGATAATATCAAGTTCAAATTTCCATTTTTAAGATGTGAACAGCAATGTGTCTGGCAATCATGATTGCATTTTTCTAGATCAAGGATTTAGTTGGTGGCAAAACAAAAGATCAAACCTACAATCAGTTTATTCATTAAGTATCATTATCCTGTCTATATATAATATAAAACATGCAGGGAACCTGGAATATAACAGTTTGCTGTCTTCAAGTTTAAGAATGAATCTTTCAATTCATTACTAGCTTATTCAGAAAGATTTTAATGGAATTAATGGCCATTCCTGGTATTTATACTTTCCAAAGTGTCACATATAAGTCAACAACAACAACAACAAAACACCTTTCAACTTTTTTTTTCTTTCAGGTTTGGTGCAGTGGGTTCCAGGATGTCAGAGATTGTGAGCATCCTCAGGAGAGGGCCAGGTTCAGATCTACCTTTCAGAGGTTTGCTATGAGTCATAGTCAAATCAATAGCACGTAAAGACATATCTGCTGGATACTAGTCCCCTCGTGTGCAGCTACCACCCACTAATCAGTGGAGCTTGTGTGTTGTTATGATGTTGGACAGGTTTAAGCGGAGCTTGTCTACTAAGGTGCACAAAGTCAAGGGGGATATTTCTGAAAATGAGCAAGTGCAATGAACATCCTGTGTCTCCCCATGTTCTGGGGATGGTGCAAATTTAGTGCTCTGGCAAGATTTGGTTCCTTTGAGAAGGTCCTCATGAATTGGGGCCACTCAAAATCAGTTAACAACAACAACAACAATGACAACTTGTCATTCAGTGTTGAGGGACAAAGATTTAAAAATCTAGGCTAGGTCATCACTAACCAGTTCTAAATATTGTGTGCCACAAGCTACTCTCGTGTTTTACTATGGGCCTTAACATAGCTTCAGAGAGTAACTGTTAATGTGTTGTTGTTGATGATTGCCATCGAGTCGAGCACAACTCATAGTGACTCTATGAACAAAAGACCAGAAGCCTTTCTATAACTATTGTTTTTTCCTCAAAGTTCATAGATTTTCCAGAGGCATCTTGGTTACAAAGTAGAACTGTTAAGGTAGTATTCAATATTATCAATATCATGGAGTGGTTTTGCCATTAAGGAACAGACTTCATAAAGATCAATAACTAAGCTTCAAAAATTGTCCAGTGCTTACTTGTTGGCTGTCCCATGAAGGTTGGTCAGGATTGTGAAGTTGTTTCTCACACTTCTCAAGCTGGCAAGGACCTGTAGGGGAAATGTTACAAAAGGTTAGAATGAAAAGGAGGTTCAGAGGCCACACTAAAGAGCACACCCAGAGGCAGAATGAGAGCAGACCAGTGCCAGCATGAGACATACCTGGGCAAATGGTGTTACAATCAGGTCATCGCCGTGTCTGATGAAAAGAGGGGGGGGAAAAGACATTCGTAAACATATATGAATTATAAGTGTGACATATAAACTGCCATAGTAAAATGCCATCACCTTTAAGAGACATGTGTTATACATATATAAAAATTTCCACTTGAATATAAAATACTAAAAAAGGAGATATAAGTGGAGATTCCCAGGAACTTAAAGACCAAATCAACACACACACACACACACACACACACACACACACACACACACCCTGACAGGTTCAAGGCTCCTGGATCAAGACTGATTACATCTAAAAGCACTTGCAAGTAAATTTATACCCTGAGGCTATATTCCATCAAAGAGCAGACCCAGTGCTCTGTAATCCAAAGCGATTTGAGGATTTTGGTTGCCAGAGCCAGGAAATTCAGAGGGAGGGCTGTTCACAAGCACACACAGAGTTGGAAAAATGGTATAACAGTCTGGATAAAGGTTAACATTGGATTTCCTGGCTTTTGTTGATTTGAACCACAGCCTTAATGCCATTTAAACACAGAATTCTGTCTGGGAAGCCCATTATTTTTTTTTTGCTTTTAATGTAACTTTTTTCTTAAAGCACGTTAGGAAAGACTTTCGATTGCATAGATTGAGCCTAACATTACTATACTTAATGCCATTAAACTTGTCGCAGAGACTTGGTGAAGCTGTCCTGAATCATTATGTAAATTTGTCCTCAAGAACAGTCAAACACTTATTTTCAGAAGTGGAGTCTTTCTCTCTCTGGTGCATGTTTTCATAAATCGACTCAAGTCTACATTCAGCCAGCTCACCATGAAATTCATGAAAACACATTGGTCTGGAATATAGGCACAGAATCTGGGTAATCTTCAACCTCTCTCTGAATAACATGAACACAGACACTGTGACAAAGAGTCTCCCTCGCTGTCCTTTCTATCCTCTTTGTGTCTGCAATCTCCACAGAAATATGACACCTATTTGCTAGCCATGTGAGTGCAAGTGATGATTATTAAGCTTCTTCCCTATTCCAGGCAGCAAATGAGGTCTAGAGATCGGAACTGAGCAAGACAATATACCCAAAGAAAATACCTGTTCTTAGGGAAGATTTTATGAGTTTGAGGGCTGTTCCATAAGTAAAAAAAATTTGTTTTGGGGGTCCTTAACTACATATGGCACCATCTTTTATACTTTTATCTTTCACTTGAACTTCCCTTTCAAGTTTTTCCAACTAAGTTTTTTGTTTGCTTACTTTGTACGACAGCCACAAACTTATTCATTGTCATCAAAGTCAAGTTGGAAGGGGCTCAAAGTCAAACAGAACTCTCCAGGGAGTTTTCAGAGGCTGTAAATTGCACAAAAGGAGATTTCCCATATTTCTCCTGCAAAGGATCTGGTGGATTAGAAACACCTGCCTTTGGATTGAGAGTACAACAAAAATAATAACCACAGCAAACATCCTTTGAGTGATTACTGTGTATCCCTATGCTAAAAGTGCTTTATCTGCACATTCAAACTCATTGCTACCAGTTGGAACCAGCTCATAGATGACACTTCATTGGATTTCTGGGGCTGTAAATTGCATGGAAAGAAATTGGTTTTCTGTCATGGAGCTGCTGGAAGATTTGAACCATCAGAGGGATTAGGCCTTTTGGTTTGTAGGCCACTGTAGTAGCTCTTGTGATGTGCATAATCTCACTTAATTCTTCTAAAAAGACTAAGAGACAGATACTCTTACTATTCTGATTTTATATAGAGAGTCAAGGTTCAAAGTGACTAAGCACTTGGCATGGGTCCTATAGTTGGTAAGTAGAAGATCTGAGACAGATTGATTGAAAAAAATGAGTACTTTGAATCACTCTGCTTCTGCTTTATGATAGCAACATAGCTGAAAAATTCAAATTATGAAAGTCCACAGGAATGTTAGTGTTGGGTCAGGTCTGACTCAATGGTACACAACAGCATCAATAACTTATAAAAAGGAATGACAGAAACATTTAGGAAAAACAACCAAAACATCACAGACATTACAAATGTAGTATGAGAATTGTGAGGACCATAAATAATTAACAGAAGTGATGATAATTATAGGTAAAAGGAAGGAAGAAAGGTTGTTTGCATGAAAATTATTTGAGAGGAGCTTTGAAGGATGGGTTTTACAAAAGCAAAGCAGCAGATAATACCAGTGAGAGATATGACAAAAATGAAAGCATTAAAGAAAATATGCCTGGATACGCTCACTGAGCCACTCAGACACTAGATGGAGCTAAGCATCTTAACCACATTTACAGTGTACAATGTAGCCTGATGATAAGGGAGCTGTACCACCAACACAAAGGTATATCGTTCGGATCCACTGGCTGCTTGTCTCAAGAAAGATGGGCAATTTCAACCTGTGGATACTCACTGGAGGGTCATTTATGAACTGGTTCTAATTAGAAGGCATATAACAACAATTACAACAGTGCTAGAGACTTTTATAGTGCATAATGTTAGGTTTCTACAGTCATGTTAGGAAGAATCTAGAGAAAGTTGTAGGGTTGTGTTTAGTGAAGTAGAAGGAATGCATCCGTGAAGGGTTTTAGTGAGATGGGAAGGGAAAGAAGCAAAAAGAAAGAAAATTTCTAGGCAATGGAGTGGACTGGAGGGGATGGATACTAGCAGAATAATCAGGAAGGTACGGCAGTCATTTGGTGAAACAGCAAACGGTACAGGAAAAGATGATTTGAAAAGGCCTTTTAAATTGGCATTTAAATGGATAAGGATTCATAAATAATTATTGTTGTTGTTATGTGCCATTGAGTCATCTGCAATTCATAGCGACCCTATGTACATCAGCCCTAACCCCTGCTCTATCCTGAGCCAAAAGGTATCTGGGTAAATCATGAAGTAATGAAGACAAGGAAGGGTTAGGGGAGATGTATTATTTTCCACAGGTTGAGGTTTTAGATACTGGTTGATGTTCAAGAGGAAACATGAGAGCGTCTGAACCATAGAAGTCAGAGTGATAGATGTACCTGCAATAGCAGGAATAGTTAAAAGCAACAGCAGTGCCGGCTGCACGAGATGAGGGTATATATATAGACAGGAAGGCAAAGAAAGAAGCCCTGGAAATACCTCAGTTGAAAGGAATGTAAAGGAGAGATAAAATAAGGAGCGAAGAGAATTGAATGGGATCAAACCCTACCCCTTTCTAGAACTATTTTTTAACAAGAATTTTGAGATGGATGCTTATCTTGCTTATTTGTTCAGATTTCTTACATGACATTTCCATTGTTCAAAGACACCAGAGTGTATTGAAGTCAAGGAAACAGAGTTGCCAATGGCCATCAGACTGATTCCTATTCACAGCCACCACATGTGTACAGAATAAACTGGGCCCATAAGGTTTTCAAAGCTGTGACTTTTTTGAAAGCAGATTCATAGTTCTGTCTTTAAAGTAATTCCGGTTGTGTTTGAACCACAGACCTTTCTGCTAGTAGTTGAATAATGAATTATTTGTGCTACCTGGACGAGCGGAGGGAGGGGCGGGGTTTAAGTAAATCTGTAACTGACGATTTATGGAACCTCAATATCTGACAAAATGAAGTAAAACAGACAAATCTTATACATACATATAGCCCTCAGGCCTGATGCATCATTGAATGAATTGGGGAGCTATTAAAATTGAATAAGCTAATTGTTAAAGGGAGGTAAAAAAATAGACCTGTGAGCATGGCTTTATTTCATGGACTCTGAAAAGGTACACGTTTGAATCCACCAATTGGTCCGCAGGAAAAAGATGGGCAATATCCTTCCGTGTGACTTATGCCTCTGCAAACCTGCTGGAGGGTCAGTGGTCAGTTCCAACTTGATAGTACACAACAACAACTACAGCATTAAAGTCTAGGTTTACAAACCTCCCGATGAAGATCTCGAAAAGGATTTGCACTGAAGAAACTATAATGCAAGGCAGACGATAGCTGCTAGAGAAATTAACAGATAATTTAAAAAAAAAAAACAAACCTCTCAAGATAGAAAACGAAACCAAATAAGCCAGATTAATTTGAAACAATTTTGTATTCGACACAATTTTTTTAATAGAGTTTTTATTTTTTATTGGTTTACTCACTGAGTTCATATACATTGTTTTTCACACCGGATTTTTCCCATTTCCTTTACGCTATGCTTCCTCCACCCATCAAATTGTGGGACCCTATGATTAACTGCCACCCTTTCCTGCGCCCCCCCCCATGCAACCTCACTCCCCAGTTCTTCTCCTTCCCGTGTTGGATCCTCATATATGTTTTATTAGTTATCTTTCTATTTTTACAATAATGGTTTTATACAGTATTTGCCCTTATGGGACTGAGTTCCTTTAGCATAATGCTGTCCAGTGCTTTCCCTGTTAGGTAGCGATTTACACAATCATTGCTCCTGAGTGCTGCACAGTATTTCATCGTGTGAATGTACCATTATTTCTCAATCAATTTGACTATGGCTGGGCATTTGGACCATTTCAATATTCTTGTGATGGTGAATAACACTGCTATGGACACTGGTGTACAAATCTCTGTTTGTGCCCCAGTTCTCACTTTCTTGGGGTATATTCCAAGCAGTGGAATAGTTGAGTCATATGGAATATCTATGTTCAGTTTTTTTAGGAAATGCCAAACTGCCTTCCAGAGTGGTTGTACCATTTTATAATCCCACTAACAGTGTATAAGAGTTGCAATCTTGCCACATCCTCTCCAACATTTATTACTTGCTTTCCTCTTAAATTTGCTACTGCTATTGGGGTGAGATGGTATCTCATCATGATTTTGATTTGTTTCTCTCTTACTGCCAGTGATTTTGAGCATTTTTTCATGTGTCTGTTGGCCATTGTGTCATCAGTCTTTTTCTTGTTGAGGTTCAGTAGGATTCCTTAAACTTTTGAAATGAGACCCTTGTCTGAAATGTCAAATGTTTTTTCCCCCAAACTGTAGGTTTTCTTTTCACTCTGTTGGAAAATATTTTTGATGCACACAGTGATTTTAATCTTTAGAATGTCCGATTCATCAATTTTATTCTCTCCAGACTGTGCATTTCTGGCTGAATTTGGCAGTCTCTTTATCCTATGGACTAGGCTGTCTAACCTTGATCCCAGTTTGTCTCTGATGAACTTTATGGTTTTGAGATTTACGCCCAGGTCTCTGATCCACCTTGAGTTGATTTTTATATATAGTATGAGATGTGGGGTCCTGTTTCAGTATTCTCCAGGTAGAAGATTTTTCCAGTACCATTTGGTAAAGAGGTTGTCATTCCCCATTTAATGTTGTTGTTGTTATGTGCCGTCAAGTCGTTTGCGAGTCATAGCGACCCTATGTACAACAGCCCTAAACCCTGCTCTATCCTGTGCCAGTCTCATTGCCTCTGACACACCCATCCTGAGTACCCCAGTCACTGAATCAATCCACCTCATAGAGGGTCTTCCCCTCCTGTGCTGTCCCTCTACTCTACCCAGCATGATGTCCCTCTCT